>NC_050579.1:216762273-217962273 GCF_011100635.1 Trichosurus vulpecula | reverse complement strand
AATTATTCCTGACTTCAAGTAGCTTACATACTACTGGGGGTGGGGCACTGGAACATATCATATACACAATAAGTAAATACAGCATAATTTTGGTAGGGTAGGGATGAATACTAAAAAAAAAAATCTGGGAAATCAAGTAAAACCACTGTGTAAGAGACATCACTTGAGCTTCCTCCTGAAAGAGCTAGGAATTATAAGAGGTGGAGGAAAAGGAGAGGATTCTGGGAAGATGGCGAAGTAGGTCAGAAAATCCCAGGCTCTCAAGATTTTCCCCCACAAAAGAGTTAAAATAACACCTTAGGGTGAACAAAGTGGGGTGGAGACAAAGAAGAATAGGGCACAACCAGGATCGTCCTGGGACAGTCTGAGAAGATCTGAAGAAGAACCCAGGACTGGGTTTGGTCCCAGGGAGGAGTAAACACCTCCAGGTTAGGTTCCGTTTTAACAACAAGTGGCAAGCCCTGGGGTTAGTTGGTTTGAAAGGCTGCCGAGGAACTTTTTACCCCAAGATAGCGAGGGGAGTCATGCCTTTGAGCCCAGGAAGATTGCAGGAACATCTCCTGATGAGGAACGCCAGACCCAGCTGTGCTGTGAAGAGCAGTGGGGGTGAGAAGGAACCAACACACGCCCAGTGAGTAAAGAAGCAGTGGGGCAGTAAGCCCCTGGCTGTGGGCACTTACAAGAGGTTGGAGGTTTGGCTTTGGTTCCAGGCTAGAGGGAAAGGAAGATCTGGGGCAAGAGACAGCATTTCCCATGCCCCAGGGCTAGAGGTGATTATAAAAAATCAAGTTACTACCACAAAAAAAAATGCATAGGCAAAGGAGAAAGAATCCAACCATAGAAACCTATTATGGGAATAGAGATGACTAGGGTTCATCTTCAGAGGAGGACACTGAAGTAAAGAAATCCCCAAAGGGTAATGTTAAATGGTCACTTGCCCAAAAAGAATTTATAGAAGATCTTAAAAAAGATTTTAAAAATCAAACAGCAGAGATGGAGGAAAAACTAAAAATAAGAATAATCCAAGAAAAACAAGAAGGTTATGAAAGGAAAATCAACCAATTAGAAAAGGAGAGCCAGAATCTCAAGGAAGAAAATGACACCTTGAAAATTAGAATCAGGCAAAGTGAAGCCAGTGAAATTATTAGAGTTCAAGAAATAATTAAACAAAACATGAATAATGAAAAAACAGAAGAGAAAGTGAAACAACTTATAAGAAAAACAGCAGATTTTGAGAATAGATCAAGAAGAGACAATATAAAAATAATCGGAGTAACTGAAAGTCATGATCAAAAAAAGAATCTTGATACAATAATACAAGAAATAATTAAAGAAAATTGTCCTGAAGCACTAGAACAAGGCAGGGGAGTGGAAATAGAAAAAATCCACCCAACACCACTTAAAAGAGATCCTATGAGAAAAACTCACAGGAATATCATAGTCAAATTCCAAAATCCCCAGATCAAGGATAAAATAATCAAGATTAAAACAATTCAAATATGATGGTGCCACAGTTGGAATTACACAAGACCTAGTAGCAGAGACATTAAAGGACCGCAGGTCTTGGAACACAATATATCGAAGAGCAAAAGACCTGGGGCTCTGGCCGAAAATATCATACCCTTCAAATTTCAGTATTATTTTGAATGAGAAAAAAATGGACAATTGACAAACCCACCATTTTTCCAACAACACATCGTGTCTCTCTATGTCACATTTTGGTAATTCTGCAATATTTCAAATTTTTTCATTATTATTATATATGTTATGAGGATCAGCAATCTTTGATGTTACTATTCTAATTGTTTTGGGGCACCACAAACTGGCCCCATGTAAGATGGCAAACAATTAATAAATGGTGTGTGTTATCTGACTGCCCCACCCACCAGTCTCTCTCTCCCTCTCCTTTGGCCTCTCTATTCCCTGAATCGCAACAATTTGAAAAATATCACAAAAACTTAGTTGATAAAGCAGTGGCAGGGTTTGAGAGGATTGACTCCAATTTTTAAATGCTATCAAACAGCATGGCATGCCACAAAGAAATCCTTTGTGAAAGGAGGTCAATCAATATGGCCAACTTTATTGTTGTCTTCTTTTAAGAAATTGACATAGCCACCCCAGCCTTCAGTAGCCATCACCCTGATCAGTCAGCAACCATCAATGTTGAAGCAATACCCTCAACCAGCAAAAAGATTACAGCCTGCTGAAGGTTCAGGTTTTGGTTAGCATTTTTTAGCAATAAAATGGTTTTTTTTAGTTAAGGTATGTATATTGGGTTTTTTTTTTTTTTAGACACAATACGATTGCATGCTCAGACTAGGATAGTACAAACATAATTTTTATATGCACTGGGAAACCAAAAAAATTCATGTGACTTACTTTATTGCAATATTTGCTTTGTTTTGGTCTGGACCTGAACCCACAATCTCCCCAAGTTATGTCTGTATATTAATGGTGTGGAAGAAAGTGACAAAGATAGGCGGTAACAGCTAGAAGGATCAGACTGTCCCTCTGTGTCCAGATAGAACTGCTTCCTTAGCACATGAGCCAGTAAGTGTGTAAGACAATATCAGAACTCAGGTCTTCCTGACTCCAAGTCCAGCACTATCGCCCCCCAGAGTACATAAAGGGAAGCAATCTGAAAAAATCTGGAAAAGGTAGATATGGATTTTATTGTTTTTGTCTTTGTGCCTAAAACATAATAGGCAATTTAAATGTTAGTTGAATTTTTGAATTAAAGATCATTTCTTTATTTAGGAGATGCCAAGTAATGATAGAAATGTTTATATTAAGCAGTGTATGCACGCATATAGTGATGTTTTTGTTAGTGAGATGCAAGTCTTGCTGAGGGACAACCCCAATCACTTTAGTTCCATAATCCATTTGATAAAATTAGAGGATGAGGACAGTTGGACATCTGCTCTGGCTCCGAGGGATATTCACTTTGCTAGAATGACACAGTAACTCCTGATTGAGAGGCGGGTTGGGTCAAAAGTAACTGACAACAGAGAGTCAGAAGGACAGACTTCAAAAATAGTCACATCTACACCTGATTAAGGATGTCCTATTATGGGCTGCTATCATCCTGTCTGACCTAGTGAATAAATAGAGAACCAAGGATAAGTAAGTCTGTGAATTTTTAAATTCCTGTGCTAAAGGAAGAACGTTTTCATTGCTTACAAATTGTGTATATGAGTGGTACTGATCTCACTTTAGTGAGAGAGGAACACCAGGCCCACTCATTTCCCTACAGTGTAAATGCCTCTTGTTAACCCAAGACAGATGTTCCCTGATTTGAAGAAGGCTCTCTTTCCCTAAATACCTCATTACCTAAAAGCAGTTGAGATTCTCCCACTAAAGATTCCTGCACAAAGATTCCTCTGTGTTTAAGGTACTAAACATAGGGCATTGTTGTTTATTTTAAGACATTATCCAGAAAATACACCCTCAGTCATTCAACAAGCATTTATTATGCACCTGCTATGTACTGGGCAATATACTAGGCACTGGGGTACAACTACAAAAACATGAAACAATTCCTACCCACAAGAAGTTTATATTCTAAATAACTTGCTACTTCTCTGGCAATTATTCATTACAACACTAAGGAAATGGGACATTGAGGAAGACCAGGGTGGGAGTTGGGGGAGATATACAAATAATCTGCCTAGAAAGGGTAAGCATGAGTGCTGCTGCTATAATTGGTAGCCTGAGGTCACTGAATACCAGGCTGAGAACAGAGAAGTAGACAAAAGGCACTTTGAAAAATGGAGATACAAGATGGCAGCTGGAAAGCAGGGACTGGCATGAGCTCCCCATCGAGTCCCTTCAAAAACCTATAAAAAATGGCTCTGAACCAATTCTAGAACTGCAGGATGCACAAAACAGCAGAGGGAAGAAAGGCTTCAGCCCAGGACAGCTTGGATGGTCTCTGGGTGAGGTCTATCCCACACGGAGCTGGGAGCTGGGAGCTGGGAGCTGGGAGCAGAGCAGAGCCCAGCGTGAGCGGCTCAGACCAACCAGACCAGGAGCCAGGCGGAGCGGGCCGTAGCGCCCTGAATCAGTGAGCTGCGGAAGTTATCAGACTTCTCAACCCACAAACACCAAAGACAACAGAGAAGGTTAGTGGGAAAAGCTGCAGGAGTGGAAGGAGTTCGAGGTTCGGCCACTGCCCCCGGGGCAGCAGAGGTGGGGCAGCTACAGCTGCTGTTGCTTCTGGCCCCAGGCCCACCTGGTGGGAGGAATTAAGTGGTGGATCAGAGCAGGAGTGCACAGCCTGCTGAAGATCTAAGCCCAGTCCGGGTTGGGGGTTCTTGGTGAAGGAGGAGTGCTGGTGTGGCTGAGCTGGCGCATCCCCCCCAAACGTGGAACATAGAACTCTTTAGTCTACAAGCAGTCATACTCTGCTGAAAAACTCAAGGGTCAAGTTAGTTGGTTGGGAATATGGCCAGGCAGCAAAAACACACCCAGATTCAGTCTCAGACTTTGGATTCTTTCTTCGGTGACAAAGAAGACCAAAACATACAGCCTAAAGAAGTCAACAAAGTGCAAGAGCCTACACCAAAGGCCTCCAAGAAAAACATGAACTGGTCCCAGGCCATGGAAGAACTCAAAAAGGATTTGGATAAGCAAGTTAGAGAAGTAGAGGAAAAATTGGGAAGAGAAATGAGAAGGATGCGAGAAAACCATGAAAAACAAGTCAATGACTTGCTAAAGGAGACCCAAAAAATACTGAAAAATACACTGAAGAAAACAACACCTCAAAAAATAGACTAACCCAAATGGCAAAAGAGCTCCAAAAAGCCAATGAGGAGAAGAATGCCTTGAAAGGCAGAATTAGCCAAATGGAAAAGGAGGTCCGAAAGACCACTGAAGAAAATACTACCTTAAAAATGAGATTGGAGCAAGTGGAAGCTAGTGACTTTATGAGAAATCAAGATATTATAAAACAGAACCAAAGGAATGAAAAAATGGAAGACAATGTCAAATATCTCATTGGAAAAACCACTGACCTGGAAAATAGATCCATGTAGCCAGAATGGACTTTGTTTTCTTTGAATGACTCAGCTTGCCTCGTTGAGCTTCCCTGGATGCTGGGGCTTGCTCTTCCGGGGCAGGAGGCCCAGTGACCATGCCAGGGATCAGAGAGCTTCCTGTGTGATGAGTCATGGGGCTGGCTGAGGGGAGGTGTGTTAACGTGGTCTATGCTAGGGGGAGGGGCCAAGTCAAGAACCAATCTGCCCTGGTCATTCAGGCGGCGCTTGATGATGTCAAAAACTCTATAAGAGGGGAGACGACAGCTTGAAGATCCTCCTTTCCTTTTCCGGTTGGAGCCAGAGACGCCTACAGCCCAAACTGAGCTGCCGGTAGCAGAGCTGACTGGAGGCTAGTGGGTAATCTTCTTACCGTAGAGGGGAAGCATGTATACGATTTTGCCTTATACCATCTCGCTTCTCTGTGGCCTCCTGGTTACCCTTGTGAGGCGGACTTATTTGTCCTGGAAGCTTTTGATGAAAATATCAAAATGGGGACCCTGGTTTGTGGGCTTGTTATTGTGGAGTGTAAATACATGCTTTAGTTCTCCTGCCTTCTGCCTAGAGAATTCCTTATATCTTGCGGTTCTGGACCTTTTAGGCACATATGAGATTCTCTTTGAAATTATAAATTCTGCCTTCCTAATATAATCCAGGAGAGATAATTTTAAAATTATTGGACTACCTGAAAGCCATGATCAAAAAAAGAGCCTAGATATCATCTTTCAAGAAATTATCAAGGAGAACTGCCCTGATATTCTAGAGCCACAGGGCAAAATAGAAATTGAAAGAATCCACAGATCGCCTCCTCAAATAGATCCCCAAAAGAAATCTCCTAGGGATATTGTCACCAAATTCCAGAGCTCCCAGATCAAGGAGAAAATACGGCAAGCAGCCAGAAAGAAACAATTTGAGTACTGTGGAAACACAATCAGAATAATCCAAGATCTGGCAGCTTCTACATTAAGAGATCGAAGGCCTTGGAATACGATATTCCGGAGGTCAATGGAGCTAGGATTAAAACCTAGAATCACCTACCCAGCAAAACTGAGTATCATGCTCCAAGGCAAAATATAGACTTTCAAAAAAATAGAGGACTTTCAAGCTTTCTCAGTGAAAAGACCAGAGCTGAATAGAACATTTGACTTTCAGACACAAGAAGCAAGAGAAGCATGAAAAGGTAAACAAGAAAGAGAAATCATAAGGGAGCTACTAAAGTTGAACTGTTTTGTTTACATTCCTACATAGAAAGATGATGCGAATGATTCATGAGACCTCAATATCATAGTAGCTGAAAGGAATATGCATATATATGTTTTATATATATATATATATATATATATATATATATATATATATATATATATATATGTGTGTGTGTGCATGTATGTATATATGTATGTGTGTGTGTGTGTGTATATATATATATACAATATATATATATATACAATATATATATATATACAAGATATATATATACAAGATATATATATATATATATATATACAATATATATATATATATACAAGATATATATATATACAAGATATATATATATATATATACATACATAAAGAGAGAGAGAGAGACCAGACACAGGGTGAGTTGAAGATGAAGGGAAGATATCTAAAAGAAATAAAATCAAATTAAGGGATGAGAGAAAAATATATTGAGAGAGGGAGATAGGGAGAGATAGAATGGGGTGGATTATCTCGCATAAAGGTGGCAAGAGGAAGCAGTTCTGTGGGAGGAGGGGAGAGGGCAGGTGAGGGGGGAATGAGTAAATCTTGCTCTCATCAAATGTGGCCTGAGGAGGGAATACCATACATACTCAATTGGGTATCTTACTCCACAGGAAAGAAGAGGGAAGAAGATAAGAAAAGGGGGGGGATGATGGAGGGAAGGGCAGGACGGGGGTGGAGGTAATCAAAACAAACACTTTGGAAAGGGGACAAGGTCAAGGGAGAAAATTCAATAAAAGGGGGTGGGTTGGGAAGGAGCAAAATATAGTTAATCTTTCACAACATGAGTATTGTGGAAGGGTTATACATAATGACACACATGTGGCCTATGTTGAATTGCTTGCCTTCTTAGGGAGGGTGGGTGGGAAGGGAAGAGGGGAGAGAATTTGGAACTCAAAGTTTTAAAAACAGATGTTCAAAAACAAGAAAAAAACGTTTTTGCATGCACATAGAAAATAAGATACACAGGCAATGGGGCGTAGAAATTTATCTTGCCCTACAAGAAAGGAAGGGAAAAGGGGATGGGAGGGGAGTGGGGTGACAGAAGGGAGGGCTGAATGCGGAACAGGGCAACCAGAATATATGTCATCTTGGAGTGGGGGAGAGGGTAGAAATGGGGAGAAAATTTGTAATTCAATCTCTTGTGAAAATCAATGCTGAAAACTAAATATGTTAAATAAATTTAAAAAGAAAAAGAAAAAAAAAAGAAAAATGGAGATAAAAGAACTCCAAAAACAATCAATCAACTATCATTTACTAAACACTTACTTTTTACCAGACAAAATGAAAGGGTCTCTGCCCTCCAGGATATTGCATTCTCTAGCAAAAGGCTATATGCATGCATGCATATATACTTACATACATGCATGAATGCATATACATACATACAAACACACATACACATAAATACAAGGTGATTTAGGGAGGCAACACTGGTATCTGAGGAAAAGGTCAAGAAGACTTCATGTAGAAGGTTTTATATGAACTGAAGTTTGAAAGAAACTTATTATAAGAGGAGGAAGTAAGAGTACATCCCGGGCATGAAGGAAAAGAAAGAAGGTTACTTTGTCTAAACCAAAGAGTGTATGAAAAAGAATAATATATAACTGGGTTTGAAAAGGAGGTTCAAGTAAGATTGCAAAAGGCTTTAAATGCCAAGCAGAGGGATTTGTATTTGATTTTAGAGGTAATAAGTAGTCACTGGAATTTATTGACATGGTGAAACCTGGGCTTTGCTAGCTTTGGAAGATATAGAGAAGAGTAACTCAGGTCAGGGAAAGCAATTAGTAGGCTATTTTGATTACACAAGAACCAGGATGTTCATAGTCTGAGTAAGAAATGGATGAAAAAGCAGGGGATTTGAGTAGGTGATGAACGAACAGATGGTATAGAAGTGGAATTAACAAAACATGGAAACTGATTAGGTATTTGGGGTAAGGGAAAATAAAGTATAGAGTCAACAGGTCTATGAAAGTAGGTCTTTCAACAATGCTGATATGCTCAGATTCTATTTTAGTCCTATATCAAATGTCTCCTGACTGCTTTAAAATTGGCAATCATCTGTCTTTTCCATTTCCTCCTTGTGAAATTGTGAGTTGTCCTTTCATACTGTGTCTGTTTCTATGGATCTCTTCTACCTTGTTGCTCCTAATCTATGTTCTACCTTAATCTAAAGGTTGCTAGGAATAAAGAAGGTAAACTTGCTAATTCAGTAACACAATTTACATATAATCCTAAACGTTAGCCTGAAGGAAAAAAGTTACTTTCCTGAAGGATAAGGTGTGTGTGCTTTAGGATAACTTTTTCACCAACAGATGTTTTCATTTTTTTCTGTATTTGAGACTATATCCTCAAAGGTTCCTTTACTTTTCATCCAGAAAAATAAAATAATTTAATGATTTAGAAAAAAAGAATACATTCTACTCTGTTCCTAATACATTAAGGGTAAAATAACAAGTCAAGTTTGAAGGGGAATGATACTCATCTAAGTACTATATTGACCCCAGCTTCCTCACCTTTCCAACGTACGTTGTTATCTTACAATACTCTTACTTCTTTTTTCCATATAACTTGCCATTATATCCACTAAGTAAAGTAAAAGAAATTGGTATAATTACTTGTTTTTAACCACCTGACTTAGTTAACCTTAATGAGCATTTAATTTCTTTTTGGACTCTGGTTCATGAAACACGTTTCTTTGCCAAGGACTGTGATGAATACTAAGTAATTAAAATCAAAACCATCTCTTTCTGTCATAAATCATTCCTAAACTGAAATAGTTCTCTATTTCCCATTTTTTCTGAAGGCATATTAGTTCTAACTAAAAATGACAAATATGTATTTCAAATTATTTGAAATAATTTATGAATCATTTGAATTACTTTTCTCCCTATCCTTTTGTTGCAGCTAGGTAACAATCATATTTGGCAATCTTTTTCTTTTTCTCCCACTTACAGCACCAACAATGGACTGGTTCATCCTCTTCTTTTTAAAAGTCCCCCAAAGCCACAGCCACCATTATACTCCAACTCTGTCTTTCAATATCTACTTTGAAAATTTTCCTTAGTGAATTATTAAATTTTCCTAAGTGAATTCCTGGTGAATCTGAACCATCTTTACAAGTCCAGAACTGGTAGAAAGTAAGAGGAAGGAAGTGAAGGGCTGGCGTTGAGGCAGCTAGATAAGACTCACTTAGGTAGCTAATGTCCATATGCATACTATTGACCCACAAATTTCCTACTATTACCAACAAAAGTGATAAGAAGGGCCCTTTTTGAATAAACCAAGGCAAAAAGATCAAGAGAGTAGAAAACTGTCTGAAATATGATAAATAAAGAAGAGAGAAACAAAAATCTAACAAGTGGTCAGAAGCAGCATGGAGAACAGCTAAGGGCAGATATTGTTTGCAGTGAGGCTATGATAGGAATCTGATAGTTATAAGCAAAGTCAGATGAAAATGTTAGAATAAATTAATTAGTGAAAATGAATTACAACAGAGATACAGTATCTGTCCTCAAGGAGTTTACATTCTAATAGAAGACAACACATAGGGCATTAGTAGCCCCTCACCCCGAGCTGAAATCACAGGAATGGTGGCTGGAATAATAGTACTTTTCAGAAGCAATGATAGTATTTATTTGATTACTGTTCTTAAAATGGAAGTAGAAATAAGAGCTAAAAGTGGAGGAAGGAAGTATGACTTCAGCATGACAAGATGGTACTGATGAGTGGTTCATGCCAATTGTAGGTGGTAAGCTCTCAGCAGTCTTCACAGCAGAGACAGGATTGGTAGTCCAAGCATAAGACTTCATATTTGTCCTATTAATATAGATTTAGCCCAGTGCTGTCTGTCCAAATCTTATGGGATCTGAATTCTGCCATTTGGTACTTCAGCTATGCCTCTCAGCTTTCCATCATCTGAAGATTTGGTGAGGATGTCATCAATGGTTTTATCGGTACCATTAGTAAAAATGTTAAAGAGTCTGGGACCAAGCACATATTTGAAGGACGTTCTGTTTCTTAAAAATGAATCAATCTTCTACTCTTGTTGTATTATTATCTAGTTCACATTTTTCCATCTTTCCGACAATAATGGTGTGCAAGACCTATTCTAGCTCATAGTTATGAGCTATGATATATTAATACATGATATTAATAGCTCATAGTTAGCATAATAACTCAGTTCACTGGCCTATAGTTTGTATACTCTGATCTCTTACCTTTTGGGAAAATTGGGATGGTATTTTCCCTTCAGATCTAATACCCTTTTTCTACAATCTTCCAAATATCACAAACAGTGACTTAGCAATTATATCTTCCAGTTCTTCCAAAAAAAGTGACTTAAATCCATCAACAAAACTAGGTATTCCCTTATGAAGTTCCTTTTTCTGTAGGGTAATAGATCCCTTTTAGTAATTTGTATTCTGCTCTTTCTAGTACAAAAAGTCATTCTCCTTAGCAAAGGAAGCAGAAGCAAAACATAAACTGAGCATCTTTGCCTTCACTCTATTATCACTTGTCATCAGCCCATGCATTATAAGCAACAGTCCTGTCTGTTCTACAATCCTCTTCTTCTGTCTAATATAGTTAAAAACAAACAACCAAAATAAAAAGCTTTCTTTATCGTACTTAATTTTCTTGGTCAGGCTCAGCTCATTCTGTTTTAACCCTCCTGATGTTACTTTTCTAAGCCCATACCAAGTTTTTCTATGTATACGCTCTTTCTTCTATCTTCTATATATAAGGATCTTTTTACAAAGTTTCCATATTGATCATTTCTTCTGAATCTAGTTTTCCCCTCATTGGAACTGAGATTCAATTCATTTTTCTGAGTTTCCCATATGCCTTAGATTAACTTGCACGGTAGAAATTTAATCCCTAGGACTGAAGAAGCTTTTCCCAATTATAGGATACGTGTCAGATAGTGCCCAGCTTTTCCTTCCTTTTCTATGAAAATGGTAGGACAGAATGCTCACTTCTCCTCTAATGTCCCCACCATTTCCAACTCAGCATTGAGACTCATCCAGAACTAATTATTCCTTGATGGTTCCTCCACCTTTTGAAGGTTGAAATTGTTATTAAGGCAAATTAAAAAAAAAAAAAACAATTACTCTGTTCTTGGTAGCAACATAGCTCCAGAAAGTATCAGGAAAATTGAAGTCTCATATTATATTATGTTTATAAGTGAGGCTTGTGATCCATTTCTTGAACTTCTCACTTATTTCCCCTTTCTTTCCATGTATGTGGTCAATGGGACACTGATGACAAAATCCCTTCTGTTACTCTCTTTTTTGATCTTCATACAAATGTTCTCTCTCATGTTCTCTCTCTAAGCTTGATCCTAGGTTTCCTGACATTAGTATGCCTTGTTAATATAGAATGATACCATACCCCGTATTTTACCTCTCCTGTTTCTTTTGAACAAGGTAGACCCTTCCAGAACTTTAGTCCAGATATTAATTCCATCCAAGTCTCAATGATTGATGACAAAAACACCTACTTGTGTTAGGGTCACTAATTCTTTCTTTTTGCATAAGTTTTTGGTATTTGCATATGGACAACTGAATCCATAGTATCACCACAGGCTCTTTTCTCAGATTTTGTCTTCTGTGAATTTTTTGGTGTCCTATCTGCTATTTTCTTTCATCTTTGTTATTACTATCTAAGGTTTCTAGCTCGGTGGATATAGATGTGAAGCTTTTTCCCTCCATCATTTTAAGGCTATTTTGATTAGATTTTCATGATACCTGGCAACAATAATCTTACAAGCCTCTCTTAGTTTCACTCCATCTGTGACCAGAAATCTATTGTTCTCATGTTTTAAGCTGTTTTACAGAAGGCCAAATGCTATTCTTAGATATCATATACTTAAGCATTTGTTTACTTCCCAAGAAATAAAGGAACAATGACCACTGAATTCTTAGAGTTGAATACAAAGTTTCCCCCCACCCAGGGGTTTGAGCAAGACTTTCTGAGGAAGAAGTAACTTGTTATGTTCTAAAGAATGAAGATGAATTGACCCAGCAATACTACTTCTAGGGCCATATCCCAAAGAGATCATACAAATGGAGAAAGGGCCCACATGTACAAAAATATTTATAGCATCTCTTTTTGTAGTGGCAAAGAATTGGAAATTGAGGGGATGCCTATCAAGTGTGGAATGACTGAACAAATTGTGGTATATGAATGTAATGGAATACTATTGTGCTATAAGAAATGATGAGCAGACAGACTTCAGGAAAACCTGGAAAGTCTTATATGAACTGATACTGAGTGAGGGGAGCAGAAGCAGGAGAACATGATACACAATTACAGACACACGGTATCTGTGATGACTAACTTTGATAGACTTGGCTCTTCTCAGCAATGCAAAGTTCTAAGACAACTCCAAAAGACACATGATGGAAAATGCTATCTACATCCAGAGAAAAAATTACAGAGTCTGAATGCAGATTGAAGCAAAATACTTGTTCTCTTTTTTTGTTTCTTTGTTTTTGTTTTAGCTTCTGTTTTGTTTCTTTTTTCTCATGGTTCATTCCATTGATTATAGTTCTTTACAACTTGACTATTGTGAAAATATGTTTACTGTGAAGCTATATGTAGAACCTATATTAGATTGCATACCATCTTGGGTGGGAGGGAGGAGAAGAGAGAGGGAGAGAAAACTCAAAACTCAAAAACTTGAGGAACTGAATGGTGTAAACTAAAAATAAAAATAAATTAATTAATAAAAAAGGAGTTAATGTCCAGTTTACAAAAAAAGATGGTTCTAACATTGAAAATTTGATATTTTGAATTAATTTCAATGGATCTGTGATCCTATTGATGTGGATCTTCCCTATAGTTTGTACCAGAAGAATTGATACCTATGTACTGTTAATAATGACTATGGTAAAGATATTCTAGAGTTTGTTTGGAGATAAGTGATCATTGAGAAACATGCTTGTCTCTCATTGATCAAAGAGGGAGGAGAATTGAGAAAATTAAATTAATTCTGTATTGTTTTCTCATTGCTCTTATTTATAACCAGTGGATTGTGTCTTGTAATTGCTTAAGTCATGGTTCTTTGTCTCTGAACTTAGTTCAGAGATTCAGCTGGTTGTTTAAAGATCCAGCTCTTCTGCTAATGACTGTTCCATTCTTGCCTCAAAGATTTAGATGACCTTGGGCATGCATGTGAACACAAGCGTGTCAGGCCTAATTTCTTTACATCACCAAACTATCTTTCAAGAATGTCTGGCTCACTGTCCAAAATGTCTAGGCCACTATCTTGCATCTGGATTCAAACAATAGCACTTCTTAGTCTCAGAAGGAGGGGGTTGTTGCTGGTCCCTCATTACCAACTTCCAACCAATTGTATTGTTCCCCATGTCTCAGCTCTATAACCAATCATGTTGCTTTCTGCAATGTATCCTACCTTTTTCTACCCTTTTTTTGTACTCCCCAAAAGCTATAAGAAGGGAGCTCTCCTTTTGCTAGGCAGGAGGAGGTTGGCCAGAGGAAATCCATTGATCCTTTTTGTTGACAGGAAGCATGCCTCTGTTAATAAAATGGTATCTTGCTCAGAGAAATATGTCTCAGTTTATCTTTTTTAAAAATTTCATTCCTGATAGGTTGTATGGATTACAATACACTCACAGCTTCTCAGCTAGTGAAGCTATTTTTCAAATCCTTAATAAGTCCTCTATAGAACATTCAAACAATATTCCAAGACCTTCCTCTAAGTATTTTAATATTATATAGAAAAAAGTAGAGCTCTTAGACTGTCCATCTTCTCTCATTCTCACTTGTGACCTTTTCTAAACAGACATCTCCTAGATAATGACATTTATGTTACTGTTTGTGTGAAAGTTATCATTGGTAATATACCACAGTCTATGCCCTCCATATAGCACTCCATTAGCTTTTGTATCACCCACAATTTTGATTCTTTGGAGACTGTGGTGTCCCATGATTCATTCAGAGTCATACAGAATCACAGGAAGAATATTGATTTTATGAAATTGTGTTTTTATGTCAAGGAACAGTCTGATATTAATGAAAGCACTGCACAATTTCCCAAATGTGAGCCAGCTTGCTCTCTTCTCCTATTCAATCATTGTCCATCCACACCATGGATTCCTTTGCAAATCTTAAAAGCCCTACATAAATATTACCTACTATTATTACTGGAGCAGCTACATTGCACAGTAGAATGCTGGTCCTGGAGTCAGAAGGACCCAAGCTCAGATTTGGCCTCAGATACTTACTAATTATGTGACCCTGGGCAAATTACTTAACCCTGTTTGCCTCAGTTTCCTCATCTCTAAAATGAGCTGGAGAAGGAAATGGTGAAGCACTCCAGTATCTGCCAAAAAACCAAAATCCAAATGATGTCATGAAGAGGTGTAAATGACTGGATGATTAAACAACAGCAAACTTATTACTGTTGATATCTTTAAGGTACCTCCATAATATTTCAATACTTAATAAAATCGGTATTATGTTATCTTCAAATAGGAGCACCTAAAGGACCTCAGTATCTGGGAAATGCTTCTCTGTTTGGATTCTGTACTTAACATGCTGCATGATAGTACCAAACACCTTCTGTGAGCATATGCCTCCCTGTTTTAAGCCTCTCCTGATAAGGATTATGAGAGCATTATTGCAGAGTTATTTCATTTGTTGCCATCTACCAAAAACACTTGTATAATCTTAACATATGCATAGATAAAGGAAATACTTTCTTAGAAACAAGATTTTGAAGCTGCTTTTTGCTCTAGTGAATCAAATCTACTGTTTTCTTTTATTAAGAATAAATCATGGTGGCAGGTAGGTGGTGCAGTAAGTAGAGTACTGGCCCTGGAGTCAGGAGGACCTGAGTTCAAATCCAGCCTCAGACGTTTGACACATTTACTAGCTGTGTGACCTTGGGCAAGTCACTTAACCCCAATTGCCCTGCCTTCCCCCCTCCAAAAATTAAAAAAAGAAATAAATCATAGAAGAAATAAATCAAGAAATAAAACATAATCTTCTATTATCTTCTATTATACCTTTGTCAACAATATATGAGGTGGTTATAGATACACATGTATGTGTAGGTATGAACACACATACATATACAAACATACATATATAAACTTTTCAAAGCCCTATCTGTTCCCTTCTCATATTTTCATCAAATGTGTTTTTAGTACAAGTGTACATTATTACCATAGATGTATACACTTTTTATTTCCCCCTGAACTGCTTTAGTTGCATGAAAGAAATTTTGATATGTTGTCTCATTGATATCATTTTCTTTCAAATAGATATTACTTTCAATATAATTCATTCTTTGCCCACTCATTCAAAATTAATTGAATTTAGGATATTTTTTAAAGAGGCAAATTTTAATTTAGACCTATATGTTTTGCTTGTTTTCAATGTATTAGTTTCTATTTCTATTTCTATTTATTGCATCATTATATATAAAAATTGTGTTTATTATCTCTGATTTTTAATAGACATTTGTAATTTTCCTGTGCCCTAGAACATTGTCTATTTTGGTGATGATTCCATGTGGTATGGAGATATATACATACTGTATACATATACATATATATATATATGTAGGTGTGTGTGTGTGTGTGTATGTACACACACACACACCTTAATATTGCCATTTAGAAGATGTTATAATTTTTTTTGGAGGCAATCAGGGTTAAGTAACTTGCCCAGGTTCACACAGATAGCAAGTATCTGAGACCGAATTTGAACTCAAGTCCTCCTGACTCAAAGGCCAGTGCTCTATACAATGTGCCACTTACTGCCCCTGTCAAAAGTGTTTATAACTGAAAATAAATCAGATGATCCTGATTTGGAGAAGAGATAAACAAACTGTGGTACATTAATATAATGGAGTTTTACTGCTCTATAACAAACTAATAATATGAAGGCTTACAGAAAATTGTGCAGAACAAAGTAAGCACACAAGAAAACAATATGCATGATGAGAAGCAACAATGTGTAATTGATCACTGCCTTCTTTATTTCTGGGCTCACTCTCTCTGGACTTTTTCACATTCCTGAAGCTGTATCCAAGCTGGTACTTTGGGCTTCCCGAGGGATGCCATTAAAACTACTTTAAGAGTGCTAGGGGCACTCTTGGGAGTAAGGATGGAGGTTATACTCCAGGGCAGCTAAGTGGAGCAGTGGATAGAGCACTGGACCTGGAGTCATCTTCCTTAGTTCAAATCTGGCCTCAGGTTTGAACTGTGTGACCCTATGTGATTCACTTAACCCTTTTTGCCTCCATTTCCTCATCCATAAAATAAACTGAAAGAGGAAACAGCGAACCACCCCAGTGTCTTTGTCAAGAAAACCCCAAGTTGTAAGCGTGAGCAAAGTGAATTTTAGTTATTATTTCTTAGGGTTTAGTTTCCCAGGATCCATGGCCATAACAATCTCCTGTTCCCAGGTATTTTGCCTTGCCAATTAGGTGCTAAGTCACATAGGCTTTCATGCCTTCTGGCTCTGAGAAAGTGTATATATTCTGAGACTGGTATTTTGTCTTGGGGCTCGCTCATGGGAAGGACCTTTTGATTTCCTGGACAGGACTCTGGATAGCTGCTGTTAAGGAGCCCCCCAGATATCAGTGATCTCTTGGTCCGGTGATGTATATAAATGTTAAAGTGTGTAGCAAGATTACTAGGCAGATGGAGCCCTGTCTATTGCATCACTTATCAGTCTCTGTGCTGATTTCTCTGTTTCTCTGCTTATTAGGAATTGATGTTCTCCACTTTCAGGGTGATGGCCCTTTTTCCTGAAGTAGTAATCTTTCTTGGGTACTCACCTCTTTACCTTCACCTTCTATTTATATATTTTTCTGCATTGTCTAATTAAAGTAATATTATTAACCCCTTTGAAGCTGTCTTTCCTTTATAAAAGCAGATCAAGAACCTGTGCTAGCAGCCCACCTTGTGCGCTAGTGTGGTTGCTAATACACAAGTGCAGTCACAAAGAGTCAGACATGACTGAAAATGACAGAACAAAAATTACAGTTACCATCAGTGGATGTTTTGGTTCATTTTAATGAACTCCTTTCTCTTTCTTTTTTCTTATTTGTTATAATGGATTAGGGGAGGAAACTGTATTTAGAAATGAAGATGATGCAAAATTAAGATATATCAACTTTATATTTTCAAAAAGTAAAAGGTGACACAAGACAAAATTAAAACTAAATGTAATAAATACTTGATGGAAAGGAAGAATCAGGTAAAATACACAAATGTAATAGCCTACAAATGAACTAGAGGAGTAAGCTCAAATCTGTTACCCAAGAAGTTCTAATTCCTACATTGTTATTGTTGTTTGTCCTTCATTCTCAAAGAGGACCACGGCATCAGGAAGGTGATACCATGACTTGCAAGTGAATTAGATTTAAGTGAAGGGTGGCTGTGCAAAGTCATCAGCCTCATTTTCTCCTCTGGAGCAATCTGGGTCCAGTGGCGAGATAGAGATCTAGATGACTGTGATGGCCCTGGATGCAGTGAGAGACCTTGGCCTTTTTAAGGTAAGGATTTTTCAGGTCTCAATCTGACTGAGGCAATGCCCATTCAGTGATTAAGGCTAGGTAAGAAATGAGCCAAAGAATACCCTCTTCTATCTAGTTACCAAAAAAAATTAATCAATCCGGGAAGGGAAGACCCTAAGGATTTCTGGCCAAAATCAGAAATATTTACTATTTTCATTCACTCTGAGCCATCAAGGCCCAAACAATGATCAAGTGAGTCTTGGGCTAAGACCAATTGTTTATTAATCACTGAGAGAGCCAGGATGATTTGGGTTTAAGGCATGTTCCTTAAGAAAGAAATCTAGCCCATAAACCTCAAGATATCTTGTGAGGTTTTAGCTATCAAAATTTACATTTCGTTGGGCAAAGCATCCACAGGTAAGGGTATGATACCCTATGTGGACAGAGGAAGAGGAAGAAGGAAAGACAAGGCAAGGCTGCATTGCCCAACTGGAAATGGCCAGCTTGTCCTACTCGTAGGTTGTTGTTTGTCCTTCATACGTAACAGAAGGAGGAAGGAATAATGACAGAATAAGTAAAGACATAGCTCTTGAATGGGATAACAACATTCAGAATAGGTTAGAAGGAGATAGACAAAGTAAACAAAAGGAGAAAGTAAATAAAACTTTTTTAGAAAAGGGCATCACAGAAATATTAATAAATGAATGAATTTATTATATGCAAAGCACTTAAGCTAAGAGATAGGGTTAAAGGAAAAAGAATAACTTAAAAAATAATATTAACAATGCATAGACATCTTGGTGGCAAATTATCTACTGTAACCTCTACCAAAATGATTTATTTTTTTCTTAGGTTTGGGTTGAGAAAGGTTAGGGGTAGGGGAGGGGGATTTGCAGAAAATAAGTTGCATCTACACTGATAAATGTACAAGGGTATCCAGCTCCAAAGCAGTTTGAAGGGAGTATTGATATCATAATGGCATTTTGCATTTGAAACAAATCCTAATCTAATCCCTTTATTTTTCAAAAGAAGCAATTGATACCAAGAAAGTTGAAGTGAGTTGGCCAAAATCATATAGCTAGTAAGTAATAGAACTAGGATTCAAATCAAGGTCACTTGATTCTGACTATATTGCCAATGTTGTTTTTTTAACATGTCACTATGATACTGTCTGGTGTTATAGTTTACCTTTTGTATAATGTGGTCAAAATTTGAATTTGTATCTTCCAGGCTTTCAAAATGCTGCCAAAAAACACCATTTCTCTCCACAACGCCCCAAACTCTTAGAAAATTTCACTTGAAACAGCTCAAAATTCACAAGATAAATGAAATCTACAGGATAAAGATACACTCAAATAACTTGACATCTAATTAGATAAAATTACTATTCATTTTGATTGTGAGAATCAATGAGAGGATTAAACAAT
The DNA here is from genome assembly GCF_011100635.1 of Trichosurus vulpecula. Classification (NCBI taxonomy): domain Eukaryota; kingdom Metazoa; phylum Chordata; class Mammalia; order Diprotodontia; family Phalangeridae; genus Trichosurus; species Trichosurus vulpecula. Next base: position 217,943,078 of record NC_050579.1, on the reverse strand, counting down.
TAGTTAGTGAACTTGGCTCTCTCAAAGTTGCCAAGCCTCATGTGTGGTCCTACCTTTGAGGCATATTTTCTATAATGAATACCCAATCAGAGCCCTAACTATAAATGGTAGACAGACTTTACCCCAACATGGGGAATTGACCATTTAAAAGAGCAACTGTGCAAGGAAAGGGCAATTGATAGCAGTTGTACTCCCATTAGGAAAAAGGCACATCCAGAGCATCAGTAGAGTTGCCCAGTTGAGGGTGGAAAAGGCTTGGAGTTGTGACTAGATGTACTTACAGAATGATGAAGGTGGAAGAGAAAGGACGATTTTCCTAGGGAAGCAGCAGTGATCTCTGATGCTTCCTCTCTTCTTATCTGAGACTGGTGCTGGGAAGACCCAGTCTCTGATGGTCAGAGATCCCTAAGGTCCCTTCTAGTTCTAACACAGAATTTTTGAAGCTTTTTCTTCTGGGACTGATTAGGAGGAGAAAATTAGCTTAAAGTCTTCTTCCAGCCCCCTCTAAAAAAGGTGCCTGTTTTCTCTCAGTTATTATTAATCAGGCTTCCTGAATGCTAATTGTGAAGAAATAACAAGAAATAACTGACTTGACAACCTAGTAATTAAGAATAGTTGTGGAAAATAGAAAGCTACCAAAATGATCCAATGGAGAGGTAGGATCAGAGGGCACCAATTACATCCTTCCCAGCAGCGGCCTCATAATATCTTGGGATCTACAGTGAACTGAAGATGCCCTTAATGTCCCTTGTCTCATTGAAGTTTGCGGTGTTTGTCCTAGATTCAAAAATTTTACTTGGAACCATCTACCAATCTAGGGGATTAGGTCCACATAAGCATTCCAAGGTGAAGATGTGCAAATGCAGATAATTCAGAAACCCTTCACACTGGCATACATCTACCTTGAGAAAGGCAGAGCTAATTTGAAGCAATAAATTTGGAACTTTCATAGAACTACTGCTAAGGGAGAAGTGATTTTTCTATTGCTTGAGTAATGCAAATCCTGACTTTAAGCCAGCAGTTTAAAGATGTGTTTTTATCCCAAGACTCCTTCTCATTGTCCTTGCCCTCTTTCCCTACCTAGAAACTCCAGGGAAATTGGAACATTCAGGGTTCCAAACTTCATGGTACAAAGACAATGGCATTATATCTTTAAAAAAAAACATGCAGGCAGCAAGGTGGTGCAGTAGATAGAGCACTAGGCTTAGAATCAAGAACACTCATCTTCATGAGTTCCTATCTGGCCTCAGACATTTACTAGATGTATCACCCTAGGCAAGTCACTTAACTCTGCCTCAGTTTCCTCACCTATAAAATGTGCTGGAGAAGGAAATGGCAAACCACTATATTGTTTACCAAGAAAATCCCAAATAAGGTCATGAAGAGTTGGACATGACTAAAACAACTCAGCAACCAAAAAGAATGTGCAGTCCAGAAAAATCATTTTGCCTCCAAAAACAAGCCAATCATTTCTCTGGGTAATTTTTGGGCAGATTGGAAGCCGTTGTTGAATAAATGTAGTTTGAAAAAAAAAAACTTTTTCCCATTTCAGTGCTGTGGTTTTTGTTTTGTTTTTTTTTTCCTCATCGTACTGCTTAATGAGCTATAGTCTAATGTAATACTTAAATGCTTTCATTATGAAAATAAAACATTCATGAACAGTATTTTTTATCTGCAATGCCTAGTTCTCAGAACTACATGAGATGAACGACTGCGAATTTAGCATAATTTAGACTTTTTCTTTCTTATGTGGTTAACTTGAATCTAATGGCTTAGCTAATATCATCAGCTGTGTTTGTTGTGTTTTCCCTCAAGTTTGTATTGAAAATTTGTCATGGAGATTTTTTTTCTTTCTCTCCTGTGATTTCTGTTAATAAGAGATTTTAAGCGACAATGAAAATTCTGTAGCATAGGGACTCGAAGGAGAACTTACGCGATGTCCAATCATATATGCAGAGTGTTCCCTTCAATCATAAAGTACATGGGCTCTATAATTTCAGCTTTGATGCATGACAGTAAAAGTGCTAAGATGAAAAAGCCTCGAGGTGCTGTTCAGTTCATTATAGGAAGCTGACAGTGCTTCTTCCACCAGATAAAAAAAATTTAATTACTGGCCTCTACAGGAGACAGTTGTGTCTACTTTGAATGTTATTTTTTTTTTGCATCTAGCTACTTATTATTTCTACACAGTGCATTTTCCCTGAATGGATCTTGCATTTTAGTCTGTCTATTATGAAAGTAATAATCTAAATAAAATGTCTCTTTCCCTTTATTTGCACATCCCAGAAAATAAATATGAATCTAGTGTTTTCATCAGGTGTCTGATGGCCAAATTTCAAAGATCTTCTGTTTATTTAGATTTTTTTTTTAGCAGAAAACTGGAGGTACCCAGTTCACTGAAATGACTTTGTGTGATATACTGAGGACAGACTTAAAAGCCTCTGGGGTGGAAGGGGGGGAATGACCTTTTGTCTTTTGGGGGACTTGTATTAAAAATGATCATACGGTTCTTAAATGTATATTTTCACTTTTTCCCCCTCTGAAAGAGGCAGCCATACACATCAAGAGCTGAATGCTAGATAACAAAATCCTAATCTGATAAAAATCTACTTTCCCCAAGGAAATTACACTTCTTCTTTGACAGATACTTTTAACTTCCTCATTCCTCCTTCGTAAAGTAAACATAATTAAAGTCAAAGAAGACTTTTGACTAAAGTCAAAAGTCAATTGTTTAAGGTTGTTCCTCTAAATCATTAAGAGGGAACCCTATTAGAAAAGACCAAGGTTTGTATTTGGGCCAGCAGGTTAAAGATCAGCTTTAAGAAGAAAGTGATTACATAAGCAATTTGAGCTCAGGGTTAGAACTAGAAAGCCCATGACCACGGATTCAGCCTATCTCCATGAAAAAAACCATGAAATGGATGGGGGAGAGTCAGGAATCAGTTTCCCCATTTTGTTTGTCCCTTGTATCATCCCAAAGCCTCTGGTCAGGAGGAGGGAGGGGGAAATCAGTCAAATAGGTTTGGAATTTTGCTTTTCAATCAATTATTTTGCCAAAATGGGAATAGTATCTGTGCCAAACACATAAAGGTACTTCATCCTCTCCTGGAAAAGGCTGGAGGCTAAATACTAAACCTGATTTTGCCTTGCATGACACATTGAAAGGATCTATGGTTGCTGCCATATGAGAAACTACTAAAATGGGAATGTCCTCCACTGATTCAAGTCCTAGAGAACTGCTTGAAATGCATAAAGGTTAAGTGACTTGCCCAGGGTCACATGGCTGTTAAATAAAAAGATTTGCTCCCTGGTCTTCCTGACTCCAGAGCCAGTCACATATCCACTATATAATGCTGCTGTATGCAATAGGGCATACTAATCAACAAATTGAAATTATCTAGTACCTTAACAATAGACCTAGGCTTTCTATTGCCGCAAGTGTCTAGATTTTTTTTTTACTGTTGTTCATCCAGTGTTAGGACATTTTCTACATTATTTGGATTGATTGACTAGAGAAGATACTCAACTGTCCCCTTCCAGTGGAGAGGTAGGAACAACTCCCAGAGAAAGCAAAATATCTCTAGTCAGAATATCTTTACTTCCTCCCATATGAAATATGGGAAATTTAGTGCTTAATCATATGTTGTCTTATATTATGTGTTTTTTACCTCATTCTAAGACCTGTCTTCCCAACAAGAGTTCAAGTTTCCTAAGTATAAGGACTCTCTCCCGTACCTCTGGCACAGGGCTGGGCATTTGCAAGTCCTTAAGAAATAGTTGCTGAATTACTTCTTCTGTCAGGCTTTTGGGAGATCATAGTTTCTTGTTGGTTTTCCAAGTTTAGATGTAATTAGGGCCTGGTGAGCAGCTTTCCCATGTACCTGACATCTACGTCCTCACCTGATGTAGCACAGTTGGCTGAACCCTGGACTGTAGTCGGACTGGAGAGGAGTACTCTGACAGGCAGGCTGTCCTGTGTGCAGAGCCTCCCACTGCTCATTAAGTTTGAATGCAGTGCCAAGCTGGCATTTGTTAGCTCTATCCAGAGACAAGATTAGAATTTGAAATAAGCCAGACTTGTTGGAGAAGTGGGCAGAAGTAAACAGACTAATGGTATTCATTAGGTACAAATGGAGGTGGGGGGGAATAGTTGGAGGGGCAACTTTATAGATACAAGTTGGGAGTGAGTGGTTATACATGAGTACATTTATTAAAGAGCTTGTATCAGGAGTTTATTATTTTTAAGCATGTGCTGCATGGAGATAGTTCAGCAGGGGAAAAAAGGAAATAGAAATTGTGAAGTGATCTTTATTCAGTTCTATCTTAAGAAACAGTAACAAAGCAATCTCAAGAGCAGAGCCATTCTCCCACAATTCATTTGGTACCTTCCCTTGATTACTTCCTCCTATTGCCACAGTTTGTCATTGTGTGTCTCTCCAACGATGAGCTAAGATGCTATGAATGTGAATCAAATAAGGATATTCTAATTTTTTCCTTTTAAATTTTAGCCCCGTCTTAATTATTCAAGTTTGCAAAGGGAAGACTAATCTTAAAATAATCTTACAATAATGTATAATTTCCCAGTCAAAGGCTAGTCTTTTGATTGTTTTACACGTTTTGGGAGATGTATTCATTACACAGTTGTGAAATGTTTAAATTCATAGTGAAATCATTTCATTCTCTCAAAAACACAAGAGAGGGATAGTTGTGAAGAAACAACCTAAGAATATGCTAGGTGATGGTAGAAGGTGGCCTGAAACCAAACATTAGTCTATTGGACTATGAATGTGGAATGTTGCATGTGCTTCCAGGGATAATCATCATGTTGGTTGGGAATGCTCAGTGTACAGGTGGTGGTGGGGAGTACATATGGAAGTGAATGTGATATAAAAAATCATCAATAAAATAATAAATTATCCATTTATGAAGTGCTTTAGTCTGTAGACTTAAAATTGGACCATGGTTTCATAACACAATAGGTAGATAGATTCTGATGTAGCACTTGACATAAAAAGTAGCTAAGAAAATGACTAACATATCCTCACTCTTTGATCTAGAGATCTCATTACTGTGTATATGCCCTAAAGAGGTCAAAGACAGAAAGAAATATCCCATTCTCATTAAAACATTCACAATGACACTTTTTGTTGTAGCAAAGAACTAGAAATTACTGCAAGCAGACACCTGTAAAATGAGACAAGGCTGAACAAATTATGATAGGTGAATGTAATAGAATTGTTACTACTGTATCATATGAAACTATAACTATGCAAAATTTAGAGAAGTGCAGGAAGACTTTTATGAACTCTCTCAGAGTGATGGAAGAACTACCAAGAAAGCAATATACACGATGACTACAACAATGTAAGTGGAAAGAACAGCAACAAAAGGGATCTGAATATTGTAAAATTATAATTACAAAGTTTGGTCCTGAAGAAAAGATAAGAAAGTCAATCTTCCTCCTTTGTAAAGGTGAGTGACTATGGATATAGATCACTGCAAATACTATCAGACTCAGTGGATTTGCTTTTTTTCATTTTTTAACAAAGAATGGTTTTCCAGGTAGAGAATGGGAACTAATATATTCAGAAATGAAGGTGATGTAAGAACAAAAGATATCAATGAAAATAAAATTTTCTAAAAGAAATAAATAATAAAATCTCTTTTAGAAGGCACAATGCAGTGGGAATAATCCATAATCCATTAACATTTTCAGACATATTAGTTCACCCAATCAATCAACACGGTTTTATTAAGCACTCAATAGCTATAAGGCACTGCATATTATGATGACTAGGGTGAGGTAGAGTGTTGTGGTAGAAAAAGAAAATGTATTTGAAGTCAGAGGACCTGGTTTTGAAGCTTGACTCTGCCACTTACTCTTTTTGACTTTCGTGTGACTTTTGTGTGAGCATGTCACTTAACCCCTGAAACTCAGGTTCCTAAATAAAGGGGTTGGAAGAGATGACCTCTAAAGTCCCTTGTAGCTCTAAATCTATCTACCAAGAAGTATAAGATATAATGCCTAAAATATGGCTCAAATCTAGATGCGTTTCAGTATGCAAAGAACAGAGAAAGAGGATTGCATATGAAACTGTGAACATAGGGAAACACCTGAATCAGATGGAATTTATTTTCATATACCATGACACAGAGATAGTCATAAGAAGCCAAAAAAAGTCAAATCCTTCCTTAAGACAAACTTTGTTGTATACGTATATAAAGTGATGAATCAACTGGTAATGAATTTATATTTTTATTTTCTGTATATCCAAGGTATCCCACAAGTCTTAGTGAAGCTTAAATAGCTGCCCTAAGACTTGGGATATCTTGCATTAATGACTACTTATTTTTATGATATCTGTTAGTTATTGAATTTCTTAATGGTTTTTATTCCTTATCTTTTGCCCTGATGCCTCGAAATTAAAATTTAAGAAAATAAGGGAAAAAAAATTTGGTCAGATCCAGGCTTAGTGATGTATTTACTTTACCTTGTTTATCCTTTGGTAGGTGATAATTCTGAATTTTCTGATTCTTCACAGCAAATTTGTAACACCCTCACTCCTGACAATATTGCATTCACCTTTCTGAGCATGGTGCTGTCATTGTAAAATGAATATATTTTGCATTAAACATTATTAATACATTAAAGGCAATACTATTTCACAAGTAAAGAATTATCTTTCACTGAAATGCAGCACTAATTTATTAAAGCACCTGCTAGGCACAAAATACTGCACTAGCTTTAAAAATGAAATGGCTACATTTTAATCCTAACCAATTTTTCCTTTTCTTCCTCCAAATAATCATGAATTTTAGCAAATTTATCTTAAAGGGAAATTTGCTTTTTATTCAGGGAGAAAAAATTTACAAGAGAAAAAATGCCTCTGTCAGGGTTAAATGAGTATGGTTTACAAAGCTACCTTTCCTTTTTTTTTCTAAACAATGCATTTCAACAGAAATCTAACACCCTTTCCCAATGCCTCCCCATCCCCCCAGATCAATTTTGGTTTGGTTTTACCCTGCTCTGTGTATTTGCTTATGTTAATAAAAAAGAATATCTACTTACATAGTACATCTTTAAAAGCAAGTTAGATTACTCCCTTCATACCAAACTATATAATAATTCCAAATCTAGGGAATAATTTATAGTTCTCTTATGCTTATGTAGTATTGTGTTCCACAATGAAGCAAGAGCTGAAAAGTTGGATTTTGAATCAATTACCTAGGGTCATTGAACGTGACTTATATTACCTTGTCGGAGTTTGAAATTGGAATGTCAACCAGATAGTAATAAGAACAGATGATAAAAGACATGATCTGCTCTATAATATGCCCACTCAATTAGTGCAGATAAGCACTCTCCAGCATGCAGGTATACAGTACATTACAGACACCCAAAGGGCTAAAGTTAAAACTGTTTTCATCAGAGTTATAAGCCCTGCAATGGGTTTGTATATTCAGAAGTCAATTTTCCTCGTAAGTACCATTACCTTTAATGGGAACTATACATAGCCATTAAAAAGGATTGGACATGCTTGTTCTCTTTTTGAATGCATCCATCAAATAAACTATGTCCCAAAGGCTTCATGAAATATTGGGGGAAAATAATTAAATAATATGCTAAAAATCAGACGAAATATTTAAAGCTGTCATGTGAGACATAATGAATAAATTTGAGTCATTCATTCAGAATGCAAGTGTGAGGAAGAAAGCAAGTTCAGGAATAGATATCATGGAAGTAAATGTTTTCTGAGATCAGATTTTAAAGGAACTGGTAGATTGAAAAGGAATACATGTAATCAATGAAGTCTGCATGGAGTCAGCATCCTCATAGGATCATAGATCTAGAATTAGAAAGGACTTTAGGGGACATATAGTCCAATCCCTTTGTTTTACAGATAAGGAAACTAAGGCCCATGGGCAGGGTTAAATGATTAGTCTGAAGTCACATGGATAGTAAGTGAGAGATCCAGGAGGTGAACACAGGCCTTCTGACCTCAAATTTACTTCCTTTTTCCACTATATACTACTCCTATAAGGTCATATACAGACAAATGGATGAATAGACCAAACACAGAATCCACAATGCAGAAATATGTATATGTATGTATGTATGTATGTGTATATATATACACACCTATACATACATATGTGTATATATATACTATAATATATACACGTGTACACTATAATACATACACTGTATATACACTCATAATATATACATATATATACATGCATGTGTAAATATAAATATATGTGTGCATGTATGTGTATATATGTATGCATATTCACATACACACATATATGTATGTGTATTTAGATATATAGATATGAACACACATACATACCTCCTACCCCAAATCTGTTACAAAAAGAAGTGAAAGTAATGAAGAGTTCAGAAAATAAGAATACAATTATTAGTAAGATAATAATAAGAATAAAAACAATAAAAATCAACCACATTGTCCCAGGAAAACTGGTGAATGCAAAATACACTTTCTTCCCACCTTTTTTTTTCATTTCCTTTCTTTCTCAAGCTGTGATATACTGACATAGCATACTTGATTTGCTAATCTTTTGCCTCTTTATCTGTTCTCCCATTGTCTCCTCTTCCTACATTGTTTTTCTCTCCTTCCTCTTTTGGATCTCCTAAGCTTTTTCTTCGTCCTGTCAAAGAGTAGTATTAAGTGAAGTTCTTAATATTTTGTTTCTCGTCTTTAATATCTATCCTTAAATATTCGTTTCTGAGCCAAATTACAGAAAATGTTGTCAGGTTAGTGTTTTTAGTCAATTCATGATTTTCTTCATTGCTGCTTTGCAGAAGAAAACCCTGGAGACATTTGGATTATTTCTTGCTCTGGCTTGTCCCTCTGTACTGCCCATCTGTCAGTGGTTCAGATGATCAGAGATATTGTTTACTCATGAATTGACTTACATCAAATTGCTCAACATCTTAAGGCTGCGAGTACTATTAACCACTTCATCGTTAGACAATCCAAATGAATTGCCCGGCAGATAGAGTTTTGCTTTGACTGCATTTTGGGGAGCTGTTAATTCCTCACTGATGCAGCCTTGAGAATAGGCTCAACAAGAAAATGGGCTGTGAAATAGAAATCTGATTTTGATGAAGTTTGGCCTTGCAGGGAGGGGAAAAAAATCAATCATAGAAATGGAAGATAAACAATTGATGTTTCCAAGTCAGTGATATGAAAGCTTCTACATCTCCTCTAAAAAATTAATTTGGGGTGGCAGATGGGGGACAGAAATGTTATTTCATTACATTAAGGAACTCTCAGTTTGGAAATTCCCTCTATTGATGCAGATCATGTGTAACTTAATGTTGTAAGGGGCAAGGAGAGATTAAGTGACTTGCCCATAGCCAGCCACGCAGCTGGCATATAACAGAAGCAGTATTTGAAACTGTCTTTCTGAATCCAGGCCTGGCCTTTTGTCCACAATACCACACCGTTTCCCATAAAATTCCTTTAAGCAAAAAGAAAAAAGTCTCATCTTGAATCCAAGAAAATTTTCCCAAATAAATTATCACATTATAAGATATAAAGCTGGAAACCACATTATTAACTGTGAAACTCTATAATTAGTTTTCTTATAGGCCTTCAATTTTTACTAGATAAAATTAAAGCTGCCACCCAATTCCGATGCCATTATGAACATGACAGGTCATTTGTCAGGAAAAGGGTTACATATAAGTAGCATCTGATCATTCGTTGGCAATATTAGCATATAAATGGCTGTGAAATGTGTGAAATATTGTCAGAAGAATTCTAATCAAAATTGTGACAGTGTCTGTTAAATTGGGCTTATTCCTAATTCACGTGACAAAGATCCTTCTTTCCAATCTAAATGATGAGAAACAAATGCGTTGAACCAAGAAGCAAGTTCATGGAGAAATTCATAATTCCATCAGTTTTCAACAAAACAAAATCAAGGGTATATGGATTTGTTTCAAATGAAAGAGTTAGCTTAGATAATCTGGCAAAGAGCCTTTCCTGTTCTGACAAAGCCTGAGACTGGTTCTTAAAAGCAACGAGCAAGGATATTTACGATTCATTGTTCATAAAATATAATGGACTCTTTCAGCCTTAATGTTGATAAACTGAATAGCAAAATACCAACAAAACCTGATTACCTGGAAACAATTACAATACTTTAACATTTATCTTAAATTTACTACCTGAATCTTAAAGTTCATCTGTGACTGTCATTGAGGAATACCTTCCATTAACATAAATGCAGTCTAATCTTGATTTAGTAGATTAGTCCTAGTGTCTTGCCTCTAGTCTATAGAGGTTAAATGACTTATACAGAATCACAAAACTAATTAAGTGTCAGAGACAGGACTGGAACCCCAATATTCCTGCCACTGCAATAGTCCAGCATTCTAATCTTTATACCACGCTACCTAACTTTTAAAATTCAGTGGACCACAAATCCTGTTTATCTGATCCACATCAGGGCTGAGAAGAGAGAAGGTAGTTTACAAAGATCTTACCAGCTCACAGTTCACAGCTTCTTGGTCATCTTCCCAGCTGTGTGATTGTTGGAGGGCACTCTGACTTCAGAAATCTATTTTTTACTTTCCTTTAATTATTATAAATATCATAGCAAAAAGAACACTGCTTCTCAAAGTAAATGACCTAAGTTTGGGCAACCTAAGTAAATTGCCCTTACGGTAATTGAATGTCCTTGAGACTCAGGTTCCTCCTCCTGTGAAATGGGAACCCTGATACTCTACTGATCTCACAAGGGTGTTGGGTGGAAAGTATTTTGTCAGCTTTAAAGCCCTACAGAAAGAGAAGCTATTATTATTAATTTACTTTAATGAATCAGAATAGATAAAGTCAATCCCTTCCCAGGAATCTATGTAGCAATAAAACAATTAGCATGTTCTAGGAAAGGAATGTTGCAATTCAAATTTTCTGATTCTGTGACTCTATGATATATACAGATTAGACTAGATGGCCACCGAAGAACCTTCCAATTCTGTGATTTTGTGATTCATTTTTCCCCATTCTCTCGGAGTCTAAATCAGGAGTATTTTAAACCATTTTTGTATCATGGACCTCTTGGTTTGATAAAGTCTATGGACCCCTTCTTAGAATATTGTTTCTAAAAGCATAAAATAAAATATGTAGGATTAGAAAAGAAATCAATTATATTAAAATTAAAATGTAATTTTTTTCTTCCCCATTCAAGTTCATGGAGCTCCTGATACGCATACAAGGAACTCCGGGTTAAGAATCTCTGGTGTAGATGAACTTTTGCAGAATTTTGTAATGAGGTTTACTTAAATGCTCATTTGCTTAAATGTCTAAATCGATCTGTGATCTCATTGATTTGGAATTTCCCTCCCATGATGCAGGTAGCAACCTATGCATTATTGTCCATTTTGTGCCATTCTTTTCCATGTCCTCCAATAGGCTGGCCACAGGAGAGCCGCCAAGCGTACTTGAGCTCTTCATTTCTCCTGACAAGGTAAGGCTATCCGTGAAGACCTGTGGCTGTACAGCTATTAATTATATCCATCCTTACTGTGGTCTCAAGATCCTAGCATATAATTCTTTAGTAATGTCCTATCAGATTGTTCATCTTCTAGTTTAAATGATCCATATGTAATAAAGTCTAGAAGAAGAGCATCAAAATTAGGAGAGGAAATACTTTCCAACAAAACCTAAAGTGAGAGGAAATAAAAAACCTAAAAATCTAATAATGAGTAATACTCGGACTTCCACCTTTTTCCTCTGTTATTTTGAGGAACTAATGATTTAATTAGTTCAAAAACTCCTTCACTGACACAGATTACAACCCATTGTAATGGTAATTGAGGTGGTACTTTTTTACTCTTTTCTCTTTTAGAATGCTAAAGTAACCAAGTGCCTTTGATTAAGTCTTGCTAGGTAAGAAGCTCCCAGGCCCACTCTCTTTTGCCAACTAGGTGCGAAGACCCAGGCCCACACCCTTTTGCTGATTATATGTGAAGCCTTCAGGCCCTAAGAAGGGTATATAAACTCAGAGGTTAGCATTTTGTTTGGGGCTCTCATTCACTGGAAGTGTGCTGTGTGATTTGACTAGACCAGACTCTGGGCAGCCATTGTTAAGAGCCCCCCCAGCTTGAAAATCCAGATGTTGGTGCTTCCCTGGTAACAAAGTAATTCTTTAATCAGGCAGCTAGAGGACCATCTGTTGACAACTGTGTGTGTTTGCTCTGTTTATATTGTCTCTGTTTGTAATTTCTGTTTGTATTTGCTCTGAAGTTCAGACTGCTGGCTTTTCCCCTGAACTAAGTGAATGATATATGTGTGCTTGATTAAAATGAGATTGTTAAAGTTGCTTTTCTTAGAAAAGCAGATCAAAGAGCCTTCGCTGGCAGGACTTCTGTGTGCTGGTGTTGTTGGCCTTACACAGCCACAGTAGTGGCAAGCCACATTGTTGTTATATCCATTTATTCCTTTTTGCTCTGAGGCAATTCTATGAGAAATCCTTCTTCTCCCCTTCTCTTTATCTCATATCAGTCAAATGTCTTCTCCATTACTATTTCTTCTTTTACTCCTGTCTCTCATGAAGTGGCCCTTCTCCTTGACAAGGAGAAACTCCCTACAAACACAACAATCTCATTCTATCCCATCTTCTCCAGAAAATTGCCCTTCTATGGTCCCTACTCACTCACTAATCTTGCCTGTCTATTGGCCTCTCTCATCCTCAAAAGAACTCCCATTTGATCCATCCTTTCCCACTAGCTGTCATCCTATGTCTCTCCTCCCTTTGATAATGAACTTCCTTGAGAAGGTATTGTTCAGTTGGTGTCTCCACTTCTTTTCACTTTCCTCTTAACTCTCTGCAATCTGCTTTCCAATCTTGTCATTCAACTGAAACTCTCTCTCAAAAGTTACCAATGACATTAATTGCCATATGTAATGGCCTTTTCTAGATCCTCATTATTCCTTCCTTCTCTGTAGACATTGACACTATCAATCGCCTTCTCCCAGATATTCTTCTTTCTGTTCCCCACCCCACCCCCCGATACTGTCCTCTCATGATTTTCATCTTACATATCCAGCCACTCCTCATTCTCTTTTCTTGGATCTTCATCCAGATCTTTCCCTCTAACCATAAGCGTCACCTAAGTCTCTGCCCTGGGCCTCCTCTTCTTTGTCTGTAATATTCTGTATTATTATTTCTTTTTACTATATTTGGTAATCTCATTAGTTCCCATGCATTCAATTATCATTTCTATGTTAATAACTCTCAGATCTGCTGACCTAGCTCTAACCTCTCTCCTGATCCTTAGTCTCTCATCTCTAATTGCCAATTGAATATCTTAAACTGAATGTCCTAAGAACATCTTAAACACATGTCCAAAAATGAACTTATTATCTCTACTCCAAAACCTCCTGTCTTCTGAACTTTCCTGTTACTATCAAGTGTACCAACATACCTGGGCTCAAAATCTAGGTGTCATCCTCAATTTTCAGTCTCTCTCGTCCCCTATATTCAAACAATTGCCAAATTCTGTCCATTTCCACTTTTGCAACAGATCTCGCATATATAGACTCGTTTCCTCTGACACTACCACTACCTTGACATAAGCACTTATCCCCTCAGTCCTAGACTATTGCAATAATCTTCTGGTTGACATTTTTGGCTCAAGTGTCTCCCCACTCCAATCCATTCCCAACTTAGCCATCAAAATGATCTTCGTAAAACACAGGTCTCACCATTTAACTCTCCTATTCAATAAACTCCAATGTCTCCGTATCACCTCCAGGATCAAATATAATACCCTCTGTTTGGCTTTTAAAGTCCTTCATATCTTGGCCCCTTCCTACCATGCTGGTCTTCTTATATCTTCTTCTCCTGCGGGTAGACTACTGTCCAATGTTATACTCTCCTTGCTGTTCCTTGCACAAGATACTCCATCTCCTGACTCTATGAATTTTCACTGGCTATTTCCCACACCTCTTCCTCCTCATTTCTACTTCCCAGATTCCCTGGTTTCCTTCGAGTCTTAGAAAAAATCCCAACTTCAGCTTTTCCTGGTTCCCCTCAATGACAGTTCCTTCCCCTCCGAGACTACCCCCCATATATATAGAAAGGTTATGAGTTATCTTTAGTTTTTCTATATCTAAATCAGAATGAAAATTTTAGCTTTCTTCATAGTTATTATATTAACATGCAAAGTTTTAATTTTCCCTTTTCCTTTGTACTTCCCTGCTCTTCCCTTTACTTCCATTCTCCTCTCTTCCCTTTTCTTTCTTTCTTTCCTTTCCCTACCTTTCTCTTTTTTTCTTTTCCTCTCCTGTCCTCTCCTTGTTTTACTTGACTATGTATGTTGGTCACAAGAATTTTGCTTTTCTTTTTTTTCAGTGGATAGAGATAGAAGAGAGAGAAAATGAATGTTTGTTAACTGAAAAAAATAAATTAAAAAAACAATAATTCAACATTCATTTATTAAGTGCCTGCTATTTGTAGACCTTTGTGTTATCTGCAAGGGAAAATACAAAGTCAAGTATGACATATTCTTGGCCTTTGTGAAATCTACAATCTAGTTGGGGAGGTGGGGAAGGAGGAGGTTTAAAGGTTTAAAAAGAACTCTATACCCAAGCTCAGCCCTCACAATAATATCTCACATCATAGATTTAAATCTGTAAGGAGTTTCAGAGTCAGATAGTCCAACCTCCTCATTTCACAAATGAGGAAATAGAGAAAGGTTATACTGATGTCAAGTCCAGATCCCCTGACTCCAGTTCTGTACATTACTTGCTGTACTATGACACTTTTTAAGTACAACCTGCATAGATTATCCAGTTGAAAACTAGAAGAGGGCTTATTATTTCAATTTGCTTATTTATGTCTCTTTATTATCCAATATTTTTATTGCCATTAATTTACCATGTCTCAAATATACTGATTATTATTTTTAGGAAACATAATAAATTAATTGTCTTGAAACCTCAAGTGTTATTAATAGATCTGTGCCTAAAAGTATCATGGAAGTGTTTTATGTTTTTTTTCCTCTGTTTTTAATTTTTCAGCAAAATCAAAGAATCTATGCTAGCATAAAAAACAGAAAAATCAGGGTATTCGAATTATACATACAGGGGGATAAAAACACAGGAGAAATTGTACTTGCATTATAAGAAAGTGTTAGTCAGTAATGCTGTGATGATGAAGCACTTAGTTGGAAAATCCCTGAGCATTAGTCACTGTTCCTTTCACAGTCCATATCAAATGGATCATATCAAGAGGAGTATATCAGAGGCATCTGGTGACAAAGTTAAATAATCCCTTTAGTTCCCCAAGAGCTTGGGCTTTGCATCTTTGAGTGACAGTCTGTTTTTTTTTTTCCTGTGGTGTCTCAGTTCTATATGACTGCCTGAAGACCTTGGACAGAATGTAAAGGACTCACCTAGAAAAGTAAAGAACATTATTTTGTAAAGATGTATACATTCACATGATTATTTTTTACAATGAAGCAGCATTGTGGATCACATGTATAGCTGAACAATAATTACTTTCCATTTTTTATCTTATCTCTGATAGATTTGCACATATTCGAGTTCATGTGTGTGTGAGAGAGTTGGTATCATTGACTGAAATGTAATTAACCAGGACAAAGCATATTTTAAAAAATCTTATTTAATACCTACTATAAACACTTTGCTAGAAGCTGGAGAGACAAAAAACAAAAAACTAAAATAATCTCTGATCTCAAGGAGCTTATGTTTTACTTTGGAAGATGAAGCATACACAAAGATAAGTTAACAAAAGAATAAGGATATACCTCATTTTACTACTACTTTTAATAATCATGATAACAACAACAACAATGAATTATCATTATTATCAATAAAAATAATGAATGAAATTTACGTAGCACTTTAAAGTTTGCAAATATTTTTCATACACTATTTTATTTTAGCCTCACAACAAGCCCAGTAAGGCAGTTACCACACAGATATATTACATGAATTTCATTTTACAGATGAGGAAAGTAAGTTGGAAGTGACTTGCTCAGGGTCCCAAAACTGGTGTCAGAATTTTGACTTCTTAACTCCAAATCCAAGTCTGGAGCCACCATGCAAAACAGTTTCTCAATAAGCAAAATGATAACCAAAATGGAGCCCATGGTCTCTCAACTACTAATGGCAGAGCTAAGCCTAGAACCCAAATTCCTGCCTTCTGTCCCATAACTCTTCCACAATCACATGCCCTTCTTCTAAATACATACTGTTGGAGCTGACACGTCCTTTAGGACTGAATCAACTACAAATGGTATAAATCTTGTACAAGTTTTACTAAAAAAAAAGGAATTCTACATTTATTTCTATTTTGCTTTAACTTGGTAAACAATTCCTGAGCAAATTTGCTCCTCTGAGCCAAAGTCTGACAGTTTTGACTCTTAGAACATGTATAAAAAGACATAAATATACAAAGCCTAACAAGCTGATTACTTGTTTAAAAGAAGATTTCATAGTTAAATAAAATGGTTAAATTTACAATTTATAAAACATTTCCATATATGTTATATGAAATGAGTATTGTAGGCCTACTTTACTTTCTTGTGCTTTTAAATCACTTGACATTGTTACAAAGTGCTTTGTGTAAATGAAACAATACTCTCTTCTTTGCTCCTCTTCTACTTGCTCCATCCATATCCTGTAAATATGTGTAATGGTAATCAGGAGAGGACTTTTTTGTTGTCTTTTCTTTTGGAATGCTGAGGTAATCAAGTACCTTTGATGAGTCTTGCTTTCAAATATAATGGCAAGCAAAATGGGACTTTTAACTGTTCTTTATTTGAATGCTTCTCAGCACTGAGGTAATCAAGTGCCCCAGGGCCCTGAGAGGGGTATATAAGATCTGAGGTTGGGATTTTGTTTTGGGGATACACTCATTGAAAGGGTGACAAGACTCTGGGCAAGCCACTGAAACAGCCCCCTCCTCCACACCCCCCACTTTGATAGAAAACCCAGATGTTGGTGCTTCTCTGGTAACTACAAATTGTGATTTGAATCAGACAAGGTCAGTCTGTTGATGTTTGTAATTTCTGTTTGTATTTGCCCTGAAGTTCAGGGGGCTGATCTTTTCCCCCTGAATTAATTGAATGATATATGTATGTTTAACTAAACTGAAATTGCTAACCCCTCAAAGTTGCTTTCCTTATAAAAACAGGTCAAAGAACCTGTGTGGGCAGCCCTTCCTGTGTGCTGTTGTTGGTCTTAGACAGCGACTGTAACTGCTAGCAAGATTGTTGTTATAATATGTTACTTGTTCCCAATTTGTTCCAACCATACTCCCCTCTCTCTTCCAATATTTTCATAGAACTATTCATCTGGGGGGGCTGAGCCAAGATGGCGGCTGGTAAGCAGGGACTAGAGTGAGCTCCATACCCGAGTCCCTCCAAAAACCTATAAAAAATGGCTCTGAACCAATTCTAGAATGGCAGAACCCACAGAACAGCAGAGGGAAGCAGGGCTCCAGCCCAGGATAGCCTGGATGGTCTCTGGGTGAGGTCTATTCCACACGGAGCTGGGAGCTGGGAGCTGGGAACAGAGTGGAGCAGAGCCCAGCCTGAGCGGCAAGGACCATCCAGACCAGAAGCCGGGCGGAGGGGGCCCTAGCGCCCTGAATGTGTGAGCTGCGGCAGTTACCAGACCCCTCAACCCACAAACACCAAAGACTGTGGAGAAGGTTAGTGGGAAAAGCTGCGGGACTGGAAGGAGTTCGTGGTTCAGCTTCCAGCCCCGGGGGCAGCGGAGGTGGGGCAGCTACAGCTGTTGTTACTTCCGGCTCCAGGGCCACCTGGTGGGAGGAATTAAGTGGCGGATCAGAGCAGGAGTGCAACAGCCTGCTGAAGATCTAAGCCCAGTCTGGACTGGGGGTTCTTGGGGAAGGAGTAGTGCAGGTCTGACAGAGCTGGCACCTCCCCCCCAAACGTGGAACATAGAACTCGTTAGTCTACAAGCCGTCATACCCCACTGAAAAACTCAAGGGTCAAGTTAGTGGGTTGGGAATATGGCCAGGCAGCGAAAACGTGCCCAGATTCAGTCTCAGACTTTGCATTCTTTCTTTGCTGACAAAGAAGACCAAAACATACAGCCTAAAGAAGACAACAAAGTCATAGAGCCTACAACAAAAGCCTCCAAGAAAAACATGAACTGGCCCCTGGCCATAGAAGAACTCAAAAAGGATTTGGAAAAGCAAGTTAGAGAAGTAGAGGAAAAATTGGGAAGAGAAATGAGAAGGATGCAAGAAAACCATGAAAAACAAGTCAATGACTTGCTAAAGGAGACCCAAAAAAATACTGAAAAATACACTGAAGAAAACAACAGCTTAAAAAACAGACTAACTCAAATGGCAAAAGAGCTCCAAAAAGCCAATGAGAAGAATGCCTTGAAAGGCAGAATTAACCAAATGGAAAAGGAGGTCCAAAAGACCACTGAAGAAAATACTACTTTAAAAATTAGATTGGAGCAAGTGGAAGCTAGTGACTTGATGAGAAATCAGGATATTATAAAACAGAACCAAAGGAATGAAAAAATGGAAGACAATGTGAAATATCTCCTTGGAAAAACCACTGACCTGGAAAATAGATCCAGGAGAGATAATTTAAAAATTATTGGACTACTTGAAAGCCATGATCAAAAAAAGAGCCCAGATACCATCTTTCAAGAAATTATCAAGGAGAACTGCCCTGATATTCTAGAGCCACAGGGCAAAATAGAAATTGAAAGAATCCATCGATCGCCTCCTCAAATAGATCCCAAAAAGAAACCTCCTAGGAATATTGTCACCAAATTCCAGAGCTCCCAGATCAAGGAGAAAATACTGCAAGCAGCCAGAAAGAAACAATTTGAGTATTGTGGAAACCCAATCAGAATAACCCAAGATCTGGCAGCTTCTACATTAAGAGATCGAAGGGCTTGGAATGCGATATTCCGGAGGTCAATGGAGCTAGGATTAAAACCTAGAATCACCTACCCAGCAAAACTGAGTATCATGTTCCAAGGCAAAATATGGATTTTCAATAAAATAGAGGACTTTCCAGCTTTCTCAGTGAAAAGACCAGAACTGAATAGAAAATTTGACTTTCGAACACAAGAATCAAGAGAAGCATGAAAAGGTAATCAAGAAACGGAAATTGCAAGGGACTTACTAAAGTTGAACTGTTTTGTTTACATTCCTACATGGAAAGATGATGTGTATGATTCATGAGACCTCAGTATTAGGGTAGTTGAAGGGAATATGCATATATATATATATGTATATATATATATATATATATATATATATATATATATATATGTGTGTGTGTGTGTGTGTGTGTGTGTGTGTGTGTGTGTTTATGTATATATATATGTTTATATATAAGTGAATGTATGTATATATCTATGTGTATATGTATGTATGTGTATGTATGTGTATATATATGTGTGTGTTTATGTATATATATGTTTATATATAAGTGAATGTATGTATATATCTATGTGTATATGTATGTATGTGTATGTATGTGTATATATATATGTGTGTGTTTATACATATATATATATATATATATATATATATATATATATATATATATATATATATATATATATATATATATATGTAAAAGAGAGAGAGCAGACACAGGGTGAGTTGAAGATGAAGGGAAGATATCTAAAAGAAATAAAATGAAATTAAGGGATGAGAGAGCAACATACTGAGAGAGGGAGATAGGGAGAGATAGAATGGGGTGGATTATCTCGCATAAAGGTGGCAAGAGGAAGCAGTTCTGTGGGAGGAGGGGAGAGGGCAGGTGAGTGGGGAATGAGTGAACCTTGCTCTCATCAGATTTGGCCTGAGGGGGAATACCATACATACTTAGTTGGGTATCTTACCCCACAGGAAAGAAGAGGCAGGAAGATAAAAAAAAATAAAAGGGGGGGGATGATGGAGGGGAGGGCAGATGGGGGTGGAGGTAATCAAAACAAACACTTTGGAAAGGGGACAGGGTCAAGGGAGAAAATTCAATAAAGCGGGATGGGTTGGGAAGGAAAAAAATGTAGTTAGCCTTTCACAACATGAGTATTGTGGAAGGGTTATACATAATGATACATGTGTGGCCTAGGTTGAATTGCTTGACTTCTTAGGGAGGGTGGGTGGGAAGGGAAGAGGGGAGAGAATTTGGAACTCAAAGTTTTAAAATCAGATGTTCAAAAACAAAAAAAGTTTTTGCATGCAACTAAAAAATAAGATACACAGGCAATGGGGCGTAGAAATTTATCTTGCCCTACAAGAAAGGAAGGGAAAAGGGGATGAGAGGAGAGGGGGGTGATAGAGGGGAGGGCTGACTGGGGAACAGGGCAACCAGAATATAAGCCATGTTGGAGTGGAGGGGAGGGTAGAAATGGGGAGAAAATTTGTAATTCAAACTGTTGTGAAAATCAATGCTGAAAACCAAATATGTTAAATAAATAAATTTAAATTAAAAAAAAAGAACTATTCATCTGTTGTCTTCTAAATTTAATTCAAAAAACTAAAATTTACTCAGTTTTTGCTCATCTGGATGATGGTCCAAAGTACTGTGTCCTAATAGTCTGGCTCTTCCCTCTTAGCTATAAGAAATAACAAATGCCTTGGTCAAAAAAGAATATACAGTGTTAAATCACTGTTTCTTTTTGTTCCTTTTCTTTTTTCCTCTTCTTCCTCCCTTCTTTTCTTCCTTCCTCTTCCTTCTTTCTTTACTTCCTTTTTCCTTTATCTTTCTTCCCTTTTTCTCTCCCTATCTCACCCAAGCTGGAGGTGCAGTAGCCATTTGTAGACCTGATACCCCTACTTGTCACAGAAGCTTTCTGTGCTTCACTTCCAAGTAGTCCCACTTCCAGAGCTTTATCATATTAGTGCCCCCTTAGTAGGGATATCTTATTAAGCTCAAGTGATCCATGGTTCTCAGTTTCCTCAGTAGCAGAGATTAGACCTATCACCACACCTAGCCATAAATCAATTCTTTGACAGTTAATCAACCTCATCTTTATCGCAACTCTATGAGATATAGAAGGCAGGTATTATTCCCATTTCACAGTTGAAGAAACTGAGCTCAAGAGAGTTTGAGGTGGCTTATCCAAGGTAACACAGGGAGTGAGAGATAAAGCAAGAGCACAAACAAGAGTTTTGTGATTTTTCTATCTTATGCTCTTTCCACTTGTGTAACCTGCAGCTGTTAAACTGTTGTATCAGGAGGGCAGAGTTTATAATCTCAAATAGGATCATAAACATGTCTGAAACGTTCGGAATCGCCGGATATAAGAAACTCTCAAAGTAGAAGGCAGAAGAATCAAAACATTTATTTAGGCTCCACAGTAACCAACCCATGAACCAGCAACCCCATTTTGATATATTGATCAAAAGCTTCCAGGCCCAATAAGTACGCCTTGAAAGAGTAACCAGGAGGCTACAGAGAAGCATGATTGCGTAAAGCAAAATCATGTTTCCCCCTCTATGGTAATAAGATTACCCACTGGCCTGAAGTCTTTGTTCAGCTTTCTCCCGTAGGTCAGCTCTGCTACTGGCAGCTCCTGCTTCAGCTGTGTCTGTGGCTGTGGCTGTAACTGACGTAACTGTCGTAACTGCCTCTGTAACTGCCTCTGGCTCCAACTGTAGCTGTAACTGTCGCTGTAACTGTCGCTGTAACTGTCGCTGGCTCCAACCGGAAAAGGAAAAGAGGATCTTCAAGCTGTCCTCTCCCCTCTTATAGAGTTTTTGACATCATCAAGCACCGCCTGAACGACCAGGGCCGATTGGTTCTTGACTTGGCCCCTCCCCCTAGCATAGCCGTTAACACCTCCCCTCAGCCAGCCCCATGACTCATCACACAGGAAGTTGTCTGCTTCCTGGAATGCTCCCTGGGCCTCCTGCCCCGGAAGAGCAAGCCACAGTGTCCAGAGGCTCAATGAGGTAAGCTGAGTCATTCAAAGAAAACAAAGGCCATTCTGGCTACACTCCACCCCTTGTTATAGGATACATAATCTAATCAGCCATGTATCCTAGAACATACATTGGGATCCAATTACAAAGGAAACTAAAACATATCATTCATTATAAAGCAAAACATATCATTTGGTGACATTCCTAAATATTGGTTTACGATTCAAATGTGATCCACCCCTAGGTACCAGCAAGATAATCTCTTCAATCAATCATCCCCAAAATAATTATTAATAATTCAAATGTCCACCCCTAAATCCTTGTATCCATTACATAGGATCAATAATATCATAACAATAAAACAACACAGCAAGGATAACACAAAATAAGTAAACAGAACACTATCATCATTTCCACCCCCCTTGAACGATTGGGGCTCAAAATCTTGGGGTGAGGGGTGAAGGTCTCATTTTCCATAGCTTCTTCATGCTGAAATTGGATGTAGAGATGGCCCTGCCCCCAAAAAGTCCCATTCCAGAGGTCATTTCTTTAACGAGCTGGCAGGAATTCCAAGAATGCTACATGCTTAGGCAGTCACCGGAAAGTGCAGGGTGCTTAAGCCTGAAGGAAACAAAACTAGCAACAAGGTTAGCCAAAACAAAGGACAAAAAGAATAGTCTGTGAATCTATTATTATAACCTATTCACGGTAAAATATATGGTTCAGGGGTACGATTTGGTAATTATTTTCCCCTGAATAGACAACTGTTACAGTGTTGTCCTTCCCATGGGCTATAACTTCTGCAGCCTTTGGAATATCATCTGGCTTCCGTTTTACCCATACCTTAGCTCCTGACTTTATTCTATCAATGGAGCAAGACCCTTTTGCCCCTCTAGTAGTTATTTTGGGAGGAGGGTCAGTTTTCACAAAGGGTATTTTTTCACAGGGGATAATAATGACTTGAACCATCCTATCATTTCTACAAAATTGTACAGGTTTTTTACCCATATTCTGGAGTGTCACAACAATTTCTTTTTGATAATTAGAATCTATCACTCCAGCCAATACATGTATTCCTTGAGCCGCTAATCCTGGTTTAGGTAATATCCGTCCAAGATGATTCTTGGGGATTCTCATACATACTCCAGTAGGGGTTTTTCTTATCTCTTTCCTATTTAACCTAAAATTCTCTATACAATGTAAATCATATCCTGCTGAACCAGGTGTTCCTGGACTTGGTAGTGGGACATCTTCCCTCACAGTCCAAAATTCAATGTTTTGGATCTCACATGTTTGCTGTTCTCTGATCTGCAGATTTGGGGTCATCATTCTGGCTAGAGGTGTACTTCCCCCTAAGGGCCTATTATTCAAATTACGTAAGGCAATAGACAAATTATCCTTCCAATGTCGATATGAATTATTTGAGCTTAATTTTCTCAGCTGTTCTTTCAACAATCCATTCATTCTTTCAATTAGCCCAGATGCTTGTGGGTAATATGGAATATGATATATCCATTCTATATTATTCAACACACAATATCTTTTCACTTCTTTGCCCTTGAAATGTGACCCATTGTCACTTTGAATCTGCATTGGGGTTCCATAATATAAACTTACAATATCTAGAGTTTTACAGGTGTTTTTCTGAGTTGCGTCTTTATAAGGACAAGCCACTAGTACACCTGAATAGGTGTCAACACACGTACATACATATTTACATCCTTTATCCTGGGGTAGTGGGCCAATATAATCTATCTGCCAAATTTGGGCTGGAACTTTTCCCCTTGCTATTTCTCCAGTAACTATCCTAGGAAGAGTTCGTTCTTTTTCTAATTGGCATATACAACACTCCTCTGTTATTTGTTTTAACAACGCATGAGAAATACTGATACCTCGATCCTGTGCCCATCGATGGGTGGCCTGGACCTCTAAATGGCCAGCAGTCTGGTGGACCCATCTTGCTAAGGCTGGGTCATCAGTTGGAGTCGGAGTAGGGACAATACATTCAGTAGCAATCTTTGCTAGTCGATCCGCATGTGCATTGTACTCACGTTCTGGTGTGGTCAGGGTTGCATGAGCATCAACATGAAAACTGACAGATCTGTAACCAAAGACATGTCCCATATATTTTCCCATAACTCTTTACCCCAAACTTGTTTGCCATGAATCTCCCAATTCTGATTCCTCCATATAGGCATCCACGTAGCTAATCCATTAGCTACCGCCCACGAGTCAGTAAATATATGACACTGTCCTCCTTTCTCTGCTCTGATGGCCTGATGCACTGCCATCAGTTCAGCATATTGGCTACTTCCACCTATCCCAGAACTTTCCAGAGTTCTCCTTGTACAGGGGTTATAGGCTACTGCTTTCCAATGTCTCTTCTGTCCTAAATATTTTGCTGTCCCATCAGTAAACCAAGCATGTTTCTTCTGTTCTTCATTTAGTCCGTCATATCCATTATTCCATTTCACTAAGGATGGTACCATCTGTTGCCTAGATTCAAGGGGCTTTTCATTGCTCTCAGTATCAATGTTCGCCACAGATTCATGTAGAGCAGAAACTCCATTTTTGCCTGCTCTGGACCTATTCTGAATATACCACTTCCATTTGATTATGCTTGCCTCTTGTGCATGTCCAATTCTGTGAGAAGCTGGGGTACTCATTACCCAAGTCATAATTGGAATTCCAGGCCTTAATACCACTTCATGACCCAGAGTTAGTTGCTCAGTTTCTACTAAAGCCCAATATGCAGCTAACAGCTGCTTCTCAAAAGGTGTATATTGCACTCCAGATGAGGGCAGTTTCCTTGACCAAAAGCCTAAAGGTACACTTCGGCTTTGTTGTTTTTGCCACAGACTCCAATTTGCATAGTCATCTTGTACAGTCACTTGTAACTCCACTGGCCCATTTTGCATAGGCCATAAGTCTAGAGCTAATTGAATAGCAGCCTTTGCTTCCTCAAAAGCTCTACTTTGTTCAAGTCCCCAGTCAAATTCATATTTCTTTCTGGTGACTTTATACAAGGGTTTTAAAATCTGTCCCAAATGTGGGATGTGGTGTCTCCAATAACCAAACAGCCCTATGAACTTTTGGGCCTCTTTCTTATTGGTAGGGGTGGGAAAATCCTGGATTTTTTTGTCGAGCTTGTGGGAGAATTTCTCGCAGTCCTCTATTCCACTGTATCCCCAAGAATTTTACAGTTTGAGCTGGCCCTTGAACCTTTGCGGGGTTGATTTCCCATCCTTTGCTTTTCATATGGTCAATTAATAATGCTAAACTCTCCTCCACCTCCTTTATATTCTTTCCCTGTATCATGATGTCATCTATGTAATGTGTAAGCTGTACACCAGGTAACTTTAATTCATCCAAATGTTCAGCTACAATCCTGTGGCAAATAGTTGGGCTATGAATATATCCTTGCGGCAGGCATGTAAATGTATACTGTCGGCCTTGCCAAGTAAAAGCAAACTGATTCCATTGCTTGGGGTCTATTGGGATTGTAAAGAAGGCATTGGCCAAATCAATAACTGCATACCAAGTCCCTTCATGTTTTTGTATTCTCTCTATTAAAGTAACCGTGTCTGGAACAGCAGCATACAAGGGAGGAGTCACTTTGTTCAGCTGTCTATAATCTACTGTCATCCTCCATGTTCCATCTGATTTTCGGACTGGCCAGACAGGGTTGTTCCATTGAGTAGTTGTAGGGACTAACACTCCTGCCTCAACACATTCTCTTATAGTGTTGGCAATTTCATCTTGCCCACCTGGCACACGATATTGCCTCAAAGTAATTACTTCAGAAGGTTCGGGCAAAGTGATTGGATCCATCTTGATTTTCCCCACTAAGACTGCATTAATGCCTATTTTCCTCACAGCAAATTGGTATTTCCCTTCAGGTAAATTTAAGGTCATACCCTTCAAAATGTCTATTCCAATGATGTATTCAGGAATAGGCACAATAACCACACTATATTCTTTCTTGGGCAACTGTCCAATTTTCATCATTAATTTAACTTGTCTGGCTGATATTTCAGTCCCTCCTAGTCCTGTGATGGTAATAGGAGTTCCATGGCTGAACTTGTCTGGATTTCCATAAATAAGGGTGGCCTCGGCCCCAGTATCTATTAATGCCTCAGTTACCGTACTTGACCCATTTTTCCAATATATGGTCAAGTTAATGTGAGGTCTGCAATCCAGCCTGTGTATTTCCTTAATTTGGACTGGGGCTCGGCCTGTTCCCTAGTATTCCCTTTCATGTGATTCACTTGGGTATGAAGGTTCAACATCTGTAGCATTTGCAGGAGCAGTTCTGATTTCCCTATCTCTCCTGTTATCAAGGCCTTTATCTCTGTACATTCTATATAATTCATTGGTTGGAATTCCATCTATCATTTCAAAACCTACCCCTGCTCTCAATAAAGCAGTAAACATTTCTTTCCTTGTTACTCTCCTTTGGCGCCAAGTTTGCTGGTTATTCACTCTTCTCTCTCGAGGAGATCTATCCCTTCCCCAGTCACCTAAGTCATATAACTGTAAAATCTTATTTATCACTGTTGTAAGACGGCTCCCTACTTCTCCAAGTAATAAATTCAAAATTAGTTGTTTATAAGCAGGGGGAGCTGTCCTAATTATTAAATTCCTATGAGGCAGTCCCATTGGATCATTGTAATATTTGTCTGCAGTTCCTATCATAATGGCAGTCTTCATTACCTCCTCCTTTAGTCTCATGATACAATCTCTAAGTGAATACCAGGGTCTGTGCTCAGTGGGCCACATAGAATCAGTATCATATCTCTTATTGCATCCCACAGCGGCTAATGCCAACAGAGTAGTCCTGCTATCACCATCTCCTTGCTGATGATGTTCCCTAAAAGCTTGTTGAACTAGAGGATCATGGCTGATACCTATGAATCTCATGCAGTCTGTCCCATCTACTGATATTCCACTGGCCCCTTGATCACTGAGTCTTACCATCCAAGATATCAATGGTTCTCCTATTCTTTGGCTGAATCTACTCAAAATATCTGTGACCTCTTGCGGTGAGAAATCTTCCTGAATTTCCCTTGTAACTGAATCTTCACCTCGGGTTTCTGTCTTCCTCCTTTGTATGGGTCGAGCCCTTGTCTGATCATTTAACCATCTCCTATGCTCTGTGTGAGGCACATCCTGAACCCCAGTAGTGTTTTGTGCCTCAGCCCCTAACATTGTCTCATTCTCTCCCCACTCACTTCCTCTGCCACCATGGCTAGGACGAAGCAGGCAGTCAGGCTCTTTCTGGGCTGGGTTGAAATGCACTCTGGGCTTTTTTGGTCTCCTGTTGCTCTTAGCCACATTAATAGAAAAGTTCTCATTTGAGTCAGTTTGGTCTCCTGCTATCTGAGATTCCCCTTCTTCCTGTGGGGTAGGAGTGCCCCCATGTCTTTCACTTAATCTCAATCTTTCGTATACTAGCCGGTAGGCTGATAACACTATCCAGCTTTGCCTAGATAGTGATGCCCCTGACTGAATCCCAACTTCTCGTAAACACTTTTCCAAATCCCTAGGATCTCCTCTCCGTAGCCTTGGTTCCCAGTTTTCACAGGGTCCAGCTTTTTTAGCCAATTCTTTTGCTAGGGAGGAATAAAATGGATCCTCCCATCCTGGGATATTCATCTCTTCCTCTGGAATTGTTCTGCTTCTAAATAGAGATCTTATACCTAGCGATCCCATCCTCGTCGCCAAATGTATCAGGAGGGCAGAGTTTATAATCTCAAATAGGATCATAAACATGTCTGAAACGTTCAGAATCGCCGGATATAAGAAACTCTCAAAGTAGAAGGCAGAAGAATCAAAACATTTATTTAGGCTCCACAGTAACCAACCCATGAACCAGCAACCCCATTTTGATATATTGATCAAAAGCTTCCAGGCCCAATAAGTACGCCTTGAAAGAGTAACCAGGAGGCTACAGAGAAGCATGATTGCGTAAAGCAAAATCATGTTTCCCCCTCTATGGTAATAAGATTACCCACTGGCCTGAAGTCTTTGTTCAGCTTTCTCCCGTAGGTCAGCTCTGCTACTGGCAGCTCCTGCTTCAGCTGTGTCTGTGGCTGTGGCTGTAACTGACGTAACTGTCGTAACTGCCTCTGTAACTGCCTCTGGCTCCAACTGTAGCTGTAACTGTCGCTGTAACTGTCGCTGTAACTGTCGCTGGCTCCAACCGGAAAAGGAAAAGAGGATCTTCAAGCTGTCCTCTCCCCTCTTATAGAGTTTTTGACATCATCAAGCACCGCCTGAACGACCAGGGCCGATTGGTTCTTGACTTGGCCCCTCCCCCTAGCATAGCCGTTAACACCTCCCCTCAGCCAGCCCCATGACTCCTCACACAGGAAGTTGTCTGCTTCCTGGAATGCTCCCTGGGCCTCCTGCCCCGGAAGAGCAAGCCACAGTGTCCAGAGGCTCAATGAGGTAAGCTGAGTCATTCAAAGAAAACAAAGGCCATTCTGGCTACAACTGTGAATATTTGAAATCCACCAGATTTACTGTAAAAAAAAAAAAAAAAAAAGGAACAACGCCATAAACTCACAATTTGGTGAACCTTCAGTAGAGTCCTTGCTGAAAACACACACACACACACACACACACACACACATACACAAACATACACAAAGACAAACTGCCATAGGATCACAGTCTTAAGGGTGTTAAGTCAGAGGTCAGTAAATTACATCTTACAGGCCAAATCTAGCCCACTGCCTATTTTTGTACAGCCCTGTAAGCAAAGAATGGTTTTTATATAGTTCTGTGAGTGAAGAATGGTTTTTACACCAACAGGCAGTGGGACAGATTTGGCCAATGTGCCATAGTTGCCAAACCATTCATATAAGTGCTTTCCTTAATACTTCAAGGATTAATCATTTTACTTGAATAGGAAATCCTAGATTGTAACTCTCCATGCCTTAATGGATATTCTTCATGAGCTGTTATGGACAAAAAAGTCTTCAACTGGTGAGCAAACTGGTGAGCAAAAATGTTGAATTTTCCAAACCAAGACAGGGTTGATGCTCAGAAAGTAGATTTTTAAAACCCATCGTGGGCTCTACCTCTGAAGTTGAGCTCCTCTACTTTAACCTTGTTTCAACAATCCAGCTCGCAGCTTCTGTGGGGGTGTAAGATCCACCAACAACCAGCACCCAGAAAGCTGCCAACACACTGCAAAAGCACAGGTTCCCTTGATCTGTAAGGAAAGCAATGTTAAGGGGTTGACAAGCTTACTTTAATTCAGCATACAAATATCATTCACTTAGTTCAGGGGATAAGACCAGCACCCTAAACTTCAGAGCAAAATACAAAGTACAAACATCGACAGACAGACCGTGTCTGATTCAAATCCCGATACATAGTTACCAGAGTTTAACAAAGTCTCAGCATCTGGGTTACAAGCACATCCGGGTTACAAGCACAAGCACATGAGTCACACATGCGACTCACCCACGTGACCTAGAATCATCACAGAGGCGACTTAAACCCACATGGTCTAAAAGCCTCTGCTGTCCCAAACCTATCACTCAAACTCATGTGTAAACTAGGCCCTCCCCTGAGTTAGCCCCACCTGGGGCCCCACCTTGGTTACCAAGTCACACCCACATAGGTTTAGCACCTAATTGGGGTTTGGGCCTGGGGCTTAGCACCTAGTAAGACTCAAAGACACTTAATTAATCATTTTAGAGCAGTAAGAAAGTCCCAACTCAATTGATATTACAAACCTTTGAACATCCAGGATCACTTTCACATCACAGTGAGAAAACAGTGTAGAAAATGAATGGAGATTCAAGTTTAGCATGTTTTTTTTAAAAAAGTGACAGTAGTTTTGTCTCAGTTAAGGGGGAAGATATGGGCCAGACCAACCTTGGGAAAAATTTTATGATCATAAATTTATAAGTGGGAAGGACCTTCAGAAGAAACCAAGGAATAGAGAAGTTAAGTGCTTCACCCAAGTTCACACAACTGGTCATTATATATATCAGGATTTGAACTCAGATGTTCCTGACACTATACCCAGAGCTCTCCTCATTGTATTACCTATCTGCCTTTGATTTTCCTAGTGCACTAAGGTATTATTCAGGGTCGTGCTGCCACTATGTGTCAGAAGCAAGAATTCCTGCTTTAAGGTCAGCTCTTTATCCACTATCCCAATCCTTCTGCTCAAAAAGAAGAAAAATAGATCAAGAATTTTCAGCAAAATCCATTTAATCTTCCCTTTTGTTATTCTCCTCAATCGTTTGTAAATCTCCCTTTCCAGCTCTTCTTCATTCCCTCAGGCATTGAGGGTTCTCATATTTCTCTAGGAGGGCCATATACAGGAGTGTGCTGGTAAATATTTAACAACCAGGTCTTTAACAACTAGGATATACTTTCACGTTTAATCTGCAGTATTAACACTTTCTCCACCATTTTATTAAGTCTAAACAATCTACCAAACAATAAATCAAGCCATGGTTTGTAGCCATTGTTGATTTTCAAGACATAAATGTTCACACTGAAAATTTAAAAATTTGCTCTCCCATTTCAAGCCAGCTCCAGTGGACTCCTGTAAAATGTATCAAACCTTTGCCTATTCCCTTTGCCTATTTACTTACCTATACTCAACAACTGCTCTGTGCAAGATGACAACTAGCTAGCCTGATAAATTTTTATTGCTTCCACCTGGGTTAGTTCATACAACTTTACATATAATGTTTAATGAAGTATAAAACAATGCTAAAATATAATAATTTTTGTTCTAAAGAATTCAAATTCTTCTTCCTCTGTCTCTGTAGTGATTCTCTTTAGAATTAAAATGATTGCAAATTATAACTTTAAACTTTTAAATGTGCAAAAAACAAAGAGGATGTGTTCAAAATCAAATCATAACTCCTTGGTCTATGACTTTAAAGTGAAAAAATGTATTAATGTGGTCCACAACAACATTAATAATAATTATAATTTGTTTAAATATCACTTTAAAGATGCTTCTCTCATTACTTCATAGTACAAGTATTATCATCTTCATCTTACAGATGAGGAAATTGAGGCTCAGAAGCCTCAAGGTTACAGACTAAATAGTTATAGAGCCAAGATCATGAACCGGGCTTTTCTTTCTCTAAGTCAAGTAATCTCTCATTGTATTAGAAGCATTTGTGAATTATTCCATAGATACATTAATGTTGTCTAGAGAATTGCCCAAGGTAAGCTGGATGACTTGCCAAAGATTACTCAGCTATTCAGTATTAAGGGTAGACCATTAATTCAACTCTCCCTCATTCCAAGTCCAGGACTAAATTGAGGGAACCATGCTTCCTTCCTTGCTGTTTAACTTCCCTATTTCTGTCAATAGCACCTCTGTCACTCAAATGTGCAAGCTCTAGGTCTTGACTGTTCAATCTCAGTCATGCCCCCACATACAATCAGCAGGTTTTGTTGAGTCATTTTTCAGTGGTATCTGACTCTTTGAGGCTCCATTTGGGCTTTTCTTGGCAAAGATACTGGAGTGGTTAGGCATTTCCTCCTCCAGCCCATTTTACAGATGAGGAAACTAAGACAAACACGGTTAAGTGACTACCTAGTGTCTGAGGTAGTATTTGAACTCAGGCCTTCTTGACTCCAGGCCTGTTTTAGCCACTGTGCCACACAGCTGCCCCTCCAATCAGATTCTACCTCTAAAATAACTGTCATATCTAACTCCTCTCCATTTATACCACAACCACTGTAATTGAAGCCCTCATCATCTCTTGCCTGGACTAGTACAATAATTGCTTTCCCTACATGTATTCTTTCTCCTCTCTAAATTGTACCCATCTGGTAAATTAATCTTACTAAAGCCCAATCTGACCAAGTCAATCCTCTGATCATAAAAGTTCAGAGGCTTCCGATTGCCTTCTAGGATCAAATATAAACTCCTTTATTTGTTATTTTAAAGTCCTACATAATCTGGACAGCCTATCTTTCCAAAGTGAATATATCTTATGTGCAGGTTTCACTGTGAGCATTTTCACCATGTTCAAACACTACAAATTAGGACTTGATTTATTATTTTATTGATTACCTAGAATAGTGGTGACAAACTCAATTAGAAAGTGTATAAGGATCCTTGCTGCTGCATATCGACTTAGAAAACCACATATTAACATCACCTAAGATTTATCATATTTTATTTACTTTGTTAAATATTTCCTAATTACATTTTAATCTGGTTCCTGGCTGCTCTCAGGAATATTGGAAGTTATGGAGAAAATGTTAATAATATAGATTAATCTTAAAAGTGTGTCAAATGTACTTTAAAAAAAATAGATTGTTAAACATTTACCAGGACACCACTGCTGCCAAGTGGTACAGTAGAATGCCAGGCCTGGAATCGGGAAGACCTGAGCTCAAATTTGAACTCAGACACTTTCTAGCTGTGTGACCCAGGGCAAGTCTCCTAATCCTGTTTGCTTCAATTTCCTCATCTATAAAGTGAGCTGGAGAAGGAAATGGCAAACCACTCCAGTATCTTTGCCAAGAAAATGCCAAATGGGATCATGCAAAGCCAGACACAACTGAACAACAATATCAACACACTACTTACACCCCTTCACATACTCAGTGCTGGTCAAAGTAGCCTACTTGTCACTTTGCCCTGTACAGAGTATTCTACCTCCCATTTCTGTACTTTTTCATTGCCCATCCCCTGCTTCCTGGAATGGCCTTCCATCTCACTTCTGCCTCTTGAAACCTCCAATAATCATCGAGACTCAGCTCAATTGACACCTCCTTCTAAAAGCATTTTTTTACAATTTCCCTAGTTCTTAGTACCCACTCAAATCACTTTGTGTTTATTTCCCATAAATCCTATCTTTGTTTTTCTTGCTTACCATGTTATATCCCTTAGTAGAATATCAGCATCTTAAGAAAAGGGACTGTTTTATTTTCATATTTGTATTCCCAGTGCCAACATCGCATCAATTAGAACTAGCTCAGTGTTTGGAGGCTCTGAAGAAAAGTGTGGGAGAAAAGAGGTATTAGACTGCCTACCAAACTGAATGTCTATAGAGCTGTCATGCTGACCTCATTGCTGTATGCCTGTGAAACCTGGACAATACATCAGTACCATGCCAGGAAACTGAATTGCTTCCATTTGATTGTCTTAGGAAGATTCTGAAGATTATCTGGTTGGATAAGGTACCAGACATTGAGGTCCTTTCTAGAATTAAACTGCCCAGCATTCAAATTCTCTTACAGAAAGTACAACTTCTATGCGCTGGCCGTGTTGTCCAAATGACAAATGTACGTTTGCCTAAAAGACTATTTTGTGGAGAACTCATGCAAGGCAGGTACTCACATGGTGGTCAGAAGAAGCAATGGTAGGACACTCTCAAGGTCTATCTGAAGAACTTTGGAATCAATTGCATGACCACCCAGCATGGCAGGCCCATGTCAAAGAAGGCAGTATGCTCTATGAGTGAAGCAGAATTGCAGTAGCTAAAAAGAAACATGAGATGCACAGATTAAGAGACATCTCCTCTCCAAATGTTCCTATGGACTATTTATGCCTGATTTATGGTCTGATCAGCCACAGTCAGACACACTGTACCTTGATTCCAACATAGTGATGTCATTTTGGTCCTCTCCAAGAACAAAGGACAGTAACTAACCACCCAGTGACAAGCATAGCACCTGGGACATAGTAAGCTTTTCATAAATGCTTATCTCTGTATAGTCCATAAAACACGAAATGCCCAAACTTTCCCAAATATTTGGCCCAAAAAAGAGATGATTTACTGAACTCACCCTTCCTTTTGCAGTCATTCTACTGTCACCCAAACATAGCTGAAAAAAATTTTATCAGGCCCAGGGAGTGCAACCAGTTAAAAGCAAAGGTTTAGTTAATGAAATGGATGCTATTAAAAAGATCCTTCTGGGTTCTATTTGGAAAGCTAAATACCTCTTACAGTTAGAGAATACTACTCATAAATAATTTAAATTATAAATATAGTTAAACAAGTAAAAATTTAGTTATCTGTAGTCTGCCAGTGAAGACCCGACCACTGATATTAGTGAATTGAGAAATAGTGCAGGGAGCATGCCCTTATCCAATGACATATGGTTGAGTTATGCTTAAAGTTTTCTAGAGGCACTTATTCTTGATTCACATGTAAATTATATTCTGTACAAACATCAGAGCTATAACTTAGTTCATGACAGGAGACAGATGTTGAAGCCAACAAGAAATTAAAGGCGAATACTTCAAATAGCTAAGTTTATATGGCATGCCTTATTATTTATATTCCCCCAAAGCTATATTTCAAACATCCATGGAGAAATTTAAATAGTTTATTCACATAAATTACTTTAGCATTCATTAATGTAACATATCTGTAGTATAAAACACCATTAATGAGCAGCATAAAGTATAGACTGTTAAGTTCAAACCTCATTTTTGGATTTCACGCATCATAGGTAATCAAATTTTCATTAAACTTCCTGCCATGTAGCACATAAATGTGGTGATTACATACATAGATGTAGAATTGTGCTTACATTTGAATGGTTGTCTATGTAGTAAACTGAGACAGTGTAGACTCTTTTTCCATTAAAATGTACTTTTACCGTTTGGAGATACTACTCACTTCTGAGAACCTTCAACATGTCTGAGAATTATATATAGTGACTGACATATTTCTTGGAGTATTTAGCGGAGTTTGGAAAGCTTATTTTTTTTAATATTGTCATCTCACTGTTTCAAAAAAGAATTTCTGTCCAACAACCTAGGTGATCTAATAATTGAGTCTAGGATTGTTTAAAATGAGCCACTGAACTCTCATTCCTCTCCTCTGTTTCTGGCTATTTTCTATGAATTGACTTTTTTTTCAGATAATGCAACAAGACATCTCCTAGCTCTGTGTAAGTTGCAAAGACCCAGAGGGCTCTGGTTGTGGGATTGTGGATTTCTTACTTTATAGATGTGTAAGCAGCTGCTGGCCTTGCAGCTATCCACAGCCATTAAGAACACAGAGAGAAATATCTGCCAGTGGCTATGGCAAAAAAAAAAAACTCACTAAACCCAGCTGTTGTACTTCACATGTTGCTAAAAGATGAGTACGTAACAGGACAGTTTGTATATCATGGAGCAACTCAATTTAAATTTAAATGGATGAGGTCAAAAGCTTGGCTTGCTCTGGTCCATACATGACTCATGGATACTTCTTTACAACTGACAAGAATTAATATTTCTAGGGTTCCCTTTCTCTAGACAAGGGGTGGTAAAAGAGGTTGGCTAACCTTCCAATCACATCACAGATTAAAACACTTCTAGAGGCCAAGCCAAATAATAAAGATGAATAAAATATGCATTCTGTATAATTTATTTGACTGTTTCTCTGCCACACATGTACCTATCTTCTCCTCCACTGGTAATAACTCTTTCACATCTCTTTTATGTGAGATAATTTACCCCATTCCATCTCCCCACTTCCTGCTTTTCCCAGTGCAATCTTCTTTCTCAGCCCTTAATTTTTTTTGGTTTTTTTTGGATGTCATCTGATCATAATCAATTCACATCCACATCTTCCACATATTCTTCTAATTGCCCTTATAGTGATAAAGTTCTTGCCATACAGGAATATAAACAGTTGAACCTTATTGAATCTCTTATTTATCTCTTTTCAATTTTTTCTTTTTATGCTCCTCTTGATTCTTGTATTTGAAGATCAATTTTTTTGTTGTTCAGTCCTGGTCTTTTAATTAAGAATGCTTGAAAGCCCTCTATTTCATTAAATATCCATCTCTCCCCTGATCTGCAACACATTCTTAAAGAGTTGATTAGAGCACCCAGAGATTAAGTGATTTGGCCAGCATCATTCAAAGGAGAGTGTCTCTGAAACTAAGGAACAGCAGGCTATATTTATATCCTCATAACTCGACCATTTTCAGACTGTCAATTTTGCCACCAGAGATTCCCATATATTCAATGCAAAATGTAGCCAATAATGGAAATTTGACATGATTGATTTCTCCCTAACTTTGCTAAATTGTTTTGAGGCCATGTAAAAAGGATTTTTGTGTCAAATACTGATTATTAAACTTCAATAATGCTGACATTTAAACTTACTTAGACAATGAAGAGAAAATATTCATGTCATGCTTTTTTTTCCATTTGAATGAATAGATTAAAGCCATGCCCCAAAGAATAACTTATTCGACAATCAGTTAGTTTAAGAATTGGTCAGTTTAGGCTCAAAAGGAATCCTTTGTGGAAACTGATGGTCATTTGACTGTCATGGCTGGTCAATTTGGTAAAGCAGCAGTATAATACAGTATAGGAGCACTAGCTCTGCAGCTGGGGACCAAGGACAAAGTCTTGGCTCCATCTCCTACTAGTTATGTGACCTAAAGTATGTCCCTTGATCTCTCTAGGCTTCAGTTTTCTCATCTATAAAATGAAGAAGTAAGACTAAATTATTGCTAAGATTTTTTACATTCCAGCTTTAAATTTTTCATCCTGTCATCCCAAATGGTACGTAAGGAAAACAGATTTCCTGTGAGTGATGGGATGATATAGTGTTTCAAGTTGTTGGTGTTATTGTTCAGTCATTTCAGTCATGTCCAACTCTTCAAGATTCTTTATTTAGATTCTTTTTTGGCAATGATACTGGAGTAGCTTGCCATTTCCTTCTCCAGCTCGTTTTACAGATGAGGAAACTAAAGTAAATAGGGTTAAGTGACTTACCCAGGGTCACACAGATAGTACATCTCTGGGGTCACATTTGAATTCAGGTCTTCCTGACTCTACTCCCAGCACCCAATTTTCTGAGCCAGCCAGTTCTAGGATGTTATCCTGACAATCTTCACTTTTACCAATATTGTCATTTATATAAATTTAATTTCCTTATCAGTAAAATTAAGGATTAGAAAATACTTGATTTTAAGGTTCCTTTCAGCTAACATTCCATGGTTCTTTGATTCTATTTGCCAGCTAGCGTCACACTGGCAGCTGAAATAATTTACATTATGAGATTATTTGATTTTGAAAATATTTTCAAAAATCTTGATGTAAAATTAAAGTGATTAATTTAATCCTGCAAAAAATGAAGATATGTGAAAAAGATTTAGACTTTTTTAAAGAGATGAAAGGCCAAAAAAAAAAAAAAGAATAAAAAGAAGCTTGGTTTCCAGGGTAATTTCAATCAATCATCTAATTGAAATTTCAAAGGTTGGATGATGGGAAAAAGGATAAAATTGGAATCAAGGGAGAATTGGGTTCTAATTCAATTTCTAAGATTTACCAAATATATGACAATCTATAAACTACTTAATCTCTCTGAGACTCAATTTTCTCTCTCAATTGTAAAATGAGGGTGATATCACCTGTAGTATTTACCTCACAGATTGGTGAAGACCAAATGAGATAATGTATTAAAGTGCTTTGCAAGCCTTAAATTATAATGTAAATATCAACTATTTCAGGGTGGTGCTAGAACCAGCCCACTGCCTTGCAAGAGTTGTTTGTTAAGGTTTTCAGTGTGGACATGTATACCTGAATAATCAACAGAGCAGGGCTTGAATTATTGTTTTGCTGATTTTATAGACTTAAGAAATTGATGGAGGAAATGTTAAATATGCAGATGGAGCTAAAAAGTGTGTCATGTGGTCTCCGCCCCCCACTAGAGAGCCAGTTGTTAAACATTTCTTACTCATTCTGAAAAAGAATAGACTCAATACCCCCCCCAAAAAAGATTAAAATTATAAAAAGTAAACTGCGAAAAATTTGAAGACCTTCAGAATAGAAAGGTCAACAGCTAGACAGGATAGAGGATATAGGATAGAGCCACAGTTCCTTGCTTTATCCTCATACGCCCTAGGATAGTTTTGATGTTTCCCTTCCGATAAGTATACTAGTCCAGATTACCTAACCTCTAAGAATTCAATTTTGTAATTCTCTGATAAACAATACATAGCCATGCAACACTGTTTTGGGAAAAAAAATAATAATAAATGGAGACAAATTTACAAGTAGCACAAACTATTATTTTGGCAATTCTCTTGTTCCAGGTAGTATAAGATGTTGGCTAATAGAAACTGTTATATTTCTAATAAATGTATTTTTTTTTATAAATTAATTGTCTAAAAATGGTGTAAATAGATTACTATAGATCTGGTGATTTTTTTTACAAGAATACCTCAATTTTCAGTCAAATGTATCAAAAATTCTAGAGACAAATATCACCAAAATGCTTTAAAAAAAGCATGATCAGATATCACCACTATTAAAGTCTTTAAAAAGTCATCTTTTTAATCTCTTCCTCACGCATAATGCCATTCCACAGAAACATTAATTAGGCGGATGCCTTGTAATGCTTTGAATGTGGCTGTGAATTCACAAGAGATTCTCAAACAATGCTAGCGTAGGATGATACAGGATGATTTCTGGCAGATTCTCCCAATCTAGAAAGGTTTTAATATTATGACAAAGTAAAAAGAAAATTCCATCTGTAGTCAGAAGACTTGGGTTCAAATCCTACTCCTGCTACTTACTACCTATTTAACTTTGGAAAAACTGCTTAAACTCTTAACCTCAGTTAATTTAAATGAAAGTAATAGTCTGAATTATATGATCTCTAAGGTCCTCTCTGGCCTTTGGAGAATAGGCCCAGGGACAGACTGTGTGCATGTGTGTGTGTGTGTGTGTGTGTGTGTGTGTGTATGAGTGTGTGTGTGTGTGCGTGTGTTGTCCCCCTATGAAGAATTTA
Organism: Trichosurus vulpecula; assembly: GCF_011100635.1. NCBI lineage: Eukaryota > Metazoa > Chordata > Mammalia > Diprotodontia > Phalangeridae > Trichosurus > Trichosurus vulpecula. The sequence goes on along the minus strand of NC_050579.1, from coordinate 217,904,394 downwards.
TCACAAAAAGGGGTGACTACTAAGTGATTAATTCTTTTTGCCATGATGACCCAGGAAATAGATAAAAATTCAAAATTCTCCTAATGCTAGAGGATTCCTTTTACTTTCTCATTGAATTAGTGGCTGAGTAGGAGAAAAGAGGGCCAAGAATCACACCATTTTTAGGCGATTAATTTAATTTTACTCTTGGTACTCAATAAATCTTAAATCTTTATCCGATCACTTATGAGTTGATATAGCAGTACTGGAGAAACCAAATAACACTGATGCTAACATTCCTGTTACAGACAAAGTTTCAGCTAAATAGCAAGACAACTCATAGATTCTCCACGGCATGCAAACAAAGGAGTTAGGTTAATCCATTTCCCTATGGCTCAAAGGCAAAAAAAAAAAAAACACTATCATTTTATGAACATTTGGCCACGTCATTTTGCAGTGCTCATAATGAATATAAATAGAAAAAAAGGACAATAAAAATTGAAGGATCATAGGAATTTAGAATTGGGAAGAACTCTCCTCACCTCCACCATCTGGTTTCCTTGCCTTCTTTTAAGTTTCAGCTAAAGTCCCACTTTCTACAAGACGCCTTTCCCTGTCTTCCCTAATGTTATCTTTCTTCTGAGATTGCCCTCAAACTATCATGTTTCACATAGTTGTTTGCATATGATCTCCCCATTAGATTGCAAGCTCCTCAAAGGCAGGACCTTTTTTTGCCTTTCTTTGTATCTCCAGCTCTTAGCACAGAGCCTTGAACATAGTGGATGTTCAATAAATACTTGCTGCTAAATAAATAAATGAATTAATAAACAAATGAAGAAAGAAATAAACAAATAAAAAAATGAATGAATAGATAAATAGATAAATGAATGAATAGATGGATAAATAAATAAATGAATGAATGAATGAATAAACAGATAAATAAATGAATGAATGAATGAGTAAATGAATGAATGATGCTTGTTGATTTCTACTTAACAAGAAATAATTGCAGCTTCTGTGCCAACATCTGTTTCAGAGAATGAAGAAATAGAAAAGGTATATGAAGACTATGACAAGATCCCACAAGTTGTCTTCATATACAATGATTTTTAGTGACTTCAATGTGTAGAGAGGCATAAGGGAAAGAAGATGAAAAATATCATTTTGGATCAAGATGTAAAGAAGCCAAAAGTTTGTAGGTTACCCAGAAGCTCAGCCTGATAATCATAAATACTTCAAGAAAGTCTTAGAAGGTGCAGAATATGATGAACATTAATAATGAAGGAAAAAACAAAGTTGACTATATCCTAATAAGCAGACAATGAGGTTTACTGACAGCAGTAATTTCATAATTAGTTTTCTAAGTGTAGTTAGGTCAGCAAGTAGTTAGAGCTATGGCCAAATGAATACTAAATTAAAAGAAAATATTAAGTCAATGAGTACAGTGGCTCCAACCTGACCTATTTAAACAAGCTGTGATCTGGAGAAAAAAATGGGAAACAGAAGAAAAATTGGACTCTATTCCAGTTTTTAGAGGATTTTAATTAGTACAATCACTATGACAAAAAAATCTAAAACAACTCAGAAACCACCTCAACCAGGTAATTTTGTTCTTTCTCCAGACCAAAAGCAGCCAAGAACAACAATGATTTAGAATATAAGCTCATTTGAAAAACAGTTTAGGCAAACAAGGACAGAAGAAAATGAGCAAGACTGCCTTGTAAAATAACAAAAAAGCAAGTTAGGGGAAAAACAGCCTACAGAGTACTTGGCATCATGCACAGTTAAGCCATAAAAGAAACTGGGGGAAGGGGGGAAAATGACACAAAAAGCAACAGATATATCAACATTTGAATTGTGGTCAATAATAAAAAATGATAGGTCTATAGTGCTTTAAGGTTTACAAAACACTTTGACTTGTATCTTATCTGAGCTTTACAAAAATTCTATAAAGTTAAGTTTTGCAGGCATTTACTGTTTGTATTACAGATGAGGAAACTGAGGGTTGAATAGGTTCAGTAACTTTTCAGAAGTGGACTTTGAATGTAAGAAAACTGAAGGACTGAGTGAATTCTTGCAATTGTCACCCATGCATGGGATAGTATATTCACACCAATGAGATCATGTATCCATTGAAGTGTAAAAGAATTATTACTGCCATACAATTTTTCAAACATTCTTTTGTTCACATGTGGACCACAGTTGACATCATTTTCCTACCAACTGTCATTATAATTTTCTATTTCCAATTTTCTGTAGTTACTACTCCAAATCACCTCTAACCATACCTCTGACAATTTTCCAATATTTCTTTACTCAAGTCCTATAATACTAGGTATTGTAGAGATTTTAAAAAGACAAAATGATAGTATATTTTCCTCAGATATTTAATTCTCCCAGGAAATAAGAAAGAATGGGCTGCAATTCTAAGTGAGAGTGTGGGAGAAATTTGAAGATTGGAGAAATTAGTGGGAACCAGGCAAATAAGGAAGGCTTTTTAGAATATGTGAGTCTTGGGAGAAACTATGTGGAACAATAGACGGAGTATTGACCCTGGAGTCAGAAAGATCTGAGATCAAATGCAGCCTCAGACACTTACTAGATTATGACCCTGGGTAAGTCATTTAACCCTGACTGCTTCAAAGAAAAAAAAAAAGAATATGGGAGTTTTAATTTAGGCTTTGAATGGTCCTGGAAAGGGTTTAGAGAGGCAGAGATATAATTGAACCCTTGGTTGTTGCTGAAATCACTAATAAAGAAGGTATAAGGAGAAAAGAAAATATGTCCTAGGATGAAACTTAGGGAATATCCATGTTTGATGGGAGGAACATGAATGATGAAACAGCAAGGGAGATGAGAGAAAAAAGGAGATGGGAGAAAAAACAAGAAAGAACAAAAACTGAGGGAGGAAATAGTATCTCAGAGGTAAGGCTCATCAGTAGTGTTAAAAACTGGAGAGAAATCAAGAAACATGAGAGCTGAGAAAAGGTGACCAGATGGAGCAATTGAGAGATTGATGCTAATTTAGAAGGGAATAGTTTCAATTGAGTGCTGAAGTCAAAAGTAGGATTATGCTGGAGCCAGCTTACACCTTCTTCCTAGGAGAGAGCCAATTGTTAAATCCAAGCTTAATTTATTGTTTTGTTGATTGTCTAGACTTGAGAAATTTATGGATAAAATATTAATAATGCAGATAAAAGTGAGCGCTGTGTGCATTTTTTTTAGAAAGTCAGTAAATATTTACCAGCACATCCCAGATCAGAAACCAGATTGCAAGGAGTTGAGAAGCTACTGAGAGGAGAGGAATTAGAAGTAAAGAATATAAATAAGTATAATATATACATAAATATAATATAATATATAATATAAATATAAAATAAATACTTTTTCTCTCTAGGAGTCTACCTAAGAAAAGGGTAAATATATAAAAAGATAGCTCCTGACACACACTGCAGATAGGCATAGTTAATGAGAGTAAGTCACTTAAGGTAGAATTTAAGCAGCTTCATGGAGTAGGACTTCTGGCAACAGAAAGGAGAGCTAACCGTGGAAATCAAGTCAAGTTGTAGAGATGCAAAGATTCTGGGAATCACTTAGCAGAGACGTTGTGCCCAAGAGGAAGCTTCGTGAGGACTCCAGATGGAGAGAAAGAATATCTACGCTGTGAAGTCCCAGAACCATAAGTAGTTGGCCACAGGTGTGCCTTACATTTGTGCTTCAATACCAGTGCTCGTAGTCATTCTTCTCATGACCTCTGCGTATATTTGCAGCATATTGCACCCCAGGTTTATGTGGAAGAACAATAAATGGTTGGTAGCTATTAACCTTATTATGTCATGCTAATAAATGCCTTTTGCTAAGAACAGCAAAAAAGATAATAAATTCTAATTTTGACTAGGTATTCTTACAACTGGGTGCTGGTCACACGTCATACTGCTTTCATTCAAACAGTATGTGTGAAGAGAAGGTAGGCGTGAAAGGAACTATATCATTGCAGGTCATGTGGTATATGATTAGTGTCCCTGCATGGCCTAGAAACACATCTCTTGTTAAGGCAGCTGAGCTGCAGGGGAAATGAGCCTGGATCCTAGTAAGATGGGAGAGGTAAGTATTTATGGCTACAGCATTCCTTTTGCTAATAGGATCTTCCCCTTGCTGTTCCTCTCATCCACCAAAGGGGCCTGAATGGACAGTTGAGGCCCAACTAAGGACGAGTTTTTGAATGGAAAGCATCCTGATGCTTTCCTCCCACCTTTTTCAATTCCCTGGGCAAGTTATCTGGATATTGTGGTTTAAAGACTGAAAGCTTAAAGATTGGGATGTGGAGTTCCTCTCCACACTAGCACATCTTAGCCTCAACTTAGATGGTAGGCCCCAACAATGCTGCAAGTGAGATAACTCTCAAGAAAAGGAGACACTTGGCTTTCATTTTCCAGTCTGTGGTTGATTGGTGGCAGTGAACAAAAACATCCCCCCAGAGGAACCCAGATTGTTGAAGATTCTGCTATGCCACCATCTAGCACCCTCTAATTCAGCTATCCCTGGGAAGCAAAATACCACTTGCCCCACCTGAGTTAAAGCTCCAGAGTTAGATTGAAGGCCTTAATGAATTTTGTATTTCCCTCTGTTTATCTGCAATGTAACAAAAGAATACACATCTTTCTCAGCCATCCTTGGAAGCTGCCCTATAAGTTCAGTTATAACTTTTATAACAGTAGAGTTAGACACTTTCCACACACAGTGGCTTCAAAAACAGTTCAAGGCTTTCAAGCCTTAACTAAATCAAAGATATTTGGAAATTTCCTAGCTATTACTTCAAGTAGTACAGTAGTACTGAATTGGAGTCAGGAAAACTATTCAAACATTTACTGTTTCTATGACACTGGGCAAGCTCCTTAACCTGTCTGAGCTTCAGTCTCTTTATCTGAAAATGAGGTTAATAATAACGCTTACTTCATAGGGCTGCTGTGAGCATCCAATGAGATAATCTATGTAAAGTACTATATAAATGCTAACTATTAATATTACTTAGAGAAACTCTCTCCTTCTCTCCCTCTCTCTCTTTTTCTGTCTTTGCTTAAGACATCTATTAGTTTTGTGTCCCTAGGTAAGTTAATCTCTCTGAACCCCAGCTCTCTCATTTGTAAAATGAGAGTTGGACCAAATAACCTCGAAGGTCCCTTCTAGCTCAAAATCTATGGTCTTATGATGCTGGAATTATTTTATATCTCTAACTTTGGCATTCATACTGTGGAGATCACCTTATAACAAAGCCTTTTTTCATACTTACGTAACATTTTTGGAGAGTATCAAAGATGGACCTTCCTTAGACCAAATTCATCTCTATGGCAATATCATATTGAAGTTCTAGCATATCTCAAACTAATAAATGTGTGGTTGTGACTGTTCAGACATATCACTAGTTAAATTACTGGGGGAGTTACTGGTAGCATTGGAGAGCCTTTGAAATACAGTGATCGAAGAAAAGTTCAAGTCATACGTACATATAATTATGCTCTGTGAGTCCAAAAAGGGACAATGTGGTAAACAGACCCCAATAAATCTCCCTGTTAGAAAAAACAATACACTCTAAATTTTATTTCCAAGTCCATTTCAAAACAGAAAATGTAGCAAAATATGTTGGTTAAAAAAATTGGAAATTTTACTCTTTGACTTTTGTTTTTAAAATATTTATTTTGTTTATACAATAGTTTTCCAACAGTGTGTACTTACATGAACCGACATCCAGCCTCGTCGTGTCTTTTCATCGTATGTGATTTGTTCCACACATACTCTGTAAAAAGATCTACCCCAAGTGCTGCAGGTCTTCTTTTAATGTTTAAGGAATAAAATGAAACATTCTGGCTATCTGTCACTCTCTATATATGACCAATTCTCTTCCTTTTCTTTTTCTTAATGTCTTTGAAAGCTTCAGTTTTGACCCAGTAAGTATATAACTGAATTCATTTAGCCAAATAACATTTGCCCAGAAACCTTGTTAATCCTAGAATAAACACATTGCAGCATAGAAAATATTGCTATACATAGATATGCTTGCACATACATTGTAATGTCATTTAGAGAATTTGTCATAATTTTTGTTGTTGTCTACTAAAAGCTAGAAATGCTGAAACCAGAGCAGAGAAAGTTTAGCCTGTTGTGCAAAATGCTATGGAACACTGAATATCGATCCTAGATTAGAGTCAGAGTTAGAAAATGCCAAACATCAGATAGAAAATGGAAAATAGATGGCCATTGACACAATAGCTGAAGGAATCAGATCAGCTGGGGTAGGCTGTCTGCTATTTTGCTCACATGCAAACAGCCAGAGATTAAGTTTGGAGATAATATTTGGCACTGAGTTGATTCTTTATCTGTATTCATGAACTGCAATGGGTCTAAAAATGACAGGAAACAAAATTTCAACCTGCAGAATTTATTCCTATATTGTGATTGACAGTAGAAAAATGACTTACAAAATAAAAGCAGACATTTTCCTTAATTATTTGGGAGAAGAGGTTGATGTAAATGTTTCAAAAAACCTCACAGTTTTGAACCTTCGATTGCATTTATTGAAGTCGAATTTTGTGAGATGTGAAGTGATTTCTAAATATGAGTTCTTTATGTCCTTGTTACTGATCCTATAATGTGTCCTGTCATATGATTGGCAACAGATAGCTTCACTCTTTATGAATATAAATCATAGCTCATTGTAACTCAGTCGGATTAAAATTGTTCTTCACACAGTTGAGTTGGGGCTCATTTCATGTAGTGGCAACTTCTTTGTAAAAGACTAGTGATGTCAAATATTTATACATGCATATGTAGGAAAAAAATCATACTATTTTCTCTCCTATGCACATATTTTTAGCGAAGAGAGGATGATTTGAGATTCAAATTTTTGAAGCTCTTTTCTTATTTTTGTCTTATGTTATCACAACCTCAAGAAAATCCTCATCAGTAATTTTTGTAATCAAGTTATGACCTATAATTATTTAAATTGGCTCTATTTACTGATAGCACCTTCTTTTGCTCATCCTCACTATCATACGTATTCTATTTAATCCACTTACTTACAGCTTTGTTAACACCTCACCTCCTTCCCTCTATTAACTTCACAAGTTCTAGAAGCTCTTTGAATTCCTAACCCTGTTCTTCTCCTCCAGGAAAAACTTAGAGCCTTATGGTGAGGTTGTGAGAAAAGTGTTTGTTTTCATCATGAAGTGAATTGCTGGTGAAGATTAAAAAGGAAAGAGAATATGGAAAAGAGGACAGTTTCCTAGTTGCTTCTGACTTATTTAGCTCTCCACAATTTGGCTTCTTCTCTCCATCCTCTCAGATCCAGCTGGTTCCACATCCATCTTCTCTCTCTAGGACTTTGCTTTGGATGTCTCCTGTGCCTTGAATGTTCTCCCTCTTCATCTCTTCTCTGATTCTCAAGATTCCTTCAAGATTCAGTTTAAATCTCTTCTTCAGAAGGCTTTTCTGAGTCTCCCCATCTGCTAGTTCCTCCCCCTCTGATGTTATTATATCAACTTTCCTTCCATCAACCCCTCCATCTCTCTCTCATACACACACATATATAAAATATACATATGTATAGATGTAACGTATATATACATACATGTACACACATATATGTGTATATATACATACATATACACATACACATATACACATACACATACGCATACGCATACACATACACACACAAGTGCTTGGCACATAGTAAGCTCTTAATAATGCTTACATTCATAAAAGATCCTAAATAGCTAAAGCATTGGACCTGGAGTCAAAAAGATGATAAATCCAGCCTCAAACACTAATTGTGACACCTTGAGCAAACCATTTCGCCACTAACTCTCTCAGTTTCCTCAGATGTAAAATGGTGATAATAGTATCTACCTTCCAGGGTTATTGAGGGATAAAAAAATTTAAATAATCTTTGTAAAGCACTTTGCAAACCTCAGCAAGCTATATAATGCTAACTATTATTATTTTTATGCTTTTTGACTGACTAAAGTGAATTTCTGGAATGTCAGATGTATTCACATTGAAATCTGACTATATAAACACATTCTGAAGTCAAGTATAAATAAATTTTGAATGAGCTATTATTTTACAATACTTTTCCCCCTTTGTTGATACCAAGAATCAAATGCCATTCTTCAAGCTACATATTCATAACCCATTAAGGTACTCAAATATGAAAAAAGGTAACTTATCCATTAGTTAATTTGTTCACAGAAGTCCAAGCTATTAGTTTGGTGTGTTGATTTTTTTTTGTCAGGTAGGGATGAGAGTGGTCAAATGAAGGGCAGTAAGCATGTGTCACATGGCTACTATCAACTTGACAATCTGCAATGTTCCACTTAAATCACAGTTAATGGGCAATTATCTACACTGTCTGGACACCGAGTTGGCCTTTTTCTGAGTTCCTCACTTCAACCTGTCTTCCTCACTGTTCAGCAATGGATCCTGCTGCTCTTCTCCCCCTTTTCCCTCTCAGCTGACTGAAAAGCTGGGCCTATTTAGTTCCAGCAAACCAGGGATTCTTAATTTTTCTGTATGTATCATGGATTCCTTTGACAATCTAGTGCGAACTATGGACCTCTCTCTTTTCAGAATAGCAATTTGTTACCTACATTCATAATTGGAGGAAATGCTAAATTTCCATTAGAAGTTAGTAAGTTAGATGTAATTGTCAGGACCCCCTGAAATCTACTCATGGACCCCTTGGAGAATCTGTGAACCTCAAGTTAAGAATCCCTGCATTATAGGAATGGTTTCCCTTCTCTCCTTTCATCCCCAGCTTTATCAGAATATGTCAGTTCCCTACAGCATCCCCCAACCCCTCCCAGAGAGTAGAATCCATCTGAAAGCCCTGAAGAGATTAAATGAATTCCTTGAACAAATGAAATCCTAAGGTATTCAGATAGTCCTATGAGGACCAATCCTCTAAGGCTTCCCAGTGTTCAAGGTTTAAATGCTTCCTCAGCCTTAGAGGAAGGCAGATTCTTATCACTTTCTTAATAGCCAGCCTTTCTTTTTTCCAGTGCTTTCAGACAGTGCCAGCCAAAGAAGCAGGGAATCAGGGAAAGCACACCTTTGCAATTGTGGGAGGCTATCAGGATAGTGAAATAGTAGGGGTAAACCAAAAGGACAGAAGACTCAAGAACCAGAACAGACTTATCTCTCCACCCCACCCCTCCACTTAGAAGGATTATTGTAAATACATATATATGAAATGATTATAAATATAATTATTATATTATAAATATAAATTATTATGAATATAAATTATTGAAAATATAAACTGTAAATTTAAATATATACACACACATACATATATACATATATATATATATATACACTGAATCTTTCATCAGTCAAGGCAGATTTTAAATAAGAAAGCTGAATTTCAAAGAAACAAGTCTCCAGTCAATTTAGATGCCTGTATATTCTTTAATAAATATACTAAATCCAAACCAACATTTTTTTCTTCTCACAGATTGTGGGGTTTTATATCTCTTTGAACTCAGATATGAGTCAACTCCAGTCAGAGTGGAGAGGGCAGGATAATAAGTTAGTCTTGGAGAATTTCACTAATGAAACCCAATTGCTTCTAACTCTTTTTCCCTCTAGTGCTGTTCATTTTCAGTTAATGAGGCAGCAAAAAGAGAGAAGGAAGTAGCAAACTGAGTCACAAAACTTGAATCCTAATCCCAACTCTGCCAGCTAACTAGGCCTGTGACCATTAGCAAATCACTCAGCCTATAGGCCTCAGTTCTGTTCTGTAAAATGAAGAGTTCAAAACTCTAAGGTGAATTCTAAAGTTTGACAATTCTATGGATGTTACTGCAGCATGGGATAGTGAGAGAGAGCTAGCTAGACTTGTGGTCAGAAATCCTGGCTCCAGTCCCACATTTAGGAACTTAAGGAAACTTTTCAGTTCCCAAGTCAATACTCTATCGGTAAATTGTGGACTACTTGCTAATCTATATTGGAGGGAGTTTCCTCACAGGGAGTTCCCTGCACTGATGAAATTATAGGCCCGGCCCACCCCTACTCTCACCCCTAAAGGCTATTGTATAATCTCTTCATTCTCAGTGATAATAAGCAGGGGTGTGCTGGAATTGGCTGGACTGTGACTAACCCTCCCCCCATCCAATTGTAATTTTCAGTCTGAGTCTTTACACCTGGAAAATGGGCAAATGCTACATATCAGAGCTTCATTGTTTTGGTGATCATCTACAGGTAAAATGGTGATGGAAGAAATATTAATAGTGCAGAATTAAATTTAAAAATGTGTCAAAGGTACTTTTTCTTCTGGAGAGCTGCCTGTTAAACATTTACCAGTATACCCCCAATAATAATCATCATAATAATAACAATGCTTTAAAATTTACAGTGCTCTTTCCCTATTACAGCCCTATAAAGATAGGAAGTACAAGTATTATCATTCTAGTTTTACAGATGAGGAAATTAGGGCTCAGAGAAGGCAAGAGACTTGTCCATGTTTGCACAGTTAGTCCCACTGAGTCAGCTGGGCTGAGAGAAAGAGAACTCCAGTTCTCTTTCCATTACACCACATTACTCTAACCCTAAATATAAGCATAACTTGATAATGCAGCTCCAGTCCCCATAGAAAAGATCCCTGGAAACCTATGATAGACTTTCTAAATCTGTGAAACAATATCCTAAAAGTAAAATTAGATAGTTCTAATATTATCCTGGTGGGGTAAAGGAGGGAATAGTTTAAAATTAATTTTATAGTATGTAAACTCAATATTTTTAATGGTGTCATTCAAAAAAAGCCCAATCATTCATATTGCAACTCTAAATCTTTACTTCATCTGTCTAATATCTTAAGTTCCCTTCCAATTTCTCTAACCTAATGTGAAGGACTAAAAATGGACCTGTCTAAATTATCTAGCTGGGGTAAATCCTAATAAAACCAGTAGAATAGGTACTCTCTACATAGTATTTCATTCCCCTTTAGACCTTCAAAGCCTGAAATGCCACTTTCATACTTGTGAAAGAAGCATTATACTCACCCTTCACGGATGAAATATCATGTATTTATAAAGACTCACTGAGCCACACTCAAGCATTTGGGAATGACTTGAGTAATGGGGATTTTTTTTCTCACCAAAGACATTAAAAAAGCAAAAATGAAAACTACAAGTATGAATTCTATGATCATTTTAATGAGAAATTCAACAACATACTTATGTTGATGTGCTGAACTCCCTGGTTTAATTTGAGCAGTGGAAACAGCAGACTGCAAATTACAAGCACATTTTCCTCTTCTCAACTACTTTAACTCCCCAAAGAAGGAGACTAGAAGAGAAAGGATCTGAGTTATATCATATCCTCTCTGCGATCAATCAATCATAGATCTCGACCTGGAAGGGACAGCAGAGGCCATCTAGTCCAACTCATTTAACAGTTAAGAGACTCATCTAAGTGACATTTCCAAATTCACAATGGTAATAACCAAAGGTAGGATTTGAACCTAGGCCCTCTGAGTACTCTAGAACCCATGCTCTTTCTGCTGTGCCATACTCCTCCCTAACAGGTTAGTTCAATTAATCATATCCATTATCTACTACAACTATAATTATTTGACTGGACTTCTTAGAATTTTTTATTTATGCCACAGCAACTTCCAAATTAGTTAACTTATCTTGCCCACATTGGGTAAACTATTAAAGAGTATCTTAACTTTAATCGGTTATGCAATGTACCATTCTGGAACAAGACCTGATTTCAAATCTACAGACACTTACTAGCTTTGTGACCCTGGGCAAGTCATTTAGCCACTGTTTGCCTCAGTTTTCTGAACTATAAAATAGGGATAATAACAGCACCTACTTCACAGGGTTGTTGTGAGGATCAATTGAAATAATATTTGTAAAGTTCTTAGCACATAGTAGGTGCTATATAAATGCTTATTGTCTTCCTCTTTCTCCGAATACAATTGCAAATGGACAGATTATATTACCTTCAAAGAATGAGTAATATATGCTCTAAGGCTAAGGTGGTGCAGTAGATAGAGCGCTAGACCTAGAGTCAGAAAGACTCTACTTCCTGAGTTCAAATCTGGCCTCGGATACTTACTGGCTGTGCGACCCTGTTTACCTCAATTTCCTCACCCATAAAATGAGCTGGAGAAGGAAATGCCAAACCAGACCAGCATCTTTATCAAAAAAATCCCAAATACAATCACAAAGAGTGGGACAGGACTGAAAAAAAATGCCTAACAATAACAAAGGTGTGTTTGTATGTCTGCTGTTTAAATGGCCCAGAATTTAAGAGAATCTGGAACTAGACAATTTGAGATCTAGCCCTATGTAATGCTTTTTCCTGAGGCTGTGCCCTCCCCACTAGGAAGCTTTTGTTTATGGATTCTGTAACTGGCTTAAGAGTTTCCAGAGCATCAACTCCACGAGATTTACTTGCAAGAATTGTTGGAATTTTGTTTTGTTTTCTCTCTCCTTGTAGAAGAATATAAAGAAAAATAAACCAGTGTCTATACTCCTGGATACTAAATGTATGTCTATGGTTCCCACCTTTCCCCCTGAGTTGCATGTATTTCCATCTACCTGCCACTCATCTATACCAAAAGATCTTTGGCTCTGAATCTGAAAACCTCTGATGCTTAACTTCTTATGCAACCTGGGGTAAGTCATTTAAGTTTTCTGGGTTTCAGTTTTCTTGAGAAGGTGGGTCTAAATGGCCTCAGAGGCTCTTTCAGATGTACATCTATGAACAACCTTAAACTAACAGGTCCAAAGATGAACACATCAGGACCTAAAATCAATTCACCTAAAAGTCATTTCCCTTTAAAGAAAAACCACCTGAAAAACTTTCTTAGTCAGTATAATGTTTTCTACTGGTTCTCTCCTTTTGATAGCAAACTACCACCAGAATTACAAAGTCAGAGCTGGAATGGGTTTTTGAGGTACTCTATAGATGAGGAAATGGATAGATGAGGAATTGAGGCACAGAGACTTGCTCATAGTCATACAAATAATGACAGGCAAAGCTCAGACTGGATCTCAGATTTTTCTGAACCTAAGTCCAGTGTCCTGTCAACTTCATCAAAGTACCTCCAAATATACTACATACTTCCAGTGTCTCCATTCTCCTATCCTTCAAACTTCTGTCAAAAGTATTGACAGTTAGGCCTGAAGTCAAGAAAACATGAGTTCATATTTGACCTCATGCACTCATGCAGTATGACCCTGGGCAAGTCACTTGACCTCTGTCTGTTTCAGTTTCTTCAGCTATGAAAGAAGGATAATAATAGTACCCACCTCCTAGGGTTGTTGTGAGGGTCAAATGGGATCGTATTTGGAAAGAACTTAGGATACTGCCTGCCACATTAGAGGTGCTTAATAAATGTCTGGTTTTTTTTTTTCTTCCTTCATCCCAAATCTTGCTAAATACAACATTAAGTCTATATTTTTGGTATTCAAGGTCTTCATTGGTCTGGCTCTACACCGTCTTTAAGAACTTATTTTATGGTACTTCATGCTTTCTCTAACCCACCCAAACTAGACAATTCATTCTTCATTGATCTCATCATCTTAATCTCATCCTGTAGTTTCCTGATTCTGTACCTTTTGTACACAGAATTGCCCATGCTTTGGAATGTATTCCTCCCATCTCTGCCAACCAATATCCTTCCCTTCTGTCCTAGTCTAAATTCAATCTGAACTCCCATAACTGCAACATTCATCTCCACAGTATTTGAATCGGGTAATTGCTTTTACTAAGATACAAAAATACATATTGAGCATTGCTCTAAGCAGCCTTCCATTATCTCCAAAGGCATGGTTAGTAACCCTGGCTAGAGGAGTCTCACCGGGTAGTTCTATCAAGTCTGAGGGTCTCCAGAGGAGAGGAACAGCCTTTATATTCTCTTAGAATAGGCCCCCTCTCACTGTATTTAAGCTAATTGCCTTCCTAACACAATTCAATCCTCTGACCCCTACCTCAATTGCCTACCTTCAACAGTCCAATCCTTGACCCCCTGGGTATCCAAGGTCACCAGTTGTTGCAAGTGGTAACCCTTATTGGAACAGAAATGCCAGCCCTATGTCAAAGTGACAGTTAAGCCCCAGAGCAAGTATTAGCCTGGGTCCTTCTTCTATTCCCTTAACCTTGGTACCCTCAAAACAACAAAGATGGCATTAACTACAGGGTACTTTAAAAATTAGCATAGTGTGGTGGATAGAGAGTTGACCTTGAAACTGGGGGAACACCTGACTTTAAGTCCTACCTTAGACACATCCTGCCTCTGGGACACCAGGCAAGCTTCTCCACCCCTGGGTACTCTCTAAGACAATACGTTACAGAGAAAGGACTGATCTGTGCTAGTAGAGGAAGTTTCTATGTTAAAGTCCGTTTCCTTTTCCCTATTCTACTATAATTACATCAGAATAGAAAGGCCTTACCAAGTTTAGAATACAGTAAGCAAAAGCCTATAAGAGACTTGCCTGGAAATATTACCCAGGGATGCCTGCAGTGTCTGTGCTAGCGCCCACATTGAGGCCTATACTGGTGCTTGTCCGTGTTGCTCCTACTGGTCCTGGTGTAGTTCCCTAACCCTGAGTGGAGTCAGATGGAGGGAGTGGGGAAGGAAAAAGGCCAGGCATAAAAACTTCTCTATATTATTGGGTCCGCATTTACATCCTGATCATCCATTTGGGTACAAGTTCCTTATCAGAAATTGCTACGTTAAAATCACTTAACAGCATACAACACACCCTTTCCACCCAGCTTCAGTATTACCTCCCCCATGATGCCTTCTCCATCCTACCTAGCTAGAGGTGATTCCTACATCCTTGAGTCTTTCCATCACTCTGGGTTCCTCTATGTGTTAGCTCATTTTCTAGTTTGTGTTGTAGTCATTTTTAATATGTCTCATATTTTTGCTAAATTGTAAGTTGCTTGAATATAGGTACTATGCCTTTTCTATTGTTGTTTTGATTTTTGTATTCCTAGCATAATGCCTTTTACATTCTGGGTAGTTAATAAGTACTTTGGGGGTTGAACTGAATCAAAACATATTGTAATGACAGAGAAAGGAGGAGACCTTTAAAAAATGAGTTCTCTTCAGTCTGACTCTATTTGCTATATCTTAGGGTAGCTCTTAAAAGTTAGCAGTCTCCTATATCAGAAGCATAAGTTGCTGTCAAGCTCATGAATTTCAGTGACTGCTACCTGTCATTGCTAGCTGTCATTGGTACCTGTTCACACCAGTTCTTAGTACTGATAATATATAGCTTTAAAATTTTTCAGAAGTTGGATTGAGAACCATAACTAGCACAGGCAGACGGGGCTTTTCCCAAGGCACTAAAATCCAGATAGGCTGCTTGTACCCTTGTAACAACAAAGCAGCTAGCAGCTGCTGCTGAGGTGCAAGACCCAACAAGACCAACCACAAGAACTGCCAACACAGGTTCTTTGATCAGCTTTCCAAGGAAAGCAACTTTAAGGGTTTAACAATCTTACTTTAGGTGGGGGGCGGAGCCAAGATGGCAGCTGGAAAGCAGGGACTAGCGTGAGCTCCCCGGGGAGTCCCTCCAAAAACCTATAAAAATGGCTCTGAACCAATTCTAGAACTGCAGAACCCACAAAATAGCAGAGGGAAGCAGGGCTCCAGCCCAGGACAGCCTGGATGGTCTCTGGGTGAGGTCTATTCTGCTCGGGCATAGGAGTGGAGTGGAGCAGAACAGAGCCCAGCGTGGGCAGCACGGACTAACCAGACCAGGAGCCGGGCAAAGCATGCCCTAGCGCCCTGAATCAGTGAGCTGCAGCTGTTACCAGACTTCTCAACCCACAAACACCAAAGACAACAGAGGAGGTTAATGGGAAAAGCTGAGGGAGTAGAAGGTGTTTGCGGTTCAGCCACCACCCCAGGGGCAGAAGAGGTGGGGCAGCTACAGAATTATAGCTGCAGTTGTTTCCGGCCACAGGCCCACCTGGTGGGAGGAATTAAGTGGTGGATCAGAGCAAGAGTGCAGAGCCTGCTGAAGATTTTCATCAGGTCCGGGTTGGGGGTTCTTGGGGAAGGAGGAGTGCTGGTGTAGCAGAGCTGGCACATCCCCCCAAGCTTGGAACATGGTTCTCTTAACTCTACAAGCAGTCATACACCACTGAAAAACTCAAGGGTCAAGTTAGTTGGCTGGGAATATGGCCAGGCAGCGAAAACACACCCAGATTCAGTCTCAGACTTTGGAATCTTTCTTTGGTGACAAAGAAGACCAAAACATACAGCCAGAATAAGTCAACAAAGTCAAAGAGCCTACAACAAAAGCCTCTAAGAAAAACACGAACTGGTCTCAGGCCATGGAAGAGCTCAAAAAGGATTTGGAAAAGCAAGTTAGAGAAGTAGAGGAAAAAATGGGAAGAGAAATGAGAAGGATGCAAGAAAATCATGAAAAACAAGTCAATGACTTGCTAAAGGGACCCAAAAAAATACTGAAAAATATGCTGAAGAAATAGGAGTGGAGTGGAGCAAATGGCAAAAGAGCTCCAAAAAACCAATGAGAAGAATGCCTTGAAGGGCAGAATTAGTCAAATGGAAAAGGAGGTCCAAAAGACCACTGAAGAAAATACTACCTTAAAAATTAGATTGGAGCAAGTGGAAGCTAGTGACTTGATGAGAAATCACGATATTATAAAACAGAACCAAAGGAATGAAAAAATGGAAGACAATGTCAAATATCTCATTGGAAAAACCACAGACCTGGAAAATAGATCCAGGAGAGATAATTTAAAAATTATTGGACTACCTGAAAGCCATGATCAAAAAAAGAGCCTAGATATCATCTTTCAAGAAATTACCAAGGAGAACTGCCCTGATATTCTAGAGCCACAGGGCAAAATAGAAATTGAAAGAATCCACCGATCGCCTCCTCAAATAGATCCCCAAAAGAAATCTCCTAGGAATATTGTCATCAAATTCCAGAGCTCCCAGACCAAGTAGAAAATACAGCAAGCAGCCAGAAAGAAACAATTTGAATATTGTGGAAACCCAATCAGAATAACCCAAGACCTGGCAGCTTCTACATTAAGAGATCGAAGGGCTTGGAATGCGATATTCCGGAGGTCAATGGTGCTAGGATTAAAACCTAGAATCACCTACCCAGCAAAACTGAGTATCATGTTCCAAGGCAAAATATGGATTTTCAATAAAATAGAGGACTTTCAAGGTTTCTCAGTGAAAAGACCAGAGCTGAATAGAAAATTTGACTTTCAAACATAAGAATCAAGAGAAGCATGAAAAGGTAATCAAGAAAAAGAACAAGAAAAAGAAATTGCAAGGGACTTACTAAAGTTGAACTGTTTTGTTTACATTCCTACATGGAAAGATGATGTGTATGATTCAACAATCTTACTTTAATCAAACATACATATATAATTCACTTAGTTCAGGGGGAAAAGCAAATACCCTGAATGTCAGAGCAATTACAAACAGAAATTACAAACAGAGGCAATATAAACAGAGCAAATAAAACAATTCAATAGACAGGCTTTCTCTGAACAAGAAAGACATCATATACATAGTTACCAAAGAGAGAAGCACCAACATCTGGGTTTTTTCAAAGCTGGGGGCTCCTTAACAATGGCTACCCGGAGTCTGGTCGAATCACAAGACACTCTTCCAGTGAGTGAGAGCCCCAAACAAAATCCTAACATCTGAGTTTATGTACCCTTCTTAGGACCAGAAGGTTTCAAACCTAATCAGCAAAAGGGTGTGAGCCTAGGGCTTTACACCTAGTTAGCAAAAGAGTGTGGGCCTGGGGCTTTGTACCTAGTAACACTTAATCAAAAGCACTTGATTACTTTAGCATTCTAAAAAAGAAAACAGTAAAAAAAAAATAGACCCATCTTACTTAACATTACAACCCTGTATAAAGCACTATACCATTGCTCACCTCCTGGACCTCTGTTAGCCTATACTGACGGTCTCTTGCTGTGGTACTCCTTCTGGTAGGAATTACTTTGTCCCCCAACACCCCACTTTCAGGGTAAAGGCCAAACCACCTTTTCTCCCTATGCAAGTACACCCGCAGTCCTAACTGTGCCACCACTAACCACCATACCCCTCCAAAATAGTCCCCTCTCCCTCCAATGAAAATATTCCAATTAGATAACTGGTCAGATTGATTTATTTGCATTGCTCCTTCTTTGTACCTCTAGAAAAGGGTTCTTAACTTTTTCTGTGTCACAGAACCCTTTGTCTGGTGGTCTATGGTTTTTTTCTCAGAATAATGTTTCTAAATACATAAAACAAAATTCATGGGCTTGCAAAGGAAATCAATTATATTGAAATAAAGTTATCCATTTGTTTTAAGTTCATGCATTTCAGATTAAGAATCTTTGTCCCAGAAGGTATGTGGCAACCTTGACCTGTCTAAGCTTTCTAATCAATCGATCAAAAGGCCTTTATTAAGTGTCTGTCATGGACCAGACAGTATACTAAGAACTGGAAATACAAAGACAAAAAGGAAAGTCTCTGACTTCTGGGAACTACATTCTGTCCAACAGTGACATCCTACTGACAGCTAATATGTTATGAAGCTCTTTCAGTGAAGAGTTTATTCTAGAGAATCCACTCAAGCCTCTCTAATGTTGTCCTAAAAAGTGACTGGAACAAAGCAGGTATTTAATAAATGCTTGTTTATTTATTGATTGAACACTAGGAAACCTTAGGTGATGCCAAAATAGCTGCTTTTCTTCTCTTTCCAAGGGGAACTGAGGGAGGATAGTTGCTGATTCTACTCTGGCTATACATGCCTTTCTGGGGTGTTGTCACAGAACCCATCACTTTTCCCATCACAAACAGACTTTAAACTTGGCTCATTGGACAACAGCCCCATCTTCTCAAGTTCTCCCATTAAGCACAAGGACACATGTACAAACTGCTGCCTAAGCATAGTTCTAGGTATCCCACAGGAAATATGTAAACTGAACCCAAATAATGACCCCGCCTTACATTGCTACCACCAAATCCTTTAAATAAATTCTCTGACAGGCTAGAGCTACGTGAAGAAGTGAATCAAATACAAGCCAAAAATTCTACTTTGATTTGAACAGTGACTCCTGTCTCCTTTGGACCTTTTGGGCCTGAAAGACATCTTTCACCACAACAGAGACAGTACCAGCTGATGCTTCTGGGAAGGGGCTTTCTCATGAACAATAGCCTTCTGATCATTGAGATTATTCAAGCCATTCCCAGTGATAGAAGAGTAGATTCAAAGGGAAGTGATTTTATGCAGATAGAAAAAGAAAGTCATGCCCCAAATAGAATCAAACTTCTAGTCCTTGTTTGATTCAGATGTGTCTATGTAGATATTAACTAAACTGCAGGGGTGAGGAATCTTCAGCCTTGAGGCCACATGTGGCTTTCTAGGTCCTCAAGTGTGGCGTTTTGACTGAAACCAAACTTCACAGAACAAATCCTGTGAAGTTTGGATTCAGTCAAAGGGGAACGCTACAGGACTTAGAGGGCCACATGTGGCCTGTAGGCCGCAGGTTCCCCACCCCTGACCTAAAGCTTTGCAAAACTTCCTAAGGCATAGGTATGATCATGTCCCACCCTTTCTCAATGAGCTCCCCTGCTTCCCTGCTACTTCCAGTACCAAATATAAAATCCTCTGTGTGGCATTTAAAACAATTTATAACCAGGCATAACCAGAGGCAGCTAGGTGGTGCAGTGAATAGGGTGCCTGGCAACAGGAAGACTCATTTTCCTAAGTTCAAATCCAGCTTCAGACACTTACTAGTTGTGAGACCCTGGGCAATTCACTTTCCCCCCTTTGCCTCAGTTTTGTCATCTATAAAATGAACTAGAGAAGGAAATGGCAAACCACTCCAGGTGCTTTGCAAGAAAACCCCAAATGGGGTCATGAAGAGTCAGACATGACTGAAGCAACTAAACAACAAAAAATAACCAGGCCCTTTCCTACCTTTCCAGTCTGAAATTTGACTTCCCTCCATATACTCTGCATGCTAGCTACAGTCACCTCCTCACTGTTCCTTGAATAAGACACTTCATCTCTGATCTGTCTTTGCACTAGCTCTTTCCCAACAGTAGGTGCTTAATAAATGTTTATTGAATTGAATTAAATGCTGAGAATAATCTGGCCCTTCATGAGCTCCACCACTTAATTTCCTTGACTTCCTGCAAAACTCAGGTCAAGTTTTACCTCCTGAAGAAGGCCTATCCTCTGGTCCCCTCCAGCTATTAGTGTCTTACCCTTTGGGATTATCTTCCAACTATTCCGTACATGTATTACATGAACTTAATTATATGCGCGTCTTCTTCCTATTTAGAATGTGAGCTCTTTGGGGGCAGGAAAAGCTTTTGTCTGTCTTTGTATCCCCCAGGAACACAGTAAGTGAAAAATGAATGCGTGCTGACTGACTGACTAAACTCCATCTTCTCCTTCAGAAAAATAGTGATAACCCTAGTTTCTATCTACCTCAGAAATGAACGAAATGAAAATGGATGAAAAGCAATACCACTACTAGATCTGTTTCCCGAAATGATTAGGAAAACAGGAAAAGAACCTATTTGTTCTAAAATGTTTATAGAAGCTCTCTTTGTGGTGACAAAGAACTGGACATTGTGGGGATGCCCATCAATTGGGGGAAGGCTGAACAAGCTGTGGTATATGATTGTGACGAAACACTACCATTCTATGAGAAATGATGAGTTCAATGATCTTAGAAAAACGTGAATAGACTTCATGAAATAATAAAGAGTGAAAGGAGCAGAACCAAGAGAACATTGTATGTAGTAACAGCAATATTGTTTTAAGAACAACTTTGAGCAACTAAGTCATTTTGACTATGATAAATACTCAAATTAACTACAGAGGATATATGTTGGAAAATGTTATCTCCACCTAGAGAAAGAACTGATAAATCGGAGTATGTATAGAACGATTTTACACATATCTACATAATTGTATCTAATGGTAGCCTTCTCGAGGGCATGGGGGAGGGGGGACCGTGCAGAGGGAATAAAAAAAGGGAAAAAAGAAAAATGAAGTTATATAATAACTTTATTATATATTTAAAAGGAATAGCAAGTTGTATGTAACAGATTTACAATTTCATGTACAATCTTTTTTCCCTTTTTTCTACTATATTATGGAAATGCTTGTTTTATTACTTAAATTCAGAACAAAATGAATAAAATTTTTAAAAAATGAATTCATGTCAGATAAAATACCCAACTCTTGCTTCAACTTGGCAGTAATGCTGCTAACCCTGAGCCAGGGTTAAGCAGGCATTATTGGTGAAAACCAGGTGACTGATGGGCACTATCAAGTTCAAGGGAAGGTTGTAAAGATCTAGAAGACTTTGAGACTCCTATTTTGTAATCATGCTTGCCTGTAAATATCTTAACATTTTTAAAAGAACAGCTTTAAAGAGAAGACCAAGTATCCTTATACAGTCTTTCTCCCTTAAATTGATTCTCCACATCCTCATTAACACAACTGTCATTACTTGGGGAATTAGCCGAGACCTACAAACTTCAACTAGTCCTTGAAGACTGGTGTAATGAAGCATTTTAGTAGTCATACGGAATTGGAGTTTTTTGAGTGTTAATGTTCAATTGATATAATCCATTGCTAATGCTTTTGTCTGCTGTAAGCCAAGTCTGTACTTTCTGGAATGCTATCATTTGAGGGCACTTGGCAGAAAGGTCTGAGCAGGAGCATCTGCAAAAGGAAAAGAACCATGATGAAAGAAGAAAAGGAGAGATTTGTTTTGGGGGATTTTTAGGGGGCACCGCAGCATAAAGTTGAATGGAGGTTATGGTCATCTTTGGGACCGTTGTGAAATTCCCTAAGTCAGCATTGGCAAGGACACAAACTGGTATTGATACAGTGAAGGACTTCCTAGAGTCCGTACTAAGTTTCTTTACTGAGAAAAAGAGTTATTGGAGGTAAAGAAGTATTGTCCTAGACAGAAAGTACTGTCCAAGTAGAAAAACTCCTGACTCCTTAAAGCAAGCAAAGCGAGTGGTTGGAGACTGAGGGGAAACTGGAGGCAGGGGATAGGGATGAAAGGGAATACTGGCATCATCTTTATTTTGTTTTAATGCTCCAGCTTTACCCCGTGCCTTTCCTATTGACGCCATGAATTTGTTCCTTGCTACTGGGTACAGGTCTGAGTCCTATTTTCTCCCTTATTTATTTGCAAAAAAACAGATTTGTGTTCAAGATACTTCTTTATCTTCTCAGTTGCTAATAGGTGAGCTAACTCAAATACTTAAAAATAAGCCAAGTCCAGATTTCTCAGATGTTGCCAGATTTATCTCAATATGAGCAAGAGCCATTATCAATAATTATCCAAGACAGAACTGAATACAACTGTCTTCCAATGACAGTTGTGTTTAAGTATTCTGCTGCTATCTTTAAAACAAAAATATGAACTCAAATACCCAAATGGATGTGTTATCTCATTGATGTTGGAGGGTCTTCCGATGGTACAGACCATAGCCCATCCATGCTTGTCTATTTTTTGTCAATTGTGTCCATGACCTAGCCTAAGTTTAATACAGTAGGTTCCACCCAAGTTGTGGAAAGCTTTCCTTACTTTATCCTGACATCACAAGGCTTCCAGTGGAGTACTCTGCTTGTCCACTTGACATCCCTCCCCCTTGCAACGAGATTAGCTCATCTTCCCTTCATTTTTACATTTCTCTGATGATATAGTTTGCCCCTGCTCTCCACAGTTACTCATTGATCGTATCTGGTAACCTGCTAACACCCACCATGAACCTCTCTCTTGCCCCTTGTAAAATATTCATTTTTAATACATAGGCTGTTCATATATATCATATATATGTACATATATATATATATATCTTCCTTCCATACAACACGTCATCAAATTAAATATGGTGTAAAATTTACAGATAGAGTGTATTCCTTCTTTAGTTGTCATATCTTATTTTAGTTACATCTGTTATTTTCTTGGCATTTCATAAAATGGCTTAATTAACTGAAATTGACACATTTAAAATTTATTTTACTTGGAATATTATTAATTGCCTAAATTTCAGGTTGTATCCACATACATATAAATGGACAGATTGAATTCCAAAAAAAAAGAAAACAACATAGGAAAGGAAGGAGGGAGAGAAGAAGGGAAGCAGAGAAGGAAGAGAGAAGGAAGGAAGGAAGGAAGGAAGGAAGGAAGGAAGGAAGGAAGGAAGGAAGGAAGGAAGGAAGGAAGGAAGGAAAGGAAAAATGATGCTTGGTAAATCATTTAAACTATCTGCTGCTTGCTGCTGCTTCTATGAGTAAAACCTATCTGGGCCTAAGCCTTCACATAAAACAAAAGAATATATAAAATAAAGAGGTTGGACTATGTGGTCACTAGGTTGCCTTATAGCCTTAAAACTATAAGGCAATATTTTATTGTATTATAAAATTAAGGTTATGTGTACATCCTATTTCAGTATTACTCATATATAGATAACAGACACTAAGGTTGATTCAACAGCCAACTCCACTAGACTTAGGTAATTAAAATAGGTCTCAAAAATTTTTTATCTGCTCATTTTTGCACTTGACCTTTTTGCAGATCTCATCCCTCTTGGTCTTTCTGTACCTTTTTGACACTATCAAACACCACCTTCTGCCTTGATACTCTTTAATCCCTTGGCTTCCATGACACTGCTCACCCCTGACTTTCATATTTAATGACCATTTCTTCAGACTCTTTTGCTGATTCATTATCCTTTTCTTTTTCATTAAGTATCAGTGTCCCCCAGCGCTCTGTCCTAAATCACCTTCTCCCTACTCTGTCCCTTAACGATTTCCTTGATTCTCATAGGTCCCTCTGTATAGATAACTTTTTGTCCCAAGTCTATTTGTCCAGAATTTCTTTCTCATACTACAGTCTTACATGTTGCGTACTCCAACTGCTTATTGGAGACATATCCATTAATGCCTCAAAAATGACATTTCTTTGTTTCTAATGTTGGCATCACCATTCTCTTCAAAGTATCTATATATAAAACTATAAAATTATATTTGCGTCTTCCCTCTTCCTCCCCCTCCCCCAGCCAAACAGTTGGCAAGCTCTATAAGTTTAGACATCTCTCATATCTATCCCCTTCTTTCTAATAACTGCTATCATCTTAGATCAGATCCTTTTCACCTCTCACCTAGACTTTTGTATAGCCAATTGACTCTAATCTCTTCCCTCTACAATCTATTCTTCAGATATGTACCAAAATAACTCCCTAAGGACCAGATATGACAAAGGATGTCATTTCCCCAATCAAAAAGCTTCAGTGACTCCTTATACCCTGTAGGATAAAATCTAATCTCCCAAGCCTGGCACTGAATATCCTCCACAATCTGACTCCAATCTACCTTTTCAGCGTGATTTTCTGTGTGTTGACTACCACCTATTCCCTCTATCCCACATGATAATCACCACCTTCATACATTTGTATAGTCTATTCTTCATTTCCGAAATGCACTTTTACCATACCCTGGACTTTCAGAATCCTTTAATTCTTTCCAGGCTCACCTTGGGAGCAACCTCTTCCATGTAGGCCTTCCTTGATATCTTCAATTCAAAGTGTAGTCCTCTCTTCATATATCCCTGAAGCAATTTCTCTAGATCTCTCTCCTTCCCCCTATGTTTCCCCACTGTGCATAATTTCATATCCCTATCCCAGAAGAATAGAAGATGAATTCCTGGGGAACAGAAATTGTGTCATTTTTATCTTTATACCCAGCACCCAGCAGAATGGCTTCTACATAAATAAATATGTGTTTACAAAATGTTTGTTGAAATGAAATGAAAAAAATAATAATTGTTGGTAGCAGCAGCAGAACTTTTTTCTGAAAATTGAATGCCAGAGCTAATAGGCCGTGGAAATGGAGACCATCAGTTAGATCTACTCCCCTTTTACCAACATTCAATCAAATCTATTCTACCATATTAAGCACACAATTCTAATACAGAGTAAGTTGGGGAAAGTCTCAGTCCCAGACCCCTAAGCAGTATTTCATAGAATCTTGGTTTTTAAAGGGACATTAGTGATAATAGGAGACTATTTTCTGAACAAAAATTAGGAAAAGTGGTCTGACAAAGGATATGGCTTTTGCTAATCATTAAAAGAATACTTTCTGTTCTTGAAATGAGAATTATCTTATAAAATCCAAGATATATAATTACCCTACTTAGAAGTCATCTGGGGGGCAGAGCCAAGATGGTGGCTGGAAAGCAGGGACTGGCCTAAAGTTCTCTTCCAGGACCTTCCAAACACCTATAAAATGGCTCTGAACAAATTCTAGAACTGCAGAATTCACAAAATAGGAGAGAGAAGCAGGGTTCTAGCCCAAGACAGCCTAGATAGTTGCTGGGTAAGGTCTATCCCATGGAGCTGGGAGCAGAGCAGAGCAGAGCCCAACGTGGGCTGCGCCAAGACCGCAGGGAGCTGGGAGGAACAGATCCTAGAGCCCTGAATCAGTGAGCTGTGGCGGTTACCAGAATTCTCAACCCATAAACACCAAAGATAACAGAGAAGGTTAAAGGGAATAATCTGCTGGGACAGAGTGAAAGGAGTTCCCAGTTTGGTCACCACCCTGGGGGCAGTAGAGGTGGTGCAGCTACAGAACTACAGCTGCAGTTGCTTCTGGCCCCAGGCCCACCTGGTGGGAGGACTTAAGTGGTGGATCAGAGCAGGAGTGCAGAGCCTCCTCAGATCTGAGTCACAGTCTGGGTTGGCGGTTCTTGGCAGAGGAGAAGAGCTGGTGTGGCAGAGTCTGCTCTGTAGAAAAAGCTCTGAAAACAACAGTGCAGCTCCTCAAGCTTGCAACAAAGTACTCTGTACTCTACAAGCAGTCATACCCCAGCAAAAAGCTCAAGGGTCAAGTAGTTGGCTGGGAACATGAACAGGCAGCAAAAACGCTGTCAGATTCAGTCTCAGACTTTGGAATCTTTCTTTGGTGGCAAAGAAGACCGAAACATACAGCCAGAAGAAGTCAACAAACTCAAAGAGCCTCCAAGAAAAACATGAACTGGTCTCAGGCCATGGAAGAACTCAAAAAGGATTTGGAAAAGCAAGTTAGAGAAGTAGAAGAAAAATTGGGAAGATAAATGATAATGATGCAAGAAAATCTTGAAAAACCAGTCAATGACTTGCTAAAGGAGACCCAAAAAAATACTGAAGAAAATAACACCTTAAAAAATAGACTAACTGAAATGGCAAAAGAACTCCAAAAAGCCAATGAGGAGAAGAATTCCTTGAAAGACAGAATTAGCCAAATGGAAAAGGAGGTCCAAAAGACCACTGAAGAAAATACTACCTTGAAAGTTAGATTGAGGCAAGTGGAAGCTAGTGACTTTATGAGAAATCAAGATATTATAAAACAGAACCAAAGGAATGAAAAAATGGAAGACAATGTGAAATGTCTCATTGGAAAAACCAGTGACCTGGAAAATAGATCCAGGAGAGATAATTTAAAATTATTGGACTACCTGAAAGCCATGATCAAAAAAAGACCCTAGACATCACCTTTCAAGAAATTATCAAGGAGAACTGCCCTGATATTCTAGAACCAGAGGGTAAAATAGGAATTGAAAGAATCCACAGATCGCCTCCTCAAAAAGATCCCAAAAAGAAAACTCCTAGGAACATTGTCACCAAATTCCAGAGCTCCCATATCAAGGAGAAAATGCTGCAAGCAGCCAGAAAGAAACAATTTGAGTATTGTAGAAACACAATCAGGATAACACAAGTTCTAGCAGCTTCTACCTTAAGGGATGGAAGGGCTTGGAATATGATATTCTGGAGGTCAATGGAGCTAGGATTAAAACCGAGAATCACCTACCCAACAAAACTAAGTATCTTGCTTCAAGGCAAAACATGGATTTTCAATAAAATAGAGGACTTTCAAGGTTTCTCAGTGAAAAGACCAGAGCTGAATAGAAAATTTGACTTTCAAACATAAGAATCAAGAGAAGCATGAAAAGGTAAACAAGAAAGAGAAATCATAAGGAACTTACTAAAGTTGAACTGTTTTGTTTACATTTCTACATGGAAAGATGATGGGTATAATTCATGAGACCTCAGTATTAGGGTAGCTGAAGGGAATATACATATGTATATGTGTATATTGTGTGTGAGAGTTGAATATGAAGGAATGATATCTAAAAAAATAGAATCAAATTAAGGGATGAAAGAGGAATATATTGAGGGAGAAAGGGAAATATAGAATGGGGTAAATCATCTTGCATAAAAGGGGTAAGAAAAAGCAGTTCTGTAGGAAGGGAAGAGGGGGCAGGTGAGGGGGAATGAGTGAATCTTACTCTCATGGGATTTGACCTGAGGAGCAAATAATGTACTCACTCAATTGGGTATTTTACCCCACAGGAAAGAAGGATGAAGGAGATAAAAAAGGGGGAAGACAGAAGGGAGGGCAGATGGGGGAGGAGGGAATCAAAAGCAAACACTTTTGAAAAGGGACAGGGTCAAGGGAGAAAACTGAATAAAGGGGGATAGGATAGGAAGGAGCAAAATATAGTTAGTCTTTCACAACATGAGTATTGTAGAAGGGTTTTACATAATGATACCCATGTGACTTATATTGAATTGCTTGCCTTCTTAGGGAGGGTGGGTGGGGAGGGAAGAGGTAAGAGAATTTGGAACTCAAAGTTTTAAAAGCAGGTGTTCAAAACAAAAGTTTTTGCATGCAACTAGGAAATAAGATATACAGGCAATGGGGCATAGAAATTTATCTTGCCCTACAAGAAAGTAAGGGAAAAGGGGATGGGGGAAGTGGGGTGACAGAAGGGAGGGTGGACTGGGGAATGGGGCAATCAGAATATATGCCATCTTGTAGTGGAGGAATGGTAGAAATGGGGATAAAATTTGTAATTCAAACTCTTGTTAAAATCAATGCTGAAAACTAAAATATTAAATAAAAAGAAAGTGAAGGGGGAAAAAAAGAACTCCTCTGGTCTAAACTTCCTCACCATGCAGGAATTCTCCCAGAATATCCTTGATAGATAGTCATTCAATTTGTGCTTAAATATATGTCGACAAATCCCATTCAGGATATACCCCAGTCTAGGTACAGAATTACAAAAAAAGTCACTCATTAAAACCAAGTAAAAATCGATATAAATGGATGGAATTGATCAGTCACAAAAGTAATTCACCCAGGAAACCAGGCTACTCAAACATCTTGCCATCTACCTTGCTGCTGTCCCTCTTCACCACACCTGAAACACTGAATTCTAGACTGGACTTCCAAAAAGCATGCCCTCCCCATCCTAAGGGGAATTAATCCACTCAGCTTTGCATCTCTGTGGCAGCTAGGTTGTACAATGGATAGAGTGCTGGGCCTGAAGTCAGGTAACATCTGAGCTCAAATCCAGCCTCAGACATTTGTTAGCTTGGATAAATCACTTAACCTCTGTTTGCCTCAGTTTCCTCATCTGTAAAATAGGGATGATAATAGCACCTACCTCCTTGCGTTGTTGTGAGGATTAAATGAGAATCATTGCAAAGTGCTTTGCACAGTGCCTGGCACATATGGTGCTTAATAAAGAACTTTCCCTCTCCACAAAGCCCATCCACAACAACCACCCTTTCCCTCTGCCTTAAGTTTTATTTGTTGCGATCCAAGAATAAAGTAAAAAAAAAAATCTTAACTAAGCTACTATCTCTAAACAATTTCATATTGTGCTTCACATTAATTCCAACCATCCCAAGGCCAACCAGGGCATCTCACCATTTTCTTTGCTGCCTCACACATATCTTCTTCCACATACCCTTTTCCACATCTTGTTCCTACTCTGGGAATGGTAAATTAACGATCTGACAGCTATGGAAAAGACTTCATGATCTATAGCCCCTTGTCCCCAATTGTGACTCCTCTGTGATTCCCTCCCCTGACTGACACTTCCCTTACGTGATATGTCCTCTTATTATAAGGTAAGCACCTTGAGGGCAAAGACTAGCTTACTTTTGTATCTGTATCCTAAGTGCTTAGTGTATGTAGTACATGCTTAATAAATGCTTTTCTTCATTCTTTCATTCACAATGAAACTAGAGTGTTGTTCAGATAAGGAGACATGAATATGGTAGTGCAGAAAATTTCTGCTTTTGTTAGTCTAGCTTTTCCTGCAAGTGGATATCTCTGCTCTCAAAATGAACTCTCCTCTTTTGTACCCCCTGCTCTGACCCTTCTCTGGAACTCCTCATACCTAGAATTTCCCATGCTACAAATATCTAGGTTCATCATTAACTGCTATGTACCTGCCTCTGGCATCACAGTTGAAAAATTAATCATATATTCTCCTAATAGTGTCCCATATCCCACACTTTCCTATAAAACATTTGACCCTCCTCCACATTGGAGAGCAGCCCAGTGAAAGCCCTGTGTAACCTGGAGGGAGATTTTTTGTGGTCATCAATCATTTTTCCTTTTCTAGCCATTGCCTGGAGATCATCTCACCTAAGGCCTGGATGCTCCCTGTTGACTAATTCACAGATATGTCCTGAACCTCTGCAGAACTGATTGTATTCTTTCCTCTTTGGTGACAAAAGAGAGCAAGGAAACAACTGAGCACTTTCCAAATTATTGCTGTTGTTGTTAGGGTTAATTGTACACCCAAACAAACTGTATTTGCAAAGACAGGCATTATCCCTGCAGCTCATCTGTAGCACAGATTGGCATTATAGTCATTTACCCTTGTGTTCAGAATTTTCCAAATAGCTAGAAGGAAAGTATGAACTTTGCCAAATGCAGTGAAAAACGCATATGCTCAAAGAAAAATTTCACAATGATAGTATGGGTCTACTTTTTAAAATTCCGATTTGTTGTGTTGAGTACCATATCAAAAATAGATGGAAGTTTAAGACTATTGAAGGTTAAAGGTATACTATTTTTTCATACTAATGTTACACTAAAAATAGTGGAACAATGTGCCAAAAATGATCTCAAAATGCCTCCTTTGGACCTGTTCCCTCTGAGCCACTCAAAATTATTTTCCTTAGATGAAATTGCTCCAAATCAGAACAAAAGATGCATAAGATTATTTTTTAGCTTCCTTTCCTGAATGAAAACCAATGCATCAATGAAAATAAGAAGAGACTAAAATAGTTTTACTCTGGACACCCATACAAGGTACCCAGATGGGTATCCAAGATCCATTACAATCTGTCTCCAACCAAACTTTTTTCCCACTGTTTCCCGATAATCCCCCTTATACCCACACACACACACACACACACACACACACACACACACACACACACCATATTTAAACTGTCATCCTCCTAAAGATTCTTTGCTAATATATGGGGGAGCCCTTTGAAAATTACATGGAGCTGTATAAATGATATCTTTCCTCCTGTCTTTCTACTCTGCTCTTGCCTTTCTAAATTCTTAATCATCATTTTCTCTTTCTCCTCCCTTTCATCATTATCATTATCAATGTGTTCTTCTAACCTTTTTTGAAGAGGTTCAAACAGAAGCAGATCTGGTAACTGGCCCTATTCTGCTATTACTGTTTTCTATTTAAAATTCTATGGATTATTCCTGGGGAAAATGGTCTTTTATCATTGGCCAACAGTATGGGTATGTGAACTCATCCTCTGGAGGTTCACTGAAAATATCCTCAAGTCGACACAAGTCTCTTCTGTTAACTGTGTTTGTTTTGAGAGCTTTTTGTAAACCAGGGAAGACTTACATGAACTGATGCAGAGTGAAGTGGACAGAACTAGGAGAACATTGTACACAGTAACAGCAATATTGTTCAATGAGCAACTGTGAATGATTTGGCTAGTCTCACGATTCAAAGATTCAGGACAATCCCAAAGGATGCATGATGAAAAATGCTATTCACATCCAGAGAAATAACTGATGATATCTGAATACAGACCAAAGCATAATCTTTACACTTTCTTCCCCTTTTTTAGGAAAGAAGTTTGAATTTTCTTTCACAAAATGACTGATGTGGAAATATGTTTTACATGCTTGCACATGTATAATCTATATAAGATTTCTTACTGTCTCAGGGAGGTGGTAGGAGAAGGAGGGAAAAAGAGAGTTTGGAATTCAAAGCTAAAAACACAAAAAGAATGTTGAAATGTTTTTATGTGTAATTGGGGGAAACATAAAATATTATTTAAAAAATGAAAGGTGATCTCAAATTTTTATTGATCAGTGTTATCCAGGTGATTATAGACAACAGTTTAGTCTGAGATAATGCTTTGGTTCCAATATCATTTAATCCTTGAATTCTCCAGGATGTTCTGAGAAATGCTTTTATGGCATAAGTATCTGTCTTTTGTCAGTTCATGAAAAACATTAAACATTACGTATATAATTAAAGCTCATGTCTTTCTAGGGATATTCAGTGGGTGTTAAAATTTTACAGCCTGTAGTAACATGTTGCACAATTTCTACCATTCTTGTGCATTATCGATCTTGAATATTGTCTGGCCACCATAAAGATAAGCTTTCTATCATCTCTGGTGACAATTAGCTGGTCCAGAATTACCATCATAAACCCTTACATTTGCAAAAAACAAATACACATAAAGTCAGTCATTTGTTTGGTGCTTCCTTGTTAGCACATTGTTAATCAAGTTCATTCAAAGTCTCTCACAGGGAGCCTTTGATTTGATTCTTGGATCTTAGATATTTGATAGACTCATTAAGAGGTAACTCATATAGAGTTACATTAGACAAATCTAATGGTATATAGCTAGTCAATTAATTAGCCAATTAGCCAGAGCTAATTATTCTATTTATCATGTACTAATAGAATATGTATCAATTCTCCCTCTTCTTCCTCTTTTGTGGGGAACAATGGACTTCTCTAAAACTATATTAGAATGATGGGCCTCATTAATGCCTTGGGATGATGACTCAATAAGTTTATTGGGTTTTGCTAAGATACTTTCCAATTCTCTTTTGGTTCATTTTACAGTTCTGAAAGTATTCATTAAAATTGATGTTGCTTAAATAAAAACCTTTCTGCAGCAAAAAAAAAAAAAATTGATGTTGCTTAAGTGTTAATTGCTTCAAACATGTTCCTCCCATTAAATTTTGATTTGGTATGCCAATAAGTTTATTGACATATTCAGCCTCAATATTGTCTTAATATCTTTCCGCATGTTGTATCTTTTCTGGGTGGGGCCAAAGTATTTAGGTATTTCCTTCTTCTGTTGACTTAATGCAGGCTCTGGGTTCAAGCTGGAAGATTTCAATATTTATCTTTTGTTGGCCCATAGAGAGAGAAGTTTCAATGGGACAAAGGTGCTTATAACCACAAGCCATTTCCCACAGGTACTTATAGTATACAAGTAGTCATGCTGGGTCCACAACCAATCAGCCACTGGTCTTGAGAGCAGTTTGTTGTGTTTCATGGGAGGGGACAAAGTATCCCTAATCTGCTAATCTGCCTTGGCCTTAAAGATCAGAGCCAGGACAAGCTCGGTTGGCTATTCTCGCATAAGGTCTTAGATAATGAAAAACAAAACATAGGTGTTAAATATGACTGACTGTTTACACAGAAAATTGAAACTCATTCTAAAATAGAGTTATACATTCTAAGAAAGAGAAAATATAGGATACCCTCCTCCATCTCTACCACCACATTTGTATTGCAGTTTCCTTTCAGATATTAACCTGGGTCCACATTTATTTACAGAAATTATCATATATCTATTACCAAAAGATTGATAACATCAGTGACTTCTCCAAATGTAGGCCAATCTATAAACTTTACATAAAGCAGGAAGTGAAATATCTACAAAACAGTAAAACAATACATTAGCTGATGAGCAAAAAAAAAGTTTTTGAAAAAATTTTAATTGTATAGAAAATCCCGGAAATACAAAGAGAAAATTATTGTAGATTCATTATTTAATGAAGAGATTGACCAAAACCATCATAGCATGTATATTTCTTTTATTGATTACTATAAAGCCTTTGACTCAGTTCTACATTCATGACTTATTTGTGTACTGTAAATATTTAAATAGACAGCTATAGTGAAAATACTAAATTATTTGATATCCATATGAAAAACTATCTATTTTTAAAATTCCAATCACAATTAGTGTAAAACATGGCATTTTTCAGGGACAGCATTTCAGTGCATTACAATTCTGTCTAATCTAAAAACCACTGTTGCCGAGGGCCAGCTCTGAGAAAGTCCACTCTGAAATAAGATACAGGCCAGAGGCCTGTTCTTGTCCTTGGACTGATAACTCGGCACATGGACTCTCCATCCCTTGCCTCGGTATACACATGCTGCTCAGGATGAAGGCTCTTCAAGCCTCCTCGGTACATACGTGCTCTCTCCAAAACCCCCACGGCCCACACGTGCTAAATACCACCTGTGGGCTATTAACATAATATTGTTTACGGCAAAAGGGGAACATAAGCATGAGGAAGTCATGCATTATGCAAATGCCTGACATGTGGATTTGTTGATTCTGTTTGCCTAAAAAGTATATAAGCCCTGTCCCTCAGTTAAATAAATGGAGCTGTTCTTTACTCTCTTGCCTGGCCCATGTGTAGTGTTTTTCTTTTCACTCTCCGCGGCATTCGACCATCTCCAGCCATTTTGGTGGCACATTTTCATCTTTGCTGTATCAAATTAAGAATGGCTCCTAAATTAAAGAAGGAGTCAAACCAAATCATTGTCATTAGCCCATGGGTTAAGCCAGATAACCAACCAAGATCCCTTCCCAACTCTGAGATTGAATCAACTGATGGTAACTAAAACCTCCTCCTATTCAAATGATTAATTACAGACTACTATTTTCATGTCATGAGTTTCATAGACTCAAGAGTATATTTCTGTCTCTTGTTCCCCAGTAGCAGTTGACCCAGGTTCCAAAATTGCTAGTTACAATTATGATTAAAATATTTATCTCAACCATTCACTGAGTTAGATTATATATAAGGTCTAGATTAAGTAATCTAAACAGTTTTGTGCCATGGCTTCTCCTTTATGACAACTATTAGCAGACTCCTCACAGATGAACATACTTCCTTGAATTCCCATGAAGTTGTCCAAAAATATTCAATATTATAAGGTCAAATATTTAATATAATAACGCTAGAGATTTAGAACTGGAAGGCACATCAGAGTCCATCTAGTCCATATCCATCATTTCACAGATGGAAGATGAAGTGTCTTGTTCAAGGCCACCCAGGAAGTAATAAGTAGATAGACCAAAATACTGGTCTTTTGATGCAAAACTTATTGTGTCAATGCATTGGAATTTGTTATTTGATTATATTGAATTTTTCTTTTTCAGTCTCATAATTTTGCTGGGTATTTTGTTTGTTTTTAAATATGGGGCCATTTTCACTAATACTATAAACTAAACTATCTGTTTAGCTAGAAATAGACCAAACATTTTTATTCCTATTACTTATGACCCAGAAAAGAATCCTAAATCATGTTAGGTTGATTCTTTAAAATGGCAAGTGATAACAAATTTAAAATTTCCTTTCCAATTGATAGGATCAGAGTTTTAGATCTGGAAGGTACGTTAAAAGTCACTGTATATGCAATCATTATTTTAGAGATAATTATAAGCTGAGGCCCAGAAAATTGGCATGATTTACCCAAGGTCACATAAGTATTACATGGAAGAACCAGCAATAAAACTTAAGTCACTTGCCCTCAACTTCAGCTCTCTTTCTACTATATCATATTGCCTCCCAATTCAATTAAATGAGGTAATATTCATAAAGCACCAGGTACATAGTAGGTGCTATATAAGTGCTAGCTATCATTATTATTACCTTATCAATAAGTCAGTGTAAATAGTCTTTGGTGTAGTTTTTTTGAGGTCATCTTCAGGCAGAAATTCTCTTACTACCTTGAACTGTTAAAAGCATTCTAATCTGTGATATTCATAGATATATATTAGGATTTGAAAGGACCTCAGTATCCATCTCATCATACATATACATATATATATATATACATATATACATATATATATATATATACACACCCACACAAAAAGAATCCCTAGTGTAACCTATCTGACAAGTAGATATTCAGGCTCTGTTTGAAGACCTCCAAGGAAAGGGAACCCAGAGGGGACTATCCTGCTTTTCAATAGCTCTGTCAGTGATTTAATGGGGTTTTAAAAAGTTTTTTGTTTTCATTTTTGTTTGTTTGTTTGATTCTACTTCATATCAAGCCAAAATTTGCCTCTGCAATTTTCACTTATTGTCCCTGTTTAGCCCTCTGTGGACAAAAGGAACAAGAAATGTCTGGCAATCAGAAAATTCCTTTAAATCCCTCTTGCCATTTTCTGTGCTAGCCAACCCAGTCTCCTTCGAATCAGGCTAGCTGTTAGAAGATCATCACATTCTCTATATTTAAAACCTATTACAACTTTCTCTAATTAGTACTGCCTAATCTATAGAGTTGAATTAATGAGACCATGGCACTATTGATCTGACTGTTCTGGCCATCTCAATAATCAAATAAGATCACTGCAGAGCTGAGCCAGTCAATTGCTACACAATTACTAGGGAAAAAAAGGTCAAAATACTGTATCAAGTGTGCCATGGACAATTTGATCACAGTCTCTAATTTACTAAGAAGCTGGCTGTGTTTCGGGGAGTTTGTGGCTATGTCTAGCAAGATGCTGAAGCATCTGAGGGAAAATGGTGACATTTAATCAGTTGTTTGGCTGTTTTGTCTATGAGATGCCACAAACATCTAGCTGTCTCCATGAATTTAGACAAAATATCTGAGTGAAAGAAAAGATTTTTCACCTTTCCTTAATATTAGTCAAATGTTTAGCACTGACAAAACTAAATGTCCAAATGACTAGTTGAAATTTCCACTTTTACCCAGTTGGGTTCAAGCCATGCAATCACCATCTACATCAGAAGCTGTCTTCAGAATGACTATTTAAAAGTATGTTCTGCATGGAACCCTCTTCAATATGCTAAATTAATAATCTGTGTGTTTTCAAATACTTAACATATTTCTCTTCATCTGTAAGCATCTGGTGCATAATCTGCTGCCTACATTTTGTGCACTTTGGGTACATTATTCAAAAATGTTGGTTCAGCTACCCTGATTAGTCATGACTCATTGCTTAGACAAGCAATTTGCTGGTACAGACTTCTCAAAAATGTGAGGCCCTTATAATTATTAATAAACTTTTTGGAAAAGCAATCAAATTAATTCCCCAAATACTATCTTTTTAAAGATTCAGCTGCTATATCTTCTTTCTGAGCCAAATTTCCACTATGACAACAATTTAAAGGAGTAAAGAACATTCCTTAGTATGAACTAAAACATGAAATCACTAAACCTAGATTTTTCTCAATGATTGCAGATTGTTATTTTTATTTGCAACATACGCTTGCCAAAAAGACTATTTTATGGAAAGCTCACACAGGGCAAGTGTTCACATGGTGGTCAGAAGAAGCAATACAAGGACACCAGGTCTCTCTTAAGAACTTTGGAATTGATTGTGTGACAAGGCAGATACTGGCATGCCTACATCAGAGAAGCTGCCATGCTCTATGAGCAAAACAGAATTGAAACAGCTCAAAAGAAACACAGGACATGCCAATTTAGAGAATCCACCCTAAATGTTTACATGGACTATTTTTGCCTGACCTGTGGTAGAACATTCCGAGCTCATATTGGTCTGATCAGCCACAGTCAGACACACTGAAATTTGACTCTAGCATAGTGATGTCATTTTGGTCCTCTTCAAGAATGAAGGACAACAACCATTATTATACTCACTTTACAGATGAGGAAATTAAGGCAGACAGAAGTTAAATTAGAGATGTTAAATCAGAGTCAGTACTGGAACTCAGGAAGACAGTGAACAAGAAAATAAGTTTATTACCAAGACTCCTACACTTCTCTTTGCATGCTCCCCAGTGACCCTGTTCCAAATCAAATTACCTAGATGGTCATTTTCAGAATGTAAAATGGGTAGCAAAATATTACATTTAGGTCTTATTGGATTCCAAACGTAGACCATTTTTGGCAAGATGAATACATGATCTAGCTCATAAAAGTGCTGGCTTTCAAGGGAAGGGGGCACTCTGATGAGAGAGGAGCATTGGAGTTATAAGGGTGGAGCTCTCAGGCATATCATCAGTTCCTGATGGATGGTAGTTCCCATAGAGATGGTTCTTAGTGAGGATATTTTCTGGTGCAATGACAGGGCTGGGAGGAAGATGTGATAAAAATTGTTCTATTATTGTCACTTTTGTTAATGATGATAATAATAGCTTTTTATATTGAGTTTATGTTTGCAAAGAACTTTACCTACCACTGTGGGTCAAGATATTGGTAGAACTGGAGAGATGTGAGTTTACTCCCTAACGCTACCATAACACCATCTAGTACTGTTGTAAAGTGGGGGCTGCGAGTGTTGAAAGGAAAATTCTCCATTTTGGGCTTTCCCCATGTTTAATGAGGCAAAACTCAGGACAAAGAGAATTAAAAAGATTTTATTATAAGTACGTCAAAGTAGCAACACATTGACAGGCCACTGAAGATCAACGATAGTGGGGGATGGCTAAGACGGTTCAGATAGGTCCACCTCAGGAGAAGTTGGGCCTTTGCATTTCAGTTCCTCTCCAAGGTAGCAAGAATGTGACAGTTTGCACATGGGTATGTGACAAAGAGTAGGTGATACAGAAAACTGCAGACTTGGTGTCTTCTTTCCCAACAGAACCTCCCCCATACTGAGTGATAAGCATGGCTGGAATCAATGGGATGCTGAGTCAAGATAACTTTCAACGAAGGGGTAACTTTGTCTCCACATACTATATATTGATCTGGGATTTTTGTATATATGTTCTTTGGGCAAGAAGATATAAAAGTAGTTTTTAAGTCTTTGCCAGGGAGCTCTCAAGACCCCAGGGAATCTCCTTGCTTACTACTTTTTAACCTTCTTGTCAGTGGCATTGAGCTGTTTTTATCCTCTCTTTAATCACGGTGAATTGCTTTTTCCTGAGGGCATAGGAATATGATTTTAGTAAAAGAATAGTTTGTTTAAATCCTCTGGCTCTGAGTGATCCATTGTACCAGATGCTGAATAGCATTCTTAACACATACATTATCTCATCTGATCATCATAACAATGCCATAAGGTAGTCCCTATTATTAGATTCCCCAATCCTCCGGGGCCAGTCTTGTAGAGGCTGCACAGGGTAGTGGATAGACAACTAAATCTGAGTTAGGAAAACCTGGGTTTGAATCTGACCTTTAATACTTACTAGCTATGTGCAAGATGTTTTTCCTTTCTGGCCCCTCAGCTGTAAAATGATGGTTGGACTCAGTTACCCCTAAGGTCTCTTTGAGCTTCAAATCAATGATCCTATGGTTGAGAAAGCTAAGGCTCAAAGATATTAAAAGATTTGTTCAGTCACACAGAGTATCTGAGTTAGGATTTGAACCCAGGTCCTCCTGACCCCAAGTCCTCTACACCACAAATTAAATAGGTTCACAGAGCCTAGAATTTAGAGCTAGAAAGGACCTTCTAGATCTTGTTATTCAGTCATTTCAGTTATGTCCAACTCCTTATTATCCCATTTGGGGTTTTCTTGGCAAAGATATTAGAATGGCTTGCCATTTCCTTCTTCAACTCATTTTATAATAAGCAAACTGAGGCAAACAGGGTTAAGTAACCTGCCCAGGGTCACGTAGCTAGCAAGTGTCAGAGGCCAGATTTTAACTTAGATCCTCCTGACTTCAGGGCACATACTCTATCCACTGTGCCACCAAGCTGACCCTTTCAAATCATCTAGTCTCTTATTCCCAGATGAAATAACTAAGGCCCAAAGTGACCAGCCCCACATCACAATCGCTGCTCTAAACCCAATATTAGGACAACTTATTTTGCTCCACAGGAAGCGAAAGTGATTTTGTGGGGAATGTGTTCCTCTGGCACATAGCAGTGTTCAATCACAGGATTTCATGCAGTATATGTGATATTTCAAGCTGAACTACTTCAAGTGGTGGACCTCTGGGTCCCAGGAGATTTACTTCACCTTTTCCAAGGCTCAACTAATCAGGTCAGCTCTGCAGGACTCTTTTTTATTCTTGGTGTCAGAATAAGCAACCAAACTTAAACAGAAAAGTCCTGAATTTCGATTTTCTCCCTCCTGACAGCATGTCTTCACTGACACATTTTTATCCTTAGCAGGTTTGATTCCTCCCATTCCATTTCTAACTTCCTTTTTTCTTCCCCTTTCTTCCATTCTCTGTTCACATCCTATTAAAATTAGCCTTTATTAAAAAAAATAATAATTTTTCTTCTTGTTAAACATCGTGATTAGGAATTAGGAGGGATGATTTCTAGGTCTGCTTCTTCTATGTAACCCTGAACATATTATTTAACCTCTCCAGTCTTCATTTCTCTTCTCTGTCAAATGAGATATTGGTCCAGATTCTAGATGATTCCCTAAGTCTCTTCCAGCTCAAATATTCTGATTCTATTTAAAATTTAAAGTACATGAGTTTTTTCACTCTAATTTCTGTATATGACTTATGGGGCACGTCCGAAGTATAGGTGAAATAGGTGCCTACAAAACATAAGATGCGCTAGAATGGCCTCTCTGCATGAAAAATCTCTCCTGATGCACATCTCCCGTTTCCTGAATCCAGCATTAAAGCTTCCTTCTTTGGAGTTGCTTACCCTATGACATAGTGTGTTGTCGTTGTTTTAAACAAAAATATATGGAAGTATAAATAATATTAAGCTGCAAGGATCCCAAGCCACCATCATACTACTGGGAAAATCCAAAAGACAACTCAAACAAAAATGACCCCAAGGACTTCAAGGTGATCACATATATCCTGCCCTCTTTGGAGTCTACTCTGTCTACCCTGAAGAAGCAACACTGTGCCTCATTTAACTTAGAGGACAACTAGGCTAAGGAGAATGAAGCTCTGACTCACTAGAGCTAGATACTCCATTGAGTGCTGGAATACTAAACTCTAGGACAAACAGATGTTACCACTCTTCCAAGATGGGATCTGCCCCAATAAGAAGCATCTGGTGTGGGATTCACCCTTTTTGTGGACCAGACCAGTTCATTGGTGTAGAGAACTTGTGATGAGGAAACTCCTCTCAATGCAGGTCAGAACCTGCTCTACAACTAAAAAGTTGTATTGAAAGAGTGTTGAGAGGTAAAGAGATCTGACCAGGATGGTACATCCAATAAGCTTCAGAGGCAGGAATTGAACTCAGGTCTTCTTGGCTCCAAGGCCAGCTCTCTCTCTATCTATGACACCATTATGGCTCCTATCCTTGATGCCTTAATAATGCCCTCAATAATAACTCACACTTGCATAAAGTTTTATCAGTAAAAAACACCTAGGGCACATTATTTCATTTGGTTCTCATAAAAACCCTGGAAATAAGAAGTGTGAGTATTATAATCCACATTTTAGAGATAAGAAAATTTTGACAAAGAGCACTGAATTGAGAGCAAGGAACACATGAGTTTGAATCCTGTCTTTTAGTCAATGGGTGACACTAAGCACACTGGGCCTCAGTTTCCTCATCTGTAAAGTGGGAATAATGATACCTGCAACATAGCACAAGATTGTTAAAAGAGACAATTCAGAAGATGCACATAAATCACTTTGCTAACCCTAAGGAGTTAAATGCTAATGGAAGAGGCAGGGATGAAGCCATCTGATGTCTTAACAATTTTTTATTGAATCAAACAATCTGAGTCATGTGTGAACAGGGCCTATATATCTCTTTGAATCAATTAAAGGATCTTGTGAGAGATTGGGTCACTACCTGATTTATTTGTATAGAAGGAAGAAGCTGTGTCATAGAGAGATTTGGAGGATCTGCTGGATTAAGGGATTGGAGCAATCACAGTATTTCCAGCACACTTTTGAGAAGCCAAGGGAGGACTGTGTTGTGACACAGAAGGGAGATAATATGGAGAGTCATTGGCTCTACCGATATCTTGGATAAAACAACTCAGGCTGTGGGAAGTCCCGAGAAAAGTACAGCTCTTTCCCCAACTTCCCCACCCAGTGCCTATCTATCTACAAATGCTATAAAATGATCTGCTACTTCATTATCCAAACATTTCCAGTAAACTGGACATTACCTCAAGCACAGAGAGGCCCAAGATTAATCTATAGATACATTAAATTAAATTAAAAGTTTGGCTAATTATTGTAATGGGGTATTACATTAGTCATTTTTGTTATTGAGTAACTTGCCTAAAATCAAACAGCAAGGAAATAGCAAAGCATAAGATTTTGAAATTGGATAATCTGCCTCCAAATGCAACATTCTTTCTACTGTAGCCTTCAAACTTTTTAAGATAGAAGCCTTCTGTGTATACCCCTTCTAATTGCCCTAATAAAGAGATAGTTCTCAAGAGTTAGAAGTGTCATCTGTAAACAGTTTAACCTTATTGAATAACATGTTTGGTTTTATTTTTTTCTTGTTTACCTTTTTATGCTTCTCTTGAGTCTTGTATTTGAAGATTAAGTTTTCTGTTCAGCTCTGGTCTTTTCATCAGGAAAGTTTGAAAGTCCTCTGTTTCATTGAATATCCATCATTTCCCCTGAAATATTATGCTCAATTTTGCTGTGTAGTTCATTCTTGGTTGTAATTCAAGCTCCTTTGTCTTCTGGAATATCATATTCCAAGCCCTCTGATCCTTTAATGTAGAAGCTTCTAAGTCCTGTGTAATCCTGACTGCAGTTTCTTGATATTTGAATTGTTTCTTTCTGGCTGCTTACAGTATTTCTCATTGATCTGATAATTCTGGGGATCTCTTTCAGGAGGCGATTAATGGATTTTTTCAATGACTATTTTACCCTCTGATTCTAGGTATTAGGGGAATTTTCCTTGATAATTTCTTGAAAGATGATGTCCCTCATAATTTCTTGAAAGATGATGCCCTCGTAGCTTGCAGGTAGTCCAGTAATTCTTAAATTTTTTTTCCTGGTTATATTTTCCAGGTCAGTTGCTTTTCCAATGAGGCCTTTTACATTTTCTTTCATTCTTTTGATTTTGTTTGACTGATTCTTGATGTCTTATAGTCATTAGCTTCCATTTGCCCAATTCTAATTCTTAAGGAACTATTTTCTTCAGTTAGCTTTTGTAACTCCTTTTCCATTTGGCCGATTGTATTTTTTAAAGAGTTGCTTTCTTCAGTCAATTTTTGTCCTTCCTTTTTCCAAGTTGTTGACTCTCTCCTGCATACCTCTCATTTCTTTTCCCAATTATTCTTCTACCTCTCTTATTTGACTTTTAAAATTCTTTTTGAGCTCTTCCAACAAGGCTTTTTGGGCTTGTGACCAATTCATATTCCCCTTTGAGGTTTTGTTTGTAGGCATTTTGACCATATTGTCCTTTTCTGAGTTTGTGTTTTGATCTTCCTGTCACTGTAGTAGCTTTCAATGGTCAGAGCTCTCTTTAGTTTCTTTCTCATTTTTTTTTTTGCCTATTTCCTGCCTTTTAAAATTGAGCTCTCCTATTGAGGTATAGGGGGCACTGTCCCAAGCTTCTTGTGCTGGGAGAGAGGGGGGCTCCACTACCTGTATGTGCTGGGGCCTCAGGTGCTGCCGGCCTGCTTACTGCTCTGGGGTGGTGCAGCCTAGTCATGCCTATTGTTGCCTGGATTCTGGGGCTAGCAATTTGCCTTCTGCACTGGGGCTGGAGGCCTCACAGCTGGCCTGTGCCAGGACCAATGAGTCTCAGTTGATGATCTATGCTGTGGCTAAGAGCCTCCTGCTGGCTTGCTCGGACACCATCTGCGCTGGGTTGTGCTCCCCTTTAACCCAAATGAGACAGACTCTTCCTGAAGTCCTTCTAAATTATCTTAATCTGGAAAAGCATTTCACTCTGTCTTTTTGTAGGTTCTGTCACTCCAGAATCCATTTAGAGGCTTGATTTAGCATTGTTTCTGAGGGAAATTTAGAGAGAACTCAGACAACTTCCTGGCTTCTCCCCACCATCTTTGATAGAAACCTTCTGAAAGATACCCCACTTGGTGCCTCTAACTTGGCTTGTGCACTGCCTTGCCACTTTCACAGATTCTGTGATGCTTTCCCAGACTGCTGGCAAGGGAACTTATACTTCTCTACTTCCTACCCAGTTTTGGTTTCTGCCCACAACTTCCTTTCCTTCCCTTCTCACTCTTTTTATGCTCTGGGAAGATGTCCCAGACTCAAGAAGACCTGAGTTCTAATCCTGCCTCAGATATTTAATAGCTATATGACGCTGAGCAAGTTACTTAACTGCTCTGTGCCTCAGTTTTCACATCTGTAAAATGAGAGTTGGACTCAATGGCATCTAATGCTCCAAATTTATGATACTATGGACAAAATTATTCTCATGACACTAACTTCTCCCTGTAATATTATTTCAAATAACTTTATGTTTTCAAAGAAACAATTACTGATATATTAAATGAGATATGCTTTCAAATAGGCTGATAAAAGAAACCTACAAATCTTTCTAAGCTTTACTTAGCTCCTTGTTAGATCAAATGTTGTTGATTAAGCTTGCAAACACCCTTTAGAAATGTGGATTTATTTTTATTATATACTTATTTGTGTAATATAAGTAGTGCCATATGCCTTATTAGTATTTTAATTTTGTTAAGCCAGTTATGCAGCTGTGTGCATGTTTATGTATACTGCATAAAATCCAAAATTCTTTTTCACCCAACTCAAAAAAAATCATCAATATTTAAAGATACTATAAAAATAAGTTTTCTAGTGCCTGTCATTCATTGAACCTAAATTCCGTCAATAAATACATAGCATGAGGAAGATTTAAAAGCTAGAACCATTTGAACCTTTCTTTGATGAA
The DNA here is from genome assembly GCF_011100635.1 of Trichosurus vulpecula. Taxonomy (NCBI): domain Eukaryota; kingdom Metazoa; phylum Chordata; class Mammalia; order Diprotodontia; family Phalangeridae; genus Trichosurus; species Trichosurus vulpecula. The sequence continues at coordinate 217,860,518 of NC_050579.1, read as the reverse complement.
TATTTGCAAAATTCATAAGGTGTTTTTCCCTTTGAGTTTTTGTAGATAATTTGAAAATTCTAAATGTGAGAGCATGTCAGTAATTTATTCAGCATAGAATGTCATTTAATTGAATTGTAACTAGCAGAGATGTTGCGACTGTACCCTCAGGACCCTTTGAAAATGAGAAAAGAACGATTCAAATAGTTTCCTCCTGATTAGAAGTGGGAATGTGGTGGGGGTGGAGGGGTAGCCATAAAGTAGAGAGGAAAAAAGACCTTGGTGAATTTTCCAATAGTGAATCATTTCTTTTCCCTGACAGTGCCAAGTTGCAACAGGGAATAGAGACATCCTGATGAGTGGTTTCAGATAAGCTGGTGAAGCAGTGCAACTAACACCATACAATACAACAACCAAGACTGAAACAGTTCTATTTTACTAGATAGTGAAATTTCTGTCACTTCCCTGATAGCAAAACATAGGGGGATTGTGGAGAGAGAAATCTCCCTTCCTAGTGAAATCTCATACTTTTCAAGAAAAGTAAAATGCTTGCCTTTCTCTCTTTGAACTTTCCACAGGCCTGGGAGCATTTTTTTGAAGGTACCAATTTCACTTTTACAGTAAAATATTATGTCACCCTGGGAAGGAGGAGACCAAGCACATTTTCACAGATCCATCAATGAAAAAAGATGAGGACAGGTTTGGAGAGGGGGCACTTATGGCCATCCAGGACCCCAAAATATCTGTGCCATGTAGACAACCTGGATGATTGACATCAAGGAAACCAAGTAGATTATCTTAACACATTGCCATAATATTTGGCATCATGTAGATGCAGCTTAAATTTTGAATCTTGTCAAATGAAAGAACGAATATTCATAAAAAGGATGTAGGCATTTTAGGTCATGATTTGTTGGGCAATGTTGTTGGATGCCCATTACATGCAGGAGTCTCACTAAGAGGATATAAAGGAAGGGCAGTACTAGCCACGGTCTCTCATTTCAAACACTTTACAGGCTAACGATTTGGGTCCTCCTTCCACCTGGGCAATTTGCAACCCACCCATAAGTTCTTACCTTGTGTATTTTTTCTATAAATCCTAGAGGCCTGCCTCTAGCTGTTTGATTTTTTCATGTATACCAGTACTACACTCAGGCTCTTACCGCATGACTTGGACATCTCCCTTTCTGATTAGACATTTCTTTAGTCGTATCTTTTTTGTCGCTTCTTAAACAAACGTAATGAAGAAAAATGAAAAGTAATTTTAAAAAATAAAGAAAACACAACAGACACATGAAATAAACATGAACACATGGTATATTCACTGACAAGTCAACATTATTATCCTAAAGTGCAAGAACAAATTGTCAGGAAGCACTATTGAAAGGACCTTGGAGTCAGGAAGACCTGGGTCAAGTACAGTTTTGACGCATATTGGCTAAGTGATTTGTCACTTATTATCTCCTTGTTCAAAAACAACTTACTAAGACCATTGTTGATCTATATATAGAAGAAGTTTCTCAAACAGATAGAATGGCAGGTCTTCAACAATTAAAATTTATTTAGCTATTACCAATTGCTTATTTTACTTGCTTAACGATGAAGATCATGTATTCATCATGCCAAAAATGGCCCACCTTTGGGATACAATAAGACACAACTGGAACATTTATTGATCACCTTATACACTGAAAATTACCATTCAGGTAATTTGGTTTGGATCAGGATCAATGGGGAGCATGCAGAAAGAGAGAAGTATAGGAGTCTTAGAGATGTCAACATTCATAATAATTTCTTTCTCTTCTAGCAAAAATTTTGAGATTAGAACAGGATATGGAGTGCTTCTCAACTGCTTTGCCCTGTTCATTTACACAATGTTCAGTCCTCTGACACTGTTAAAGTTTTTTGTCCATATCTCCCCTAGGCCTATTCATCAATGAAGCAAACTTGAAAGTTTTAGTGCTGTATACTGAGAATACATTTGCTGAATTTTCTTCATCTCTCAGGATACTTCACTTTGCTGAAGCTTAACAAATATTTATTGTTTTAAAGTGCATTTTTAAATCTTATAGAATGGAGAGCTGAAAGAGGCTTTAGAGAATCCCCTCATTTTATCAATGTTAACAAAAGGCCCAATTTCACAAGATAACAAGTAGTGGATGCCCTACTCGAACACAGGCCTTCTCACTCCAGAAACTGTGCTGTTGTTTGTTGTTGTTGTTGTCCTTCATTTCAAAGAGGACCAAAATGACATCACTATGCTAGAGTCAAATTTTAGTGGGTCCAATTATGGCTGATCAGACCAATACAAGCTCGGAATGTTCTACCACAGGAAGGGTACAAATAGTCCATGTGATCATTTGAGGTGGATTCCCTAAGTTTGCGCATCTTGCATTTCTCTGGAGCTATTTCAATTCTGCTTTGCTCAGAGAGCACAGCCTCTTCTCTAATGATGGCACACCATGCTGAGCAGTCCTGTGCCAATGTCTGCCATGTCACACAATCAATTCCAAAGTTCTTAATAGAGCCTCTGAGAGTGTCCTTGTATTGATTATTCTGACCACCATGTGAGCGCTTGCCTTGTGTGAGTTCTCCATAAAATGGTCTTTTTGGCGAGCAAATGTTTTGCATTCAAACAACGTAGCCAGTCCATCAGAGTTGTGCCCTCTGAAGCAGAGTTTGAATGCTTGGCAGTTTAGTTCAAGAAAGGACCTCAGTGTCTGATATCTTATCCTACAAGATGATCTTCCTAAGACAATGGTCTGGCAACTGCAACCCTTTGAAGAAGGAGGAGATAAAAGACACTCTCACAGACACTGTGATGAGATAGGGGAAAGTCCTGGATTTGGCTCAAAAGACCTGCTTCTGCCACTTACTGTGATCTTAAGGCCCACTACATATTATTGGTACATGATTAATGACAAGTTACCTTTCTAAGCCTCAGTTTCCTTGAAAAATTAGGGGTTAAGTCCCTTCTACATCTAAACCTGAGGTTCCACTCTACATAGGATTTTAACATTATTTTCTCACAGATCTCAAATATAAAAAATGATAATTCTACTGTAAATTAATAGCTAAAGATCTTCTTTGATCCTATTGATCCGATAGAACATATGAATATTGCAAAAAGGCCCACTTCCAAAAAAAAGAAATAGCATTTAACTAACAGATGAGTCCAGATCAAAAGCTATTGTCTTGGTTATTGCTCTTTCTGAAACCACCCATATGAAAAGAGAGAAGCTCTTTTCAAAACAATCTTGATTATCTTTGTCTTTCTTAGTGGATGGCAATTAAGTTTCATGATTATTCCAAGCTTGATGTTTCAGCTTAATTATCCCCTTGAACATGTCCTCATCCGCTCATGTATCACATATTTAGGAAAGTATAAATAGATAGCTTTACACATATATGGTTTAATTCTCTCCTAAATGCACTCACTTAAAATAATTTTGTATTTCATGACAAAGGCTACATTTACAACTGAAAGGTACCAAATTTGCAATACATTGCAAATGTATTTCTCCCCTTCCATAATAGCACCTAACGTTTATGTAACACTTTGTCTGCAAGTACTTTTCTCACTTTCTAAGGTGGGTAGCATGAACATCAATGTTCCCATATTGCAGATATGTAAACTGAGCCTTACAAAGCCCCTCTGGTAACACACACAGAATCAGTGTCTGTTTCTTATGACTAGTAGGAGGTGAGATAAAAGTGAGAGGTCTCTTCAGTGTCTATAGCAGCAAGGGATACCAGGCACAAATCTGCAGGAAATCTTGTATCAATTTGACCATCTCTCTTAGGAACATGAAGGCTAGCAGCGGAAAGATGCTTATTGCACCCTTTAAAGACTTGTGTTCTCTGCTGTTAATTCATAAGGTTTTTCTGTTGTCAAGGATTTTTTTTTCATCCTGTGGATTCAGCTGTAATTTCTCTACTATCTACTTCTTCTTTTGAGGGATTCTTTTTAGAGTTAATAAGTATACTTGAAAGGACTAGCAAGTTGTGCCTAGTAGATTTCCAGTTTCATATACAACCATCTTTTCTATTGTACTGTTATTTTTTGCATTGTATGTACTATATATTGCATGTGTTGTATCATACGTCCTATGTACTTTTTTCCATAAATTAAGATAAAATAAAATTTAGAGTTAATGGGGCCTGGGAAAAATGTTTAGTCTGCTGTCTTGTTGGTCACCTGACCCAGATGACCCAGTTACTTAGTGTGTATATACTATGTACTTTTATGTGTACATGCTTTTCCTCTCATGGAATGTAAACTCCTTATTGTTAGGAAATGTTATATTTTTATCTTTATCCCTACCACTTAGTACGGTGCTTTGCATACAGTAAATACTTAATAAGGTGATATTTGAATGATAGTAAGTACTACTAAATGAATGCTTATTGAATTCCTGTTATTAAACTAGTTGGGTTTGAAATTCAAAGGTTTTTAAAGAATGGTGAGGTCTCAGCCAGACCTGCACTGAAAGTTTAGCTGTCATTTCTCCCATCTCCACCTCAAGAGATCATTCATTGTCTTGTAGTAGTAGCTTCCTCTGAAAGGAAGAAAGGGCCAGCTGACACTCCCTCATGGAGCATGAGAGCATCTAGGGTCAGCTAACCAAAATCTAATGAGGTCTTAAAGGATTAAAAGTGCTAAACACCTGGTGAGAGTTTTAGCAGAGCAGGCTTGAATTGACACTTTATCCAATATCACTTTCCTTTCAATGTGTTGAATTTGGTCCAAGCTCCTCTAAAATCACTCCAGGGGTTGGGATGTGCATATTATTCCCTGTCAGCAAAAAAATTTAAAACAGGATAGGAGCAGTATGATGAAAAAGGACAAAAAGAGAGACAAAGTGAAAAAAATCTGTTTCCACATGTGAGGCAACTTGGAACAGAGACCGTGCACACAGGTTGATGTGTGGCAATTTAATGAGTATTCAAACAATTTGGACCCCAAAGGAGGCAGCTGGGTTCAAAATTCCTACAAGCAAAAGACCAACGGAACTTTGAAACATGGTTAAATGCTAACAAAAAGGCAAGTTTAAGGGGGAACAAAAGGATTTCATTGATTCTAGTGGCAGCACAAAGATCCAATTTAAATCTAGACTAGCAGAAGGTAATATTAAAGTGTCCAAGCAAAGAATATTAGGTTGGGGATGGTGGTGTGGTGGATGGAGCTGGTCTGCACTGGCTGGTGAGAGCAGATTGTTAAATTTTCCATGTGAGCATCTATACGTTGAAAATCAGGAAATGCTACAAATCAGGTTTTGATATATTGCTTTGTTGAGTATCTAGATTTAAGAAAGTAATGGAGAAAATGTTAATAATGCAGATTAAACTTAAAACTGTGCTCTGCCTGCATGTTTCTTCACAGAGCTGGTTGTTAAACATTTATCAGCACACCCCCCGTTTGGGAGTCAGAAGCCCAGTTAAGTCCCAGTTTTGCTGCCAGCACCTGTTGTGTTGCCACAGGGAAATTATTTCCCTTCTGTGGAAGCCAAGATCTATTTCTTGTTGCCAAGAAGACAGAATGGGAAGAGCACTACACATACACAGGAGCCAAGAAGGAAGGAAGAAATTATTAACCACTCACTATGTGCCAGGTATCGTGCTATTCAGTTCAATCATTTTTTTTAGTCACGTCCAATTCTTCGTGACCCCATTTTGGGTTTTTGTGGCAAAGATACTGAAGTGGTTTGTCATTTCCTTCTCTAGCTAATGTTACAGATGAGGAAACTGAGGCAAACAGGGTGAAATGACTTGCCCAGGATTGCACAGCTAGTAAATGTCTGAGCCCAGATGTGAACTCAGGAAGAGGAGTCTTCCTGACTTCAGGGCCAGCACTCTATCCACTGCACCACCTAGCTGCCCCTAGCATTGTGCTAAGTACTTTACAAATATTATGTCATTTGATCCTCAAAACAGCCCAGGGAGGTAGATGCTACTATCATCCCCATGTTACAGCTGAAGAAACCAGCACAAAGAGGTTAAGTGGCTTGTTCAGTGTCACATAAGCTAGAAAGTTTCTGAGGGCACATTGGAACTCAAGTCGTCCTGACTCCAGGCTCAGCACTCTATCTATTGGGCCACCCAGCTACCTCCTGGATGCCTCCATTCTCGTTTCTACTCTACCACTAACTCCTTGTAACTTTGGGTGAGACACTGGACTCCTGTTAATCTCCTTTTCTTTCATTCCTGTCTGGAAAATGAGAAGATGAGACATGATAATCTTTAAAGTTCCTTTAAACTCTAAAGTAAGAAATGAAGAGGCGCTAAAGAAAAGCACATTCCTTCAGCAAAGTTTTGTCCAGAAGTTCATTTTGCCGTCTCCTTTATTATCTATGCCTGATATTCACACCGATAACTTAAGGCATTAGCAAATGTTCCTTTCATTCCAACTGCCCCATCACTTTCTCTCTGATTCCCCCAATCCTGACCCAGACCTACCACTCTGCTCTCTAGTCACCTTGGGATCCTGATGGGTGAGAGTTCTTTTGTGTCTAATGGAAGCCTTCTCTATGACAGGGGAAGAGGGGAGGGGAGGGGAGGGAAGAAAAAAAAAGACATTTACATGAAAGCTTGGTTGTATATTTGGAGGGAATAGCAAGTTGTACATGGTGGATTTACAGTTTCATGTGCAACCATCTTTTTATTGGACTATGCTATGGAAATTTTTATTTTGTTCCATGAATTGAAGATAAAATGATTTTGTTTAAAAAAATAAAGTTTGACCCAGACTAAATTCATTACTCCCTGCCCAAAGCATGTCATGCTCCCACATTTTACCTCTCCTCTTTCCACCTCTAGCTCTGGCCACAGAATCAAATCAGCACTATCTTTCTAGGAAAGACAAGGCAATCAATTGCCCTATAGCTCTATTCACTAGTACTACAACATCCTAGCTCAAAACACTCCTCCCTGCCTATCACTATTCAACATTTGTTGTATTCACTTATTAGAATGTAAGCTTCTTTAGTAGGACAGGAAAAGCCTTGCTTTTTATTTTTAATCTGTATCTCCAACGTTTGGCATTGTGTCTGGCACTTAATAAGTGGTGTTAGTTAATTCAATCCTATCCTCACCCCATGGCTAACAGATTCCTCCTTTTAGCTATCCATCCTCTTAATAATGAACTACCCAACTTTGCCTTTTCTTCATACTCCATCATGAATCAATAATCTCATTTTAAAAAATAAAACCCAGTGGCAAATTCTACTCTCTCCATAGTTAGTGGAGGGGGAAAAAGCACACTTTTTCATCAGCACCGTACTGGTATATGATACCAAATGATAACACATTGTCTAGGGACGATTCAGGGAAGGGAAGTTTGGCTCTTTCTATTCACATGACTCCAGTTTCCCCCCCTGTTTAAGAACCTACAATGCTTATTCATGAACTACTCGGTTGAATTTAGCCAAAACTGAAGGTGACAAGAAGGAACGGATTTGTTTAAGCAACATGGCATATGTCACTAGTTTTTGTGGCTGTTGAAAGTCTCCCTAATATTGTGGTAGTGGCAATACTGTAGCGCAAATAAAGGAAGACATTTGATGGACCACAATGAAAAGTCTACGATTTACCATGCAATTCATAAGTGCTAAAGGGGGAATCTTACTGTAGATCTCCATCGATTTAGGATATAGAACAGTAAAGCTTACCATGTAATTCTTTTGTAAAGCTCTATTGATTTACTGTACAATGTACAGAAGCTTATGGGGGTAGCCTGATTGTGAGACTCTTATTCACTGTGCAATGCCATGGAGCCAATTGTATAACTTTATGGTGAAACAGTCTGATTTAGTGGAGAGTCCAGAGGATTTCATTGCGTCATTCCATGGAGAAGTGCTTTAATTTACTATGAAATACTCAACAGAGAGCCCACTGTAGTCTAAGATGAAGCTTTAACAAACCATGCATGATAGCAAGCATATTTCTTGCTACCTGGAAGCCATGACAAAGAAACCTCAGGAGGACACACCTGTTGGCTTAAGCCACATCAGTTACTAATCCTCATAATAAGGAGTTAAGAAAAAAGGTCATTTCTTCAGAAAGGATTAATACTTGAATCCACTTCTAGAAAATTCCAAAATCTTGGTGGTAGAACCAGAACTTTGCTTAATATTTAATTTTCCTAATGTTGCAAGGAATTTCATGTAACTTGGAGTGGTGGTATGTAGACTTGTGATTTAATCTAACTAGCAGATTCCCAGTGTGAAAACTCCCTCCACTGATCTGTATCAGCAACTCAATTACGTTCAGCACACAATTTATCTAGAACTCATATTCTGAGGGCCCCATCTCTTGGAATACTTAGGTCTATTCAAGCCTAAGCTCAAGTGCCAACTCAAACTTAAGGATTTTACTGACCCCCAAGTTATTGGCATTTTCTTCCAGAATTACTTTGTATATCTACCAGTGGAATGAAAGCCACTTGAGGACTGTTTGCATTTTTAGTATCCTCTGGGTTTAGCAATGTTCCAAGCTTATAGTTTAATAAATGCTTGTTAAACTGAATTAAAGACAGTTTCCTGGAACACTAAAAGGCTAATTCATGTGTCCTTGGTCACTCTCTGATGTGGGTCAGACACAGGACTCCCAGATCTTCCTAACTACAATGCCAGCCCTATAAATACAATGTAATATTGCCTCTCATACCACATATGGTCTTAGGTGTCGATCCAATTTGTTGCCAAGGCCTGTCAATTTTACCTTCATACAATCTCATATAGTTCCCCTTCTCTCCTCTGACACTGAACACACTGGTCTAGGCCCTCATGACTTCATACAAACATACCTATCCTATATGCTTTTTAATACTATAATAAGTTTTAATTTTTTTCATTTTAAAAAGTCCATTGCTCATCATTCATTTAGTGTTGCAATTTGAGACCTACTCATGTTAAAAAAATAAAAGGTTATTTACTCAGGTATTATTAAAAAGAAAAGAAGGAAAGTTATAAGAAAAAGTTGTATCTGAGCAGAATATGAGCTCAAGTAGCTCTGCTACTGACTACATTTTGGGCAAGCCCTTAATCTCTCTGGGATTGAATGTCCTTATTAATAAAATAAGGGATGGGTTGACCTAAGTAATCTATAAGGTTTCTTTCATCTCTAAATGACCAACTTCCATTGGGATCTTAGAATCTGAAGAATGTATGGAAGAAATCAGCAAATATTAGAAGTGGTTAGGTTTCCTTGGCTCACATATATATATTAAATACCTTTTATTAACTTAAAATATTTCCTTTAAAAATTAATTATCACTTTCCCTCAGTGGAAAATGAATTATTATAGAAAGGATTAAATAATTAAGTGAAAGTTGCTCTTGAGAATAAACATACTTTTTGTTGAAATCTGAAAATGAACCATTTTCAGGAAATCTATGTCAAGCATCCTCATCTCTTTTTGCACATACTAGATAGGTATCCTTTAAACCAACTATTTGAATTTGCTTCTACTTTACCATTATATCTTCTTCTATCTCATACTAGCAAAGATGCTATTTAATTTTTTTTAAATAATAAATAGAATTAGACATCTGTCATTTCAATCACTATGATGTCTTAAGTTGTCCTCCCCAAAAAGATCATTTCAACCATATGATTTAGTATGAAAAATGAAGTAAAAAGCATTATTAAGCACTTACTATGTGCCAAGCATTGTGCTAAGTGACAGGGTGGCAAATCGAAGAGCAATAAAGTCCCTCCTTTCATATAGCAGAGTAGGTCTACAGGATGGATAGAAGGGATGGGTCTCAGAATGTTGCACCAAAGTGGATGGCAAAGCCTGGAAATCCTTAGTCTCTAGAGTGGAAATCTGTATTACATGAAAGTTTCATCCAGTATTATAGCTTTTAAACTCGTGTATTTGGGACTTGGTAAAAATAAAAAATAATAACTGACATTTTTATAGTACCACAAGATTTGCAAAGTACTTTACATATATTACGTCATTTGATTTGATCATATACACCTATGCAGATGCGAGTTAAGAAACTTAGTTCAAACTGTTGGGCCTCTATCTTTTTCCTCAAGTCAGTAGAGGAAAAACAAGTAATCCATTTTGTTTCTGAATTCTAGTATAAGAAAAAAGTAGCTCTTGAAAAGTCATTCATGCTCATAAAAGTGTAAGATAGCACGGTAGAAATAACACCAGACTTAGCTCCAAAAAGCTATCATTCAAATCCTGTCTCTGATACTTTATAGCTACCTGATCATGAACAAGCTGCATGAGCACTCTCAGACTCATTTTCTTCATCGCTAAAGGAAATTATTATTTGCATTAACTACTTTATGGGATTATCATGGGTATTTCCAGTAGCTAGTGTAACTGATTTGTCAATATTTTGAATTTATCTATATATGTATTATTTCTTCCCAATTAGAATGCAAACTCCTGAAAAAAGGGACAGGTTTTGTTTTTGTTTTCCTGGCACTTGGCACATATGAGTTATTTAATAAATGTTGGTTGAATAAATGGATGGTTCACATGAGGATTAGGCATAGCTCATCTAATTGTAAAGCACTCTAAAAGTGTAAGTTTTTAGGATAATCACTCAATCATTTGAATCTCTTCTACAGTACCATCTTTTCATCAGAAGATTGGGAATAGGAGGAACCCTATGAGCCAAGGAACCAGAAGTTGAGAAGTAGCATAAGAGACACATGTCTCTTGGTCTTTACCTAAATTTCAAAGCTAAGGATATCTTGATTGAGCAGCAATAGAAAAATCTAGAAGAGCCTGGGAAGGCTTTATCTTTAAAAGGCTTTTTGTCCAGATGGCACATGGTTGGAACTTTTTTATTTTTAAAAAATGGAAAATTAACCTTGAAACTTCTTAAAGCTACCTCCTCCATGCAAGGTACCTGAAGTACCTCTAACAATCCCAGAACATGTAGCTTCAGTAACATGGGGAAATCCCCAGAAGTGTGGAGTTGGAATAGAAAGTCTTCTTGAAATGGGAAAGTCAAGTCACTTTGCTCTATCTCAAATTTTCAGGGAGTTCAAACTGGTAAATGATCATGAAGACAGAATTACTAGTCTAATACTTCCCAATCTACTCCACTCTGCCTTCTCTACTTATACTATCATGAAGCCAACTCCTCCCCAGAGTAGTTTCCTCCTTAGAATGTAAGCTCCTTTTGATTTCATGTATTTGTATTGTCAGCATACCTACTATGTAGTAAGCACCCAAGAAATGTTTCCATCTATTGTTCATCTATCTATTATCTATTATCTGGCTATTGATCAGCTTCTAACTGATAGAATTTAGTAGTGTTTTCTAGTGGTGGTGGGTACTCAATAAATATTGCTTAGGGTCATTTATCTCTCCTCTCAGTGACGTAGCAAATTAATAGAGGTTAAAATGGGCTTTATTTATGAGAAATCCAATTTGGGTTGATGTGTATATATCCAACGTATACTATTTATCATTTTGAAAAACATTAGCAGGTTGTTTATTTTACATATACATACTAAAATCATAGCATCATAGATTGATTTAGAGCCATAAGATCATCTAGTCCAGCTCCTTTATTTTAGGGAAAAGAAAGCAAGTCCAAGGGAGATTAAATGACTTGCTCAGGGTCATTCAGGCAAAATACAAAAGAGTTAGGATTTGAATCCACATCCTCTATCTGAACATATTCATTCCACAATACCCTGCCTTCTTTTTTAATCATTTAGCTCTTAGAGCTTGCATTATATTCCTCTGTTTACATAGAAATAATAATAGTATGGATAGCAGTTATAAGATCCTAACACATACTCTAGGTCAGACATAGTATAAAGCGCCTACTTGTAATGTGGATATAAATACTAGCACAAAATGTCTTTAAATGTGTTTTGGAACAAAATTCCTTAACTTAAAAGGAAGTTACTATACAGTTTTATATTTTAAAAGTAAATTGAATCAATTAGTGATCACTAAATATTGTCTCATAACAAACAAGTAATGATATATAACACCTCCCTCCAAAAAAATCACACATGAAATTAGGCAGAAATTAAATGAAAGCACCAGCCATGCTTCAAGTATATGTGTTTAGGTCTTTATTGAATTTCTGAATAGTAATTGATTCATTCTACCTCTAAAAATTTTACAACTACTTACTTTAATCCTTCAGTGGTCCCATTCAACTCATCAGAATAAGTATTTTGATGTATATCAGAGCTTGTTCTGTACCTTCATATTCTTTGTGATTCTTGCTCATAACTTTCCACAAATTCTCCATAAAGGATATATCCAAATCATTGATATGTTCTCTCCAGCCCTTGGGACAGCACCTTGCACTTTGTAGGGAATTAATAAATAGTTGCTGAAGATGGCGGCTGGTAAGCAGGGAATAGTGTGAGCTCCGTACCGAGACCCTCCAAAAACTTATAAAAAATGGCTCTGAACCAATTCTAGAATGGCAGAACCCACAAAACAGCAGAGGGAAGAGGGCTCCAGCCCAGGATAGCCTGGATGGTCTCTGGGGGAGGTCTATCCCATACAGAGCTGGGAGCTGGGAGCTGAGAGCTGGGAGCTGGGAACGGAGTGGAGCAGAGCCCAGCCTGAGCGGCGTGGACCAACAAGACCAGCAACCAGGCAGAGCACGCCCTAGCACCCTGAATCAGTGAGCTGCGGCAGTTACGAGACTTCTCAACCCACAAACACCAAAGACTGCGGAGAAGGTTAGTGGGAAAAGCTGCGGGAGTGGAAGGAGTTCGCAGTTCGGCTTCCAGCCCCGGGGGCAGCAGAGGTGGGGCAGTTACGGCTGTTGCTGCTTCCGGCTCCAGGCCCACCTGGTGGGAGGAATTAAGTGGCGGATCAGAGCAGGGGTGCACAGCCTGCCGAAGATCTAAGCCCAGTTCGGGTTGGGGGTTCTTGGGGAAGGAGCAGTGCTGGTGTGGCAGAGCTGGCACCTCCCCCCCAAACGTGGAACATAGAACTCTGTAGTCTACAAGCAGTCATACCCCACTGAAAAACTCAAGGGTCAAGTTAGTTGGCTAGGAATATGGCCAGGCAGCGAAAACGCACCAAGATTCAGTCTCAGACTTTGCATTCTTTCTTTGCTGACAAAGAAGACCAAAACATACAGACAGAAGAAATTAATAAAGTCAAAGAGCCTACAACAGAAACCTCCAAGAAAAACATGAACTGGTCCCAGGCCATGGAAGAGCTCAAAAAGGATTTGGAAAAGCAAGTTAGGGAAGTAGAGGAAAAATTGGGAAGAGAAATGAGAAGGATGCGAGAAAACCATGAAAAACAAGTCAACGACTTGCTAAAGGAGACCCAAAAAAATACTGAAAAATACACTGAAGAAAACAACATCTTAAAAAACAGACTAACTCAAATGGCAAAAGAGCTCCAAAAAGCCAATGAGGAGAAGAATGCCTTGAAAGGCAGAATTAGCTAAATGGAAAAGGAGGTCCAAAAGACCACTGAAGAAAATACTACTTTAAAAATTAGATTGGAGCAAGTGGAAGCTAGTGACTTTATGAGAAATCAAGATATTATAAAACAGAACCAAAGGAATGAAAAAATGGAAGAGAATGTCAAATATCTCATTGGAAAAACCACTGACCTGGAAAATAGATCCAGGAGAGATAATTTAAAAATTATTGGACTACATGAAAGCCATGATCAAAAAAAGAGCCTAGATATCATCTTTCAAGAAATTATCAAGGAGACCTGCCCTGATATTCTAGAGCCACAGGACAAAATAGAAACTGAAATAATCCATTGATCGCCTCCTCAAATAGATCCCAAAAAGAAATCTCCCAGGAATATTGTCGCCAAATTCCAGAGCTCTCAGATCAAGGAGAAAATACTGCAAGCATCCAGAAAGAAACAATTTGAGTATTGTGGAAACCCAATCAGAATAATCCAAGATCTGGCAGCCTCTACATTAAGAGATCGAAGGGCTTGGAATACGATATTCCAGAGGTCAATGGAGCTAGAATTAAAACCAAGAATCACCTACCCAGCAAAACTGAGTATCATGCTCCAAGGCAAAATATGGATTTTCAATAAAATAGAGGACTTTCAGGCTTTCTCAGTGAAAAGACCAGAACTGAATAGAAAATTTGACTTTCAAACATAAGAATCAAGAGAAGCATGAAAAGGTAATCAAGAAAAAGAACAAGAAAAAGAAATTGCAAGGAACTTACTAAAGTTGAACTGTTTTGTTGACATTCCTACATGGAAAGATGACAAGTATGATTCATGAGACCTCAGTATTAGGGTAGCTGAAGGGAATATGCATATATATATATATATATATATATATATATGTTTATGTATATATATATATGGGTGAATGTGTATGTATGTATATATCTGTGTGTATATACATATATATATATATATATATATATAGAGAGAGAGAGAGAGAGAGAGAGAGAGAGAGCAGACACAGGGTAAGTTGAAGATGAAGGGAAGATATCTAAAAGAAATAAAATCAAATTAAGGGATGAGAGAGGAACATACTGAGAGAGGGAGATGAGGAGAGATAGAATGGGGTGGATTATCTCGCATAAAGGAGGCAAGAGCAAGCAGTTCTGTGAGAGGAGGGGAGAGGGCGGATGAGGGGGGAATGAGTGAACATTGCTCTCATCAGATTTGGCCTAAGGAGGGAATACCATATATACCCAATGGGGAATCTTACCCCACAGGAAAGAAGAGGGAAGAAGATAAAAATAAATGGGGGGGGATGATGGAAGGGAGGGCTGATGGGGGTGGAGGTAGTCAAAAACAAACACTTTCGAAAGGGGACAGGGTCAAGGGAGAAAATTCAATAAAGGGTGATGGGTTGGGAAGGAGCAAAATATAGTTAGTCTTTCACAACATGAGTATTGTGGAAGGGTTATACATAATGATACACATGTGGCCTATGTTGAATTGCTTGACTTCTTAGGGAGTGTGGGTGGGAAGGGAAGAGGGGAGAGAATTTGGAACTCAAAGTTTTAAAAACAGATGTTCAAAAACAAACAAAAATGTTTTTGCATGCAACTAGAAAATAAGATACACAGACAATGGGGTGTAGAAATTTATCTTGCCCTACAAGAAAGGAAGGGAAACGGGGATGGGAGGGGAGTGGGGTGACAGAGGGGAGTGCTGACTGGGGAACAGGGCAACCAGAATATACGCCATCTTGGAGTGGCTGGGAGGGTAGAAATGGGGAGAAAATTTGTAATTCAAACTCGTGTGAAAATCAATGCTGAAAACGAAATATGTTAAATAAAATTAAAAAAAAGAAAAAAAGAAAAAAAATAACCTGCATCAATAACCAATAATAAAAAAAATAAATAGTTGCTAATTGAATTGATTTGTATTACTGTATTCCGGAACAGCACTCAGGTTGTAATAGTAAACAAAGTGGGATTTTTCTCTGTTTTTTTCTTTTGGAGTGCTTCTTAGCACTAAGACAACCAAGTGCCTTTGATTGAGCCTTGCCTTTGTTTGTAGGAAGGTCTAAACCTTTTGCTAATTAGGTCATGAGAGGTGTGAAGCCCTGGATAGGTGTGAAGTCCTGGAGAGGTGTGAAGCCCTTGGACCCTGAAAAAGGGTATATATACCCAGAGATAGCCATTGAACTCAGAATCGAGAATTGAGAATCAAGAACTCCCAGAACTACAGGAGGAGAGGTTTTGCTTGGGAGCTGACTTATTGAAAGAGTGTCATATTGAGACTCTAGGTAGCCATCAAGGAGCCCCCTGACTTTGAAAACCCAGATGTTTGTGCCTCTCTCTCCTGGTAACTATGTATTGTGATTTTGTCAGACAGAAATCTGTCTGTTGATCTGTTTATAATGTATGCTTTTAAGTTCTGTTTGTATTTTCTCTGAAGTCCAGGGTGCTGGTTTTTTCCCCTGAACTAAGTGAATAATATGTGTATGTTTAATTAAGGTGAGATTATAAACCCCTTAAAATTGCTTTTCTTAGAAAAGCAGATCAAAGAACCTATGCTAGTAGCCCTCCTGTGTGCTGATGTTGTTGGTCTTATACCCCCACAGCAGCTGCTAGCAATATTTTTGTTATAGTTGTCCAACTGATAATCCTCATCCTTGCCAAAAAAAAAAATAAAGTCTCACCTTCTTTCATACTCATATGTTCATTCCCTCCACTTTTTCACCTCTTTTCTTGTGCAAGGGACTTGCAATATGCTCCACTCTACTTATACCTACTATGTGTCTTTCCAGTATGCTTTGGATTCTTTGATAATATTTTTGGTCTCCTGAGATGATAGGATTCTATAATTTATCCATACACTATCATGGGGAGGATATAAAAATATGGGCTTTGGTGGCAGGGAGTTGATTGGTATCATCGAAAGTGCTATTGAAGATTCTAAATGCCATTTGGTCTGTTCCTCTTCCCATTCAGTTATGGAACCATTTTACTAACCTTCTATAGTAGCTATTCAAGGCATATGTATTGATTTATTACCTCAAAGGGCTTCTCATCCACCAGCCTGCCATAATCAGAGCAAAGCATATCCATTTAAAAGCTTTTAAGTTTGAGTTGTTAAGCAAATTTCTTTTAAATGACCATGGATTTATTAGTGATGACCTGTAGAATTCCAGGTCTTAATGAAACTAACACATTTTCATTTACATGAAATAACATCTGGGAAAATCTCCCTACCTGTAGGAAATCTTTCTTTCATTCGAATTCTGTGCAGAACATTAACCAATGACACTTACAAACACCTTTGGTAACTACATGTCAGTCAGTCAGTCAGTTAATAAACATGTATTAAGTCCCTACTGTCATTGGCAGTATCATAGTGACAGGCACTATCTGAACCACTGCAGATACAAATACAAAAAGAAAGATAGTCCCTGTTTTCAAGGAGCTTACAATCTAGTCGGGGAATACAACACAAAAAAGCGGCAACTGAAAAGGATAGGAGGAAGGTACCCAGAAAGGGAGCGTAGTGAAGAGTCCAAAGAACCAATGAAGTCCAAAGAAGGAGTGCAGCTGGGCAAGAAATGAAAAGATGGCTGGCCAAGGCCCCTCTCCTTAAATGGAAGTTTTAGAGCTCATAGCTCAACCCTCCAATCAAAAGGCAGGAAAGGGTATTAATCAGATGTGAGTACAAAGTCTGATTTGAGCTTTCAGGATGATACTTCCCAACGATGAGGTTCCTGATGACATGGTGGAAAGACCAAGAGAAGTCCAAGAGAATGGAATTTTTGGAAAAGGAGAATATATCCTCCTATTTTATACTTTTATACTAATAATCAGATTTTTATTAAATGAAGTTATATCTATCCCTGGTTACATTCATCAAGGAATCTCATACGCATGAGCAACATATTGTTGAAACTTCTAAGCCAGTGTTTTTCTCTGAGTCAATTATTCAACTAGCATTTATTAAGCACCTACTATGTGCTGGGCACTGTAGTAGGTACTGGGAACACCAAGAAAAGCAAGAAAAAATCCCTCCTCTCAAGGAGCTCACTACCTAGGGAAAGAAAAGGCAAATAATCATGCACAAACAAGATATATACAGGATAAATTGGAAGTAATCTCAGAGGGAAGGCACAAAATTTTAAAGCTTCCTGTGGAAGGCGGGATTTTATCTGAGAACTAAAGGAAACCAGGAAAGGGAGAAAGTAAAGATAAAGAGGGAAAGTGTTCCAGTATCAGGGACACCCAGTAAAAACATTCAGAATGGAAATGTGGATTATCATGCATGAAGAACAGCCTCACTAGATCACTGAGTACTTGAAGGGGAGTAAGGTATCAGAAGTCTAGAAAGGTAGAAAAAGCATAGGTTACAAAGGGTGTCAAAGGTCAAACAGAGGATTTTGTATCTGATCCTAGATATAATAGGGAGTCACTGGGGTTTACTAAAAGGGGGTGGAGTGACATGATTAGACAATTTAGGAAGATCAATTTGACAGCTGAATGGAGGGTGTGTTGGAGTGAGGAAACTGAAACAGGGTTACCTACTAGAAAACTATTAGAATAGCTTAGTAATCCAGGCAAGCAGTGATGGGGCCCTGCACCAGGGAGGTGGCAGTGTGTCAGATCAGAATAGGGGGCTTATGTGAGAGATGTTACAAAGGTTAAAAACAAAAGAACTAGACAATTAATGTGAGCTTGTAAGCCTTTTTTTTTTGCTGGAGTCAAATCCATTTTTTTCTTTGTAATCAACAAACAATGAATGCGGCAGAACATTGTTTTTCCAACAGCTTGGTACTTCTCAGTTAATTGTGCAATAGTGAAAATGTGGTCTGCTGTAAAAATCATGTAGAAAAACCTGCCTATTCCTTTCTCCTGCTTTTGTTTGTTTGTTTTAAATTTTTATGAAGGATACACTCAATGAATGCACAGACCTTTCTCACAAATTTTATAAAAATGAAAGAGAAAGTGTATGGGTTTTCAATTATTAATGTATGCTAGATATCTTTGTTTTGCACTCATATTCTCCATTATCTTTTCATTCTTTTATAATTTTCCCCTTGGAGAAATCCTGAAAGTCAATCCCTGGGTACCTTTAAAGTTTACACATCTCCAGTACGGATTTCCTACAAATACATTTATTTTGTGAGGTCCTAAAATTTTTCTCCAGAATTTATTTTCTTGAGGGCTATTTCTACTTCTTCATAATATTTAGGTAGTAGAATTCAAACTCAGCTTTTCATGGCTGTTCTATGTTGTTTAATCATTCAAAGAATAGATCCATCTCCCCATAATAGAGGTGTATTTCATGTAGTTGGATTAAAAATGAACACTAGTACACAGGAAGTCCCTGTTTTTGCAGCATAATGCATTTCTGGAAACCATGTCATAAAGCAGTTGGTTATGATAAAGTTGACTGAACAAGAACTATTGTACTCTTGGATCAACCTACTCCCAAAAAGAAGGATGGAGGAGCACCCTTCTCCACTTACCTTCTCCAGGCCTGACTGTGCAGACTCTATCTGGTCTGTTTTGCTACTCACATGACTTGGATTAGATGGAAGTCACAAATTCTATTTCCTCCACTGAGATGGTGGATCACAAGGCCTTACCACATGCCTTGTCTTTGTGCTCTTCAGACTCAAAGCACTGTCATCTGACTTACTCAGGTAACCTAAGGACCCTTTATCCTAACAGTCCACTGCTAATGCACTTAGGATTTGTGGACCTCGCTACCTAAGCTGAACCTGAAGTTCCTTTCATGTGTTGTTAACCGCCATTAGAGTGTGAGCTCCTTGAGAGTGTGGTCTCTCTCACTTTTCTATTTGTATCCCTACCACTTAGCACAGTGCTTGCATAGGAAGCACTTAAGATATGGCCTTCCAGGATCGAATGACCCAAAAAAAACCAATGTAAATTGCTGTAGGGCAGGGTGTGTGCGTGTGTGTGTGTGTGTGTGTGTGTGTGTGTGTGTGTGTGTGTTCCTTATGATTTGGGGGGGGGAGGGATGGAAGGGGGATTCAGGGTGGTGTCCAGAACTCTGACTTCGTAGATATAGGAAACTCTTAAGTAAGGGAATTCTCTCTATCAACATAGATCTGCAATTGTTCTAAAAAACAGAGTATTTGAGAATTGCCTGAGGCACTCAGATTAAGTGACTTGCCCTGGGTCACTTAACTAGCATGTGTCAGAGATCTGACTTGTAGCCAGACCTTCCTAACTCTGAGGCTAGTTCTCCATCTCCTATACCATACTGCCTCATACAGACCAGGTACTTAATAAATGGTGGGTGAAATGTGGAATATCCAAAACAATACAAATCAAAACAAACCTGAAATCTCACCGCGCACACAGCAAATTGGCAAAGATGACAAAACATGGGAAGAGTCAATGTTTGAGAACTGATAGAAAGATGGGCACACTAATGCATTATTTCTAGAGTTATGAATCGTTCCAACTATCCCAGAAAGAAATTTGAAATTATATGAAGAATGTGACTAAAACATCCATATGCCTTGATCCGGAAATTCCCCCAAGAAGGTCAATTTAAAAAAAGGCCCCATATACATAAAAATATTTATAGCATCACTTTTGTGCTAGCAAAGAACTGGAAACAAAGACATGCTCATCGAAAGGAGAAGGGCTAAACAAATTGTGGTGCACAAACATAGTAGAATATTACTGGGCAGTGAGAAATAATGAATAAATGAAACATAGGAAGGCATATGAGCCAACACAAAGTAAAGTAAATAGAACAAGGAAAAGAATATATACAATAACTACAAAAATGTAAATAAAAAGAAAAACAAAACAATCAAAACTGAATGTTGCAAAATTATAATGCTCAATCTTGGATCCAAAGAAGATATCTCCTCCTTCTTCTTTGCAAAGGTAGGAGATAATAGGTATAGAACATTACATGCATACTAAGGTCAGACTTTGTTAATATATTAATTTTGCTGAACTTTTTTTCTCTTTAAAATATTTTCAATTGGAAAATACAATTCTCTAAGAGTGTAGGAGGATGCAATGAGAAATGGTCATATAAAAAAAGAGATATCATTAAAAATTTATTTAAAACAAGAAATGCAAAAGTAGAAATCAAGGATTAACCATTTTTATATCCATATGTCAAAAGTGCCTACAATTCACTTATTGCTTTTTTTTTTAGAGTGGATATATGATTTCCTTGGCTTAAGGAATTCTCAGTAAGGAAACTCCCTCTATCAGAGTAGAAGTTTAATGAGAGTTGTCTGGGGACTGTGAGAGGTTAAGTAACTTGTCCCAGGATCACACAGACAATATGGGTGTGGTAGGCAGGATTTGAACACCAGGTCTTCTCATTGAGCCACTTCTCTATCCACTGTATTGTGCAACCTCTCATTTCTTCGTGCACAGTGGAAATAAGTTATTATTTTAATAGACTATAAAAACATAAAATATTTGAAAAAATTATAAGTGCATAAATATCTCATCATCACTACTCAAATAAAGTTTCACGGCTTACATTGGTCAGCATGACCTCTTCCATGAACGTAATTATCATATTGATATATGTAAGCTTTTTAAAATTGGTCATCTTATGTCTTGTTGCTATTTAAATATATAATCATATGAAATAAAAGCAATTTTTAAAATGTGTGGACTTACTGATTCATTAATATTTATTCATTTATCTTACTAGAACTTAATGGGTTTTTTTTCCCTTCCTTTAAGAGAAATGATTCTGATATGAAGGGTGAGGAAAAGGCTTCTTAAAAAAGTCTCCAAAGATTGATAACATCTCCACTATTCTTGTCACTGAAAGAGAATATTAAATGTCACATACAGGGCACTGAGACAGATTCTGTATTAAGCAAGTTAAACAAACAGTCCCTGTTGCTCTGCCGCATAGTATCAGGATATAGAAAGCGTATGAGAGATCTAATCTACCTTCTCCACACCCCTTGTTTTTCAGGAAGGAAATGAGACTTAGGTGAATTGCCCTGGGTCACAGAGGCAATAAGCAGCAAAGCAAGCCAGGACCTAAACCTAGGGCCTCTGACTCCATCCAGATCCAGAACCCTTTCTACTACACAACATTGCTGGTCCCCAAATCATTTTGTGAACAAGGACCGTTAAATTCCCCCAGAAACTTTCCATTGCAGCGGGTGGTTAGATAGTTAAATCCTTAATCAGGAATAGAAATGTTCAGGTAATCTCTGACTACAGCCCATTCTCCTCACATCCTGCTTAGTTGCTGGAGGGAATTAGTCAAACATTATCAAACAAGCTTGATCATTCTTTTTTTTTTTGAAGGAAATCAGGGATATTGGTTTCCGTAGCTCTTAAAAGGACAAAGCAGAAGTGCTGTATGTTATCTAATTTTTTAAGTGCAGATGTTTTAACTTGGCCTCTTCTTAGTCATCATAGTATCACTCAGTGATTCTCCAGCTATTTTTGCTTTTGACACATTATGATTGCCATAAGAAAACTTGGCACAATGAATGTTTAAATTAACAACTACCAGAGAGACAGGAGACTAGATCACGTACATCTGATTTCAAGTGTAAGTTCCATACAATTTCCAAAATACTTACTGAAATCCTTGCCAGGGAACACCATTTGAGAACTCACTGATGTCATCCTTTCCAGAAATTTATCCAGAAAATGAACTGAATGTATCATCCATTATGATCAAAATTTGGAATTGATTTCTAAAAGACAAAGAATATTTAATTCATGGGCAGTTTGAATATAATACTCATAACATCGTCATTCCAGTGGAACCCCAAAACAAGAAGGAATACTACACTAGTCTTTGATCACTCTTTCTCACAGATTACTCAGTAATAAACTTTTCCCCTTGGGCCCCATGTGTTTCAGATTGATTTAAGATTCATTGCAGTCATCCAAAATTCAGAAAATCTGGGTTAATTTCAGATTACCTCATAATATAAGTAATATTTCTACAATTTCATATTTCCCATGGATCTTGAATATCTCCTTTTAATATCAGTGGCATTCTCTCCTTTCAAAGCTATTCTCCTCAAAGTATTTGCAGTCAAGTTTAAAGTTAAAGTTAAACAAGTTAAATACTTGTTATCCTAAATCACAAGGAAAACAAGTGAAAATATATTCCTGTTTTGACTGTTTCTATTACCTGCTGCCAAAAATTTGTGAGTTTGGGTTGGTTGGGGATGGGGGAAGAGGGAGGCTATTATTTGGTCATTTTAAGAATGATTGTCCTCAGATTAAGTACGGAGGCTTGCCAGGGATAGTAGCAAAACTTCCTGTTTAATGGTACACTGCTGCCCTCTAGCTCATTTTGGAAATTTTGTCTGCCTCTGTTCTAAGACATTTAATAATAATCACTTAAAATACGAGACGAATCAAAATCCATAATTTATCAATGAAACATCATTACCTTCTCTATAAGACTCAATTTGTACCTTGATTAGTTAAGAGGCTGTCTTTCCTTTCCTTAAGAGAGAAATAGATTCTGATTATGATAACTTCATTTATTAAAGTTGTCCTCTGAAATTCGGTCAATGTCACTATCTTTCTATGAAGAAGCTTTGTCTGAACATCTGTCGTTAACATCCCATTTTGTGTCAGGTGTTTAGACAAGGTCCTGATTTTACTTTCTCTCTTACCTTAATCCCTTATTCATGTCGGCTGGCTGGGAATTTCAAAAATCAGTATGTCACCTCACCTTACTCACAAAACAAGCAAACAAAGGAAGTATCAGATCCTTCCTGCGAATATTAGATGCTAGCAGCTCTTTTCTAAGAATATTTCTGAATCCTGAATAAAGTAATCCATAAGTTCCTTTGTACTGGCCATCCCCCATGCCTGGGATGCATCTCCTCTTTACCTGTACCTCATAGAGACTCCCCCTTTCCTTTAAGATGCCATTCCAGCACCATCTTTCCTTATCCCTCCCAACATCTGGTGCCCTTCCTCTCAAGCTACCTTGCATTTAATTACTGAATGTGTATATGTGTGTATTTATTAACTTAATATTTACATTTTGATGGCATGTATTTTCTATATATACTTGCCTCCCCCATTATAATGCAGGCTTCTTGAGAAGTCTTCCGGAGGCAGTTAGGCAGCATAGTGAATAAAGATCTGGGTCTGTAGTTGTATTGGGAATCAAGATGGGCTCTTAGCACTTATTCAACCAAGTGCCCTTGAAGATTTTGGCCTTTGTTTCCTTGATTAAATTGGGAGTCCTTGATGACCTCCTTGCCTCAAGGGAAAGCCTAGTTTACATGGGTTTGAGTGACATGCTTGTGACATCAGAGGCTTTGAGACCACGTGGGTTTAAGTGGCATTTTTGTGATGATTTTAGATCACGTGGGTGAGTCGCATGTGTGACTCACCTTTGACCCTGAACAAGATATATAAACCCAGAGGCTGGCTTTCTCTTTCAGAGCTCTGAGCCGCAGCAGGAGTGGTGTATAATTTTGTCTGACACAAATCTGTCTGTTGATTCGTGTTTATTTGCTCTGTTTGTACTTGCTCTGAAGTTCAGGGTGCTGGCTTTTCCCCCTGAGCTGAGTGAATGACATTTGTATGTTGGATTAAAGTAAGATTGTTAACCCCTTAACATTGTTTTCCTTAGTAAAGCAGATCAAAAGAACTGGGCTTGCGGTGTTCTCATTGCTGGGCTTGTGTTGGTTTTTCACCCCCACAGCAGCTGCTAGCCGAATTGTTGAAACAGCAGTCAGGAAGATATGAGTTCAAATTCAGCTTCAGATAAGTGAATAATAGGGATGTGACCTTGGTCATTTAAACCTCTGCTTGCCTCAGTTTCCTCAGTTGTTAGATGGATGACATAATAGCACCTGCCTCCTCAGGTTGTTATGAGGACCAAAAGATATAGTATTTATAAAAAGCTTAGCACAGCACCTGGCACATAGTGCTTAATAAATGCTTGATCCTTCCCTTCCCCCCTCTTCATATGTAGGAATTTTTTCATTCTTTATCATTGTTTCCATAAGCACCTAACACAGGTCCTGTCATATACTAGTAGCTTAATAAATCCTTGTAGATTGATTGATTAAAATGCGCCTCATTAGACAATTCTCTAAGTACAGGATATAACTATCCATCAGAGTTTTCCATATTCCTAAGACATTAAAGAGTAACTTCTGTTTAAGGTTACTTATGTTTATTCTAGGACCCATGATGAAAAATGTCATCTACCTCCAGAGAGAGATCTGATGAACTCTGATGCAGATTGAAGCATTTTTTTCACTTTCTTTATGTTTCTTGCTTTTTTGTTGAGGTTTTCTTTTTGCAACATAGCTAATACAGAAATATATTTTGCATGACTTCACATGTATAACTGATACCATATTCCTTGCCTTCTCAATGGGTGGGGAGGGAGGGAGGGAGAAAGGAGGGAGAAAATTTGGAAACCAAAAAACTTTTTTAATAAAACATTAAAGGTGAGTGAATAAAAGGGAAAAAAGATTACATATGTTTGATGGGGAAAAATAAAGAGTCCTACCTGATTATATTTTGCAAGAAGAATTCAGTTTGTTTGAACAATGTTGGGATGTGGAAACACTATTCACTAACTTAACAATTGTTTGTGAGAGACTTGCAAATCAGAAACTAAGGCAAAGATAAGTTAAGTGGCCTGCCCAAGGGCACAGAGGTCACATATCTGGAACTGCCTATGGATTAATTCCTCTTTAAAACATTAATATTTAAATTTATACAATATTCAGACATATTTTTTTTAAAAATTCAATTTCTTTAATACCAAACATTTATGTATTGCTTTAACATTTGCAAAGAACTTCACCTACATTATCTCATTCAAACTCCACAAGAATCCTATGGTATAAGTCCTGCAGATATTTTCATTCCCATTTTGCAGAGGAAACTGACATTCAGAGAGGCATTAATCTTAAACATCAGAAGATGAATGTACATCCACGTCTTCCTGACTTCAATGTCAGCACACTATCTAGTATGCCCCTTCCTGATTAGTGGCAGCCCAATATATTGACTGAAACCATAACAAAGCCCATGAAACAAGAAATTGAAGTTCTTAAAGGTGACTAGAAAGACAC
Organism: Trichosurus vulpecula; assembly: GCF_011100635.1. Taxonomy (NCBI): domain Eukaryota; kingdom Metazoa; phylum Chordata; class Mammalia; order Diprotodontia; family Phalangeridae; genus Trichosurus; species Trichosurus vulpecula. The sequence goes on along the minus strand of NC_050579.1, from coordinate 217,835,065 downwards.
TTGAACAACCACTGGTGTGTCTTTTCAGTGACTGAATTGTTGTCATGGTCTATACCTAGAGACCTGGAATAGGTTTCATGAGAGAGATGTAAGACCTTAATGTAACTGGTGGCATGATTTGCAGTGTTGTGTTTGGTGAGGACTAAAGCAGGAATGCATTTGCAAAGTTAAACAGGAAACTGCCTAAAGATGGCTATATTTATATCCCATACACTTCTAAGTTTTATTAGAATCAGAATATTAGAGCCAGAAAGAATCCTACAGATTACATAGTCCAACACCCTCATTTCACAGGTGACAAAATCGAGGCTCATTAGTGCTGTAGTTTGATATGCCAAGGTTGACCTTACAGATTTAAAATAAAAAAAATTCAGTCAAGATTAAACTATTAGTATGTTTGCAACCAAGAACTTTCAGAACATAAAGATAAATTCTTTCTATAGGCTTGTCTGTGTAGCTCCTGCTGATTTTAATTTGAACTTAATTTGTACTAAAGAGTTCCATAGGCAGAAAGAAATTTTAATATTAGTAATGTCTATAAATTAGCTAGCCATTCTTAAGGACTCATTATTGCTAATATTCTTGAGATGACTACTGATTCTTCTTTGAGAGAAAACTTTAAATATTTAAAATTATTATATTAAAATTATAACAATATCATATTTTGATAATATGTCGCTTTAATAATATTGACATTATGATAAAATTCTTATTGTTGGTATCAAAGTATGTATTTTAATAGTTCCTTTTCCATAAATGTTTACAGAGCTTTGTGGTCATCTCTAACGCTTACATAACAGGATCTAATTTACACATATTTTATCAGTACATTTCTTAAACAGCTTTAATTTTAAAAATTAAATATTACTTTCATGTTTCTTAGTCACACATAAAATCCCCAATCTTACATGTCTTTGATTTTCTGGAGCATTTTCAGTCACAGTTTTTTTAGATTTACAATTACATTATAGCTCTATAATTTACAAGCAGTGTGATCTCGGGCAAGTCACTTAACTTTTCTTTGTTTCAGTTTCCTCATCTGTAAACCAACCAAACTAGATGGCTGCTAAGGTTCTTTCCATCTGGAATTCTAAAATAAATACCAATATCTGCACTACCTACTTCACAGATTTCTTGAAGGGCTCAAATGAGATAGTGCATCCCAAAGCACTTTGTATACCATGAAGTAGAATTTAAAAACCAGCTATTATTTATTTGAAAATGCATTTTGAAGATCCTCTCAGAATACAGATGATTTTCTTACTATTTCTCCTTAACTTTCTAATGGACCATCACTTCTATTATTGGCTTCACTTTTGCATAGAACATGACTGTGTAGACTCATACTGTTCTTTCTATCCCCCAGTCTTCCTGGTAAAAGCCAATCCAACACTGCCTTCCTTCATTTTCTTCTATTAGAATTTTGCTGATCCTATTTCCTAGTCCCTCATAGCTTTACTCTTTGCTTTCTAAGGTCACATATGAAAAATTAATCTATGTAAATGACTCAGAACTTTTACTCTTCCCAAATGACACTTTTTTTGATAGGAGCCTTCTGGAGACAATTCCTTCAATTTGGAGACTGGCTCTAATCCTAGGGATTTCAGGCTCTGTGGCATGTTGTTTGGGAAGATGTTTGGGGGCAAGATCATTTTTTATAATGATTCTCTTTGTACATACTAATGTTGGATTATATCTCTACCATGTGCATACACATCTTATATAAATAGAAACACAATTTCCAACATTTTTAATAGGCAACCCAAAAGAAAATGTATTCCCTCACTTAATAATTCCACACTACATTGTAAACATCTTTGTAAGTCAGTTTCATCAAACAAGTGACTCGAGAGATGTCAGGGGGTGGGCTGTGCTGCTGATAAGTGCAGACTTCAAAGTGTGCTTTCAATTTGTATTCATATTAAAGTGCTTAAATCTTCCATTTCATTCAAATCATCATTTCAAACTTGGCTGTTATTATATAGCGGTTTCAGACACAGTCAAATGAGATTTGGTATAATAAAATGTCTTTGAAAATAGACACCCCTTACTGTGGTACTAATGTTTTAGTTCCTGGTTTCAAGTCATCATACTTTTTTAATTTACACATAGTATATATACTCATTTAATAAGCAACTCTAAATTCAGTAATCACATTTCCCCTTAAGCTTTGATTAGAACAATTAGAGGAAAGCAAAATAAGAAAGCAATTTCCAAAAAGAGATTCATAAAAGATTATTTTCGAGCCATAAAACAGCCCTCCAAATAGTTTTCAAAAACCAGCAGGCTCACAAAAAACACCCACGGCAGTTAAAATATGCATAGGCCTAGCTTGGCAATTCAGTAGCTGTGGAACCTTGGGCAAGTCACTTTGTTTCTCTAGCACTCAATTGTCATATCTGTTAAATATCAAGGTTGGACCAGCTGACGTCTAAGGTTGCCTTTATTGTTTCCTGGCCATAGCTATCTACTCAACTCTCCAGAAATGACACTGTAATACCTGGCCAAATCAGTAGGGCAAACATTTGAGGTCCCTCTCTAAACTCACTCTCAAGTGCTAAAAGCAAGCCATAATCATCCTTAATATGCCTGATATAGGACTTCAGGTTGCTGGAATCTGTCTAATGCATAATAGCCAATGTTTACTCTTTTCATTTCTTTTACCAGAACGTCTCCGGACCCGTGTTCCTGGAAGGTAAGAAGTTGGTACCAATCTACTAGGCTATCTGGGGAAAGGGCATTACAGTGTTTCTGCGTGGGGATTGAGTCAGGAGAAGGAAACATAGGTCCTTCATGATGAAGCATACTGTCTGCCTCCAGAGAAATAACTGATACTGTCTGAATACAGACTGAAGCATACTATTTTTCACTTTCTTTTTTTTCTTTCTCTCTTCCTCTCTCTTTCCTTCCTACCTTATTCGAGATTTCTTGTACAAAATAACTAATATGGAAATGTTTTGCATGGTTGCACATGTATAAACTATATTGGCTTGCTTGCCATCTCAGGGATGGGGGGAGGAAAGGGAGGGAAAGAAGGATAGAATTTGGAACTCAAAACTAAAAAAATGTTTAAAAATTGCTTTAGCATGTAATTGGGGGGGAAATAAAATATTATATTATAAATGTTATAATGTAATAATATTATAAATAAATATTATATAAAAAGGAAACATAAGTTTCTCATGACATAGGAATGTCTGATACAAGGGTGACATACATCTTCATATGATGGGGAAATTTGCCAATTTGGATAATAACGATAAAGGCTCATATTACTGAGTGCTTTAAAGTTTACAAGCACTTTCCCCAAAACAAAGTTATATGATAGGTAATAGAAATATTATCATGTCCATTTTACAGATGAGAAAGCTGAGCCTCAAAGAGGAGAAGTGACCCGAGGATCCAGGTTCCCACAACTAGTGAGAGTTTGGAGCTGGTAAAGACTTTCATTACCAATGCTCGTTGGAATCCATTGAATCAGAAGGAAAAAAGCCAACTATTTTCTGCCTGAGAAAGTAATTGTGAAATCTTGAAACCTCTTTTATTTATTCATTCATCCATTCATTTATCTATTTATTTGATTTAGACCTCCAACAAAAAAGCTGGTGAAATTAAAAATTGTATTTGATATCAACTCATCTGTCTTAGTCACCTTTAACTATGATATTGAAAAGAGATTGCTATGCCTCAGCTTTGACTTGTAATGAGTGACCCTTGAAACATTAGCAAAGGGTTAGGTGTGGTCCTACAAAAACAGAAACACATGCGTCATTTCTCAGATGCCAGGAGAAGAGGTTTTTATTTCCAGATAGTAACACAGGCACTGAAAATGAACCGTTACAACTTACAGGAGAGTGGAAAATGAAAATAAAGTTTTAGTATAATAAGAACATGATGTACACAATATGCTGTATGTTGTTCTCAGTCTGTGTCCATTTTTATAAAAAAATACAGAAGCTCTCTGGGTTTCAGTTTCCTCATCTCTCTGTCCAGGGTTTGACTAGATTCATCAATTCATTCAACAGATATTCTTTAAGAGCTGACCATAGACAAGGCAGTGAGGATGTGAAGTAAAAAATATTATACAGACACACTGCTTTTCCTCACAGTGTCTGGTGCATAATAAGTCCTTAATAAATGCTTTTTTATTCATTCACCTGCTACGACTGGAGGTGCTCTCCCTTATTTGCCTTCTTCCTTTACCTTCTCTCTTTGCTCCCTGCTAACCTAGAACAAAATCTTAGGGAAGACCCACTACAAGTAGGTGTACCTTTGCCTTCTCATCTTGCTACTTCCCCTGACTAAGGATGCTCGAATGGAGTCACCAACTCTATGCATTTCCATGATGCAAAGAATCACCAAGCATTACCATCTGTCATGCCTCTATATCCTCCAAACCCAGGCACTGTCATTTGACCTAGTGACTAGCCTAAGGACCCCTGGGCCTTGTCATTGGCCCCACTGATATATCATTAGGACTTCCAGGCCTTTCAATCTAGCCTACAGCTATACTTTCTTTGGTGTTAGTTCCCTCGATTAGAGTGTGAGCTCCATGAGAACGAGGGCTGTATCACTTTTTCTTTTTGTATCCTCAGTGCTTAACCCAGTATTTTGGCACATAGTAAGAATTTAACAAATGTTTTTCATTAAGTCATTCATTCATTCATTCACTGTTATATCCATCCATTCAAAGAAGCTTACCTTCTATGCATAATTTCTAAGTTACCTTTAAAGCTCTGTAATTCTATGAATTTAAAATGGATTTTGTTTCAAAGAGTAAGTGATAAACCCAAGATACATTTTTTCTCTTGATTCATTGTGTTTTTGAATTTTGAAAGTTTATGATGTTCTGATAGAGCTGTTATTTGGTAAAAAAAAAAAAATGGGGGTCCAAAACATGAGGCTCTTCTAAGTTTATCTTGGACCTTCTTATTCCTCTCTTCCTCTATGCCAAGCAATTGAGATTATATATGTGTGTGTGTCTGTATATGTGTATGCATCTGTATATAAAATATACACATATGTGTATGCATATATGTTTACACACATATATGATACATTTATTAATTAATGTTTACTTCCTTATGTGTTGTTTATTGAATGTTCTTGTCTTCTCATGTATATGTGTACTATATTTAGACCTTTAAAATATTAAGCTATGCCTCTCAGTTAAGTGTTTAGTACAGAGTTCAATACCTAGGAAACAATCAATAAATGTTTTTGCCTTTCTGACAGCACAAGGAAAGTGTGCAAACTTATCTCCTAGAATTTAATCCTCTTCCCTTTAACTTTATCTTGTATTTTCAGTATGTTTGCTATTAAAGGGGCTTTTTGGCCTTTTTCTTAATCAAACATACCATTCATTTCAGTCTGTATAAAATCAAATAAAGCCATATTTAAGAAGTTACTGATCAGAGAATTATAGACTCCTAGAACTGAGGGGGATATCAGAGGTCATCTTGTTCAGGTTCTCTCTGATGTGTTAATCCCTTCTATAACACACCTCCAACAGCCATAAGGAGGGAAAATGAAAAGTATTTGGATTTCTTTTTTGGTCACCCATTTTTGACCATTGATGTGTGAGAGATTACAGGATGCTATGATCATAGTTTAGAGGTAGAAGAGACCTTGGAGGCCATTTGATCCAGCGCCACTTCCCTCATTTTACAGATGAGAAAACTTGCACCCAGGGAGCTTTAGTAACTTAGCCAGAGTCTCGCAAGGCCTTTTCAGGTCTCCGTCCCTCACCCCAAAGCAAACATTAGTGTTCTCTCCCTCTTGTATCAATTTTTACTTATTTGTCCACATATTGTACCTTCAAAACACCACCCTCTTCCCATTAGGACCTGTATTATTTGAAGACATTACATTTGAAGATTTTTTTTGTTTTTGTCTCTGATTATCTCAGACCTAGTATAGGACCTTATAAATATTAGTTACTTTTAATGAACATTTACTGAATCGAATTATTGAATCTTCTGGTATTTAAGCAGTCATAATATATTTGGAAGAAGGGAGAAGTTAAATGTCTTCTAAATAAAATACTCTAGGAATTTATTTCTTTCTGACTCAGATTCTTCATTTTCCAACTCATACTGCTTCATGGCAACAAAATAATGGATAAAGGCATCTCCCAGAGCCTCCCGCAAACATTGATCTTCTTCGAGTGCCACTAGTGCATCTTCCAGTTTTAGAGGGATTTCCGAAGGTTTTGTTTGAACAAAGTTTTCACTGTCATTTGGACCATCCAAGAAACTATTCCCACTTTGGATTCCATCCAAACCAGCAGCAATGGTTGCAGCAAGTACAAGATAAGGGTTTGCTGTGGCTGAACCCAGTTTATTTTCAATTTGAGTACCTTTCTCACCATGACATTTGATATTATAAGAACAGCTATTATCATTATATCCCCATGTTGGAGCCACGCATTCCTTTGGTTCTTTATAATCCGCAGAATAGCGTTTTCTGCAACTGACAGCAGGTGCCATTAAGCAGCTGAGAGCAGCAGAGTGTTTTAAGAGTCCTGATAACCACTTTTTCCCAATGTCTGTGAGCTGCTGTACCCTGAAACCAGTGGAAAACAAGTTTTTCCTCCCACTGGTGTCCCACAGACTATGAGTCAGAATTCCTGAATTGTAAAATCCTGTCTCAGTGAAAAAGCTGGCTAGATAATTATGCTTCTTTGCCACTTCTTTGCTGCCTGTCCTGAAGGTAAAAGCACTATCTGCTGAAGTAATGCCAAATTCTGGCCAAAAAGTCACTTCCATCTGACCAGGCCCAATGGAAGAAGAGAAGCTCTCAATATTGACACCCATGTGATACATTCCATCAACAAGCTCCTGAATGAAGAGCTGGTCATGACTGCTTAGTAACATTCCCATAGGAAAGGATATTGTCTTTGAATCTATGACTTCAGCAACACCATAAATGCAGAATTCATAGGTGAAGGCAGAATGCAGAGAAAAACCACTGTCCCGCAGATGGCTCAGCTGTCGTTTGGCAATGTGTCTGGGAGAGGTCAACAGAGGGTTGCCCATTACGGTAAAGGGATCGCATATTACTCTTGCTGTTCTCTCAACCCATGGTAGAGGTCTGAAGGTTGATAACTCAGGGATCAGGATGATGTCACTATTAAAACTGGTTACACTTAGATGATCCACTTCACTGTCTTTAGGATTCAGGGTCAGCTCAAGATAACCTCTGGGTATGGAAATACCATGGATTGCTTTTTCCTAAATAAGAGGGAATGTTATGGAGCAGTTGGGATTAGAAACTTGGAAGATGAACAACAAAGACTTACAAAAGAAGTTTGCTAATGTAATATAAAAGCTAACAGAGTTGTACATTATTACATTCTAGATTTTTTAAAAAATATATTACCATGGTTTACACACATACATCACAAAGTTAAAATGAGTCTTTATGGGAATATGTTAATAACGCTCAAGCCTTAGTCCCTATTCTGGTTCATCTGAATGTTACGAAAGCAATTCTAGAATCAAGAAAATTGGCTTCTAGTCCTGAATCTGCCACTTACTACCTGGGACTTTGTACAAGTTATTTCATCTCTCTGAGCATCGGTTTGCTCATCTCTAAAATGATAAAGTTGGATTAGATGGCCTGCAGGTCCCTTTCAGCTCTATACTTATGATCCATGATTTTCATCTTTTCAAAATCATTGGGAATTTTTTTTTGCACTGACTTCACATAAACAAGATTTTTTAAAAATCAATAACATTTCTAGTTAGGGACTATTTCCCATGTCTCTTTTAAGGGCTCAAATGCAAGTCTCAAAGTATGTATATTTCACAAGTACCTTTTAATGGCATGTATGATTATGTTTATTTCATCTCAACATTACAGCCAGGCTGAAATAATGTTGATATATACATAGGATTTGAATTACCCTTAATGTTTCACTAAATTGAATTAGGGCTAATTACCTATTTGCGAGTCTATCTGCTGAGATTTCCATCTATGGATTGTCATACATGAAATATTCTTATCGCTTTGTTAGCACCTCTATACTTAGCCTGCCTTTGATTTGGCACTTTCTGACAAGTATAGGCTAATTGTAAAATAGGCATAGAATTTGGACCTGTAATTTCATAGGCATAATACCTCTTATATCCATCTCCTTATTAGTAGTCTTATTGCCACCATTCTAGGTAAACTTACATTCTTACAACATATTCTTTTTAAAAACCACAGGAGTTCTCTATTAAAATAAAAGGTATTCTTGTGTGTAGGTATTCACTTTATCAAAGCAGATTATATATGACCTCTTCAACTTTTGGTTTTGTTGTTGTTGTTCAGTCATTTGAGTCATGTCTGACTCTATGTGGCCCCATCTGGCAAAGATATTGGAGTGGTTTGCCATTTTGTCCTCAAGCTCATTTTATAGATGAGGAAACTGAGGCAAACATCCTTAAGTGACTTGCCTAGGATCACATAGATAGTAAGTGTCTGAGGTCAGATTTTAACTGAGGAAGTTAAATCTTCCTGACTCCAGACTTGGCACTACAACCACTGTGATACCAAATCTTAGTATTATTCATGAAATGTTGTGGTCCCCCCAGAAAAATCATCCTGTGGCTAGCCTTCTGGAAATATGCCTCTCCCAACTCAGTGAGGCTAGTTCTCAGACAACAGATTATGCAAAAGTCATAAGACATTTCTCAGTAAGTAGGACCTGCCAGAGCTTATCTTCCACTTCAGCAATAAACCAGGGTTTGATGGAGCTAGCCTGGACTAGCTTCCAGTAGATGATTGTTAAATTTCCATTTCGGAAGACAGCAAATACAACAAATGATGGGTTGATTTATTATGTTGTTGACTGTCTTAATTTAGGAATGTGATGGACAAAATGCAGATTAAATAATGCAGATTAAACTTAACAATATATTATGTGAACATCATTTTCAAAGAGGTAGTTGTTAAACAGTTACAAGCACATCCCTGGGAATACACAACAATATGATACTGGGGTAAGGATCATGAGATCATAGAAGCATAGGTTTAGAGCTGGAAAGTACCTTAGATCACCTAGTTCAAACCCTTTATTTTACAAATGAGAAAAGTGAGAACCAAAGAGAGTAAATGATTTGCTTCAAGGATAACACAGGTATTAAGCAGCAGAGCTGGATTTGAATTCAGATCTTCTGACAATAGATGCAGTGTTCTTTCTACTGCACTAAGCTTTATTGAAGATCTTTTATCAACAATTAACAATAAATTGTTTACAATCTGTTTTCCATTTGCCTCATATCAGACTCTTCATGTAAATAACAATTATACATTATAGTGATATCCTACAAAATAAGAATAAAAGACTAATTTGAACTTCAGAAATATTGCTGCATAAGATAATTGAGGGGAGAGAAGGAGGAAGAGGGTTTGCTTTGCAGTCTGATCTTCAGCAAAATCAAAAGGATATGGCAGAAACCATATTCCAACTTAATCTCAACACCATTTGGGGGTCTGAGGGTGCAGGGAATGTACAAATATTTGTTTCTTAGAATCTAATGTCTCCAGATATTGTTAATGTCATCCAGAATCTAATACATTTTCTAATCATAATCAGTAACTATAAGGGGATACTTGTATTTTTCCAAAAGTTTATCTTATCACTCCTGTTTCTTTTGATATTTGCTCTTGGGTCGCCTCTTGTAATTTACTCATGTCAAATAAAATATAATCTTCATGATTGTGGTGAGCTAGGAAAGATAATTCTGTAGAGAGAAATGAGTCAAGGCAAAAGGACTAAAATTCCCATCTTAATTTATGTTGTACTTCTGCCAGGCTGAAGAAGAGGCATTCTAAATCGAGGGGATATATTTAGGTCCTGGGGAAACATTTGTTAGCTTGGGAAAAGGCTGAGAAGAGAAATTGAGTAAATGCTTGACTTCAAGCTTAAATTGCTTTAGAGATTCCAAGAAATAGATATAATTGTGATTTACTTACTAATGGTCATAAAATTACATAAAATTTTAACTTTAATATTAAACTTACTGGAAAAAAACGAGCTGGAATGCTCTTGGACCTGGACACTCCATGTAGGTCTGTTGCTTCAAACCGGACAAAATGTATATTGTCTCTGGCCATCTCTTGTTTAAGGTGCTCTACTCTGGAGACTAAGGGAAATGGGATGTGAAATCTAGGCTTGTTGGTATCATGATCCTTGGTACCACCTATTTAAAAAAAATAGAGTTCAAGTTATTGAGTGATAAAAGATTTTGTCTGTGAATAACTTTACTGTGGAGAATGAGGAACCTGAGAGCAACATAAATGTAGTCATTAGGACCATTATATTCTCAGACATCCAGAAGATAGCTATTGAATGTGGATTCATTATTTCATTTCCCTATGATCAAAGGCCTTCCTTCTTGCCCCCACAGCCCCATACATCTTCCCAACTGTGCTATCTCACAGCAATCTAAGAGGCTTTTTATCACTTTTGCCTAGTTGGGAGTTAACACTATTTGCATAAGTATATACCATTACCATATGTAGGTGCTTACACAAATGCCCTTGTTTATGTAAATGAGAATAAATTTACATAAATACACAACCTTGACACCTTGCATGTCTCTATTATGATGAATATCTTTTAAAAGAGTGTGAGCTTCCTTCAAGACCTGAGAAGAGCATACTAAAAGTTTGTAAGTGCTTAAGAATGGAGTTGGGGTTGTTTCTTTCTCTTTAGTGATATCTCACCCTGCAAAGCCTTCTTCTACCTTCTATACATACGATATCAAAAGTAATTTAAACAGGAAAATGACTTTAAGAAGGAGGAGTATTTATTTACTGGATAATACCTGCCACCACCACAAAAAAAAAACCTCAAAAGAAGGAAATGAACGTCAAATCATATCAATTAAGGCTGAATCCTTAAGATAAGACAGAAATACTACCCCAGGCAAAAGCCCTTGACCAAACATCAGAGAAATCAGAAAAAATCAGAGACCTTATTTAAAGGTCTAACTCACTTTCCACAGCTGAAGTCTAGTCTGTGCACCAGGCATAGCCAGTGCAAACAACCTCACAGTCTTGTTTCTCAGGTTTCTTGCCCTGGGTGTCCTTTGTCCAGTTCCTTCATAGCAATGACTCAATCTGAAGATCTTTCTATCCCATAAGAAGCAGAAAGTATTGATTCTACACAGACTGATGAAGGAAAGGGAGTGTAACTGAGGGAGAGGGAATGAAAGACATAATCGCCCAAAGCTGACTAGAGAGGAAGGAGCTTCTATGATCAACAGAAAGGGGCCTACAAACCTACCTGTATTCATTCCTTACCCATGGTATTTACTCTGGGCAAGGAACCAACTGAATCCCTACGTCATCTAATCTATAAGACTAAGGACACTCAGGCTTGGGGATCTATAAAGAGAAAAAGTGCATGCAAGAGGGGAAGGGATCAAAAATGAAGAGGAAAACTAGAAACAAGCTGCTGAGCGTATAAGAAAAAGACTGAAAATAAAACTCTCAAGAGAAAAAAAGGTCAAATGTAAGCTTGGTATTCAAACAAATTAACAGTAAGGTTTTTTAAGTAAAAAAAAAAACAAAAAAAGAGTAAAAATTCAAAACAGACCTCAACGCATTGAAAAAGTATAATACTGTGATGAAAAATGAACCAAAAACCCTCCACTGAAAAGAGGGATTCTATGGAGGTAAAGGAACATAAGCATGAAACTCCAAATTGTTCCAAAAAATAATACTCTTTAAATATAGTAAGATGCATATTAGACTGGTCATCAGATGTCTCAAAGCTGAATTAAGAAATATAAACAAAGTTAAACAACCTATAAAACATAATTTCAAAGGTCTCCTATGTATCAAAGCCTCTTTAAAAAAAAGGAGAATTGCAGATTTGGAAATTTAAAATATTGAAATGGAAGAAAAATTGGCAAAAGAGAAGCAAAAGACAAATTTTTTTTTAAAAATTCTTTGTCAGTCAAAGGCAGGATGCACAGAACTAAAAGAGAAAAGCATGACAAACTTTAAAATTTAAATATCATACTATAGAAAGCAATACAAGAAAACAGCCTAGGACTTTTTAATACAGATGACAAAGTATTGATTGATTGAATCCACAAATTGCTACTGAAGAAAAGCCTCATGGCTGAAACTCCAAGGTATGGAATGGTTAAATTTAAAAACTAAAATTCCAAAATAGTAAATTTTTCAAGACTTTGGACTGTGAAAGAATTTCATTTCAAACAGCCCAGGATAACTCCACAACACCAGAAGTTGAGAGACTAACAACCTGAGTTGTTAGTAACAACTTGCCTGAGAGACAGATGCTATTATTATGCCCATTTTTCAGTTGAGGAAACAGAGGTAGGCAGAAGTTAAGTACCCTGCCCAGGATCATTCATTGCTGTTGAATTGTTCCAATCATGTCCTACTCTCCATGATCCCATTTGGAATTTTCTTGGCAAAAATACTGGAGTGATTTGCCATTTCCTTCTCTAGCTCTTTTTACAGATGAAGAACTGAGGCAAACGAGGTTAAGTGAATTGCCCAGGTTCATACAGCTAGTAAATGTCTGAGGCCAGATTTTAACTCAAGTCCTCCTGATTCCAAGACCAGTGCTCTATCCACTGAACCACCTAGCTGCCAAGCATCATATATCTAGTAAGTGTCTAAGGGAGGATTTGAACTGTAGTCATTCTGACTCCTGGTTCAGCACTCTAGCCACCGTATTACCTAGCTGATAGTATATTTTACATTGCTTTGTACATACAATTCATCATTTGTAATGTGCTGTAATAGGCGTGCTATTTATGCCCATTATTCACCCAATGTAGTAAATACTGATGGGCTGTAATAGGCATGCTATTTATGCCCATTATTCAGTCAATACAGTAAATACTGATTAAACCTAAGGAACCGTACCAGTGATACAGAGACAAAAATAAAACAGTATTTGTTCCCAAGGAGTATATTCTCCTAGAAAGATAAAACATGTACAAATAAGTAAGGTACATAGAAAATAATTTCAAGAGGAAGAGAGTCATAATAACTGGGGACTGTGGGGGTGGAGGGGGAGAGGCAGTGTACAAATCAAGAAAAGCCTTATTTAGGAGGATGAGACTGAGCTGTGCTTGGAAGGAAATTAGGGACAAAAGAAAGAGCATCATGTATGAAGAAGAGCTAGTTGGCCAGTATGGTTAGACTATAGAGACTAGGGAGAATAACAATGTGTAACTACAGCTGTCTCTTCCACATCATGACTTTCCCCATCATGGTTGCAATATATCACTGGTGACAATAAATTAAATAGGGATTTTTGGTAGTTTTTGTAGAAGTTGCAGACTCACACGAAGGCCAGCAAGCAACACAGAAAAAGTTTAGAAACTTTAGAAACTCAAAAATGCATAAAATATATGTATAGTATTGTATAATATCAACACATTTTATCTTTTAATATAGCAATTCAGACTAATAATTCAGAAGGAAGAGCCAAAACATTTCATGTGGATTCTCCAGATCACAGGGACACCACAGCCCTAACCCCAGTAATGTGGAAGGGATAACTGTACTGGAAAAGTAGGAAGGGATCAAATTTTGAAGGTTAGTAAATGCCAAACAAAGGAATCTGTACTTGATTCTTGAGGCAATAGGGAGCAAGAGTAGTTTATTGAGTGGAGGAGGTAACAATGTCAGACCTATGCTTCAGAGAAATAATTTTTTTAGCTATGTAGAGGATGAATTAGCAAGGGAGACTTGAAAAAGATAGAATAAGTAAGAGTCCATCGCAGTTATTTAGGCAAGAGGTGATAAGGGCCTGAACTAAGGTGGTGGCTAAAGAAGGTAAATTGTCTGAGAGATGTTGAGGAGATAGAAATTACAAGATTAGATTTATGGTGTGTGGAAAATTGGATAAACGAAGGTGACTGGAAGAATGGTACTGACCTCAAAACAAATAGGAAAGTTCAAGAGAAGGGTGGGAATAGGAGGTGAGTTAGAAAATGAGTTCTGTTTTGAGTATGTTGAATTAGACATGCCTATAGAACATTAAGTCTGAAATGTCTAAAACGGTTCATGATATAGAATTGGAGCTTAGGAGAGCAGCTATGACTGTATAGATCTGGGAGTCATCTTTATAGAGATAATTAAACTCATAGGAGTAAGTGAGGTTGCCAAGTGACAGAGTATAGAGGTAAAGAAAAAGAGAAGGCCCAGAACAGTGCCTTCAGGTATACTCAAAGTTACTGGGCTCAAGATGAATGAATTTAAAAATAGGATCAGACAGGCAGAAGGAAAACTAGGAGAGAGCAGTGTCATGAAAACCTAGAGGGGTGATAGTATCTAGGGAAGCCTGGTCAACGACTTCAAATGCTACAGAGAGGTCAAGAAGGTTAAGTACTAAGAAGAGGCCAATAGATTTGGCATCTAGAGAGTAGTTTCAGTTGAGTGATAAGGTTGGAGGTCACATTGATGACTGTTAAGAGAGTGACAGACAAGAAAGAGGAGACTCTAAGTATAAATGGCCTCAAAAAGTTTTAGGCTGAGAAAGGAGGAACCCCAGCTAGCAGGGAGGGTGAGATCTAGGGGTTTTAAGGATCAGGGAGACTTGGTCATATTTGTAAGAAGCTAGGAATGAGCCAGTAGATAGGTAGAGACTAAAAATGAGAGGAGGCAAGAGAGAGAACGAGAGAGAGGGGGAGAGAAAGGATGATAGTAGGGGCAATCTATTGAAAAAAGTTGGGAGGGGATAGTATCAATTTTTCTGATATCCATAAAATAGTTTTAATTGTTAAATTTCATTTTCAGATAACCAGATTCCAAAATATCTTAAAACAGCAATATATATATACACACACACACATATACATATATATATATATATTTATATATAAAAAGGTATATTTTGTTGGGGTTTTCTGAAGGTATTGCTTAGTGTCATATACTAAAGTACAATTTCAATGCTTCACCATGACATGAAGGAAATTTTGGATTCACAAAGAAGAAAAGTATGATGGTTTCACCAAGCTGTCAGGGCTTCAAGTATAGAACTGACAACTATCTATAGAGTATACAATGTATACTATGGAAATAGACTGTTAAATGCTTATGGACTGACTGGTGAATTAGTCATGGGTGGAGATGGGAGGAAGGACTTCACCTAAAGAATAATGGAGACCACATACAGCATGGGAATTACAATGAGTCAGTATGGCGTAATAGGTAGAGTAATGAACCTAAAGTCATGAAGATCTGGGTACAAACCCTGCCTCAGACTCCTACTAGCTGTAGGACCCAAAGCAAATCACTTATCTCTCTATGTCTATGCAATCTACAACAGGGGAAGGAGTACTCACATGAATGAAATCACAGCTCTTTGAAGTTTAATTTCTCCTAAATTATTTTCTAAACTGTGGATACTGTGTAAGATCTTACACATGCAAGATCACGACTGTTTGTATTATGAGCTACCATTGATGGAGTACATCTTGTCCTGTGTGCACTGGCCTTGTCTAACTAACAAGTAAGAATCACCATTAGATGGTCTGGAATATATCTTAACAAATAAGATAGTGCTCTGGTCTGAAGCTTTTTCATCAAATATAAGAACCCTAGCCAATCTATTTACATTTTTATAGCATCAACTGATTGGGCTGCATCCTTGTTTAAATTCCTTTGTTTCAAATAAATCATACCTGTTAGTAACAATTAAGCCCTTTGGTCAACACTTCCCAAATGGACATGATGAATAGCATGAAGGTAATTGCAAGCTCTGTGGTTCATTTGTTTTCTTTACAATGCTGTTCATATTCAATGTTCTTGCATTCCAACCACCTCATAGGACTAATAAATTAAATCAATGTGCCTTCATGGGAGTAGTTTTACTGCTAGAAATGTTTAAGGGGAAGAAAAGGAAATATAAAAAAAATCACAAAGCTTTATAGCAACTGGAAGACCTCAGAGACATGTTGCCTTTGTTCAGTTAAAATGAGGAAATATTTCAGTTATAGTGAACAAGACGTGACCACTTGTAAATGGCTATTTGGGGGACAGGTGGTTGGACTTCATAATCACCTGCTGCCACAAAAAGAGAACAAGTACAGTTTTGAGAGTTCAACAGACCCTGTAATCAAACGTAATTATACCACTGTCAATTAGAATCACAGAATATTAGACATGGACAGGACCTTAGAGATCAACTAGGCCAACCACCTCACTTTGCAGGTCAGAAAACTGAGATCTAGCATAGGTTATTTAATATGAAAAAGGTTCTATAAGTGGTTAACAACAGAACCAAGTTCAGCATGAAGGTTTCTTGACTCCTAGAAGTACTCCGCACCACACCATACCACCTCCAAATTAAGGAGACATAACTTTCACAAGGACCATGAAAGGCATACCAAAATTGAAAATCTTGTATTCTTACCAATATGACTAGTGTTGGGGTCATATTCAAGATCTGGTTTACCCCCAGTTGTCTCGGGAGGTGTTGTTTTTATTCCACTGGGCTGCTCTTCTGGGCCACCTGTTTGCTGTTCCTCAGATTCCACAGAAATGGGTCTCAGGATTGGCTTGTTTGGCATTCCTGTTATATCTTTATGTACATGGTTTAGCTTTGGGTCTTCTCTATGATGAGGGCAAAATGTCTTGAATGTCTGCCATTGTTTTGGCTTTATCATTGTTTGCTTGCAAAGTTTGGGCAGGAATACTCGGGAAGATAGCGTGTCCCTGGCCTTGCTTCCATTTCTATTTAGATTAATGCCTAGTGAACACTCTGGAAGTAGGGTTTCAAGCTCTTGCAGACTTGATCTGGGCATTCCAAGGCACAAAGTAAAAGCTTGTTTTACACTTTTATCATGGTTTCGCAAATGCTCAGTTGCTGTCTCTGTCTCCATTCTCTGAGAAGCATCCTTGTTGTCAGTTCTGACTCCCTCAGGCTCATCCTCTCTCGCTGCTGCTCCTTCTTTATCCCCTTTGAGACTAGTCTCCATCTGCTTTAGTTGATTGTTTTCATGTATTTCTTTAATAACTCGGTATTTGCTATTTTTTAGACTTGCTACTTGGGAATAATTTTTATTTCTTTCTTCCTCTGGCTCCTGCTGTTCAGAAGGAATGCAAGCTGTTTTCTGAAGAGGAGGACTAACTTGGGTCTGTAAATGACCACATGCTATTGGGAGATCATAGTTGTCTAAGATATCTTCTGAGAAAGATATATCCATTTCTCCTAATTCTGATGAGGAAATGAACTTTTTACTAACTTTAATTTCTTATCCTCTTATTTTAGAAATCCAGCTGCCATCAGCTTCTTCCTCTTCACCTCTTGTGTCCTGTAATCAACAGAGACAACACATTGCATGGAAAATAGACATAGATGCAGAAACAAGGTAGAGATTGAAAAGTCAGATTCTAAAATACGTATTACTTTTCCTCAAAAATAATTAGTGAAATATTAGGCTATTTTATATATTCACAGCCCTTTTCCTCCCCTTTCTTTGTACCCCTATCATTTAGCACAACATGGCTTACAATAAATGCTTGATAAATGTTTGTTATCTAACTGACTGTTCTTTTTTTTTGTGGAGATTGAAAAAATGATACTAAGAAAATTAAGCCTATCTGTTATCTGGACACTCATATTTAAACTTTCCACTATAGTTACACCCTGATTCCTCATTGTATTGCAAAGATGATTCTGCATTTTAATGAGCTTTGAAGATAAGAATATAAGCTCTGGCTGGCCATAATGAGTTGAAAAGGCTTTGAATATGAACCAAGTAACCAAACCTATGTGTGACCACTGAGGACCAGCCAAAGTAGGTTCTGTAGTTCATCACCAAGTCAGACTTAATGTGATAAATTGTTTAGTCATGGCTTTCTAGTTACTAAGTTGCAGCCAGGCTGTAATGTGATCTGGTAAAACGAGTACCTACACTGACAAAATCATAGATTGCTAAAGCATTAAAATGTATAGTTAAATCATAACACAAACATTAGTATGGCTATAAAGCCTTGAAAGTGTGATTGCTTATCATGACAATTAGATGGTATCTAAAGTCCTTTCAAAATAGACATCTTTGATCCTTTGGAATGCCAATGTTGATTATAATATATAAATTAACTATCAGCTTTTGAATTTATTTGGACTGTGAAAAATTTTATGAATGGTTATACATCACTGATGTGGAAATATGTTTAATATGATTGTAGAATCCTTGGGGAGGAGGGAAAGGAGGCAAGTAGGGAGAAAAAAGTTTGGAACTCAAAATGTTATAAAAGTGAATGT
This sequence comes from Trichosurus vulpecula, assembly GCF_011100635.1. Lineage (NCBI taxonomy): Eukaryota > Metazoa > Chordata > Mammalia > Diprotodontia > Phalangeridae > Trichosurus > Trichosurus vulpecula. Next base: position 217,816,812 of record NC_050579.1, on the reverse strand, counting down.
TGAAAACTTTCTTTACCTGTAATTGAAAAGAAACAAAATTCTATAAAAACTTAAAATTTAAAAATTTTTAAAAATAATGGCTATAAACTGATGTTCTGATATCAAAGAATAATAGAAGTTTAGAGTGGGAAGGTATGTGATAGCCATCTTCTTCCATTCCAGAACAAGAATCCCTACTACAGCATTCCTACTGAATCCAACCTCTTCTTTACTTAAAACTTGCAATGAGGAAGAACTTCCGTCTCTGAAGGAATCCCATTCCACCTCTGGATAGCTCTCATTTTTAGAAAGTTTTCCTGATATCAAGCCTAAATTTGGTTCTTCCATTAATTGCTGCTGGTTCTGTCCTCTGGGGCCAAACCGAGAAAGTCTCATCCCTGTTCTATAAGACTGTCCTTTAAATACTGGAAGAGAGTTATCATATTACCTTTGAGTCTTGTCTAAGCTAAACATCTTCATTTTATTCAACTGTTCCTTAAGAGATCCAAAATGTGGTTCTTATGGTTTTAGATCTGGCCTCAATTGCACTGATACAGAGAATTCCTAATGGGAAAATTCACTCTGCCCACAAAAAGCAGGACCTGCTCTGCAATTTATAGTCTTAGAAAGTCTTCCGGGGCACTAAGAAGTTACGTGACCTTTGTGTAACCCAGGGTCACATGTCCAACATGTGACAGGCAGGATTTGAACTGATTCCAAGGCTGGCTCATTATCCAATATAGAACACTGCCTCTCAAGCTTTCAAAAGAAAAATAGAAAATGAGAATATTTAGAATAAAGTGGCACTTTAAAGTTTGCAAACTGCTTTATCCACATGCTCAGAAGAACTCCCCAAAATAGATACTATTAAGAATAAGCACTCCCTTATTTTAGTTTGACAAATGGAGAAACTGAGGCTCAGAGAGTTTAAATGAACTTGCCTAGTGTTACAAAACTGGTAAGTATTTGAGATAAGATTCAAAGCCAGGTCTCCCTAACCCCAGTTCCAGCACTTCTAGCACTACATAGCACTCTTCTAACATGGTGGCTTGTACATAGGAATGGGGAAGGAGAGAGACTCCTCCTTATTTTCATGTTAACATATCTCTGTATTTGTCCTCCCCTCTTCGAAATAACACCTAGTCTTTTGACAAGTTCATGATAACTGTAAAATTAGGATGGGGACTGGACTGGTGATTTCATTTGCATAGAGAACTCCTAAATAAGGAAAAGAAACACCTTCTGCCAGTACAAATCTTCAACTGCTCTGTAACTTATTAGAAAGTTGCAGAAAGTCACCTAGGGCACTGAGATACTAAGTGACTTGCTCACAAATAATGAGAAAACACATGTGAAAGTGTTCTGGAAATTGTAAATTGGCTAGAATTCACTTCAAGTAAGAACTCCTTAATAATTACAGCCTTTCAACAATGGAATGGTAGAAAGCAAGGGAAAGCGAGGGATTAATTAAGTAGTAATTCATGTACATCAGAGTCTAAAGCCTCCACCACTCCTTTCTTGTGCTAACCTCTCTTATGCATAGACCTAGAACAATGGTGTCAAAATCAAATAAATATGAGGACCACTAATCCATGTATAAGGATTCGTGGGGGGCCACATACTGATGTAGTTTTTTTAAATGTAATGTTTTCTATGTTTTAATGTATTTTTATTTATTTATCAAATACTTCTTAATTACATTTTAATCTGGTTCAGTAAACATTTGGCTGCCCATGGGCCCTGTGTTTAATACCTCTGCCACAGAAGACAGACCTGGGTTCTCTCTGCATAGTTCTAAAGGCCAAAAAGGACTTTGAATTGTGAAGTAATAACTGAAAGGTCATGGCCTCTTTGGAGAAGCAGAGTAGATTGCTTGAAGAATGAAATGAGTAGGAAAGTTTGGGAAAATATGACAAAAACTACTTTAAATCTCTGTTTATAGAAATTGAAATATCAATCACCAAGCTCCAACTTTATAATTAAAAAAGCTAAAGGTTGAAGGGACCCATTCATACCTTTATTAATAAGGCTTTTCATACCTTTAAGAATTTCTTTTGTTTGAAAATTGAAGTCTTTATTTTTGAGGACTTATGCTTAGAGTAATATGGCACTTCAAAAAGATGGAATAAAAGGACTCTTGCTTAACAGTGAGGAAAGGGTTATTTTTTTCTGCTGCTTTTTCAATTTTAATATTCATTCAACAAATTAATTCTTTGTAAGTCGTCTGAGGTTACATAAAATGAGCCAATGTGTATATTTGCTTGACACCCCTGGACCCATCCCTCTACCCTCACCATTTTCCAATAAGTCCTTGGAGTTGGAGTTTTATTAACATGACACTAGAGGGATATCTTTTCCACAAATCCTATTACAAAGGTTGGATTTGTAAGGAGGCATTTATTTCAGTCCTCCTTAACCTAAGCTGTTTTATTTTCTTAACCTATGGTGATTAGCCATAGGGTATTTAGGTACTTTTTGTGACAATCTCTCTGCTGGCCGAAACAGCAGTCTATGTGTCTATTATGTAGGACACTGTTCTCTTCAGTGCCATGTATTGCATTCACCTTAACCTTTCATTTACATTTAGTCACATCATGAAGAAATTAGATACAGTTCAGTGGAAGGAGTAGCTACAGGGGGGAAAAAGAAACACATAAAATGCCTTGAAGGATTGAAGACGTTTGTTTAAATCTTGTCCCAAACTTCGGTATGGCTATAACACTCTTGGAGTTTTGTCCTTTCAACATTGTTTTAGAGTGGTAGACAAACTATGCTGCCTGAAATAACTTAGTGGTGTAGTGGATAAAGCTCTGGGGTTAGAGTCAAGAAGATTGAAAGTTAAATCATAAAATTACTAGATATGTGACTCTAGGCAAGTCACGCAGCCTCAGTTTCCTTATCTGTAAACTGAGCATTTTGGACTCAATGGCCTCTAATGTCAGCACTTAGGACAATGCCTGGCAAAAAGTAGGTGCTTAATAAATGCTTATTGACTAACTAATGGACTCTAAGATCTCTTTCAACTCCAAACTTCTGATCCAATGATTCTACAAGGAAATAGCCAGAAATAGAAAGAAATGTACTTTGTTCAACCGTGTGTATATAACTCACAATGGCAGAGCTGAGGAAAGGGACCCAGAAGCATGCATAAGCCCAGGTTGCTAATTCCTACAACAATTCTCGTGTGTTCTTCGAGTTGTTCTTTAACATTTGCATCACTCTATATGAATTAAAATCTTTTGACTAATTTGTGTTATCATCACTTTAAACTTGATACAATGAAATTGTATTTAGGTTGCATAAGTCGAATATTCAAGCTAACATTTAGACTTTCTAATTCAGTTTCTTACCATGGATGTTATGCATTAGACCTCACTATCATTCTAAAATCCACAACATTAAAATTCTCTTTGCTGAACAAATCTCTAGGCTCGTACACTTTCTATTTCTCTCATACTTCTTTTTGTTCCTCATCATGACTGGAGGGCTTTTAGTTTTTCCTTGTTTTTCCCCATCTTTTAGCGCTGTTGTGGGATTTAGCACTGTTAGCATTGTTATGGCATTAATTGTATTCCTCACTAGATATAGCCTATGGTTATATAAGGAATATCTATAGAGCACACAAATGAGTATTCAAAGCACATATAGAGCAGGCCGTAATGGTTTGACCTCCTTGGAAACTACATTCCCCATAAGTCTGTGTGATAGGTCCTTACCATGAGGACACTTACCTTGCTACGGTAGCTTCACAAGTGGATACTGCTGGTACACAGGCAGCTTCAAACAGCAAAAATAGGAGAGCTATGGGGGTAAAATGGAAAGCAAGAAGTAAAATGGGCATGGAGGCAGGAGGCATTCCCTGGGTGGCATCTCACTCTTGGCTCTACTAATAATCAGTTGCCTCCTTGCTCCTAAGAGAAAGCCATGAGGCCTTTATTGCCTTTCAGGTACCTGATGTTTAAAGGGTATTTCCAAGGCAATTGGGACTTCAGCAATTCCTATATAGCAACTCCCAGATTACAAGGTAAGTAACTGTGGAAAACCAGTTTGCAGACACCAATCTAACAACACTGCTGTGAGTAAATGGGGCAGAGGGGGAAAAAAAGAGGGAGAGAGAGCTACCACCAGGCAGATGGAGAGACTGTCATGAGTAAGCAGAATAATATTATCTACTCAGCCACACTGATAGTAAGGGGAGATTACACGATGGATCTATTCATAAATGCTAAATCACATAGCTAGTAAGCGTTTGAAACTAGATTTGAATTCAGTCTTCCTAAGTCCAGGTTCCAGCAGTCTATCCTCTGCACCACCTGGCTGCCTCAAGTGGTGAGAATGCGAGCTATTTGATTCAGCCTTTTCTTGGTTACCTTGACTTTTATTTTGCCTTACTGTGATATTACAATGCTTCATTCTGGCTGGTTGGGGGAGATTCAGAGGAACAAGGAAATGGGCAAGCAGTGGAGATAGCCAAGAATGCTTCCAGGAATTTATGTTTGGGTTGGGGTGCTATAATTAGTCACTTGAATAATGAATGTCTTCTGCCTGCAATTTAATATTCTATTCTCTAAAGATCTTCTTCAATATAATTCTGTCATCCAGTATGTTAGCTATGCCTTTTTGTTTTGTGTTACCTAAAATAATACTTGTGGGGTATGATGAAGTGGGGAATGTTTTGAATATGGGGCAGCTAGGTGATACAGTGGATGAGAATGACAGGCCTGCAGTCAGGAAGACCTGAATTCAAGTCCAGTCTAAGATATTTACTCACTGTGCAACCCTGGGCAAGTCACTTAACCTCTGTTTGCCTCAGTTTCCTCAACTCTAAAATGAGAATAATAAAGGTACCTACTTCCCAGGGCTGCTATGAAGATTAAATGAGATAATAACTTTAGAGTACTTAGCACAGTACTTGGCACATAGTAAGTACTATGTAAATGTTAGCTATCACTATTATTATTATTATTATTAAGTATGGGCATGGCCTCTAAGGTCCTTTCCAGTTTTAATATTCTGGTCCTGATTTTCTCAGTAAATTTGGAGGTGAGATAATGTATTTAGAATGAAGACAGGAGCAGGACTGAATACAGGAGGAGTAGGATAGGTTTTAAGCAGCTGATATGTGAACTGTGAAAGGGAGTCAGCTCAAGAGAGTCACTGGATATCAGGAAAGGATTGCTGGACGTCAATGATAACATATATTTAACAATGGAGTGAGTCTTGCAGCAGACTTGACCTGGCTAAGGGCAAGAGAGTTCATCCTTATTAACTCATATGATTCCTAGGACTCTATTGACCATTGCTTTGACTATTGGGCAAGACTCAAGACTGAACATGCTGCTCTACTACCTACCACACAGGTTGCTCTCCCTTTTTCAATTTTATTTTAGGGACTAATAATAAAGTCAATAATAGTTTTGCAATTATAAAGGAGATGGCAATCAACTGTCCTATGGATTTACCATAATTCATAGTTATAGGCTGTCTAGGTCAAAATTCCCTTCTGTAACCATCACTTCCTGCACATTCGTATCTTTCCATATCAGCTCCATCTCCTCCTTTGTCTCTATCCTTCTCTTCTCTACTATTCCATTGTGCCCTCTACAAACTCTACATCTTAGTCCTGTTCCTTCCCCTTAAAATCACCTTATGTATATTTTGCATTTATTTATGTCACATGTTGTCTCCACCACTCTAGAATGTAATACCTTCAAAATAAAGTGCTGTAAGCAAACTGGGAGAAAAAAGTATACTACTTTTCCTTTCCTTTTGTTTTGTCTTTGAATCCCTAGCACAATGACTTGCATATAATAGGTAAATACTAAGTAAATATTCATTGAACTGTCTCCTGGTTATTAAACTAAGCAAGATAACATATGTTTATAGTGATGCCGAGCACTAGAGCTTCATTACATTCTCCAGCAGCCGAGGAGGGGAAGTTGGAACAGCAGACAGTTATATTCATCTCAGGCTGGGGACTGCCAAGAAGAGGACAATTTAAGATCAGTCAAGCAAAGAAGTAGGGACTACTCACAAAATATTATGCAAATGGCCAACCATGGGGTTCCAGGATGGCTAGGTAAGCAGATCTAGCCATATGTGGGGTGATAGTCTGAAAGACACAGAGAGATCAAAGAAAAGAAATAAAGATAGAGAAGCAAATGGTAGGAGTGATAGAGGTGGAAAGGTGTAAGCTTATGAGCTTGTTAAAGAGGGGTCTATCATAGTTTGAGATCTAAAAAGCAGATTAAATAAAATATCTGAATTTAATTAATGTGAAAGCCACAGAATATCTTAAAATTCAGCAGTAACATATTGGTTCTCATTTCTTGTGACAACCATTTCTACCCCAGAGACATATTCAGCTCTTTAGAATGATTTTGCATCAATTCCATTAGATGACTCCTTTGTCTCACAACAGAACAGTTCTCAAAGAAAGACTTCCTTATAGCTCGAGAAATTTTCATAATTCATGAATTTTTTCTCATTACATCTTTTCTTTTGAAATCTACTTACACAGCTTGCATATGTGTGCCTTCTTTATCCTTATCTCATTTACTCTATCAAATTAAATACAAATGGCTTCCACTAAAGGAGTTCTCTCAAGCGTAAAATTTGAACCTAGCTTTGGCCGATTTAATTTTCTGTAGCATGGTGGGTAGTGTTATTTAGATCCTAAATATCACTGACTTTATTCATTTTGATGTTCGTTTTCTTTAATAGCGGAGTTTTTAAGAACAAGATCAAAAAAAAAACCAACCATTTCTTTGACCTATTGAATAAATATTACAAGAGATCAAGGCTACAGCCACAGTTAGGATTGTTATATTCATTTCCCCAAGCTTTCTTGGTATTATTAATGATGTTGGTGCCTAAGTAAGAAAGTAAACCAAAAAGCCATAGCAATTCTAATCTCTCATAGAAATTCCAAGAGAAAATGTTTACCAAATTTGGAAGAACAAATCGATAAAGAAAGAAATGTGACTTTAGATTTCTTTAAAGGGAAAATGGGAAAAAAACCAAAGTGATATCAAACTATTTGCTGAATAGTTGTTCAAAAGAACAAGCTATAACAAAAAATGTTACCTTTTAGAAATTCGCTGGCAGAAATTTCTAATATGAAAATTAATTGCTTTAAAACTGATTAAGGAAACATACCTCCCTTTTCTCAGTAGAGAGGTAGGAAACTCCAGTTGTATGATATGATATACACTGACAGATAGTCTCTGTTATCAGGTGATTTTTCTTAAATGTTTTTTTCTTTATAACAAGGTAGAATTCAATTTTTAGGAGGGAAGAAAGAAAGAAACATTTAATGTAAAATTACTGTGACAAAATAACAAAAGGCAACAATTAAACTTTTTAATGAACTTTAATTTTGGAATTATTTGGAAGCTAGAAACTAACTTATAACATCGATTTCATGTGTGCTTTTTTATGTGTTATGACAATAGAATTTTGATGCTACTTTTCTTGTCCTCAGAGGCCCAAGCAGCAGCAGAGTAAGCAAAGATGGGGGACCTAATTGGCTCAAGAGACTACAAAGTCTTGGGTCCCTGATGTAGCTTCCTTGTTTCCTAAGTACAAAAGGACCAAGTATGAGGAGCTCCTCCTGGCAAACACATGAGCAGCATGACCAACACTGGCACAGGGAAACTACACTCAACTGAATCAATACCATCTCTTCACTGAATGTCCATCTTCTTCTGATGGATTTGGAATGACATGCTTTCTCAAACTGGCATATCCTTATCATCATAATCAACAACAATTAACTTACCAGGTGATAGGCACTATACTAAGATCTGGAAACACAAAGAAAGGCAAAAATAAAGTTCCTGTTTTCAAGGAACTCACAACCTGTGAAAATTCTCCGCTCAGACATCAAATTCATGTTCATACTCTAGGATCCAGGGGCACTGGCTTCCTTGCTGCTCCTCAAACACAACCCTCCATCTCCCAACTCTGAGATAGTATTCGTAAAGTTCTTAGCACAGTGTCTGACACATAGTAGGTGCTTGAGTTTTTCCTTCCTTCCTTTCTTTTTTCCTTCCTCTCTGTCTTCCTTCCTTCCTTCCTTCCTCCCTTCCTCTAGACTCCATTTGCAGCCTTATCACATATTGTCCTCTATACACTTTGTTGTTGTTCAGTTGTTTTCAGTCATGTCTGACTCTTTGTGGCCCCATATGAGGTTTTCTTGGCAAAGATGTTGGAGTGATTTGCCTTTTTTTTTCCTCCAGTTCATTTTACAAATGAGGAAACTGAGGCAAACAGGATTAAGTGACTTGAACCCAGGATCACACAGCTCGTAAGAGTCCGAGGCCAGATTTGAACTCAAAGATGAGTCTTCTTGCCTCTGGGCCCACTACTCTATCTATTGTGCCACCTAGCTGCGCACTTTTAGGTTCTAACAAAGCTAATGCTATTCTTCATCCCCCATTCTACTCCAGCCCTCTCCCATCCCCACTCCTTTTCTCATTCTGTTCCCACATCTGGAATAACTGACAATTTCCATCTGTTGAAGTCCCTCCAACTTGGGTGTCACCTCCTCAGAAAAGCCTTCCCTTACCGCCATCCTTGCTAGTGAAAGGGTTTTTTTTTCCCTGCTACTTTGTTTTTCTAATGACACTGCTTAAACCTGTCCTTTTGTACTTATCAGATTCTCCTTGTATCATAGCTTTTTGTGTATCTATCTTCCATACATCCCTTATATCAGCAACAGATAATAAAACCATAGGATTTGGAACATAAAGGGACTTTAGAGATGATCTAAGGCCTATATTTCACTCTGTGATTGAGGAAATCAAGGGAAATTTGTGACTTTCATAAATCATTCAGGTGGTAATAGAGTTGGCCTTTCAAAATCAAGTGATCTGACTCCGAATCCAGTGCTCTTTCTGCTTATTAGCTCCTTGAGTGCTGAGCCTTTGTCCTAACTACTTTTATGTCCCTGGTACCTAGAATGGTAGTTGGTCCTTAATATATATTTATAGCAGTGAATACAATCAAAGTATTAGAAAAGGATTTGCTTAAGTTCCCACACAGAAACTATACTTAATCACTGATACTATTGGGTAATCAATGGCAGTGCCTAAAGCTGTCTGCCTTTGACAGTTTCCTACCCTTATTGCTAAAAATGGGTTTTACATTGGATATTGGTAAATTGACTATGTGCTGTGGTCCATGGGGTCACAAAGAGTTCATACAACTGAATGACTGGACAACAACAAAAATGTCCAGGAATGAGCAAGACCTTCACATGATTACTCAAAGGCTATATACAAACACTTGGGACTAAAACCATTTTAAAAAAGAGAAAACTCAAAAAGGGTGTGTTGACCCTCAATGATAGTACTCTGTGGCATACATGCTTTCTCTGATTAAAGTACCTTACTCTGATGGAGAGTAATTGATCATAGATTTAAAGCTAGAAGAAACCTAGTAAGTCATCTGATCAACCCTTTCATTCAATGAGGAAGGAGAGGCCCAGATGGGTAAAATTACTTGCCCAAGGCCATATGGTTACTAAATGACATTGGTGGTGTTTGAACCAAAGTCTTCTGACTCTAAAAAATAATAATAGCATTTGTAGAATAATAAAGCATTTATACAATGCTTTAAGGTTTATGAAATGCTTTACATGTTACCTCATATGATCTTTACAATAACTTTGGAAATTAGTTAGTATTATTATTCCATTTTGACAGATGAAGAAACTGAGTCTTAGAGAAGTTAAGTGACTTACCCAAGGTCACACAACTAAGGCCTGTCTGAGGCTGGATTTGAATTTATGCATTCTTGACTCTAGGCCTAATGTTTTGTTGACTACAACCACTTAGCTAAAATCCAATGGCTGGAAAAAACTTTATAAAAGCTAGCTTACAAAGCAAAATTATCCAGATAAATTACAGATTAGGGTAGGTGAAGGCAAGAAAAACAAGGCTGCACAGTATCAACCTCATTATATCATTTCATACATACATATATAATTTATAGACTATAGAAACTATATCATATTTATGTATAATTACGTAAAACTTAGTATGGGAAATTGCATTGACTAATTCCTTAACATTATAATATGAGAGCAAAGATGTATAGCCACTACCCAAGAAGACCTGGTAGAATTTGGGCACACTCTGTCTAATTTCTGAAACAGCAAAAGACTTTAGTTAAGAACCCACTATCTAAATTTATATCACTGATACAGGTTTTAAATTTGTCCCCATTAATCTTCCACTGCTATATCTATTAGTGGATCTTTGAGTGGAAAAAAGTGATACTCTGGAGTTCTGCAGACCTAGACAGACTATATAAAAGACATTATTGAATATTTAGAGTAAAGGATCATTGCTTTTGTGGAATTACTTCAATTTTACAAGACAGTGATTTTAAGGTGAACTATAGCTTGCCAACCAAGCTTAAAAACAACATAAAACAAAATAGTTAAATGAAAATCACTTTGCCCATTATTTTAGCCCAGGCATTCTATTTCTATGCAACATCAAATATATTTGTTTTCAACAACTGATTCAAGGTATTGATGATGTTCCCAACCAATACGGAAACACAAATCATCATATTCAGTAACGATGAAATTATTTTTAATGACTTTAACTTATGTTTGTCATTTTCAATTACTTGGGCACTATAGATTTTGTTCAGATGTTTTCTAATTTCCATAAAGCTTAATAGTCAATATCATATTTAATTTGAAACACTCCAAAAAGTCTGCATAGTGACTTGTAATTCTTGATGGAAAAAGTAATACTTCACTACAAAATTATTTTTACAGACTTGATGTCCGATAAAATACTGGAAACAAGAGATATTACTTTGAGGAGATATATTAAATGATAAAAATAAAATCTAGGGTTGGAAGAGACTTTAGTCCAACCTCTTTATTTTACAGATGACAGATTTAAGGGTCAAAAAGAATAAGTGAGTGGTTTTCCAAAAGTTGCATGAGAAGTAAGCAGCAGGGGCAGGATTTGGACCCAAGTCCTCTGCCTCCCTCCAAAGTCAGTGCTCTTTCTATTAAGCCATGCTGCCTTCTGAATGTTATTATATGAAAAATTCAATTAAAATACAAGTGCTATCTAATTTCCTTGAAACTGTATTATACGACTTTTGTCCTTGCTGACATCTGCCCTTGTGTGTAAAGTCCAGTTTAGTTTAATTCAATTCACATTCATTATCTAACAATCAGTCAATAAACACATTATTGGTAAGTCTCTACTATGTACTAGCTCCTATGCTAGGTGCTTAGAATACACAAACAAAAATGAAATACCACCTGCCTTCAAGAAGCTTATATTCTATTGGGGGGTGGAGGAAGAAAGAAGGCAGACAACATATACATACGTAAACACACAAAACAATTTGATGGGAAAACATACCAGTAGTTGAGGAGGTAAGGATCAAGAAAAGTTTTAGGCAGAAGATGGTTTTTGAAGTAAGTTTTGAAAGAAACAAGGAATTCTAAGATGTGGTAGACAGAGGAAGGAAGGTTCCAGCCTGTGGGACAACCAGCACAAGGGCTTTTGCTTCTTGGCGTTTTCTTCCAAACTTATAAGCCACCTTTGAGATTTACAATCTTCCATCAAAAATACAAATGGCAGAAGATTAGAGGACAATCTATAGCTTTGTTGAGCAGGAACATGAAGAAGGAGGTAAGTTTAATTTGTGGTCAACAGTATGTCTGAGGCAGTACTTGCTATTCTGTACTATAAAATTTTTATCTTTCTCTATCCGGTTTGTTGCCCTATCCATTAATTCACTGGACTACTCACCAAAACTTATTTCAGCGCCTATGTAGTCCTGCATCAACAAGGGCGGGAGGCGGGGGTGAAAGTAAGTGTATGTAGCCCTGAATTCTGAGGTGTCCCCATGCTAAAGATGAGTAGGGTTCCCAGAACTAAGTTTGTTACATCTATCACTCAGGGTTCATGGAGTGATTCTCTAATTTCATAATTTCGAGCCCTCACCAGTACACTCTCTCCAAAGATATCAACTGAGAATCAATTAGTCAGTCAATCTTAAGGAGCTTTTAGAAAGGGATATTGACTAAGGAACATTGAACAATTGAAATGAGATCATTTGGAGCAAAATCCTCACTCAAAAATCTACCACACACTGAATTCAAGGGAAATTGAGCTCAAGCGTCATGTGGTATTCTAGGTGGTTCAATGAATAGACCACTGATCCTCAAGTCAGGAGGATCTGAGTTTAAATCCAGACTCAGACTCTTACTAGCTTTGTGACCCTGAGCAAGTCACCTAACCCTGATTGTCCCCTAAAAAACAAAAGCTTCAGATAGACACTGGTGGGAAGATAAGGAATCTAAGACCAAAGTGGGGAGGGACAAAAGGGGAAAAAAGGGTCAAGGCCAAAATCAAGGCTTCTCCTCCCCCAAGTGGTTCCTTCTGAGGAAGTTGAGCTAGGAAGTTATTATTAATCAAATTTCTGAAATGAATCCCTTTTCAATTTGCTTAATAATTTATAAATATTCCCTGAGGCACCTGAAGTTTCCTGAGCCTATCTGAAAAGTTATTCCAGTTCAAAGACCTTTTAGCATATAATCTAAAGCTTATTGATTGACTGAGACAGGTTCTCACCTAGTTAAAATATTAAGGCTAAAACAGGGTGGGGTGGTTTTGAGCCACATATTTATGCAATTTTCCCAGAGGAAGGAGAGCCTAAAGTATCCTGAGAGGTTAAAGGAAGGCAAATAAGCACACAGGAACTTTGGAACCTTAGGGGTGGTGGACTCAGCAGCAATCAGATTACAAATAACTAGGCATGTCTACCCTGAACTGAGTATAATAATGAGCAGTTGGAGCCTTGTCTGAATAACTGGCCATTAGGTATTGCCAGGATAGACTGCTGGGCTTGAATTTAGGAAGATTCACATTCCTGAGTTCAAATATGGCCTCAGACACTTACTAGCTGTGTGACCCTGGACAAGTCACTTTAACCCTCTTTGCCTCAGTTTCCTAATCAGTAAAATGAAGGAAATAGCAAACCACTCCAGTATCCTCACCAAGAAAACCTTAAATAGGGTCAAGAAGACTTGTATGTAACTAAGAAATGACTGAATACACTGACTCACTCACCCATTTAAGGAAGACTTGCCTGGATAGAATTTACTACCAAACTAGGGCCCTCTCCACTTTCTCCCCCTCCACTGGCATCACCTAACCTAAGGATCTTCCTGTTCTCTTTAATCTTATTTATATAATTTGTATGCTTTTGTAGTAATTTTTTTTAGATGAAGATAAAGTGATTTTATTGCATTCTCGAGCTCTCTCATTTTCTAACTCTCACTCCATCTCTATTCTATTTGTTTCTATCTTATCTGATTTTCTCTTTCTCTCTCTCTCTCTCTCTCTCTCTCTCTCTCTCTCTCTCTCTCTGTCTTATCTCTCTGACTCTGTCTCTGCCTCTTTCTATCTCACTCTTTGTCTCTCTTTCCCTTCCTCTGTCTCTCCCTTTCTTTTTTTTCACTGCCACCCCAGAAAGAGAGGCACCACGTGGAGCTCATAAACATAAGATATTGAAAATAGTTTGATATCTGACCTCACTAAAATTGATGCTGACATATTTTTTTCTTTTTTATGTTTTTAATCCTCCTCTCTTGTATTCCCAGTGTGCAGCACAATATCTGGCATACAGATGCTTAATAAATATTTGTTAGTCAAATGATTGATCCAAGTTGTCAAGTCCTGTTGCTTCTACCTTCAAAACACCTCTTGTCCCTCTTTTCTCCTCTGATTCTGCCATCACCCTGGTGCAGGTCCTCAGCACCTCACACCTGAACTACTGCAACATGGCCTTCTGGTAGGTCTTAATTTTTTCTGCTCTCTAGTACATGCTCTACTTAACCACCTAACTGATCTTTCTAAATCACAGATCTAACTGTCACACGCCCCACTTCAATAAACTCCAGTGGCTCCCTATTACTGCCAGAAGCAAATATAAAATTTTCTGTTTGGCTTTTAAAGCCCTTTATAAGCTTCTACTTTTCCAGTCTTCCTATACCTTACTCTCCTCTATGTACTTCACAATACAATGACACCAGTATCCATTACAGTGAAACTGGTCTCCTCGATGTCCTTCATACAAAACATTCCATCTCCCAGCTCTGGGCATTTTAACTGGCTGTCTGACACTCTTGACTGAAACACTCTCTCTCTTCATCTCTCCCTCCTAGCTTCCCTGGTTGACTTTAAGTCTTAGATAAAGCCCCACTCTCCTCAAGAAGCCTTTCCTAGTTCTCTTCAATCTTAGTGTCTTTTTTCTGAGAAGGCACCCCAATTCATATGTGTATGTATAAATATATATACACACATACATATATACTCACATATATGTACATGTGTGTATATATACATGTTATTTATACATAGATGTTTGCATGTTGCTTCCCCACTAAACTGTGAACTCTTTGACAGAAAGGACTGCTTTTTCTTCTGTTTTGTTTTGTCTTATTTTCTGCTTTTCTTTGTTATCTTCAGGGTTTAGCACAGTGCCTGGCACTTAGTAGGTACTTAACAAATGCTAGTCAATGTACTGACTGATTTGATTGACATCCCCAGCTTTTTGGTGTTCCATTATGCAGGCAATTCTGCCAGACTACCAGACTGTACAAACCACTGGTCTGGATCAGCATGGCATTTCTTCTGCATCATTATGTTTGGTTATATATTTATAAAAATCTCAGGTCTGGACAAAAAATATATACTTTATGTCTATATAAGTTAATGTTTCTGTCTTGGTTTCTTAACTTGTCAAGAGCCTGGAATGTTTCTTCTTGTGTAACTTGCACTGTAGGGCACCTAGCATAATTTCCTATGCAGTTCAGGACATGAAAAATAGATTTTGAGGATGATTATGTATCATCACTTTCCCCTATTTCATAGTCTCTGATACCTTTAGGGTCTACTTATGGGAATCTGAATGTGTCTTTCCATCTTTTTTTCTTGGCACCAGTCTGAAGAAGTTGACTGAAAACATTGCTTTATGTCATTGTTTTGATTAAAGATCTCAATAGCATATCCTTAGGGAAGCTATTAAATCCAAGATTAATAAGTGTTCATTTTTTAGCTGAAGACTCGGTCAAAGAAATTGTTAGACTTGAGAAAGTCATTGTCCTGTTTTTCTCATCCAAACAATCTGCCCCCTTGTATGAGCACACCCTTTTTTATGCTGCATTTTCTCTGCAGTTAACCCCCATGCCATTCACATTCCCAGAACATCTGGTGCAAAGCAGCAGCTTTTTAATCATTCTTCCTAACATTTGTTGTTGTTGTTGTATCATTTCAGTTGTGTCCAACTCTTCCCGAGTCCATTTGGGGTTTTCTTGGCAGAGATACTAAATTGGTTTGCCATTTCCTTCAGCTCATTTTACAGATGAGAAACTGAGGCAAACAAGGTTAAGGGACTTGCCCAGGATCATCTAGCTAGTAAGTGTTTGAGGCCAGATTTGATCTCAGAAAGATGGGTCTTCTTGACTTCAGACCCAGCACTCTAGTCACTACTCCATCTAATTGGAAAAAACCACATTGTACATGTTCCCTCCAGTTAATACATCACCCTTCTTTTCAGTTGTGTCCAACTCTTTGTGACCCCTATGACAACAGCTAATAAATGTCAGAGGCGAGATTTGAAGCTGGGTCTGAGTACAGTGCTTTTTTGATTATACCATGCTGCCTCTCCTGACCCTCAGTCACTGCTCACCACAAACATGCCTGTGTCTTTACTACTTGTGTGATGAGTCGCTTCACCTCTCTGAGACTCAGTTTCTCCATGTACAAAATGTGAGGGGTTGAACTAAATAATCTAGCACTGGATCCGGACTTAAGAGAATCTAGATTCACACCACAGCTCTACTACTTATAAACTTTGTGACCTTAGATAAGTTAAGATAGACCTTAGTTATGATAGACTTAACTTCTCTGGGCCTCAGCTTCCACATTTTTTAAATGGGAAGAGTTGCACTAGATGACCTCTGAGTGCCCTTCTACCTCTCAATCTATGATCCTACAAATTTCTTCTAGCTTGATTCCTCCCTTTTCATAATTATGTCAATGGCTCAGTGGTATTGTCATGGTCAACAGACTTGATTGAATAAGTCAGTAGTGCAGTCAATATGTCCATATATTCTATTTCTGGGAAAAACAAAACAACTCCCCTGAATTTCCATTAGGTATAATGCCTGTACAAATATACCTGCTGGCATTACGGCCTGTACTTTGGACTAGAGGGGGATTGTTAGAGATGTCAATGTATAAGCTGAACATGGAAACCATATGAACTCTTCAGGAACAAAACATGAATCAGATTAACCACACCTGGTCAATCCGGTGACTTAATAGGGTATGGAGTACATTTGCAGCTGTCACTGTTTGAGGACTATATTGAGTCACCAAGTTCCCAAAGAGCCATGACAATGCCACCCATGTCAAACTGAATGGAAGTACATTATGAACTCAGAACAGAAAGAGTCATTTCTCAATAAAAAGATATTTAAAAACTAGAAGCACAAAGTAACTTCAAGGGCCTATCCTATATATTAAGCAATATTTATTTAACTCCATGATATTATTTTACTGATGATAATAATAATAACATATTTATAGAGCACCTGCTATGTGCCAAGTACTATGCTAAGCACTTTATGTCACTTGATCCCTACAACAACCCTGGAAGTGTGTGCCAAAAACTTGGAGGGGGGAAAGTGGCCCTTGAGCTGAGCCTTGAATGAAGCTAGAGGTTCCTATCGGCAGAGTCAAGCAGGAAAACAATAGCCAATAATGACAGCTAACATTTATATATGCCTACTATGTGCCAGGCACTGTGCTGGGTACTTTACAATTATCTCATTTGATCTTTGAAACAAATCTGGGAGATAGTTGCTATTATTATCTCCAGATGAGAAAATTGAGGCCAAGCAAGGTTAAATGACTTGCCCAAGGACACCCAGCTAGAAAGTGCTTGAGGCTGGATTTGAACTCAGGTGTTCCTGACTTCAGACCTAGCACTCTATCCCCATCAGCAGGAGTGGGAAAAAGCCACTGCAAAGGTTTGGGAGCGAGAGTAGCAAGAGTTGGGATGTCATGAAGGGGGAACCATTTTAGTGAATTTCCCTAGTTACATAAAAGGTACTTGTACAAGGAAACACAGCTAGTATGTGCCAAAGCAACTCCAGTGTCTACCCTCTATCCACCATGCCATCTCTAATGGGTCCAGACCTACAGTAATTACAAACCTTTAACAAATGCAGAGAGTGAAACAAGTAACAAACCCCACCTTTACTTCCACAACCACCACCACCACCCAAAAAAATTGTACAAAAGTCTTTTTATTTTCTTCTTTAATCTCAAGGCTATTATTCTATAATTCAATAAAGTTATTATTTAAATTTTGACAACATCAATCCTCACTCAATGAAAAGCTTTTTGTTTATTTTCAATATTGTTGAAAAGCAGTGCTGTGCTATGAAAAGAGCACATTGACTTTGGAGTCAGAGGAACTGAGTTTAAATCCCAACTCAGCCCCTTATTATCCACACTACCTTAGACATGTCATTTGACTTCTCTAGGCCTTAATTTCTTCATTTTTAAAGTGATGAGGTTGAACTAGACGGCCCTTTCAGCTCTAGATTCCCAAATCTCTGAATATTGCTTTGTTTTGTTTTTTTTTTTAAATGACTGAATTATCATAATGTTAGTGGAGAGAATGTTCACAAACTTTCCCAATGGAGACACACAAGGAATAGGATAGTTCTACTTTTATTCATACTGGCACTCAAATACCATGTTGACTCAGGATACCAAAGAGACCATTCTTAGTCTTGTAGTAAATAGCATTATTAATAATTAACATCTTACCTTCTACAGAGGCTCTCCTTCATCATTCATCTCAGCACATTCTGTTTTAAGTCAGCCCCAGAAATCACAAAGGCTGTGGTCAAATGGGCACAATATTTATATCTGTCCAGACAACAAAGATTGTTAGGGAATTCAATGGTGGCTCTCACCAGAAGGTCCTGGCAGGTAATAAAAGATAAATCCCACAGTCTGATGTGTCATGTCCACAGCACAGTGTGCTAGAATAATTCTAGAAGAGTTCAATGGCAAATACTCATTTCTGCCTGGCTGCCTGTAAACAAAGAGCTCAGAAAGCCTAAAACTGGTTTGACTGGCTTCCCCCTATCCAACCCACCCCCAACACAAAGAGGTGGACTTTTTTGTTTGTTTATTTTTTTTCATAACAAACACTCTTATTGTGGAATAAAATCTATTGTTAGCCTCCCAGAAGCTGAAACCTTTATTAGACAATCACATTACCCACACTCAGACAAAATCCAAAAGGGAAAATACAATACCAGGGCCCACTGTAGGACTAAACGACCTACTTTTTCTTTTAAAAGATGGGAGATAATTAGTGGGGGAGGAGAGTTTCAGATATTCTCCCAGTAACCTTTTTGGCACTTGACTCAATATTTCCTATTTTCCATTTCTTTGTCTCGAAATAACCCCAAGTATTCTTTTTCCCATGCCATCTCTATAAATATTTTTTGTTAACTGCTTTTCTTCCTGCAAAATAACATCTTCAGTCTGTGAAACAAATATTATATGAAAAATGTCTTTTTTAAAGTATAATGGAATACTATATACACACACAATACATTATGGATAATGACTGGACCTGTTATTTTAATGGGAGAGGTAGGTCCCTGGATGAAGAAATGCCCTCTGCCAATACAAGGCAGCACTTTATCTGTAATTTATAGTTTCAAAGCACTGTGCAGCATTAAGAGGTTAAGTGAATATACACGTATGTGTGTGTATTTGTATATACATATATATGTGGGGTGGGGTATGCACATATACACATGTGCATATTACATGTGTAATACTGCACATATACTTGTACACAAATGTGCATATATTTCTTCAGAAAAATGTACATAACAATTCACAGTTTCTTATACAATCCTCTTGTTGTTTGTCGAAGTGTTTGTTGCTGATTAGTAAGTTCATAATAAAAAATGAAAAAAAAATCGAAAAACATACACAATGGGATTTTAAAAGTAGAAGGAATATTTGTTGTTCAGTTGTTTCTTCATTATCCCTTTTGGAGTTTTCTTGGCAAAGATACTGGAGTGGTTTGCCATTTCCTTCTCCAGCTCATTTTACAGACGAGGAAACTGAGGTGCCCAAGGTCACATAGCTAATAAGTGTCTGAGGCTGGATTTGAATTCAACTCTTCCTGCCTCTATGCCTGGTGCCCTATCCACTGTAAGACCTAGAAGGGATATTGGAGGTTATCTAGTTAAACATTCCACCCAATTCAAGAATTCATTTTGATGCATCTTTAACAGATGGTGATACAAATTCTGCTTGAAACCATCTAGTGACAGGCAGCTCACTGCTTTACAAGGCAACCTCTTCCACTGTTTGACAGTTCTAACTGTGAGAACATTCTTCTTTGTATTGAGTTAAAATCTGCCTTTCTGTCATTCCCAACTATTTACTGTAGTTCTTCTCTCTGGAACTCCATGTAGGAAGTCTTCCAAATGACATGGTTCCAATATTTGAAGATTGCTATCATGTGCCCAAGTCTTTTCTTCTCCCTCAGGTCCTTCAACTTTCAACCACTCTGTCAGTGCTCTGGCACTCGGAAACACTGTACCACGCATGGCAGACAAGTCCACGGGTCAAAAAGCTGACAGAAGACCATTTCATTCAATGTCACTCTGCTCTCCTCACCCTCTTACACAAACCCACATACATATCACCACCACCACCATGCATTTCCCAGTCTTGTATTGTCTTTTATCTTGGAATTCTGGGTTCCCCCAGAGATGGCATGGTAGAAAGAATACTATTCTTAGACAAAAGACCCAAATTTTAGTCCCACTTCCAGCATTTATTAGCTGTGTGAACCTGAGCAAATAATCTAGTATCTGTGTCTTGGTTTTCTAATTTGTTCTATTACTAATTTCTGAATTTATTAAAATAAAATTCCTCTGTAAGTTGCTATGTAATTACAAATTAATAATATTTCCAAACTGTGTCCTTTTTTTCCTTGATAAACAATCAGGGTTAAGTGACTTGCCCAGGGTCCCACGGCTTGTAAGTGTCAAGTATCTGAGATAAGATTTGAACTCAAATCCTCTTGACTCCAGGGCCAGTGCTCTATCCACTGCACCCCTTAGCTGCCCCAACTGTGTTCTTCCTTATCCCACTTGGTTCTGTTTGCTTTGGTTCCTGGAATACTTCAATAAGATGGCAAATCCCAAGCTGATATCCCATGGTGCTTCCCCTCCTGAGTTTATATCCGCATTCTCCCCATCTTCCTGCCTCTGTCAGCCTCCAACACATTTCACAAACATAAGAGTTTCTGCCATGACAAGAACTTTGCCACTATGGGCAATTACCTAGTCTACTGAATTCCCAAGTTACAGGTAACCCATCCTGGCTACTTTTTTGTCACATGTTTTATTTTTTTTTCAAAAAGCAACTCTTTTATATCAATTCAATTGTTCCTTTCTTTTTTGCTTTTCTCTTTTTATTTGAAAATTTTCCATCCTTGTGCTTCCTTCTTCATCTCCATCTCTTAGAATCCCTAGTGTCCTACAAAGCTCAGTCAAGTATCATAAATTATCTAATGACCAACAAGCATTTAATGCGGCTACTGTGTCCCAAGGTGATGGGGAACACAAATACAAAGAATGAAACAATTCCTATTTGGAAGGAACTTACCATCCTTTTCTCCTATCAGTATATACAAAGCATTCAGGTAAATACTACTTTGACTGCATCCCATGCATTTTTGCTTTTTTTTAAGTCATTTTCAGTCACGTCTGACTCTTTGTGACCTCATTTGGAGTTTTCTTGGCAGAAATACTGAAGTGGGTTCAGCTCATTTTTACAGATGAGGAAAGTGAGGCAATAGGGTTTAAGTGACTTGCTCAGCATCACATAGGTTGTAAGTGTGCGAGGCCAGATTTGAACCTAGAAAGAAGACTCTCCTTGACTCCAGTCCCAGTACTCTATCCACAATGCCACCTATCTGACCCACATAATAATTATTATACTATCAGGGTTAATGTGAAGGTCTATGTAGAATCTGTATCAGACTGCATGCCGTCTTGGGGGGCAGCGGGGAGGGGAGGGAAGGGAAGAAAATTTGAAAGTCAAGAACATGAAAAACTAAGTGTTGCAAACTAGAAATAAAAACTCTAATTGAAAAAAAAACAAAAGAGAGAAAAAATAATTGTTATATTATCTTTAACCTAGTCTGATATTTCTATAATTTGTTACATCAGGAATTTTGTTCTCTACATAGACTTTCATCTTGTGAACATTTTTTGTTGTATACTGTTTCATTGTTTACCATCTTTAAGTCTGGTTTTAAAATGTCTGGCTAAACTTATGCCACAGAACATGATCAATTTTTGTAAATGTTCCAGATTGTACTTGAAAAACAAAAGTGTATTTCTATTTTTTCCATTGACATCTTTTCATATAGCTATCAAGCCCAGCTTCATCAGCATACTACTGAAGTCAGCAACTTCTTTCTTATTTATCTTTGTGTTTGATTTGTCATATTCCCTTGGTAGGCTGTTTACATTTCCTTCTACTGATTTTCCTCCAATCTTTTTTTTTGCAACTTTGTTGTATTTTCGTTTAGAAATTTAGCAGCCAGGAGCAGCAAGGTGCCACAATTCACTGAATCTGGAGTCAGGAAGACATGAGTTCAAATCTAGTCTCGGACAATTACTAGCTGTGTGATCCTGGATAATTCACTTAACCTTTGCTTGCCTCAATTTCTTCACCTATAAAATGGGGATAATGATAGCACTCCATCTCCCAGGGCTGCTGCGGATCAAATGAGACAATAATTGTAAAGCATTTAGCACAGCACCTCACAAATAGTAAGCACTAAATGTTACCTATCATTACTTAGTTGCTTTCACCTAGGTACCTATGTATTAAATATTGATACCCTCTAGTTGTCAGTTGTACCTTCAAGCATGATATAATTTGCTTAGTCTCATTTACATTCAGTTTAATTGGAATCATTGAAACTCTGGATTTGGAGAATGCATGATAAAGTATCCATCTTATCATCTAAAAACCCATGTCCATGTCTAGGCATTTACTGTGACTCCTGTAGGTAATGTGATATTGCATTGAGTCTTTTAATACATTTCCTTTTGTATAATTTTAAGATTTACCATTTAGGATTCAGAAGGGTCTTAGAGGTCACCTAGTCAAACTCCTTTATTTTAAAAATGAGGAAGCTGAGGACAATTCAAACCAAGATTCTTCTCCAGTTTTCTGGTACCTCTCCTGTTCCCCATTATGCCTTAAGTATTACTGATAGTTCTGTAGAGATTGAAGTGGTAAATTCTTTTAGTAGCCTGAGATATATTCAATCTGGGCTAGAGAATTTAAACTAAGCTAGAGAATCTAAATACTCACATGACATCTTCCACTCTATTGGGTTTGGGTGATACACTACTGCTATAGTTCCTTGACACTATTCCAGAAAAAAGTAGCCAAATTAGAGAAATATGTTCTTGTACTTTGAAAGTATCTTCAAGACCATCCAGGATAAAACCTGGATGGGAAACTGAGGTCCAGAGCAGTTGTGTGTTGACTTAGGTCCCGTAGCAATTTAGTGGCAAAATTGGAACAAGAACCCAGACTCTTTATACTTTATCACTGTATCTCCTCTTCCTTTTTCAAAAACTGTCGAAGATTTCTACTGGGAAATTTTACCACCATCTTTCTATCAAACTAACTGAATTAACCATTCTTTTCTTCTCCCTTTAATTTCACTTTCTCATTTCACTCTCTGGACTGTTCTACCTCCTTACCAGCTGCCTTGTGGCGAGCCGCGTTCTCCTCCGCTCTACCATTTTCTAGTTCCCCCTTTATGTTCTGACTTGATATAAGTTTCTTTGGGAACAGGGACCTCGATCCTAAAAATGTTTTCTTGTATTTCTGTCTCCAGCACTTAGCACAGTGCCTAGCACACAGTATTCACCTTGTAATAAATGTTCTATCTAGGTTGACATTTTTTCAAAAATACCTTTTCCATCTTCCCAACATTTTTCCTTGCATGAAATCCTTTCATCAGATGTGGAGAGCCTCCAGTCTTGCTGCTTTTCACATATAGCACTCCATCTTCCTTCCTTGCACCTTTGTACATAATGTTCTCTATGTGTAGAATGCATTCCCTTATCATGTACTTAGAATTTCTAGTTTCTCTCAAAGTTCATCTGAAGTGTCACTATCTTAGTGGCTTTTCCTGATCCCAAAGCTGTTAATGTTAAAATAATAATAAATAAAAACAAAAACACTCTACCTGGTATAACATTCTATCCTTTTTGTGTGTGAAGAGTTTAGTTGCTAAACAAGATTGACAATGAACACTTGCACAAACAAAATTGATACAATTAATTTATGGAAAGACGAAGTCTCTCAAATAGCCAGAATGTTGAGTCAAATTAATCCTTCCTTGTGTAATTTAAGTACAGTCAGGTAAATATAAAGTCAAGTCAGTCACAGACAACCTCGAAGGGCCTTTGAGCTTGAAATGCAGTTAGCCCAGAAGATAGATGCTGACCTGTATGTCAAGTCTTAAAGAAAACCCTTTCTGAAGATAGCAGGCTGGCTTAGATGAATACTTCTTAGCTCTTTCTACCTTTGTCTTTCTGTAAGAAAACTCTCAAGGACCCAAATTACTGACAAAGGTTATTTCATACTTATATATTAAGGTTCTAAATGAAAATGATTTAAATTTCATTTCTTCTTTAAGACATTATTTTGGTAAGAAACGATGAATGTGGAAGCATGGGGAAACCTGGATAATTGATGCAAAGTTAAGTAAGGATAACGAGGTACAATATTCACAACAATGGTAACAATGTAAAAAGAACAACAGTAAAAAAACTTCGTACTGTGCAATTTCAAAGGCATCAAAATTTGACATCAAAGAAAAGATATAAAGATATACCTTCTCTTCTTTGCAAAGGTGGGAACCATGAATATGAAAGTCCATTTACTATTTGACTCGATTGATATGTCAAGTACTTTGCTGAGCACCCTACTGCCACAAGTCCAGCCATCGTTTTCATCTATCCCACACTACAACCCTGAACATGGATCCTCAGTCTCTCGGCTTGGATAGGTGAGCTTTCGCCTTAACTCTGCTAGGAGCCAGGCCTTTGAACTTGGCCATCTCCACGCCATGCCACCAAATTAGACTCCTCCCTTCCAACTCTTATTCATGTGTTCTATTTTCCTATTAGAATGTAAGATCTCTGAAGCCAGAACCTGTCTTAATTACTTGCATTTGTATTCCCATGCTCAACATAAAGTCTGGCACATCGTAAACACTTAAGCAATACTCTATTTATCTCTTTATCTTTTGAATTCTTTGTTACTAAGCAGAAGGTCTTCTCTTGTTTTGCATCATGGATGCCTTGCCAGTCTGGTGAAGCCTACAAACCCCTTCTCAGAACAATATTTTTAAATGTATAAAGTAAAATACTGTTGCAACAATGCTGCATACAGCTTCCGTGGAGGTGTAAGGCCAATAACACCAGCACACAGGAGGGCTGCTAACACCTTGAAGTTCAGAGAAAGCACAAACAAAAATTACAAGCAGAAATTATATAAAGAGAGCAAATAACACAAATCAGAAGACAGAGCTTCTGACTGTCTGACCATAGCAATACATACATAGTTACCAGAGAGAGAAGCACCACAACATCTAGGTTTTCAAAGCTAGGGGGCTCTTTCACAGCTACCGAGAGTCTCGTCTGGCCAAATCACACAAACACTCTTCCAGTGAGTGAGCTGCCCAGCAAAATGCTAACCTCAAAGTACATACGCACTTCTTCAGGGTTAGAGGGCGTCACAACCTTGTGACTCAAATTCATGGGACTTAGGCTTTCTTGTGACTTAAACAGGCCATCAATGACTCTTGATTCAAAGACTCAATCAAAGGCACATAATTGCCTTAGTGCTGAGAAGCACTCCTAAAGAAAAAAGAGCAAAAAGTCCCACTTTGCTTGCCTTTACAAATACATAAGATTACAAAGAAAACCAATTACATTGAAGTACAGTTTAAAACCAAGCTCATGGACTCCAGGTGAAGAACCTCTGTGTCATGTAAAGGACAGCTCACTGGTGGGGATGAGAGAGAAAGATATGAAAAAATGAAGGTGATGTTTAAAAAAATCAACAAACATTTCTTTCAAATAAAAGGAGATGATATTTTGACAGGTTCCAGATAAGTTTTAAAATTAGTTGTCAATCTTTCCCTAAAAGTGGTTCAGACATACAGTATGGATTATATTCATCCTTGTAAATATTGTATTTTTCTTGACTTTCTCTTTCTTAATGAGAGAAATAGATTTTGTTACCTGGGCAAATGAAGAGAGGGTGTGCATTGCCTGAGAATGAACAGTCTTTCAAGTAATTTTGAATAGAATGCTTCTGATGATTTGATTGTGAGATGCCCTCTACTAGAGTCAATCAATATAGCTCCTGAGATAGAATGACTAACTCTTTTCTATTTTTTAAAGAACTACTGATATTTATGACTAGACATCTTTACCTATAAGTTGCTTTTTGATTTATGCTACTTTGATTTTCTTAGGTAAAATCACAGTTCTTTGTGCAGCTTTTTCATCATGCAAGCATGTTATGGTTTGATGGCTGTTTTCAGATAGCAATTTCTATTACCTGTTCCCAAAATCTAATTTGCTAGGAATTATCTTAGAGATATCCACTGAAGGTTACCTCATAAGCCAAATGTCATTTCAACATTTCCACCACACAAGCTGCCTGAAATACTGGGTCAAAAGTGGACATGAACTGATTAATGTATTTTTAACTAGATCATATCAATAAATCTCACCAAAAAAAAAGTCAAATGGGAAAAGAATCTGGAAAAAATGACCAAAATATTTTTAAGTTGATCGTGAAACAAAAATTGTTTACTAAAATAAATTAAATCCCACTATGTATTCTGACCATACTAGAGGCCAGCTCCTTGCATAAATTTACATAAATTATGCTATATTTTTCACATACCAACCTTTAAAATTTTTAGCTCCAGATCCCCATGGGGCCCATGCTATCCTATTTGGTGAGTGCTTCACTGGCATCATTATGTCTAGTCTGGCTTTAGCCAACATGCCCTCCCTGCTTCCTCCATCAGCTTTCCAGTTCTGGAACTATAATCAAATGAGTACTGTCTGGAAACAAATATGTCAATCTACTCCTCTATGCCCCATTCACCATCTCTGTAACTTCCCAAAACAAACTATCCTTCCCTGGCAAAAATTCCCTTCTCTGTCTCATCTCTGCAAATTAGTATATAAATTCCTTGAGGGCAGAGAATGTCTGAATTTGTATTTGAATCTGCAGAGCCTAGCACAGTGCTTGAAACATAGTTAGTGTTTAATAAATGCTTATTTATTAATTCATTCAAATATGTAGATTTATAGCTAAAAGGCTTCTGGCTGCATTTTAAGCTCGAAAATTGTGTTTTTCAATTAAATATCTTATTAGGAGCTTAACATTGAATGCCATACAACTGAACTTACTTAATGCCTATTTACATTTAAATTAATTTTAACTCAGAAGTATCATAGCATAGTCTTTAGCTCTAAGGCCTAATCAGGACATTTCTTCACATGATAATAGTTCAAGTTTATTCCATTCTTATCACTGTTCTTTTTTTCACATTGTCATTTCATAAAGATCTTTTTTTAAAAGTCCAAATAGGTGGCTTTTAATTGCGTTATACTGTAAAGGTATGATCGAACTAATCAATCACCCCACCCTATGTAAGTAACCCTGTAACCTCTATAGAGCAAGAATACGAAGGATTGAACCAACCTGAATTACATGTGAACAAAGCCAAGACATCTTTCTAGTGGAACTGCAAACTGGAAGAAACTTCAGATTGGTTAGGCCACTTGCTCATGTCCTGTGGGGCTTACATAAGTATATCATACATTGGGCAGGAGAGAATATTTTGTACCAGCTGTTCTTATTATAGAACCTTAGCAAATATCCCTTTCTAAAGCTAATTAAGTCTATCTAACTAATGAATAAAAACTGACAGCCATGAAAGATAAGCACGCTGGTGGAGGCTTATGAGCTACAGTATTAGACAAAGACATCTCCTTCTCTATCTTTCAAGGTTATCCTTAGAATACAAAGAGGAAGATCAGTAGCTTTGCTCCAGGGAGTTGACCGTCAGTAAGAGAGTACTCTTAAGAGCATGTATTGCAATGGTTTTCCATTGCATTAATGTATAAAATTGACTTAATCCCTCTTCTATTTTTGAACATTTAAGTTGCTTCCAGTTTTTTAAAATCTCATATAATTCTGCTATAAAAATATTTTAACAAATCACTCTTTTTCTTTTATTTTGTCTTGATTACTCTATCTGGGTATATTTCCAACAATGGAATTATTGGGAATTGTTATTTTAGATAGCTAGGTGGTGTGATACATCCAGGACCAGACAGGGAGTCAGGAAGAAATGAGTTCAAATTCCACATCAGACATGTACTAACTGTGTGACCTTGGGCAAGTCACTCATCCTCTGTTTTCCTCAGTTTCCTCATCTACAAAATGGGAAGCAATTGTTCTGTTTGTGTAGAGGGAAAAAATGCTCTTTCTATCAGATTTTCTGAGGTCCTCATTATACAAGTATTCTTGAAGATTTTGGAGAGTCAATTGACCTTAAGTTACTGAAAAAGCTATTCTGAATGCTAATTTCCCAGGTTACATAAACCTAGTTCTTGGATAGTCTTTTCCACTTAGTCTTTTCCACTCTCATGATTGGTTGACAAGACAACTCAGAATTTATATATATATATATATATATATATATATATATATATATATATATGCATATATGTATATATATGTATATATATGTATATATGTATGTATAATGTATATATCATATACATATATAATATGTAAAGTATTTTTATGTGTGTAGTATATGTACATATATACATGCATATATACATGTATGTGTATACATATATTTGTATATATAAAAACCCCAATGACATTAGTGTAGGCACTTGTAGTCTAAGGAGAAACCAATGATGAACTAGTTCCATAGTTGGCCTAAAAATAACACATGGTAATGGCATTGGAAAGTGGTGGGTTTTTTCAAAATGGACAGTCTTCTCAGCTTAATAGCTAATAAAATATCCTGAGAATGACCTAGACAGAAGATACTGTTAACTTAGTTTGCCAGATTTTTTTGTAGAAGTTATAGGGAGGAAATAATCTACTGAATTTTTTGTGTGCAAATTTATGAGGCTACAAGACGCAGTGCTTCAAAGGAAACTTAAAAAAAAAACCAGGAAGGATTACAATAAACCATATTTAACACAAAAATTTCTGCTACTTCGGAAGAGGATTTCCCAAAATGGAGGTGGCACTGAGGGTTTAGTAGTCAATAAGTACAGCAAGAACAATAACATGTAACACTCAGCCTCATTTCTACAGTTAGAAGTTCAAACTGTGGGGGAGGGCACTGCCATCAAAATGAGGTTCTAGTTGATGAAAAAAAAATGTTACTCGGGGCTCACGGAAAAAGTTTATTGCAGACAGAAGCATGACAATATAATAGAGTATTAGATCTGTCAACTCCAAAAGCAAATGACCAAAGAGTCACAGAGGTTTCCCAACTGCTAATTCTTAAAATACCAAAGAGCGCACATAGGTTATCACAACCACAGTTAACTCTGAAAAATAACATGTAATTAAATAAATAAAACCAAAGAGCTAACAATGGTCATAAGCAAAAAGCTTTCTTTATTCCATCGGAGGAGGGAAACTAGACACATGTGCCAGGGCCTCCTCTGGTAGAGAACACTCACTTTAGTGCAGGCAAATCTCACTACATATATTAGCGGCTACACAGTGGGCTGTAGCTCTGACAATGAGAGGTAATAGCAACAATGAGACAAGTTTGATTCATAGCAGGGGTTCAAGACCAGAACATGGATACTGCAGGTGCTTGTCTGAGCTCAGAGACCACATGGCACTGATGTGAAACAATTGAGTCCATCCAGAGGGTAAGTGCAAAGGATTGTTGTTATGCCAAGCTCAGGGGGTGCTTGAGGGGCCTTAGCTCTGGGAAACAGTGTCTCCTAATAGGATTAAAAAGAGAGAGGTGGTCTTAACATGGGGATCAGGA
Organism: Trichosurus vulpecula; assembly: GCF_011100635.1. Lineage (NCBI taxonomy): Eukaryota > Metazoa > Chordata > Mammalia > Diprotodontia > Phalangeridae > Trichosurus > Trichosurus vulpecula. The sequence goes on along the minus strand of NC_050579.1, from coordinate 217,787,565 downwards.
GACAGGGAAGACAATGGCTTTATTGGCTGAGCAAAAGCCCTGAAAACAGTTATGAGATGTGATATTAAAGAACCGCAATTTCTGCCTTAAAGCCATCTTTTAAGCTGTGGGCAGTAGTCTGTGAGTAGACCAACAATACTATCCCTGCTATATAGGCTTGGTAAAAAGGAATAGCTACAGATTTTTGAGCAGAAGAGTAATAAATGTTTTAGGGAAATTCAGCATATGAATCAATATTCTGCAGCCCTGTGTATCATCATGAAGGCGAAGTTCTTCACAATGAAGAGAGGATAAATGGAGGAAATATCCCAGCAGCACTGTTACAAAATCATGGCATCTTGAATTTGGAAGGGACCTTAAGTCATTGTCTCTCATCTCTAAAATTCTGTCTACTGTATATAAATGCTGCACACAGTTGGTACATTTGGAGGTCATCATTCTCCTAAACCCTGCCCACCCCACCCCCAAGTTTGGCATTATTCCTCTTCTGTGTCCTTTTAAATTCTACTGTATTCTACTGCCCAAGATGGTGGAGTAGAAGGAAATGGTACAAATTCATTCTCCCCCACCAATAAACAACCCAATTGCCACACAACTCACCTCTCCTCCTGCTTTAACAAGCAATAGATCTGATCTTGATCCTTTGAGATATGAAAGGGAAAGGGAAAGGCTTGAACAATGAAAGTGAAAGTGTAAGACTTCGAAACAAAGGGGTAAAGTGTCAACACAAAGAAAAAAGTCTCAACTCTAGAGGTTGCTTTTGTTTTTTGAGGGGGCCTCCAGGAGGAGGAGTAGCTTTTTGGGAAAGAAAAAAACCACAATAATGAGATAATATTGCCTTATTAATGACCTCAGTAATAAGGTAAGTTAAAAAGTCCCTTCCTTAGTCCCCCCAAGAAAAGGCCTCAACTAGGTCCATTCCACCAGATGAGGTTACTACTCAAACATAGCCATGGATTAAAGAAGAGAGTCAAAAAAGACAGTAGGTATGTGGTTGTGGGAGTGGTTGTGTTTTGTTTTGAGGATACTGAATGAAGAAAAAAGGGAAGAAGGATATACTTGGTGGGAAATTGTAAGAAGATTGGGGGAACTCATAATTAGGGTATACAAGTATATACCAACATGAAAGGAGTAGAGGGACTGAGTTTCATTTAAATTTCACTTTCATGTAAACTGTTCAAGAGAGTGAAGGAGAGAGAGAGAGAAAGAGAGAGAGACAGAGAGAGAGATTGTTATATGAATATATTCAAATTGAGAGGAATAAAACAATGAAAAGGAAGGAAGGAAGGAAAGAAGGAGTATAATAAGAAGGGTAGATTTAATAGGGCTTAGTCATAAGGTAAACAATTCTAATTTCAGAGAGGGGATGGGGGTGTAGTTAAAGGGAAAGAGAGAATAAGAACTTTAATAGAGAGGGTACAGGGAGCAAGAAGAAAAAGTATATGAAAATAGGATGGAGAGAAATATACAATTAACTAACATAACTATGAAAATGGGATGAACTCCCTCATAAAATGGAAGAGGATACCAGAATGAATTAGAAAGCAGTATCTAACAATATGTTGCTTACAAGAAACATAATTGAAACATAAAGACTCACTCAGAATTAAAAATAAAGATTTGGAGCAAAATCTATTATGCATGGGCTGAACTCAGAAAAGTCAGACTAGCAATTATGGAATTCATATACGGTAACAGCAAAGATAGACTTAATTAAAAGAGATAAAAAGATAAACTATATTATACTGAGAGATACCATAGACAAAGAAGTAATTTCAATGTTTAACATATATGCACCACATGACCAAGCATCTAAATTACAAAGAGAAATAATAATACTATAATACTGGTGGAAGAGGGGAGGAAGAAGTGAGTGCTCAATGTAATCCCTTTTAGCCTTAGATAAATCTAACAACAGCAAAAGAACAAAGTTAAGAACCCTAACAGAATTTTAGAAAAGTTAGGTATGATAGAAATCTGACAATTATTGAATAGGAATACAAAGGACCATGTTCATGATGTTCATGGAACCTTTACCGAAACTTATGACAGAGGTTGGGGGGGTGAGGGGGGGAGGGGGAGAGAGGGAGAGGGAGAGAGAGAGACAGAGAGAGACAGAGAGAGAGAGAGAGAGAGAGAGAGAGAGAGAGAGCGCAGATCAACAAATTGAGCATAAGATTTTTTAAAAAATAGAAAAACAAAAAAATATATAAATCTTTTAAACTCCAAAAGAGAATTCCAGAAAATTAAAGAAGAGATTAAGAAAACTGAAAAGAAACAACAACAAAAGAAGCAGTAAATAAAACAAGTTGTTTTCATTAAATAGATAAACCATTAACTACTTTAATTTTTAAAAAGAAGAGAAAATACAAACTACCAGTATCAAAAAATGAAAAAATATTTATAGTAAATGAAAACATGAAAGATATTGTTAAAAATTATTTTGCCCAACTATATGCCCCAAAACCCAACAACTCATGTCAAATAATCAAGATTAACAAAAATATAAAATATACAGATTAATGGAACACAAAATAGAGCATTTCTTAAAATCCAATGTCATAAAAAGCAATTAATTCCAATATTTCATAAACAATTTGCAAAAATAATAAAAGAATGGAGCCTATCAATTTCCTTGTATAAAACAAATATGATCTTGATATCAAAAAGGAGAGTAAAAAAATACTATAGCCCAATTTCCCTAATGAACATTGAAGACTATATACTATGACCAGGTTAGATTTCTAACTGGATTGTTTTGATATTAGGAAAATTATAAATTTAATCAATCATATTAATAACAAAAACAAAAATTTATGTGATTATATCAATAAGTGAAGGAAAAGTGTCTAACAAAATACAACACTCATTTCTGCTTTTCAAAAAATATTAAAAATAGGAATAAATGGATGTTTTCTTAACATATATTATGTTATCAAGCCAAGAGTATTATGTGTAACAGGGATAAACTATAATCTTTCCCAAAAAGATCGGGGAAAAACCATTGTCACCACTTTTATTTGATATAGTACTAGCTATAGGAACATACCAAGAATAAGAAAATGAAGGAATAAGCGTAAGTAAATAAAAAACAAAATTATAACTTTTATGTCTTACATGGATAACCCTAGAGTCACTAAAATTAGTTGAAAACCTTTAATAATTTCAGCAAAAGTGCAGGATACAAAATAAATCTAAACAAATCATCAATATTTCTATGTAATACCAATAATACCCTACAGGAAGAGATAAAGTACATTTAATATAACTACAGAATTACTTGAGTCTGCCAAGATACATACAAGAACTACAAAACACTGATTCACAGAAATAGACATAAATAATATATATATATATATATATGTATATATATATAATATGAAATAAGTGCTCAGTAGGTAGCCTGAACAAATATGATAATTCTGGCAATGCTATCTAAATCAACTTACTTTTTTAGTGCTATACCAATCAAACTATCAAAATATTATGTTGTAGAACTAGAAAAAATAATAACATAATTCATAAGTAATCACACAAGGTTAAGAATATCCAGATATAGGTATATATAGATAATAAATAAGAACAAAGTGTTCTTAAATAAGAGCAAAGCACCAGATCTCAAACTACGCTACAAAGCAGTAATTCTCAATTAGTGTTGGTTAAGAAACAGAGATATTAAACAGTGGAACAAATGAGATAAACAACATACAGAAATAAGTGAACCTAATAGCCTTTGTTCTATTTGCTGTATTCTGTAAATATAAACAGAAATAACCTGTGTTCTAGAAATACAAAACTCTCCATTTAATTTTTTTTAATTACTGCTTAGAGAACTAGACAACAGTTTATGGATACAGGGGTGGGGAACCTGCAGCCTTGAGACCACATGTGGCCCTCTAGGTCCTCAAGTGCAGCCCTTAGAGGACAACATGTGGCCTTGAGGCTGCAAGTTCCCCACCCCTGGTAGAAGTTAATTTTAGACCAGCAAAATACTTTACACCAAGATAAGTTTCAAATGGATACAGAATAAACAAATTAGAGAAATGAGTAAGAAATTGTCTTTCAGCTTTATGGATAAAGGAAAAATTCATAACCAAACAAATCAGAGAGGCTCACAGAGTATAAAGTGCACTAAAATCATTACACAGTACATGCCCTTTGACCCAGTTATACTATTGCTAGGCCTATATCCCAAAGAATTCAATTAAAGTGGAAAAGATGCTAAATGTAAAAAAAAAAACATAGCAGTTTGTTTTGTGATGGAAAAAACTGGAAACAAAGTGGGTACTCATCAGTTGGGGAGTGGCTTACAAATTATGAATATAACAGAATTCTATTGTGCTGTAAAAAAGGAGGGAAAAGATTTCAGAGTTATGGAAAGACTTGTATGAACTGGTGCAGAGTGAAAAGAGCAGAACAGAACCATTTATGCTCTAACATCAATATTGCAAAAATTAACTATTCTGAAAGAGTTTTGATCGATTGAATGATCAACCATCATTCCAGAGGACTGACAAAGATGAATACTGCCTACCTCATGACAGAGAGATGATGGAATAATATTCAGAGTAAGAAAAGAATTTTTGGACATGACCAATGTGGGAAAATGTTTATGTGATACATGAATTCTGAATTTCTTTCTTTCTATCATTTTTCCAATGGATGGGAAAAGTGAGAGGGAGAAAAAGATAATGCTTAATGATTGAAAACAATAAAATAATTTAAAAAGAAAATACTCTGCTATGGCATTCATTTAGTATAGTATTTAAAGACCACAACAAAACCTTTGAATAACCTATATATGTACTTTTTAATTATATCAAACATAACTTTTCTATCTTGATAAAATTTCTACAAAATCCTATCATTTCTAGATTTTTTTATATTGCATTTGTCAGGTTGTTCCCTCACAGCAGAAGGCATTACAGAAGTGCGAGATATGTGCTTAAACACCAACAAGGTGAGGAGAGAAGCCACAATAAGCCAAGGTGTAGAAAGGACAATGTGGTCCCAAAGTCCCTCGGAAACTTTTCTACTCAAGTCATACGTGCATTTTCCCTACCCACCTAGGAAATCTAAGCCTCTAGCTCAAATCTACCAAACTCTTCCTTTGAGAGAGATCACGGTATAGTATCAGGAATCTCAGAAGAGGTGTCTTAAGATATGTACTAGCCTTGGCTTTGGCCTTTACTAGTTATGTCCCTGTTGCTGGCAAATTCCTGGAAGAAACTGGCTTCATCTAATGATTATATTTCTTCACTGTCCACTGTTACTCAACTGCCTGCAATCTATCTTCTCCCAATACTGCTAAAATTGCTTTCTTAAAGATCACCAGTAACTTCCCAATGCCAAATCCAATAGCCATTTTTTGTTTTGTTTTGTTGCCCAGTATTCCCATTCTCTGCAGCATTTGGCAGTATTGACTATCCCCATCTGAATATATTCTCAAATGGTGAATAAGATAGCCAATTTTTCTTGCTCTCTAACTACCACCTTTCTGTCTTTTTATTTAGATACTCCTTTTCCTTACCCCTTAAAAATCACTGTTCCTCCAAGGGTCTGTCCATGGCCTTCTATATTTTTTCACTTGGCAATCTCACTCACTTTCATAGCTTCAGATCCTACCTTTACAAGATAGCCCTAAATCTATATCTCTCTAACCTTGACCTTTCTTGCAATATCTAGACCTGTTTCCAAATGCTGATAAGGCATCTCTGACTAGCTGTTCTACTAACACCTTAAATTCAGCATGTCCGAAATTGAGTTTATCTTTTTTTCTTAAATCCATTTCTTCTTCTGACTGAAGTATTTCTCTTGGTGGCATCTTTGTTCACTCAGTTTCCCACAGTCTCTTCTCTCTTCCAAACCTTTCCGAATGATTGATTCTAATACCACAATGTCTCTTGCATCTGCCCCTCATCAGGAGACCCACTACCATTGCCCCACTAGTATACTATTACCTACCTTGACTATATGCAATAGCCTTTTAACATGCACTCTTGCTTCTACTCTCTTCTTCCTCTAGTCTATGCTTGATATAAAATTTTTATGCACACATATCATGGCACTTCTTTGCTCAGATTGCTCCTTATGCCTCAAATGTCTTCTCATCCCCTTCAAGACTCTTGAATCTTGCAAGAGATTGGATTCTGAAATTGTTCAGGCAAAGCAGTTAAAAGGATGACATTGGAGAGATTTAATTTCTTCTTTAAAGCCACCACTATTTCATCCTAGAAAACAGTGTCCCAGTACCAAACCCAAGTTGGTAACAATTTTCTCTCCCCTCAGATATCACATAACCCATTAACTAGACAATGAGCTTTTACGTAAATATATCTTCTTCCAAAGTGCCCAGTTAGCATAATGCCTTGCTCCCAGATAGTTAGGTAGTACAATGGATAGAGCACTGGACTTGGAGTTAGGAAAACCTAAGTTCAAAATCTGCCTGGGATATAGGCCTGGTAGTGAAATAGTTGAGTCAGTAACTGTAATGTTAACACAATTTGAAGATCTACCCAGCCGCTTAATAGGCCTATGTGACCTGTTTTGAACCTGAGTCACATGGAAGCCTGACTCACATGAGCCTGGATCACCAGGGTTGGGATGCCCTCTGGCCCTGAAGGAGGCATTTTGCTTCGGGGCTCACTCACTGGAAGAGCATTTGTGTAAGTTAGCCAGATGAGACTCTGGGTAGCCATAAAGGAGTCCCCAGCTTTGAAAAATCTAGGTGTTGATGCTTCTCTCTCTGGTAACTATGTATGTATTGCTTTTGGTCAGACAATTGGAAGCCTTGTCTGTTGGTCTTTGCTGTTTGTATTTGCTCCATTTATATAATTTCTGCTTGTAATTTCTGTTTGTATTTTCTCTGAAGTTCAGGGTGCTGACTTTTCCCCTGAACTTTAACCCCCCAATTAAAGTAAGATTGTTAACCCCTTTAAAGTTGCTTTCCTTTAGAAAAGCAGATCGAAGAACCTGTGCTAGCAGCCCTCCTGTGTGCTGGTGTTACTGTTCTAGCATTGTAAGGTTCTAAGACTTCTAAAGACACATGATGGAAAATTCTATCCACATCCAGAGAAAGAATTATGGAGAATTAAGGCAAATAGAAGCATACTATTTGCTCTCTCTCTCTCCTTTTTATTTTGTTTCTTCTTTCTTTTGGTTCATTCCATTGGTTATAATTCTTCTTTGCAATATGACTAATGTGAAAATATGTTTAATGTGAACCTATACGTAGAGTCTATATCTGATTGCATGCCATTTTGGAGAGGGCAGAGGCAGGAGTGGAGGGAGGGGGAGAAAATTGTGGAACTGAATGTTGTAAACTAAAAATAAATTAATTAATTAAACAAAAAGAAATAGCTGAGTCAAAGGACACACTTTGTTTTAGTCTTTCTGTATAATTCCAAATTGCTTTCCAGAATGCTTATACCCCTTTACAAGTGTACCAACATTGCACCAAAGTGTCTGTTTTCCCAGCATTTTCCTTTGTTGTCATCTCTGCCACTCTGACGTGCATGAAGTAAGATCTCAGAATTGCTTAATTTGCATTTCTCTAATTATTAGTGATTTGGAGCATTTTTTTCATAAGGCTCTAAAGCCATATATGAACTGCCTGTTCATACCAGCGGTATATTATTAAATACATCCTAAAAGAAGGGAACCTATACACACTTCTGATAAAATAATAGAACCCATGAAGTAGAAAATGAGCACCAAAGATCACACAAAACATCAAAAGTTCCCATTCTGAGGTGGAGGGGGTCCCTGAGGTTCAGGTGGGGACAGACCTGTCAAGGGCTGTGCATTGGGAAGCCTGACCCAGTTTGAGTCTTGGAACTGCCTCTGGGCTCCCAAGCTGCCTTCCAAGTCCCAAGGCATTCTTTGGGACCTTGCTGACAGACAGGCTTGGGTGTTGAGAAAGCCAATGTGAAGGCCACCTCATTAGTAGATGACTTCATAGACTGTGGCCTTCTTGTTCCCCAAGCTGGTGATAATAAACTGGCTATCCATGGAGCAGTCAGAGCTCAGGACTGATGAGGATTCTTTTTACTGGAAGATGCTGTCTCCCTAGGCACTGAGTAGTTTGTCTTTGTAAGTGTTCACAAACCATGTCCCATAGGAGGTGAACTTGAGGGAGAAGAGGCAGCTTTTATGAAGGTATAGTTTGTCTAGCTTGATGACATGTAGGATCTCCACAATGCTGCTCTCCAGGCCCACCACCAGCCAGTCAGTTGCCTTTGAGGCACTTGTCCAATGAGATATGAGATCTACAGTCACGCTGTAGGAGCTCTTGGCTTTCATGCAGGTCCCAGAAGTGAACAGTGTTGTCTGGGTCCCCATTCTACAGCTGTACCCCATCATTAGAGATGTCAATGCCACTGGTCCCCCATCTGTGTGGTCCTGGAACTACCAGACCATGACCTGTTTCTGCAGGTCCCACACAACAAAGTTGCTATCACTGAAGCAAGAAAATCACACCTTGGCCTCAGGACTGATGGCCAGGTTTTAGAGGGCAGATGCCAAGGATGTGAGTTCAGCCTTGATGCAGAAGGTAATGGCTGCCAGGTCCCAGATGGACAAGGTGCTGCCTTCCCCACCCACAATCAAGGCCCCACCCATATGGCAGTGACTTGCAGAAGCAGATGCAGTTGTCTCAGATCAAGTAGTCAAGCTGTGCCATGGGAGTCTTGGCGTCTGGCTGGGCCATGACCTACACTTTCACACAGCCTTTGCCCTCCATGCTGGATAGAGTTGCTGATGGTTACAGCACAGTTGACTTTGGCAAGGGCCAGGACGTACAGCTGTCAGGCATGTAGAGGGATGCCAGTGCCCAGGAAGAGCATCAGATGGGAAGGGCACTGGCAGCAAATGCCCATCAGCAGACAATTGAAAAGAGTAAGTCAGTTTCCCTGAGGAGCTGCTGGGCAGGTTAGTTGGAGAGTGGCTCAAACTCATAAATTTGAATCAGTTCCTTATGTTTTGGAAATGAGACCTTTATCAGAGAAATTTATTGCAAAGATTTTTTCCCCAGCCAAGTGTTTCTCTTTTCATCTTAACAATTGGATTTGTTTGTGCAAAAAAAATATCAATTTTATGTAATCAAAATTATCCATTTTCTGTGATCCTCTCTGTCTCTTGTTTGGCCATGAACTTTTCCCCTATTCATAGTTCTAATAGGTACTTGTTTCCATATTTCATTTGGAATTTATCTTGGTATAAAGTAAAATATGTCAGTCTAAATCTCATCTCTTCCATACTACTGTGCACTTTTTCACACTGTGTTTGCCAAATGATGAATCCTCATCCCAGTAGCTTGGGAATCTTTTAATTTGAATGCCAGGGTACCAGACGCACTTGCTTCTGTAGGTTTTGTACCTAATCTGTTTCATTGATATCAATCCCTCTGTTTTTTAACCACTAACAAATCATTTTAATAATTACTGTTCTGAAGTATAATTTGAGATCTGGTCCTGATAGGGTCCCTTTGTTCCCATTTCTTTTTATTGTTTCTGTTGAGAATTTACTTTACTTTCTTTCCATATGAATTTTACTTTTTTATTTCCAAAAGTAATCCTTTTGTATAGTGAAAGATAACAAAAAGAAAATGAGGTAATAACAAGTAAAGAAGAATCAAAATTATCGCTTTTGCAGATGATATGATAGTATGCTCCCAGAACCCTAAACAGTCAAATAAAAAATTAATTGAAACCATAACTTTGGCAAACTTGCTGGATATAAAATAAATCTACACAAATCATCAGCATTTCTAAATAATACTAATAAAACCCAGCAGGAAGCAATAGAAAGAGAAATTCCATTTAAAATAATTATACAGTGTATAAAATATTTTGGAAGTCTGTCTTCCAATATACATACAAAGACTATATAATTGCAACTAAAACTGTGTACAGAAATAAAGACAGACCTAAATAATTGGAAAAAATATTAATTGTTTCTAGGTAGGATGAGGCAATATAATAAAAAGGTCGATGCTATCTGAATTAATTTACTTATTTCCTTGTTTTCAATGCATGATGGTCCTTTTCTGGTCATCCATTCCTGGTTGATTTATTTTATCTATTTCTTAAATGCAAGCCATTATTAGCAATATGTCGCAGTCATTTTACATTCATTGTATGTTTCTTCTTTGTCCTTTGGCTTGGTCTCAATTGTAATTCTTCAGAGATTGTAGAGTTCCATGATTCATTCATAGCCATAGAGTATCACCGGAAGAATATTAATATGAAAGGGATGTGTGTGTGTGTGTGTGTGTGTGTGTGTGTGTTGTCAGAGAATAGCTCGCAATCATTGAGCATACTATATAATTTCCCATTTGCAATCCAGCCTGTTCTCTTTCTCCTATTCCTACTTCATGGAGTTATTGTAAGGAAATTACTTTATGAATCCTGAAGTGTGCTACAAATATCAATTATTATTAAATCCTAATATTCTAAAATGATGAGTTCCCTACTAAATTCTCACCTTGATGAATCATTGGGCAATGCCAAGGATCCTGGGTTCCCAAAGGCTATACAGATCTTTTAGGCTTCACCAAGATGTAAAAGCTCTATGTAGAAGCCCTGTGGTATGTTCAGAGTCTCTTATTTGAGGACCAGCCAGGTTTGGATAGGTTATCCCCAAAGGCTGGCTACAAAGTAATGATTTTTTGAGGGGGGAGGGGAGGGTCTCACAGAAATTCATGGAAACCATTAACTAGGGTAATGAGTAATGATAATCTTCCTTGGTAGAGGAAATGCCTGTGACAATGAAATTATGGGTCCTTTGAGAAAAGGTCATGCCTTTCTTGAAGTTTGAGATAAACAAGCTTAGACCAAATAAAATGCACTAAGGAAAATTGGATGGGGGGGTGTCTTTAACCATTGAAATTAACATCAAGGAGAAAATCCATGTTAATTCTATATATACTGTGAGGTACTATCAAAGACAAAATGTTGAACTCTAAAAACTAGCTTCATGTGTTAATTTTTAGGTGTTATTCTGGTAACGCAATCAACAAAAATAAAGAAGTTGGGAAGGAAATTTTCAGGAGAAAGATGATGAATTCAGTTGTGAACTTGAATAGTTTTGAGTCATGGCAGGAAATTCAAGGTGAGATATCCTCTAGTTAGTCGGTAATAATTCTGGAACTTGAGAGAGTTTAGGCTTAGAGACATGGATTTAGGAATAAAGAGGTGATAACTAAAGAATCAGTTAAAAGAAGGTCAGTTTTTAAAAAAAGACGGCAAAAAGAAAGATCAGGGCTGTGTCTTGAATAATCCTCAGGGAATGCGGAGAGGAATAGAGTCTTACATACGAAAGCTAATTAAAATAGTGCTCAAAAATGAAACTATATCTAATCAAGGGAACTGGAAGACACATTAAACATGGTTTAAAAAATTATCGTTGAGGAAATAAGATAGTCAAGAAATATAATTGAGCTCTATCCTAAAACTCTTTCACAAAGATCTAGAAAATGTACCAGACAGAGTCCTGACTGGGAAAGCCAAGATAAAACTAAGGAATCATTTTTCCAGCCCATATCATCATACAGAGAAGAGACAGACTGAGAAATCTGTGGATGTCAGGGATGTGGTTTAGCTAGAAATTTCCATAAGGAATATTTTAGTGCAGGGACTAAACGAAAGGAAAAGCTGTTTGCCAAAGTAAGAAGAGGTCACAAACACAAAGACCTGACCTTGTGCAGAGTGCAGAAGCAGATGCCAACTGGCTAGTTTTGAATGAGAGATTTAGAATTGAGTCAGAAGGAGACCTGTGCCTAGGGATGGCATTCCAAATTAAGAAACAGTCACTGGCTGCAGGCTACGTACTGAATGAGGAGCATGTTCAGAAGCAAGCGCAACTATTTGACTCAGACCCCAAAACTTAAATAGCATGGGTGTCTCAGTTTCAGCCTCCAGTCCAGTCTCAAACCTACAGAAGAAAAACTAAAGTGGGAAACTCAGACCAAAAGCAGTAGTTTTGTCATTCTGAACCAGCAGTTTTTCAGCTGGCTGATAGTGGATAAGTTCAGTGGGACTATAACCAGGGCCGAGCTTACAGATATGCTACTTGGATGTAAAACCAGATCAGGATCTTGCAAAGGTCCGACAGAGGGCAGCAATCAGTTTTGCCCTGGATCAGATCACTCTTAGAGCAGAAGACATAAACCCAAAAGAAGAAAATTACTTCAAAACATCCACAAGCAAAGCCTCAAGGAAAACATAGCTTGGGCAGAAGTTTGACTAGAATTCCAGGAAGGGATGAAGCATGGAGAGAGAGAGAGAGAGAGAGAGAGAAGAGAGAGAGAGAGAGAGAGAGAGAGAGAGAAAGAGAGAGAGAGTTTAAAATATTTTTTATAAATGTGAGACGGCCAGAAGGAAAAATGGAGAACAGAATTAGCAGCTTGGCACAAGAGGTGTAAAACTTTACCCAGGAAAAAAAAAATCTTCCTGAAAATTAGAATGAACTGAATAGAAGTTAATGACTCTATGAGACAACAAGAAACATTAAAACAAAGTCAAAAGATCGAATAAAAGAAAAGAAAATGTGAGGTATCTCATAGCAAAAACCAGTAGCCAAAACAAAAGTTAAGGAAAGCTGTTTTAAGAATCGATGGAAAAGAAAGTCATAAACAAAAAGGAGTCTAGACATCATATTTCAAGAAATCATAAAAGAAAGCTGTCAAATTTCTTAGAACCATAAGGCCTGCACTGAACTGTGCTCCACTCTCACCCAGGTGTGACAGCCCCTTCCTGCTCACCTTCTAAGTTGTCTTTTGCATCTGTGGGCTGAGAGGTCTGGAAACCACCACTGCTGCCAGTGATTCAGTCACCCCAAGGCCTGTGCCAGGTTTGCTGGGGCCCAGTCTGCATTCGACTGTGCTCCTCTCTCACTCTGGTGCAACAGACCTTTCTTGCCAACCTTCCAAATTGTCTTGGACTGGAAATTTGTTCCACTCCACCTTTTCGTGGGTTCTGCTGCTCTAGAATTTGTTTTGAGTCATTTTTTAAAAAGTAATTGGAGAAGTTTGGGGGAGAACTCAGGCAAGTCCCTGCCTTTACTCTGCCATCTTGGTTCCACCTTGGTCTCACATAATCAGGATGAGAAAGTAAAAACATATAACCAAAGAAAAAGAGGTTGGGGGGATCAGGCAATGCTTGAACCTCTTCATCTAAACTGATCAAAGGAGGGATGAATACACAAACAAAAGGTAATGAAACAGATTGCATTAAACCCGATTGTTGTGTTTGTCCTTCGTTTTCAAAGAGGACCATGGCATCAGGGAGATGATGACATGACTTGCAGTTGACTTTGGTTTGAGTGAGGAAGGGTTGTGCAAGGTCATTAGCCTCAGTTTCCCCTCCAGAGCCATCTGAGTCCAGGGGCCAGATACTCATCAGGATGACTGCAGATGACCCAGGATGCAATGGGAGACCCTGGCCCTTTCAAGCTAAGGCCTTTTCATGTACTCACTTAGAGTAAGGTAACACCCATTCAGTGAATAGGCCTCTTTAAGAAGTGAGTCCAGCAACGGTCCCTTTAATTAGAAAAAAATTAAAAAAAATTAAGCTGGGAGGAGAAGACCCTCAGGATTGCAGTTCCAAAGAGAAACAGTGATCATTGATATTCATACTAAACCAGGAGAGCCCAATCTATGAGATTCAGAGGGAACTGAGTTTAAGGTTTTGTGAAAGAAAAAAGAAAGAGAGAGAGAGAGAAAGAAAGAAAGAAAGAAAGAAAGAAAGAAAGAAAGAAAGAAAGAAAGAAAGAAAGGAAGGAAGGAAGGAAGGAAGGAAGAAAGTAAAAGAAAAAAGAAAAAGGGAAGGAAGAGAGAAAGAAAGAAAGAAAGAAAGAAAGAAAGAAAGAAAGAAAGAAAGGAAGGAAGAAAGAAAGAAAGAAAGAAAGAAAGAAAGACAGAAAGAAAGAAAGAAAGGAAGGAAGGCAGCAAGGAAGAAAGTAAAAGAAAAAAGAAAACTGTAAGTAAGACAGAAAGAAAGAAAGAAAGAAAGAAAGAAAGAAAGAAAGAAAGAAAGAAAGAAAGGAAGGAAGGAAGGAAGAAAGTAAAAGAAAAAAGAAAAAGGGAAGGAAGAGAGAAAGAAAGAAAGAAAGAAAGAAAGAAAGAAAGAAAGAAAGAAAGAAAGAAAGAAAGGAAGGAAGGAAGGAAGGAAGGAAGAAAGTAAAAGAAAAAAGAAAAAGGGAAGGAAGAGAGAAAGAAAAAGAAAGAAAGAAAGAAAGAAAGAAAGAAAGAAAGAAAGAAAGAAAGAAAGAAAGGAAGAAAGAAAGAAAGAAAGAAAGGAAGGAAGGAAGGAAGGAAGGAAGTAAAAGAAAAAAGAAAAAGGGAAGGAAGAGAGAAAGAAAGAAAGAGAGAGAAAGGGAGGGAGGAAAGGCACAGCAAGGCAAGGCAAGGCAAGCCAAGGCAAGGAAAGGAAGAAAGAAATCTAGCCAGTAAAGGCCAAGTTCAGTGAGCAGCTTCTGGCCATCAAAATTTACCTACCTTGGGAAAGGGAGAGGGAGAGGAAGAGAAAGAGGCTGAATTGAGTTACCCAACTAGCTGGGCCCCCATTCAGGCAGCTAGGCCTACTCCCAGGTTGTGTTTGTCCTTCGTTTTCGAAGAGAACCATGGCATCAGGGAAAGGATGACATGACTTGGATTTGAGTGAGGGACGGCTGGGCAAGGTCACCAGCCTCACTTTCTCCTCCAGAACCACCTGGATCCAGTGACCAGATATTCATCAGGATGACTAAAGATGAACCAGGATGCAATGGAAGACTCTGGCCTTTTTGGGAAAGGGGAAAAGAGACGGAGAAGAATAAGAGGTAGCGCAGATTAAGTGAGAGATTAGTCCTAAGCAAAACAAACCTTAAAGAGGGTAAATTGTTAAAGAGAAGAGGAGGGGAGATTTGAGAGAAAAGAAAATTAATGCTTGTTAATAGACAAAAATAAGTTACAGTTTAAAAATAAAATATATGGCACAATGAAGTGCGGATGTGGCCATAATTTTTTTTAATTTATTTATTTAACATATATAGTTTTCAGCATTGATTGTCGCAAAAGTTTGAATTACAAATTTTCTCCCCATTTCTACCCTCCCCCCCACTCCAAGATGACGTATATTCTGGTTGCCCTGTTCCCCATTCAGCCCTCCCTTCTGTCACCCCACTCCCCTCCCAGCCCCTTTTCCCTTCCTTTCTTGTAGGGCAAGATAAATTTCTACACCCCATTGCCTGTGTATCTTATTTTCTAGTTGCATGCAAAAACTTTTTTTTTTGTTTTTGAACATCTGTTTTTAAAACTTTGAGTTCCAAATTCTCTCCCCTCTTCCCTTCCCTCCCACCCTCCCTAAGAAGGCAAGCAATTCAACATAGGCCACATGTGTATCATTATGTATAACCCTTCCACAATACTCATGTTATGAAAGACTAACTATATTTTGCTCCTTCCCAACCCATCCCCCTTTATTGAATTTTCTCCCTTGACCCTGTCCCCTTTCCAAAGTGTTTGTTTTTGATTACCTCCACCCCCATCTGCCCTCCCCTCCATCATCCCCCCCTTTTTTTATCTTCTTCCCTCTTCTTTCCTGTGGGGTAAGATACCCAATTGAGTATGTATGGTTTTCCCTCCTCAGGCCAAATTTGATGAGAGCAAGATTCACTCATTCCCCCCTCCCCTGACCTCTCCCCTCCTCCCACAGAACTGCTTCCTCTTGCCACCTTTATGCGAGATAATCCACCCCATTCTATCTCTCCCTATCTCCCTCTCTCAATATATTCCTCTCTCATCCCTTAATTTGATTTTATTTCTTTTAGACATCTTCCCTTCATCTTCAACTCACCCTGTGTCCGCTCTCTCTCTCTCTCTCTCTCTCTCTCTCTCTCTCTCTCTCTCTCTCTCTCTGTATATATATATATATATATATATATATATATATATATATATATATATATATATTTGTACACACACACACACATACATATATACATACATGCCCATTCACTTATATATATACATAAACATATATATATATATACATATTTCTTTCAGTTACTATGATATTGAGGTCTCATGAATAATACACATCATCTTTCTATGTAGGAATGTAAACAAAACAGTTCAACTTTAGTAAGTCCCTTATGATTTCTCTTTCTTGTTTACCTTTTCATGCTTCTCTTGATTCTTCTGTTTGAAAGTCAAATTTTCTATTCAGTTCTGGTCTTTTCACTGAGAAAGCTTGAAAGTCCTCTATTTTATTGAAAATCCATATTTTTCCTTGGAGCATGATACTCAGTTTTGCTGGGTAGGTGATTCTAGGTTTTAATCCTAGTTCCATTGACCTCTGGAATATTGTATTCCAAGCCCTTCGATCTCTTAATGTAGTAGCTGCCAGATCTTGAGTTATTCTGATTGTGTTTCCACAGTACTCAAATTGTTTCTTTCTGGATGCTTGCAGCATTTTCTCCTTGATCTGGGAGCTCTGGAATTTGGGGACAATATTCCTAGGAGATTTCTTTTTGGGATATATTTGAGAAAGCGATCGGTGGATTCTTTCAATTTCTATTTTGTCCTGTGGCTCTAGAATATCAGGGTAGTTCTCCTTGGTAATTTCTTGAAAGATTATATCTAGGCTCTTTTTTTGATCATGGCTCTCAGGTAGTCCAATAATTTTTAAATTATCTCTCCTGGATCTATTTTCTAGGTCAGTGGTTTTTCCAATGAGATATTTCACATTGTCTTCCATTTTTTCATTCCTTTGGTTCTGTTTTATAATATCTTGATTTCTCATAAAGTCACTAGCTTCCACTTGCTCCAATCTAATTTTTAATGTGGTATTTTCTTCAGTGGTCCTTTGGACCTCCTTTTCCATTTGGCTAATTCTGCCTTTCAAGGCATTCTTCTCCTCATTGGCTTTTTGGAGCTTTTTTGCCAGTTGTGTTAGTCTATTTTTTAAGCTGTTGTTTTCTTCAGTGTATTTTTCAGTATTTTTTGGGTCTCCTTTAGCAAGTCATTGACTTGTTTTTCATGGTTTTTTCGCATCCTCATTTCTCTTCCCAATTTTTCCTCTACTTCTCTAACTTGCTTTTCCAAATCCTTTTTGAGCTCTTCCATGGCCTGGGACCAGTTCATGTTTTTCTTGGAGGCTTTTGGTGTAGTCTCTTGCACTTTGTTGACTTCTTTAGGCTGTATGTTTCAGTCTGCTTTGTCACCGAAGAAAGAATCCAAAGTCTGAGACTGAATCTGGGTGTGTTTTCGCTGCCTGGCCATATTCCCAACCAACTAACTTGACCCTTGAGTTTTTCAGGGGGGTATGACTGCTTGTAGACTAAAGAGTTCTATGTTCCACGTTTGGGGGGGATGCTCTGACTCTGCCACACCAGCACTCCTCCTTCCCCAAGAACCCCCAGCCTGGACTGGGCTTAGATCTTCAGCAGGCTGTGCACTCCTGCTCTGATCGGCCACTTAATTCATCCCACCAGGTGGGCCTGGGGCCGGAAGTAACAGCAGCTGTAGCTGCCCCACCTCCACTACCCCGGGGGTGGTGGCCTAACCGTGAACTTCTTCCACTCGTGCAGCTTTTCCCACTAACCTTCTCCACTGTCTTTGGTGTTTGTGGGTTGAGAAGTCTGGTAACTGCTGCAGCTCACTGATTCAAGGCACTAGGGCCTGCTCCACCCAGTTGCTGGACTGATTGGTCTGAGCCGCTCACACTGGGCTCTGCTCTGCTCCCAGCTCCCAGCTCCCAGCTCCCAGCTTCCAGCTTCTAGCTCTGTGTGGGATAGACCTCACCCAGAGACCATCCAGGCTGTCCTGGGCTGGAGCCCTGCTTCCCTCTGCTGTTTTGTGGGTTCTGCCATTCTAGAATTGGTTCAGAGCCATTTTTTATAGGTTTTTGGAGGGACTCGGCGGGGAGCTCACGCTAGTCCCTGCTTTCCAGCTGCCATCTTGGCTCCGCCCCCCGTGGTCTTAATTTAAATATCAAACTGATATCCACTGCTCTAGAATAGTTTAAATAGTCATCAATAGAAGTAGAGAACTTATAGTTCTCTTTCAGTCCTATAGTCTATATTTCTGTATCTCTGGAGTTTTAAATTCCACATGAAAGAAACTTGACAATATAAACTGAATCACATCCCAGGGATCATTAAGAACATAGAAAGCAAAATTATAGTCATTCAGCCCACTGAAACTAAACAAAATATCAAATACAATGCATACATCAGAAGAACAGACTATCAGGGGTGAGGAACCTGCAGGCTCAAGGCCACATGTGGCCTTCTAGGTCCTCAAGTGCAGCCCTTTGACTGAATCCAAACTTCATAGGACAAATCGCCTTAATAAAAGGATTTGTCCTATAAAACTTGGACTCGGTCAAAAGGCCACACCAAAGACCTAGAAGGCCACATGTGGCCTCGAGGTCATAGGTTTCCCATACCTAGGTCACTAGAGAAAGAAGACCCTGAAAAAAAACTCATAGGACCATAGATTTAGAGTTGGAAAAGCCCTGAGAGGTCATCTAGTCTTAGCTCCTTATTTTACAGATTATGAAACTGAGGCATAGGGAAGTTGAGTAACTGCCCATGGTCACACAGCCTATACCAGTAGCAAGACTTGAAACCAAACCAGCCATCTATCCATCCCATCACATTGCTTCATTGACTCGCTTTAAATTTCCAGTGTTAGTAGAGGTGGTCACATTTGCCTTATAAGGTTAACAGTATCATTCTAAGGATTTACTATATATAAAAATATACTTTGACATATGATAGACATGTCTATAACTGATAGGATTGCATTATGGAGGGAGGACCAGACTTGGAGTCAGGAAGACCTGAGTTCAAGTTCTGCCTCTGGTATTAGTTGTATAATTATGGGCAAGTCATTGAATCTTTTAGTGCCATTTAACCTCTCTAAGAACCTAAGTAACAAATCAGTTTCTGACCCGAATCAGTAAAAAGTGTTTCCACATAGCAATTCCTCATACCACTGAAATCCTATGTGTGGAACACGAACTAGATAGATACTTAGATCTCTGCGTATCTATATGTACAGATATATCTGTATGTCTCTAGATATAGTAAGAGAGAGATGCAGAGAGAAAAATAGAGACAGGGAAAGAGGGAGAGAAAAAGGAAGGACAAGAAGGAGAAAGAGAGAAAGAGGGGGAGAGAAAGAGAGAGAGAGAGAGAGAGAGAGAGAGACAGAGACAGAGACAGAGAGACAGAGACAGAGAGACAGAGAGAGACAGAGAAAGAGAAAGAGACAGGGAGAGAAAGAGACACAGAGAGAGAGAGAGAGAAAGAGAGAGAGAGAGAGAGAGAGAGAGAGAGAGAGAGAGAGAGACAGGGAGAGAAAGAGACACAGAGAGAGAGAGAGAGAGAGAGAGACAGAAAGACAGAGAGGGATCTAAACTAGAATTCTGCTATTTCTCATGTATGACATTCTATTTCCTACCTTTATAAAGGCTGTAAAATGTACTTTCTCCTCAGTTTCACCTCTTATAATCCCTACTTCAAATGCCATGTCTTACACAAAGCCTTTCCTGATCCTAACAATTATTACTGTCCTGCCTCAGTTGCTTTGTACAATACTTATTTTGTGAATGTGTTTGTGTATTTCCGTTGACATATCTGTGTATGTACTATTCCCTCTACCACCTAGTATAATGGAAGCTTCACAAGGGCAGAGACATCATTATTATTTTGTATCTTTAATACCTAGAATATCCTTTTGCATGTATTAGATGCCTAACAAATATTTGTTGAATAACTGAGAATATATATATATGTATACAAATATAACATATGTACAGGCACACATATATGTATATTAGAGACTCCTCTAAGAATGAATAATAGTAAAATAGGGCTCCCATATTTTGAAATTTGTCTTTCAAGTGTAAATTCAATTTCAACTCAACAAAAATATCAGAACCAATTCCCCCCATCACCTCTCCCCCATTAAAAGGCATAGGAGAGAGGGGGAGGAGAGACTATAAATTACCAATAGGTCTCTGCATGGATTTTTATATTAGCAAACATTCGTTGAGTATTTAATCTGCACACACTATTAAGCAATGGGTTATTATACGCCCATCGAGTCAAGAAGGAAAGAGACAACTTCTCCTTCATATAATCCTATAGAGACAACATATGGAAAACTTAATTCAGAATTGAGCACCAAAAATATATAGACTAATTGGATGGATCCAAAGAAGAATGACAAAAAAAAACAATTAGAGGAACCAAGGGATACATTTTATAAGCATAGATTATAGAAACTAAAATTTGACTAAGTACCAAGAAGGGAAAACAGTATGTTGTTTACACTACCCAAATGTCTTCTAATGAATTATTTAGCATGATTGGAGGAGCCAAGGAAGAAAATTAAGGAAAAGAAAAGCTGTTCTGAGAGCATCAAGAGAAAGAGTAGAAATTTTGTCCTTTGGTGTATTTACAACCCTACTAACAAAACCAAGGGATTCATGAAGTTTGTTATTTTGCATTCTTTAGATGTTGACTATATGATAGACAGAATGGTGAAATGGGAAAGAGCCATGCCTTTCAAGTCAAAAGATCTTGGTTTAAATCCTACCTCTGCCACTTACTTCTTGTGTGATTTTGGATAACTCATAACCTCACTGGGTCTCAGTTTCCTTATCTGTACAATGAGGGTATACTAGACTAGAGCCTCTGAAGTCCCTTCCAGCTCTTCTTTTATGCTATGACTGTAAAATGCAGAGTAGTAAGGTGTCATTCCTGCTGTTCCAGAACAGAAAAAAAAAACAGAACGGAAAAAAAACTGTCAGGATAGGTAAATACATACTTTGTGGGAGAAGGGTGAAACAGGTTATTATTGCAGGAATTCAAAGGAAAGGACCTCCTGTTCCTCATAAATTGAACCCTAAAATTCACAAGGGACTTTGAAAATGTCTACATTTTAATTGCCTAGCTTCCAGCCTCAGGGGATTTTTCTTTAACCATTGTCATAAGATTTCCCCTTCATTTCCTAACAATGAAAGCAGACACTGAAAATTAACTAAGATGAAGTCTCTCTTTCTTATCATATAACTTCTATATACTGAAATCTTTCTGTGCTTTCAGGGTCAGAGTTCTGCAGAGTCCTTTACTGAGCAGTGAGGTTTCAAAAAGGGAAGCTTGGTATAATAGAAACATCACTGAATTGGGGGCAGGAAGACCTGGGTTTGAATCTGCACTTAATAGCTGTGTCAAGTCAAGTAAACTAACACTTATTAAGCACCTACCATGTGCCAGGGACTGTGCTAAACGCTGGTGGTACAAAGAAAGGCAAAAGATGGTCCCGGCCCTTAAGGAGCTCACAATCTAATGGGGGAAACCACATGCAAACAACTTTTTACAAACAATATGTACAGGATAAGGTGGAGATAATCGCAGAGGGAAGGCCCTAGCATTAAGGGGAACCAGGAAAGGTTTCTTGCAGAAGGTGAGATTTTAGCTGAGACTTGAAAGAAGCCAAAAAAGTCAGGGAGTAGAAATAAAGGGCAAAGAATTCCAGACAGGGAGAACAGCCAGTGAAAATAAACACAGCATAGACCCCTTGTGATGCTGAGCAAGTCAATGTCTCTAGGTCTGTTTCCTCATCTGTAAAATGAGGGAGATTGAATTCATTGGTCTCTAAGGTCCCTTCCAGCTCTATGCCTATGATCCCGTGATTCCAAAAAAAAAGGCGTCCAAACAAACGGGTGTATAACCTCTTGACACAGTTTTTCTTTTCTTCTAATTTAATCAGTCAGGTCAGAAGGAGCAAGTTTAGATCCAGGTAAGGTTTCTATCGTTACTTCATTTTGTTATAACCAAGGCTCAGTCAGTGCCAGCCCTAGCAACTAGGAATGCCTGAGCAAGCAAATTCATAGGAAAAGAATAGGCAACTAAGGAGTTTCCCCTGACAACAAGAACATGGAATTCCAAATTCCAGGTAGGAAAATGGTCAATGTGAAGAAGTAATGGGGGTTTCTAGGCAGGAACACCAAAATGGGGACTGAGGGTCATGGAGTTGGGAAGCAAAATAGGACCCTCAGTACTAAAGAAACTGGATTACCAGACAGGAAAGCAGAAATATGAGAGGAAGGAAGGAAACAAGTATTTATTAAGCATTTACTATATGTTAGATAAGTACCCAATACATATACATCAAAAGAAAATTCAAGAAGCTTGAATTCTAATGAAGAAGACAACAGAAAAGGAAAGTGAAAAACTGAGTTAAGAGGAAATAAAGGTATACAGCTCCAAGGTCTGATTTTGAGGTCCCAAGAAAGTCAGGACCAGGGCTAAGTTGGGAATGAAGTCAGAACACCCTTGGCCCCTTTAGAAAACAGAGGCTCTAGGAGCCAAGAGGAGAAGGGAGGCAGGCAAAGGGATATTCCAGGGTTTTCTAGGTTGAGATAACAATAGAAGCATGATTCCAAAGTCCAGAGAACTCAGAAACAGGTCAGGAGGGTAAAGGTTGGTTGACTGTTGTCCTTTGTTCTCCAAGAGGATCAAAATGACATCTCTATGTTAGAGTCAAGTTACAGTGTGAACAACTGTGGTTTATCAGATCAATATGAGTTTGGAATGTTATATCACAGGTCAGGCACAAATAGTACAACTGAACATTTGGGATAAATTCTCTAAATTTGTGTATCTCGCATTTCTTTTGAACTACTTCAATTCTCCTTTGCTAATAGAACACAACATTTTCTCTGATGAGGACACATTGATGATGGGAGGTCCAGTGCCGGTGTCTCCCATGTACACAATCAATTCCACAGTTCTTAAGAGAGACCTTGAGAGTGTCCTCATATTGTTTTTTTTTTCTGACTACCATGTGAACATTGCCCTGGTGAATTCTCCATAAAAGTCTTTTTGGCAAGCATACATTTTGCATGAATGCTTGGCAATTTAGTTCAAGAAAGGACCTCAGTGTCTGGTGTCTTATCCTGCCAAGTGATCTTCAGAATCTTCCCAAGACAATTCAGATGGAAGCAACTCAGTTTCCTGGCATGGCACCGGTAGACTGCCTAGGTTTCACAGGCATACAATGAGGTCAGCACAATGGCTCTGTAGACCTTCAGTTTGACAGTCTAATACCTCTTCTCTCCCATACTTTCCTTCAAAGCCTTTTTTTTTCATGTTTGTCCAGTAGAGTTCATTGGAAGAAAACGTAGTGTAACAGCAAGCAAAGTGGGATTTTTTTGCTATTTTTCTGTTTGTGTTGTTCAGTTTCCCAGCCTCAGTCTCACATGCCTCTGCACTGAGCCAATCAGACATGTGCATGTGGGCTCCAGCCAATCAGACATGTACCTGTGGGCTCTAGTCAATCAGAGATTTATATGTGGGCTCTAGCCAATCAAATGCCAAATAGAACTGGGTATATATAGAGAGAGCCGATATTGAGAAAGTAGACATTAAGAGAGCCAGGGTTGAGGGGGTGAGCCAGCATAAAGAAGAAGACAATGAAGAGAACTGAGCTATTATTACAGAGCCTCTGGACATTGAAAGTGAATTGAGCTGTTGAGAGTGGAGAGGAGACCTCTGGGAGCGGAGAGGACACCCCCTGAAAGTGGAGAGGAGACCTTTGATGGCAGAGGCTTGCTGAAGGAGCCTCTGAACTTTGAAGGCAAGTGGAGCTGTAGGGCAGGGACTTGCCCACAGGAATGAGGCTTAGCTTAAGCCCCTTTTAAGAGATGTTAAAGTGAACTGAGTTTTTATCACAGAGCCTCTGGACTTTGAGGGTGAATTGAGATGGTGGTAGTGGTGGTGTGTGTTGTTGCCCTATTGAACTTTGCTTTCCCAGAGTCAGAAGCTGCAGGCAGGAACCCCTGGAGCCCGTTGTCACATGGGAGCAGGGAGGACTTGGAGTAGAGCAGTCCCTGTGAGCTGAGAAATGGAGCAGGAGTGGAGAGCTGCCTACCTGTGGATTCAGGCAAGACTCAGGAATGGTCAGCCCACAGAGGAAGAGCCATGGGACTTGAAAGTCAACTTCGAGTTAAGTTGAAAGAAGACTTTACTTGGATACTTGGTATTAATTAAGGAGATTGTTCTTACTGTGACCTAGGGATGGATGGCATAGTATTTTCTGCTACCCTTTAAGGATGTGTTGTGCTAGGGAAGACCCTAACCTGTGACCCTCTGATTGTGTAAACAAGTATTTTGGGGAAAGCTACTGAATGCAATGATATATGCTATGTGCCATATGACATACTGAGTGTTATGGCGGGAGGGGGGGGCAGAATGGGAACCAAAGACACGTGGCACATCCTTACCACATGTATGGTCATGGAGTTAGCACAGACTGCTAGCCCCCAAATGCCCAGAAAAAGCTTGAGACAACACCAATATCTACAAACCCACATGCCTACTTTCTCATCCTTACACAATTATAATGATTTGCATGCATATTGAAGATATTTGCATATTAAAATATAACAAACAGGTTTTCACCAAAAAATGCTCTACATTAGACAGTATCCTTAGTTACGCAATTAATTGACTAAATGTTGCAGAGAATATAAGATTTCACAGTGTATGCTCATTGATTACCAAAAAAAAAAACCCACCAAACACTTAACTGGACAGAGCAAAATGCAGTCTCAAAGACTTTTCCCCACCCCCCTCCCAAAAGGAGGTTCTTGTGCATATGTTAGGATCATACAAGATTCTCTGATAAATGCAATCGCAAAGATGACTTTCTAACAGTCTTCCAATCATTCATGTTATAAGGCATAAACAAGGAGATGGATACTTACCAAAATCTGCATGTTTGCCACTGTCATGGTGGATGACTTGCACTAGGTATAAAGGGAGGAGGGATTTCCTATAGATGTAAGGAGATTTCCATATAGAAGGATTTCCACCAGAATGTGAGCTTTCTCTTATTTCCCCAGCACTGGGGCACAGTGCCTGGCACATTGGAAATACTTATAAATTGTTTTGACTTAAATCAAGGGTGTTATCCTCTGGCACTCCCATCTGTGGATGATATTCTGTAATCTGATTCCATCCCTCTCTGCCCCACCTCCCACCCACTGAAAATCTGAAAATTATAGGGCCTTCTCAGTAAGACCCATACTTATTCAGGAAGAGCTTAGATTATCAATTGATACTAGAAAAAGGAAATGGATGAAAATTTTCTGTTGTCCAGACTATGACATACAGCTGAATGGTTAGTCTATCTACAGCTCAACAAATGCTTGTGTCAACCTCATTATCAATGTGTACATCCCTGGAAAGTATACTGCCAAGGTAAGTGAACTTATCCAGAGTATTCAAAACTTCTCCATTTGATGCAACTGATGGTTCCACATGTAGATGGTATGGTACTGGCTGATGGAGCACCTTGTTTTCTTGGTGTTAATTGTTAGGCCAAAATTAGCACAAGCAGCAGAGAATCAATCCATACTTTGTTGCATCTCAGCTTCAGAGGCTGCATTGGATGCGCAATCATCTGCAAACAAAAAATTATGGACCAATGCTCCCTCTACTTTAGTCTTGATTTGTAGCCTTTTCAAGTTAAATAATTTACCATCGGTGCAGTAACTGACCTTGACACCATTTTTGTCCTCGCTGAAGGCATTCGACAATATGGCTGAAAACATCATACTACAAAGCATGGGAGCAAGCACACAGACTTTTTTCACTCCACTCCTGACTGGAAAAGCATGAGAGCATTGTCCATTATCTAGAACCCAAGCAAGCATGCCATCATGAAATTGATGTACAATACTGATGAACTTCTCTGAGCACCCAAATTTTGACATAATTTTCCATAAGCTTTTGAGACTGATAGTATCAAAGGCCTTGGTCAGATCTACAAACATTGTATACAGACCTCTGTTCTGTTCCTGGCAACAGTCCTGGAGTTGTTTGGCAGCAAACACTATATCGACCATACCTAGGCCTTTTCTAAAGCCACACTGGCTCTCAGGTAGATGACTATCTTCCAGATAAAGGATCAGCCTATTGAGGCGGACTCTGGCAAGAATCTTGCTAGCAATGACTAAGAGAGAGACCCCGCTGTGATTGTCACAGGATGATCTATTTCCTTTACCTTTATAGAGATGGACAATGGAAGCATCCTTGAACTCCTAGAGGATAACTTCCTCTTGCCATATAACCTGGAAAATTTTCAGTCAGCTTTTGTATGAGCAGTGCAAATCTGCATTGTAAATCTCAAATGAAATAGGATCAGCACCAGGAGCTTTGCCACACAAGAGGAGTGTAACGGCATTCAAAGCCTCTTCTTCAATTGGAAATTTGGCTAGAGAAGAATTGACTTCACCCTGTATATGGTTAATGGCTTCAGCATTGATTGATGACAGTTTGTTAAGAACACTGTGGAAGTGTTCAGCCCATCTCCCTAGAATCATATCCTTATCACTAATCAATGTGGCTCCATCAACACTGAGTAGCTGAAATGCACCATACATCTCTGTCTCATAAATAGCCTTCAAGACACCATAAAAGTGCTTTGGATTGTTACTATCACATAAAACTGAATTTAATCTGCCTTCTTCCTGAGCCAAGAATTCTGCATCTCTGTAAGCCTCCTTTGTACTTTACTTTTGATGAAATTAAAAGCTGCCTTCTTAGAGATGGATAAACTATCCTGCTGGTAAACTCTGTGGAGTTCTCGGTTTTTGTTTAGCAGCTTCTGAATTTCTCCATCATTTTTCCCAAACCAATATTGATGTTTGCGAGTGTTCTGGCCCAGATGAGTAAATGCAATGGTGTACACGAAATCTCGGAAAGCTGCCCACTCCTTTTCTGCTCCACTGTTGCCAACCGCATGTTGGCTCAGCTTTCCCTCCAAGTTAGCAACAAACTGTTCACACTCAGAGAAGCACTCTAGTCTATTAAGTTGTCCAGTAGTTATCTTACCTTGGGGCTGCCACTTTTGTTGAATGCAAATATTTAGCTTTGAGAGGAGGTCTATGATCAATCCAGGACTCTGCACCACATGTCCCTTTCGTCGCTCTCATATCCTGTCTGTCTCTTCTCCTTACAATCACATAGTCTATCAAATGCCAATGTTTGCTGCAAGGGTGCATCCATAAAGTTTTACTACATTTAGGGAGATGGGAGACAGTGTTGCACAAGTTTTCAGTAGTAAGTGACTGTTGCTGTTGTTGTTTCCGATTCCATTCTTCCCAAGGACTCTTGCCATGTCTAGTAGTCAGTGCCTACTCTTGCATTAAAGTCACCCAGAATTATAAGCTTCTCCTCCTTTGACACATTGATGATAAGGGTCTCCAGGTCTTCATAAGAATTTTCTTTGACCTCTTCAGTGTTCATCATGGTGGTGGCATGGCACTTCACTGAAAGTGGCAATTGCATTGTCATGAGCCTGTCATTCACTCCTTTTGATAGGCATACAAGTTTGTTGACTAAGTTTTTGATTGCAAAACCTACACCAGTTTCATGGTGCTCCCCTTCATTTGCAGCCACTCCAGAAAAAGATGTATCCAGCTCCAATTTCAGCAAGCTGGCCTTCATTTGCCAGTCTTGTTTCACTCAGGGTTGCTTTGTGAATGAGATACTTGCTGAGTTCTTTTGCAATAAGACCTCTTCTTCTTTCAGATCTATTAGATTTTGTGTTTTCTATAAGTGTGCAAACATTCCTTGTGCCAACGGTGAGTGGAATCATCTTTGCAGAAGTCTTTGTACATTTTTTTGTCTTTCAACCACAGGATGGGATCCCCACCTGTAGCAGTAACCAGTCCAGGGTTTGGTAAGCAGATAATTTTTAAGGCACCTTTTCTAGTCCCTTCCTCACACCAGGAAGTAAACGGTGTAATCCTTAAAAGGCTGCTCAGACACCCAGGGGGCTGCCAAATCCCACTGCTGCTTCTAGTAAGAAGATGACACTATGGCCTGGGCTGCCTGTGTGCAGGATTGTAACTACAGCTCCTAGTGTATCCACACCTGCTGCTTCATCATTTACCTATCGCCACAAGACTTTTAAGATAGGTAAAAATGGCAAAATAGTGATGTCTTTGGATTCATGTATAAATTGGACTTAAGTGAGGTAGAGTTGCACAAAGTTGTCAGCCTCACTCTCTCTTCCAAAGTCTTAACAGTCCAGTGACAAAACAGAGTCAAGATGACTGGTGACTGCTCAAGATGCAGTGGATGACGTTGGTGTCTTTGATGTCTAAAGAAGCTCTTAAGTGCTCCACAACACTGCATGTTCAGCTTCATGCTTCAGCTGCCTTTGTGGCTGTTGGAACAAATTGCTCTCATCTGCCCATTCCACCAGCAGAAACTTTCACACGTTTGGGGTAGACACCCCACTAACTCACCGACAGGTCTGAGACTCCTTGGTTACCTCAACCTGGTTTAGCCCATCTACTAAAATGGTTTTCCAGGGTGTGGCCACTGTGCATGCTACAGCTTCTTGGAGCCACAAGTAAGAGTTAGATGGAACAGGTGAACACCAAAGGTGGAAAGCAGCCCTGAAAAGGCCTAGGGAGCCCTCATACCAAACCGTACTAGTCTTCCCTGAACATACCCTATACCCTGGAGGGTAATGAAAGGAACAAGAAGAGAATACACTTAGTAAAACAGGGCTATAAATTATGGGTTTAACCATATGAAACAAACAAATAATTCAGTTCCTGGAATCTGGTACAAGGTTGGAGAGAAAGATCAACAACCAGCCTAAAGAGAAACTGAGCCTCTGAATTACATTGAATATTTTGGCCTAGGTTGCCTTAAATTGTACCTAACTAAGGACAAGATTAGTCCTAGAATGTAAATTAGTGCTCAGGGGCTCCAGTTTTGAAGATGGGAAGGATATCAGGGAACCAAATATACACCATTCCTTTTGCAGATATGGAGATGACAATTAAAGTGACCTCTCTTTCATTTAATCAATATGAGTCAATGTCACTGAATCTTACAAAGATTTCAACAGTCTTATAAGTGGCTATTGTTTCTTAGGACAATATATAAATTCCTCTGTAACCTGAGTCTCAAAGTCCACTTACATAGGACTCTCCTCATTAGTGGAGATCAATTACATAATACTCCACATCTGCATGAAAGGCAAAGTTGTAGAAAGCTTGTGAGAAGAAAAATGCTAGGCTTCTACTTTTCAGCTTTGAGAAAGAAGATACACAGTTCCAGACTCACTTCAGGCCCCTGAAGAGAAAGCTTGTGTTAATGGAGATGTTCATACTGCAAAAACCTATGGTGCCTTTGAAATAACAAATTATTAGCATACTCAATTCTTATAAGTTAAGACCAGTTTCAGGTTCTTTTTTTTCAGTTCAAAAGGATCAAGTGTTAAATTTCATCTGTACAAAAATTTAATTGCATAAGTTACAAATAAGTTTTATAAATATATTCTAAGAAATATATGTATGCAGACTATTATAAGTGGAATCATAGCCTAGCAGAATGCAAACTTCCTGAGAGCAGAAACTGTTTTCATTTTGGTCTTTGATCACCAACATCTACCTTGTGCATGGTAGATGCCAAATAATGCTCATCTAATTGAATTTAATTGAATAGCCATACTACTGTGGGCCAGTTCAGAGAACAGTATACAGCTGAGGTCTTTATGGTGGCTACATCATTTTGAGAGGCACTATGACACAATGTTTACAGCATTAGATGTAAAATCAGGAAGAGCTAGGTTCCCATCAACTAATTACTAGAAGTTTGATCCTCCACAAACCAAATAATCTCTCATAGTATCAGTTTCCTTATCTCTAAAATGGGGATAATAATGTGCATAATCCTTTCCTCACAGGATTCTTGGCATATGTGTGTGTTTATATACACACACATACACACAAATATATATGTGTATATATATATATATGTACATGTGTGCATATGTCATTTATTTTATTCGATATTTCCCAATTATATTTTAAATTGTTTAACATTCATTTTTTAAAAAATGTTTGAGCTCCAAATCCTTTCCCTCCCTTCCACATCTCCCCCATTCCTTGAAAAAGCAAGTAATGTGATATCCACTATACATATAAAGACATGCAGAACATATTTCTATGTTAACCATGCTGAAAACACAAAAGGGGAAAAACAAGAAAAATAAAGTAAAAAAATATACTTCAACCTGCACGCAGAGTTTATCAGTTCTTTCTGTGGATATGAATAGCATTTTTCATTAAGGGTCCTTTGAAATTGTCTTGAATCATTTTCTTGATCAGAGCAGCTAAGACTTTCACAGTTAATCATCATTATAATATCGCTATTACTGTATACGATGTTCTCTTGTTCTGCTCACTTCATTTTCCATTGGTTTATCTATCTTCCCAAGTTTTTCTGAAACCATCCTGCTCATCATTTCTTAAAGCACAGTAGTATTCCATTTTAATCATATGCAACAATTTGCTCAGTCATTCCTCAGTTGATGGATATACCCTTAATTTCCAATTCTTTGCTATCACAAAAAAAGATGTTTAAATATTTTTTGTATAAATCAGTGCTTTTCCATTTTCTTCTATCTCTTTGGGACACAAATCTTGTAGTGGTATTGCTGGATCACAGGGGATGCACAGTTTTATAGCCCTTTGGGCATAGTTCTAAATTGTTCTCCAGAATGGTTGAAACAGTTCACATTTTTTACCAACTAGTTTTACCAATTAGTTTAATTTTACCATTAGTGTCCCAATTTTTCCACATCCCTTCCAAAATTTGGCATTTCCCTTTTCCATCATGCTAGCCAATTTGATAGGTATCAGGTACTATCTTAGAGTTTAATTTGCATTTCCATAATCAATAGTGATTTAGAGCACTTTTATATGACTATGGATAGCTTTGGTTTCTTCTTCTGAAAACTGCCTGTTCATATCATTTCACAATTTATCAACTGAGAAATGGTTCATATTTTTATAAATTTAACTCACTTCCCTACATATTTGAGAAATAAGCCCTTTATCAGAGAAACTTGTAAAAAAAATTTTCCCAGTTTCCTGATTTCTTTTTAATTTTGGCTGCATTGGTTTTGCTTTTGAAAAAACTTTTTAATTTCAAGCAAAGTTATCCATTTTACTTCCCATGATCCTCTTTAT
Source organism: Trichosurus vulpecula (assembly GCF_011100635.1). Classification (NCBI taxonomy): domain Eukaryota; kingdom Metazoa; phylum Chordata; class Mammalia; order Diprotodontia; family Phalangeridae; genus Trichosurus; species Trichosurus vulpecula. The sequence goes on along the minus strand of NC_050579.1, from coordinate 217,756,510 downwards.
TTTTTGCTTGGTCATAAACTCTTCCCTGAAAGGTAATTTTTTCCATGCTTTCCTAATTGTTTATAATATCACCTTTTATATCTAAATCACTTATCCATTTTGATCTTATTTTGGTGTATGGTATGAGTTATTGGTCTATGCCTACTTTCTGCCAAACTGCTTTCCAGTTTTCCCAGAAATTTTTGTCAAATGGTGAGTTCTTTGCCCCAAAAGCTTGAATCTTTGGCTTATCAAATACTAGATTACTATGGTCATTTATTACTGTGTATTGTGTACCAAATCCATTCCACTGATCCACCACTCTATTTCTTAGCCAGTACCAGATTGTTTTCATGATTATCACTTTATAATATAGTTTGAAGTCTGGTATTGCTAAGTCTCTTTCCTTCATATTTTTTCATTGATTCCCATGATTTTCTTGACCTTTTGTTCTTCCAGATGAATTTTATTATTTTTTCTAATTCTATAAAATAATTTTTTGGTAGTTTTACTGGTATGGCACTGAATAAGTAAATTAGTAGGTAGAATTGTCATTGGTATTATACTGGCTCAGCCTACCCATGAGCAACTCACAGGGTTCTTGAAGTGATCAACTGAAATAACATAGGTTAAGTGCTTTGCAAAATTTAAAGTACCAAGTAGCTGTCAGTTATTATTATCCTACCTGAGGGGAAGGGAAAGTACAAGTTAAAGTATCTAATAAAGAAAATTTATTGAATGACAACAATTCTATAAAATGACAAGAGGAATCAAGGCATAAAAGAATCTTATTATTTCAGTTTTTCATGTTTCATGAGCTATCTTTATGAATAAACACACTGCCACCTGTCCACTAGATCCCCCACCAATCCTTCCAACCTGTGCTGAAGGTGGTATTTGAACAACAAAAAGGAAGAGAAAATACCACAGAATACATGAAGTTATTTTTCATTTCTCAGCACAATTACTCCCCACTCTATGATGCCTGGCCCTACACAAAATAATGAAGCAAATAAAATTTGTCTATAGAGGCCCACATCTTCCTATTCTGTGTCCTTTTGTCTCTGTATTAGTCCTTCAAATGTCAAGTGTTTCCAGTTGCTTCCATACACTTATGTTAATTCAGATTAATTTGACACTGTATTATTCCTTTTTTTGCATTTAAAACAATGCCTAGGTAAAAAGTTTAGCCCAAAAGAACAATGGCATTCTAACTATGATTGTTACAACAATCAGGAAGGGAAGACAGCTTAGCTATGGGGACAGGCAGGCAATAGCTACAGTTAGGGTGCCAGCCTCTCTCCCACAATGTGCTTGCCTATCACCACTACAACCACAGAGAGAAGGCTGACATCATAGCTCATCTTCTATAGGCTAATCTAATCTCGACAACTATACAGCTGACAATCTTTGAAAGAGACAGAAAAAAATAAGTGAAGCCTCATTACATTGAAGCAGCACAACTGTGGGCTCTATTGCTCCTGAGTGACTGTCTGCATTCCCTTCTTTTGTTCATAAACCGCAGGAAGTCTTGTGTGTCAGCTCACATCGCCATACTGCCCAAAGTCTTGGGAACAGAAACACCAAAGGGTTTGGTGATAGTGATGAATCCCAGCCATGTCAGGGGCTTTCTAAGACATTCCTTCTTCTCTTGGTATGCTTGTCCTAGAATTTTAGGACCCCCATACTCAGAGGTCAGGGAGCCTGACAACTTGAGGGCCCCCAGATAAGGAACTGATGCAAACAGAGGCTAGGTGACTTGCCCAAGGTCATACAGCTGGTAAATCAAATTTGAATTCAGGTCTTCCTGAGTCCAAACCCTGGTGCTCTATCCAATTGTAACACCTGGCTACCCTTCTGAAGGGCTCCAAGTCCCCAGAACTCAGAATATTATGATGAATTACTTCTGTTATTTATTGTCTAGGCTAATCTTAGAACCTAATCACTACTTTTGATATTATTTCTATAGAACAACGTGTTTCATGTTCTAAGCAGCAAGCTTGAAAACAAAATTTTGAAACAAAAGTAAGGTGTTGTACCTAAGATACCCTCTCACATGTGGAGCCCCCAGAAAAGCTGTCCCAAGTTAAAGGTACTCTGGGAGTCTTGAACTCACTCAAAACACTATAGCTCTTGAATATGTGCCGGTATGCTAACTTTTACTAGTCAGTCTGAGGATGCAATTAATTCAAAGCAAAAGAATTTAATGAATTCACTTAGTAAGACAAGTTGTTGTGTTGATTTGTGTCCAACTCATTCTTCCTGACCCCATTTGAGATTTCTTGGCAAAGACACTGGAATGGTGTGCCATTTCCTTCTCCAGCTCATTTTACAGATGAAGAAACTAAGGTAAACGGGGTTAAGTGACTTGCCCAGGATCATACAGCTAGTGTCTGCAGAGGCCAGTTTTGAACTCAGTAAGATGAGTCTTCCTGCCTCCAGGCCAGCACTCTAACCACTGCACCACCTGGCTTCCCTAGTAAGATAAGTAGCAATGGAATATTTCCCCAAAAAACTTGGGTTATTGTTATCTATTGACTATATCAGCTCCTATCTACTAGGGTGGACTGGAGGGTGGAATAATAAATTCTTCCCAAAGCTTTCCTTTATAATGAGCTCAGAACTTTCCAAGTAGCTCTCTGTTTTCCATCAGAGGCTCTGCTTGTACTTCAAGAAAGTCATGCCTTTCCCAGGTTAAGCTAATCACCTGAAATCTTATCACCATACGGATTGACTGTTTTCAGATACCCCACACTTTCTCAACTCTCTCCCTTCCCTTTTCATCCTATTTTTGATGGACTGGAAGGTGAAGCAATAAACTCCTCCCAAAACTTCCTTTACAATTTTCTCAGAACTTTCCAATAAACTCTCCACTTTCCATCAGAGGTTTTGTTTGGTTTCTAGGCCTGGAACATGATGTCTCCCATTATTTGCCTGATGGCAGTGTCCTCCTTTTTCAGCTTCCTTTTCAGTGCCTTAGTCCCCCATTTGATTATAAACTTCTTGAGGGCAGAAACTGTCCTTCTTTCTGCAGCACTTAGCACAGTGCCTGGCACATAGTAAAAGCTTAGTAAATTGTTTATTGATTTTTTTTATTTAGGGTACAGTGGCTAGAAAATGATTCCCTAAGAAGAGCAGGCTTGAGTCCAAAGAGTACAAAACAGTCATTCAATCCCCAAATTCTGCCACCATGCTCCATCCTGGCTTTTCAGCTACCTTTTATGTCTTGCCTTTCCCCATTAAGTTCCTTGATGTCAGGGATTGTCTTTCTTTTTAAATGCATGTATATCTCCAGTTTGCTTGTGTTTGTATCCCCAGCTACTTAGCACAGTGCCCTGTACATAGTAAGCACTTAGTAAATGCTTACTGTTTTGACTGTTGATTTAGTCATGCCAGAAGCTATGAACCTGAAGCATACCCAGCTAAAGGGACTAACAAAAGCCAGCAGAGTTCTTCCATGCTAAAATTTGTTTTTGAATCCCAGTGTTTGGTTCTGAATCCCAATTCTTTGTCTCATACAACTATTTAACTTACTGATAAAAATTCCCAAGATCCTCTCCTGCTTAGAATGAAAATTGATTTGAGCCAGAACAAAAGCTAAGCAATGAAGCAAGGTCATGGCCACTCACCTAGCTCACATTGCTACCTTCGTTATGTATAACTGGCCAACAACAAACCTCCTAGTCTGATTCATCTCACATTCTAATTTGGAAAGAAAAGAAATAATATCCTTTAGAGGAATACCATATTATTCTTATATAGCTGCATAGTAAACTCAGGCAAATAACTAACTCCCTAAAGATTTAAGATTCTTAATATCAATTTAATTGAATTCAGGAAACATTTATTAAAGGTCTATCCTATATAAGGCACTCTAAGAACAAAGAAAAATTACATAGTCCTTGGCTTCATAGAACTTGTATTCATTACCTCACATTAACATACTCTTATATACTCTAAAATCTTTTACCTCTCTCTAGATTGTCATTGGAATGGGTATTAAAGTCATGATAGTGAAATATGGTGTGGAATAGCCATGCACCAATGTATCAAAATGTCATCTCTTAATAGCTGTCGACATACACTTGCAGGCCTAGGTGCCCAGAGATGGGCTATCACTAGATGGTTAGCCTCAAATTCAGGTTGTTTGGGTTAACCTTTGAAAGAAAATACTATTTCCCTACTCACCACTCTATCTCTTGAGTACCTATCCGATTCGTTTTCTGTCCATATGCCGGCCACTCACAATACCTAGACAATGTGTGATATTTACAACAATGACAATTTCAGGTCTTAAATACAACCGTTCTCTTAACAAGACAAAAGAAATAGTAATTATCACAGATAACTAATATACTGAAGTCAATGCATAAATATATCACAATAGACATAAAAACCTAGAACATGTTCTCCCCATGCCCCCTCCCCAAATCTACTCAATATCTATGGTAAAGAGCGAGCACATGATTTCAGGAACCTATTTTTGAAGTACATATGGGAGTAAAACCCATGAACTTGGAGAAACTCACAATGTTGGACTACGGACTTTGATATCTCTAGTCCATTCAAGAACATGCCCGCATCACACAAAACTGCTCATGTGCTCACCACTTAACTGTTGGTCCTCACCACCCTTCAGCTGAGCAAATCCTCTTCTCTTCTGTATTTAATTATAACATTTCCAAGCCCTTCCAATTTAGGATATGTAAAAAAAAATGTTTTTTTTCTTAATGGGAATATCAGTACTCTCATCTGAATTAAACATTTATTAAATTGTTATTCAGTTGTTTCAGTCATGTCTGACTCATGACCCCATTTGGGGTTTTCTTGGCAAAGATACTGGAACAGTTTGCAATTTCCTTCTCCCACTCATTTTACAGATGAAGAAAGTGAGGCAAACAATGTTTAATGACTTGCCCACCGCTCTATCCACTGTGCCACCTAGCTACCCAGCTAATATTATTAGCACTTTTAATTAAAACTGTTCTTTTTTTAGCCATCAAAAGGGTCATCTATAACAATAATAATATCTTATATCCTTTTAAAGTTCATTTAAAAATCTTTTATTTTACCAAAAAAAATTTTTTCCTTTTCTTTTCAGTTCTAAACTTCTCTATCTCAAAGAGACATTTATTCAAGATACCTTCTTCTAATTATATCTTAAGTCCTTCTATTTGCCCCTTTTGTCTTAACTATTTCTGTTTCTTCCATTTGAGACCCAATAGGGCCCTAACAGATAGTACTACTAGGAAAGAAGGACACCATCAAACTCCATGGGACATGTGGTTCATAAACTGAAATGGAATAATCAGTGTAAAACTGCTTTAAGAAAAGGAGAATTTGCCAAATAAATGAAAGGGCAGCCTCATTAGTTAATCAATATCTAGATATATAAAAATTAAATCTAGTCATAATAATTGATCAAGTTTGTATCTTCTTCAGTTAAAAACAAACAGCCACAATAATTCATACAATCTTGACTGAATTGAATTAAGGTTTAAAAAAATCTAAGCTTTGATTAGACATAAAGTATTTAATTCCCAAGTTTTAAAAATATTGGTAGATGTTAAGGAAAAATTAGGCTTCTAGAATGAATCAGGGCCTTCCAATATATGTGATTCAGTAGGAAAAAGGCTTTTTTTAAATAATGAGCTGCATATATACAACAGAAAAGTAAAGTGTTTTTCATAATGAAAAATCATTGACAAAAGTGTTTGATAAAATTCTTTGCACTAGTATGTTTCTCAGCTAACAGTAGATGGCAACATCTTCACAGCCTTATTTTTGTACTATTTTATTTGAACTCTGCTAATGCTTTCAAGTAAGAGTAAAGACCACAGGTTAATAGCTCAGGAAACAGAGTATTTTAAAATTTCTATTAAGGATAGAAGTGTCTGAGAAGATGGTCATTTTTTAGATTTCAACTTAAAAGTCAGCGGTATGTCTTGGGTGCCTTAAGGGCATTAAATTTAAAATGTATGTCTTTGCTCACTGGCCTGTATGGACCCCTATGTATTCTTCCCTTTTCAAAATCAAAGAACGACAAAGCATCATTCCCTTTATTGCCTTTTTCCAGTTTGCTTTTAGGGGAATGTCACTCCACTAGAATACAGGTTCATAGAACCACAGAAATGTTAGGCTAGCAGAGAAATCAGATCAGCTACTCCAGCCACATCATATTCTAGAAGCTGGGCTCCATGGAAATGAATTGATTTGACCAAGGTCCCAAAGGAAATTAATTAGTGGAAGAGCTAGGTCTCAACTACAGCTATCTTTGACTACCAGTTGAGACCTCAGGACAGTAAAGAGACCTTCTTAGACCTAATACATATTTATCATATCTGAGTTTAGAAACATGTCTTAGATGTTTAGAAAGATGTGTGTGTGTGTGTATACCCAACACTCTCATCTTCTTCCCCCAATATCCACCTTAAAAATAATCAGTTTCTGTAATAGTATATAGAGTGTGTCCCAAAATCCTTAGTGGAGTTTTAAACTTCAATAGCTTAAAATTCCACTAAGACACCTTTTATTTAATAAAGCAATATAAGATTTAATTTTACCATTATCAAACCTGGAATTTTTCTGATAGCCCAGTCACCTAGGTTTGGATTTAAAAGTACAAAGTAGCAAATAAAAATCTAGCCAGGAGTCTGTAAAGGATTGAGTTTGTTTGATTGTAGGTGAAAAAAGATTCTGTTGGACTACTATACCTTTGGAATGTAAGTGTGGCCATTACAATTCAACTATTGCCTTTCTCCAACCAGGCATGTCCTACTTTCTAGTCACCATCCTCAGCTCTACAGAGATATTTCTCTGCACAACTGTCAAGAAAGAACAATGGAGAAGGCAGTGTGACCTAACCATTAAGCCACTCTACCAGTCACTTTGATTTTTAGCTCCTAAGAGAAAAGATTTGGAAACACATTTGTTCCACTTTGGGAGGCTTATAAAAGTCAGAAATAAATATCAATAAAATTCTCTCTCATTTAGCTCCTGAGCCCCCAGTCATGGAGATTTATCTTTCCTCTGACAATTCCAAAAACAAAGAAAAGGAGTTCTTATTCTCAGCCTCTTTCATTTTCATCTATATATCAGGCACTGCTCCTATAATACACTTTATTGTGTCTTATTATAAGCTATCCTGGCTGTACTTCTGACTCTCCAAACTTTGCTACCATGACACAGTTGCCTTCTCTCCACAGAACTATCTTTACCCACTGGAGCGTCCTCACCCTAGAGCATCCCTCCACCATACCAATCCGCTTCTCCCTTGGTGATTTCTTCCTGGGGTCCTCAATTTGGGGCAAAGGCTCAAGCTAGCCAATTTATTCTTATCCCAACTGTGCTTCAGACTTTTTGGACTGAACCACCGTGCCCCCCATAGGGCTACTCTCCTGGCTCCTTTGCTTTTCAGTTGTCTTTTATTTTTTTTCTCTCATTAGAATATAAGATCTTTGAGGGCAGAGATCATCTTTCCTTTTACTTGTATTTGCATATCCAGTGCTTAGAGCACTATCTTTCACATAGTAAGCCCTTAAAAATGCCTTTTGCCTACCAGTCTAGCAGTCTTTTTATTTTTTTGTTAGTAGTAGCAGAGAAGTTAGTAGTAAAGAACTCCCAACTAATGTGTAAACTCCCTCCCAAAATGGATCTGCATCTGTTTCAGAACTTAGTCTTATAGATTTGCCTGGGAGAAGCAAGAAGTTGAATGACTTGCTCAGGATCATACACTCGGAATGTGGCAGAATCCAGACTCGAACCCAATTATTCTAGAATTCAAGTTTAGCTCACTACTATATGACTGTTGCCTCTCAAGTAATCCTAACCCTTTAATTTACAGATAAGAAAACTGAATCCCAGAGAGGTTAAGTTAATAACCTAAGACCAAACAAGTAGTAAAAAACAGAGCTGGGCTTAAAATCTATAAGACATTCTGACTGTACATAACAGTGCTTTCTCCATACCACATTACCATCTATAAATATGTCTTTTCTCCTTTATATTAAAAATTATATGAGGTCAGAGGCCATCAATATAATTTTTTTCTTTTTTGTTGATCATCTAGAATTTCTTTTTTTTGCTTTAAGTATTATTTTCCCCATTATTACTAATCAAGAAAATTGTTAGCATTCATTTTTACAAGATTTTGAGTTCTAAATTATACTCCCTCCCTCTCTCCCCTCTCCTCTTCTGAAAACAGTAGGCAGTTTGATATATTTGTCATCATGTAAAATATATTTCCATATTCATCATGGTTGTGGAAGAGGAAACAGATCAAAAGTAAAAAAAAGAACCATGAGAAAGAATAAAGTAAATGAAAAAAAAAATGTGCTTCAGTCTGCATGCAAAATCCATCACTCCTTTATCTGAATATGGATAGCATTTTCCTTCATGTATCCTTTGTACTTGTCTTGGATCATTTTTTTGCTGAGAAAAGCTGAGTCATTCATAGTTGATCAAGACATGATGTTGCAGATACTGCATACAGTGTTTTCCTGGTTCTGCTCATTTCACTTTGCATCAGTTCATACAAGTCTTTCCAGGTTTTCCTTTACTCTGTCTGTATCTCTCTACTTCAAGTGTGTTTCTTATAAACAACATATTGTAGGATATTGGTTTTTGATCCACCCTGCTATATGCTTCCATTTTATGGGGGAGTTTATCCCATTCACATCACAGTTATGATTACTACCTGTGTATTTCCCTCCATCCTATTTTTCCTCCTGTTTGTCCTCTCTCTCCTTTCACTCTTTCCCACATACCAATGTTTTGCTTCTGTCTACCACCTCCCCTGATCTGCCTTCCCTTCTGTCAGTCCCCACCTTCCCTTTATTTAATCTCCTCTCCTCCTGCTTTCCTGTAAGATTTCTATATTCATCTGATTGTGTATATTATTCCCTTTGAGCCAATACTGATGAAAGTAAGGTTCAAGCAATGCCCATCGCCCCACTCATCTTCTCCTCCACTGTAATAGGCCTTTCTTGCCTCTTCTTCATGTGAGAAAATTTATCCCATTCTACCTCTCCCTCCTTCTGTGTCATTTTACTCTTCTTTTTCATCCCTTATTTTTTTAATGTCATTCCATCAAATACACTTTATACTCATAGTCTCTGTCTATGTTTATTCTTTCTAGCTGTACTGTTAGTGATACAATTTAAAGAGTGACAACTATCATCTTCCCATGTAGGAATGTAAACAGTTTAGGTCTATTGAATGCCTTCTGGTTCTTTTTTCCCTTTTTAGCTGTTTATGATTCTCTTGGGACTTGATATCGGGAGTCAAATTTTTTGTTTATTTCTGGTCTTCTCCTTATGAAGGTTTGAAATTCTTCTATTTTGTTGAATGGCCATTTTTTCCCTTAATGTCTTATGCTTAGTTTTGTGTAAGTGATTCTTGGTTGTAGTCCTAGCTTCTTTGTCCTCCAGAATATTATGTTCCATGACCTCCAATCCTTTAATGTTACAGATGCCAAGTCCTGTGTGATCCTGATTGTGATCCCCCAATATTTGAATTGTCTTATTGAGATTGGGATTGCATTGGAACCTTCTGGCCACTTGCAGTCTTTTTTTTCCTTGACCCGATAGTTCTGAAATTTGGTTATAATGTTCCTTGGGGGTTTTATTTTGGGATCTCTTTCCTGAGGTGATTGGTAGATTCTTTCAATGACTATTTTGCCCCTGGTTCTGGGACATCAGGGCAATTTTCCTTGATAATTTCTTGAAAGATGCTGTCCAGGTCCTCCTTTTGATTATGGTTTTCGGGTAGTCCAATGATTCTGATATTGTCTCTCCTGGATCTGTTTTCCAGGTCAGTTGTTTTTCCCATGAGCTCAGGATCTCCCATCGGTTTGCTGAGATGGGGCTTGCTGCTGGCTTGCTGGGACATCCTGGAATGCATTTCTCTTTTACCTGAGTGAGATGGACCATTCTTATTGATCCTCCAATTCTCCTGGACTTAAAGATTGGTCCACCCCATCTTTCCACTGGCTCCTCTGTTCCCAGATTTGTTCTGGGGAGCTATTTTATTATTGCTTGGAGGTGAATATGGGAAAGTGACAGCAATTTACTGCCTACTCTACCATCTTGGTTGCCAGAAGTTTAATATAATTTTTTTTAAATTTCCCCCAGCATATGGCACAGTGCTTTGCATAGAGTAGGCAACTAAGAAATGCCATCCCACCTTATCATTGCCTCTCTGAGATAGGTAGTGCAATGGATAGAATATTGGGCCTAGCATCATGAAGACTTGAATTCAAATCTGGCCTCACATATTTATAGCCATGGGACCTTGGTAAAGTCACTTAGCCTCTCCATTTCCACAACTGTAAAATGGAGATAAAAATAGTACCTACATGCAAGGCTTATTGTGAACATCAAATGAAATATTTGGAAAGTGTTTAACATTTTGCAAGCCTATAGTAAGTGCTTAATAAACTCTTGTTTCCTTCCTTTCTCATGGGATTACTTATTATTATTTTTTGAGACTGGGTCTCTATATCTTACTCTAGCAAGAAATGCAGTAGCCATTCCTATGCCTAACCCCAATTAGCACAGAAGTCTTGGGCTACTCTGTTTCTGACTTGGTCCAGTTTGCTCCTCCTTAGAGAGCCTGGGGAACCCCATCTGAAGGGGGGTGTCATTGTATTGGTGCCAGACAGTGCAAGTACCCAGTCAGTTTTAGCTCTACTGAAGCTCAGAATTTCTGAGCTCAAGTGATCCACTAGTCTCCACCTCCCCCAATAGCAGGGATTAGAGGTATATGCCACCACGCCCAGCCTACATTCATTTTTTATAATAATTGAATTCAATAGACATTTATTATGTACCTACTATGTGCCAAGCAATGTGCTAAACGCTAGGCATACAAAAAGAGGCAAAAGACAGTTCCTGCCCTCAAAGAGCTTGTAATCTAATGCTAACACAACTAAAGACTTTAGAGCTTAAATGGAGAAATGAGAGAATAGCATCTTTTCTGGCATGGAGATGGGAATATTTTTGTATAATTCTAGAAATTTCCCCTATCAAAACTTTCAATGATTTCTATTGCCAACAAAGTTAAGTCCAAATTCCTGTGAAAGTCATTAAAAACCCTCTGTGATCTATAATGCCACACCAATAAAGCATCACCTAAATATAGTATGGTGGCACAGTGGGTAGAGTACCATGTCTAGCATCAGGAAGACTCTTCTTCCTGAGTTCAAATCTTGACTCAGACACTCACTACCCGTGTGATTAACTCTGCCCCAGTTTCTTCATCTGTAAAAGGAGCTAGAGAAGGAAATGGTAAACCACTCTAATATCTTTGCCAAAAAAAACCCCAATGGGGTCACAGAGTCAGACACAACTGAAACAAATGAATAACAACAACAAATTTGCTTAATAAATCCTGATTTCTGTATACAAAAAGCAAGAACCATAATTTAACTAATCCTGGTAAGAAGAAATAATAATCACCTCTGAATAAACACATACCACTCAGGCCAATTTATGTTTACTCTATCAAGCAGGAAAGCAAAGGGAAAATTGGATTTAGGTCATTCTCCCTGAAATCAAATCGAAATCTCCTATGTTAGAGGTTAAGTGCATTTCCTTCTATCTTTTGCTTGCAGGAATTTTTTTTAGAAACTACTGCTTATCCATGTGAGGCACTTGAACATGGTTATCAAATAACCCTTTAGCATTTGCCATAAGAGACCAATGCTGAGGATTCATAGACTTTTTCATCAGCATGCTAGAGTTGTCCCTGGCACAAGAACAGCTGATGGCAGTGTCTGCATTGCTATCCAAGGACAAACGAGGAAAGGCAGATTCAAGGGACGATAAGGAGTCTAGCAAAAAACCAAGTGGCAAATCTTGAAGATTCCAAAAAAGAACCTCCAGTTAGCCCTTTTCCGTGCAAATTTTCTAAGCTTAAGACCATTTTCATCTGAACTCTATATGTATTGGTAGGAGATGATGCCCCAGACTTTCTTGGGGGGAGGGGGAGGCGCAGTGAAAGGGTATTTTGTGCCAACTATTCCACTATAGTAAATGTTCCTACGGAAAGGGAAATGGCGAACCACTCCAATATCTTTGCCAAGAATAGCCCAAATGGGGTCATAAAGAGTCGGACACAACTGAAATAACTGAACAAATATTACTAACTGAAGTAATTAAGCCTGGCTAACTAATCAATATCAGCTGATAATCACAGGGCAAAGCACACAAAAGGAGGATTCATGAGCTAAAACGTTAGAAAAACACCCTAGCTCCTCAGGTTTAACCCTTGTAGCATTGCTCTGGTGTATGGGACAGAATTTTTAAATAATAGGAGAAACATCTTTAGGAGAAACAAAGTAAATTTATTCTACAAACCTCGCAAGATTTGGGCACGCCCCCATAATGGAGGAAGCGAGGTAAAAGGGAACCTGCCTTAATTTATACTCTTAATGAAAAAGATTCCCACCCACCTCTATCCCTTCTCACCATTGGCTGGGAGGTGGGCTTACAGTCTAGGCGAGAAAACTACACAGAAGACCAAGGTTGATCTGGTCCATTCAGGTTTTTCCCTATCAGAACTCAACTGCCTGGGTGATGTCTGAAAGTCTAGGAGAAGAAATGGGGTTGGGGGGGAGGAGAGACCTTTCCTGGAGCAGAGAACAAATAGCTCACAGGAAGTTCATTATCTTCTAACATCGAGAGAGAGAGGGGGAAGGGCATGCCTTCCAAAATTACAAGGCCAAATCCCAAAACCTCTCCATTAGACATACCCTGTGAAGTCTTCACAATTATCCATCCCATTCACTGGGGATCTAGATTTCTAGTATTATTGAGGTTAGTAGAATATCATCAGAGCCTGCATCAAACTTAAATTTTCACTTGAGATGTAGACAACAGGAGCCACATATAACTAATGGGAACTGTGTACTCTCCTTATTAGATTGCAATTGTCTTGGGGAAGAGGAGCAAGCTGAAAGGTAACACAAAACAAGAGAGTCCCTGCAAAAAAAGAAATAAAATAAAAAGTAGGAGCACATTCATTGTGCCATTCAGTTCTGGTTGCCTCCAGTATATAGGAGATAACCAGAATCAAAGATCACAAACAGAAATAATTCAAATGGAATCAGAACATCCCTATTAGTTTCCCTTCAGTATCTGATGGTACTGTCTGGAAATCAAGCAAAGAAAGATAGAGGTCATGGTCTAGGGTTCTCTTTCTTCTTTTTCCCAACCCACATCTTCCCTTGTAAGTAGAGTCACTTCCTTTCCCACCACCTTATCCATGGATTGTCAGGAGGGTAGGATTCCCTGGTCCACCATCTCAGTTGTGACTCTTTGGCCACCAGCTGCTAGTTTCCATCAGATTGTTCCCCCCACCTCGCAACATTGTTTGAGCTAGTGTTATGGTTTCATTTGGTTCCACAGGAGGCAAATTTGCTTTCCTAGGGAAAGGAAGTGGGGCCTTGGGCTGGGTAAATGCAAAAGATGATTGGTCTACAACCCAGACCATTAGGACATTACCAGAAGGGATCAATGCATCCAAATGGGTATCAGTTTCACATTTACTGTTCGGGCCTGAAGAAACTACATGAGCCAGGTGGTTTTTTCAGCCAGAATGGGATTACCATTGTTATTGGAGTATAGACCCTATTCTTAGCATCCATTCATCACTCAATAATCCCCAATTATTGGGTATTATTGAATGAGGGTGATATGGGGCCTGAAAAACCTATCAAATACCCTTATTTGGTTCCCACTGTTGAATCTGGACTATGGTAAAATTCTGTTGTCACTGGAAGTATAATTAGGATCACCAAGACAAAGGCAGATGTTCTTTTCAAGACTCTTCAGGGAAGGATGCCATTACAATTTATTTAATAGTCACACTACAATTGAGGCAGTCACTTGGGTGCCTCAAAAGGTAGGACTTGGGCCAAAGCAAACTGAGAAGAATTCACTTGCCTTTCGCATGTGCACAAGCTGGTGCTGCAGTCACTTGGGCTCCAGTGTCTAGAAGATCCAAAAAATGTGTTTCTCTCACTTGACTATCGGCTAGCCAATGGGACATATAGTCTCGGTTCTCCCAAGAGAGAATCTAGCCTATGGACTATGCCCCACTACTTAATCTGGCTTGCCTGATTTCAGTGGGGTAAAGTAAGAACGAAGATGGGGTATGACTTCTTCCTTGACGTTGGAGGAAGGCAGAGACAGCAGGATGAGGGGCCTGAGGTTTCAGTATAGCAGAGTACAAACCTTCCAAGCTAGCTCTTCCTCCTCCAAGGTATTCAAGGTTCCACTATGATCTCTTCATCAGTATTTTTGGCCTTTTTTCTTGTTTATATTGTCCTATTGTTCCCTTTCTGAATCTTCCTCTGATTGCACTTTCCCTTGGGGCTGAACTTCAAAGACATCTCAGCCTCTTCTTTCATTTGGAAATTCAGATTTTACTGACATGAGTTTAGCCCAAATGACTTCTTGGGTGTCATGGCCTAGGACTTACCTTGTTGCCAGTGATGATTTTATTCTCTTGGTTAGCAACAAAGATCATTATTTCTGCTACAAACAAACAAACATATCCTTGATAAGGGAGACTTTAGGGGAAAGAAGAGAAGGAGGAGGAGGAGGAAGAAGAAGAAGAAAAACAGAAGGAAGAGGAGGGAGGAGGAGGAAGAGTATTTGGTCTTCTCATCGATATCAGAGTATAGCCAAATTAGGATCCCTGACCAAAATGGATAGTGATTTTCCTTCAATACCTAAAACCATCATACTAGAATGAAAATGGCCATGAATTACTGCTTCTCTGACGTCCATAGTCACTTGTTTTTAAATATAACTATGTTGTTATAGAGATTTTATAAAAATTAAGCCCCCACAAATAATTATGAGATACATAAAAATATTAGTTATTGACAAAGAGGTAGCCAAGAGACTTCTCACTAAGATGTGATTTCCCCAAATACTCTATTATAGTTAAGGTAATATTGCTGTGAAAATCATATTTTAGCAAGAGAAGACCACAACAGATATTGACTTTTCATATACAATTACACAGATGACAATAATTCTTGGCATTATTAATTCTGTATGTCAGATTATATAATTATGCAAATAATTATAATTCTTGCAATTATTAATTGTGTGTGTGTCTCTCTGCATCTGTCTCTCTGTGTCTTTCTGTCTCTTCTTTCTCTCCCTCCCTCTCTCTCTCTCTCTCTCTCTCTCTCTCTCTCTCTCACACACACACACACACACACACACACACACACGTTCCTAGTTGTTTGCATGTTTTCTCTCCCATTAAAATGTGAGCTCCTTTAGGTCATGGACTATTTTCCCTTTCATTTGGATTTCCAATGCTGGTGTCTGGTATATAATAACTGCTTAATAAATACTTATTGACTGACAATGGCATTCTGACACACTTACTTTTAAAATGGCAGATAAGTGCTACTAAAGTTGCATTGCTATTTTTCTGGGTTTGTAAGAAGGTATAAGTTAAATTATAATTCATAATCTATTTTCGCAGAGTCAGGAAAACTCAAAACGTAAATGTCAAGATGAATTTGGATTATATCTCTACATGTTTAACATAAAATACCACAAATTGTCTAAAACATTCCATATAGTTCATTGTAATCAATCCTTAAGATCAACAGAGATATCTAAGTCATAATGATTTTTTAAAAAAGATTTATTGATGCATTTTGGTTTTGCATTACAAACATTTACAGATTACTCCTGCTTTGAGAGAGGTCTCTCATAACAAGGAAAAACATTTAAGTAAAAGTAATAATACAGGGACCTAATTTGAGAGTATTGCAACATGCCATATCTCTAGCAACCCTCTCTGCCACGTCTCTTTTTTTTTTCAATTAACAACAATCTCTTTTCTGTCCCTCCACCACTCACCCCAGTGGAAAAATAAATAAATAATTATTGTAACAAATATTTGTATTTAAGCAAAACAAATTCCCTCACTGGCTATATACCAAAATATGTCTCATTCTACACTCTAAATCCATCATATCTTTTGCAATAGATAGCATGTTTCATCATCAATTCCTCTGAAGTCATGAATGATCATTGTTTTGATTATGATTCCTACAGCTTTCAAAGTCATGTGTTTTTACAATGCTGTCATTATTATAAAAGTTGTTCTCCTGGTTCTTCTCATTTCATTCTTCATTGGTTTATAAAAGTCCATAAAATTATATATATATATATATATATATATATATATGTATGTATATATATAATATTGTTGTTGTAGTAAAGCAAGCCTTTCCCATCCCCTCCTAATTCTAGTGCCTTCCTTCTATTAATTAATTCCTATTTATCCTGTATATAGCTTTCCAAATATTTATTTGCATGTCACCTCCCCCAATGGATTCTAAGCTCCTTGCAGGCAAGGACCATCTATTTCCTCTTTTTGTATTCTCAGCACTTAGCACAGTGCCTGGCACATAGCAGGTGCTTAATAAATGTTTATTGATTTGATGTTATAAACTGTTGTCCTGATTCTGCCTATTCTGCCTCTCCATCAGTTTATATATTTCCATATTTTTTGAAATTATCTGTTTCCTCATTTCTTACAACAAACTTTATTAGTCATTAAGACCTTCTGGGACAAAGAGTATAGACTGTTTTAACAATACATTTTTGTATTATTTTGATCATGTGTCACAATACCTTAATCACATATGTGTAGCCTATATACAGGGTGTTATTAAAGTCTGGACACATAGGCAAAAACGTATATTTTCAAGAAATGAAATGAATGAAATTTTCATCAACATTTTATTTAATTGGAATATTAACAAATAGCATCTTCAATATGATTTCCATCATTTGTGATGCAAAGGTTGATGCACTTTGCAAGATTCACATGAACTCACTGCAATAACAATAACTCAACATTGCCGTCATTTTTAGCACATTCACTCTTGGAACATGAATATGAAATCATATGATGTTATTTGAAGTTGAAGATGTTATTTGTTAATATTCCAGTTAAATAAAATATTGTTGAAAATTTCAATCATTTCATTTCTTGAAAATATGTACCTTAGGAACACCCTATAGATTCTGGGCTTACTTACACTAGAAGGGTATGTTCCCAAACTAAGGTTCTAGGAGTACCCTGAGGGCCAGTGAGTTTCTTCTAATGCTATCAACTCAAGCCCTCATTCTGGTGTGTTCTGTCCAACATTAATCATCAGTTACAGTCACTACCTCTCCATTTATTGGGCTAAATTATAATAGAAAAATCAACCCTGTAATAATTCTATTAAAATTAAGGTTCTAATATAAAAAACATACTTGCCTACACAAATGTCCTTGTTACCTTGTTCAAAGAGTATAAGGTGAGAGATTAATTAATGCCCCAATATCAAATTGACCAATTAACAGCAAATGGGCTTTATAAAGGAATATTTATGAAGGAAGATATAGCAAGGATATAAATATAACCATAACCTCCAAACTAGGGCCACACTCCTCTCTCTACCACTTCAGTCTCTGAGGAGGATATGAATAACTGATGTACGAAGGCATTCTCTTGCAGAAAGTAGCATCTCAGCAGCCTGGGTTGGTTTACTGACGGGCTGAATCCTGAAGGTTGCTCTTTAAGGCTGCACTCATGACTTACCCAGATTAGCTGCTGGTAAACTCTAGTATGGACTTAACTTCTTGGACCTCTGGCAGCTCGCTGGTCCTACCTTTTGAAGCTCACTAGGTCATACCTGTCTCTAAAACTTTTCCACCTAAGAAGAGGAAAGAATAAACATAATGAGGCAAAGAAGAAAGGTGCTATATATTCAGTTACATGAGGAGAGTAGGTCCCTGATACTGGAGTTGGTTATTTCCCCAATTGGAGGGGATAATATTGCCATTTGTCCTTCCTTTTCAAAGAGAACCAGTGACTCATGGTGATATCTATTCAAGATATCTGAATTGGATTTAAGAGAGACAGAGTTGTCAGCCTTTCAGAGTCATCCAAGTCAGGGGCAAGATAAAAGTTAGGATAACTGGACACACCCCAGGACTCAATGGATGACCTTAGCATCTTCACTGTCTCACGAAGCTCTAAGAGCTTCAGAGTACCTGCTTCATCTACTTTCATGGCCCTTGGAACAAATCGTTCCCATCTGACCATTCTACTGGGGGAAATCTTCACATACTTGGGGTAGACATCACCCTAACTCATTGACATGTTTGAGGTCTATCAATTACCCTCAATCTGGTTTAGCCTATCTGCCAAGATGGTTTTACCAGGGTGTGGCCTCTGGGCATGCAATCTTCTTGGATCCACAGGTGAGAGTTGAGTGAGAGGTAGACACCAAAGGAGGATGGGCAGTCCTGAAAAGGCCTCAGCAAGCCCTCACACCAGAGGTGCTGGTCCTCCCTGAATACCCCATACACCCCAACCCAACCTCTGACCCAAAGCTCATTGATATACGACTTTCTCTTTATTAGAGAGTTGGAGATGAAGGTTCTGCCTCTATGTGAGAAGCAAAGTTGTCAAGAGGCAAAAGGTGAGAGCTTCCATTCTCAGCCAGTTTACATTTGAGGACTCTTCAAGCTTCAAATCTTCAAATAAGGAATTAATTCGGACACTTATGGCTTCCAGCTTCAAGAGAGAAGATATAGAAGAGGCCAACTACACTTCAAGTTGCCCAAGGAGAAGACTCTGGGAAGACATAAGAGAAGCAGGCAACTTCCATCGTGTCCCTATTCTTAGTTTGCTACTCTAAGAGACTTCAGGGAATTTCCTCTTCAGTGAGACTGAGGACCCTCTCTCTTGGTTGAACTGAGTTACCTCACTCCCAAAAGGGAAGCCTTTTTTTTCTATAGTCTCCTGTGTATACCTTCTTTGATTTCTGTTTTGCTAAGATTTTGATAAATGGGTTTCTTTGCTATTCTCTATCTTTGTTCATTGTGAAACCGGTATTAGATGGGAAAGAGGTCAAGCCTTGGATATAAAGGTTGGGATCCCTCTTCCCCCCGAAAAATAACAAAGCAATCAGAAATAAGATGGAACTCAATCATGTCTCCTAAATGAACACTATTTAAGGGAGAAGATATACTTCTAGTCCAGTAGAAGACAGCAGAGTAATGGCCTCCAGATCTAACTTCCTGCTTCCCCTCCTGGCAGGAACAAAAGTCTCCCTTTGAGATGGGCATGGCAAAGAGGCCTACAGAGAGCTATTCTGCCTCTTTCTGAGCCACATAATGACAGGCCCTGACACCGATGGGCCTCTCTATACGTGTGAGACCCACTCTTACTCCTTACATGGGTTTACAGCAGTCATTACTTCAATCTCAACCAGGGATAAAAAAGAGAGGTCAAGTTGTGGTCGCCTTTTATATGCATACTCAATTTTGGTTCAGCAGTCCAACAATAGCCCTCTCTTTACCACACAGTAAGCAAACAAGAAGCAGTCATCAAATACTTAACCACACTATGAGTTGGAGAGCAGGATTTTTCCATAATGTGTGTCTAGAAGCTGACTTACTCAGCCTCCACACGAGGATTTACATCAGGTAAAACGCTCCATACACTTGAAGGATGGAACTCCCATGGGCCAGTCCCCTAATTACAGGAGATATTTTTATTCACATACTCGGGCTTATTCATGATCCTTATTTCCTGCAGAATAAGTCCAACCCCTATTCCACTCTTTCTCCTAAACCTTGTCCATTCCAACACAATACTGCCATCACTTTGAGGTTGCAGGGTGGTGCCGTGGATGGAGTAGGCCTATAGTCAGAAAGACCTGAGTTCAAATTTGGCCTCAAACACATATTAATGGTGTGACCTAGGCAAGTCACTTAACCTCTGTTTGCCTTAGTTTCTTCAACTATAAAATGGAATAATGATAGTACCTGCCTGACAGGGCTATTGAGAGGATCAAATGTAATATTTGTTAAAGCATGCGGGTGCACACACACACACACACACACACACACACACACACTTAGCACAGTGTCTAGCATATAGTAGGTGCTATATAAATGCTTATTCTCTTCCCTTTCCACCCTTCTCCCCTACCACTGATGCTTATTCTCTATTCTAATCAACTATCTTTCTGCGATAAAAGCTGACTTTATTACAGTGTTGTTAGTTCCATGAAACATTAATATAGACAGTAGATAAGTGAATAGGTAGGTAGAAAGGGAAGGTTAGTTACTTGGTTGATATGTCAAGATTATTTTGAAAGTCAAGGAAATCCTAGGGAAAAAGAAATTGAAATTTTTAATTAAAAGAAGAGGCTGATGAAAAGTATTTAAAACATTGACTTAGTGGGTTTGGGTTGTATGCATTAGAGACAGAGGAGGCAGTCTTCTGTTTCCTTTCCCTACCATTTAACACCAAATATTTCTAAATGGAAAATTGTATAGTAAGTCTGCAACCATATCAGAGAAAAATGAAACCCAGCTCAGAACTATATCTCAAACTCAATTTATCCAAAGTTTTGATGTGTAACCAGATGATTCTAGATCTCATAACAAGATTACAGAAGCATGGCTACTGAAATGAGCCCCCATAATCTTCTAATCATAAGACCTATGGAGGTTTTGATTTGGGGCCAGAATAGCTAGAGTTCAGGGAAAAAAAAGAAGTAATCCAGAGACAGAAACCCCTAGCACTGTTTTAAGTACCAGAGAGACTTCTGCTATCCACATGGACTCTAACATTCCTAGCAGTTTACTGCAATTCTCAGTCTTGATTTGAATACTTTAATTTTTTTAAAAAAAACAAGATATTTCTTGATTCTGTTCCCAAATTTGTTCTTTGTAATCTTTCATCATTCTTGTTGAGGAGTTGAAGAAGGAAAAATAAAGAGGCAGGAAGAGGTCAGGTTTGTTCCATGGTTGACGTCACAACTTTGTAATATACTGTATAGAAATGGCCATGGGTCTGTGAGACATCTTGATCTGGAGATTCCCAGAACTAATGGGTCCAGTCCTTTGCATAGGTGGTCATTAAGTATACAACTATATAGCCCTTTGGGAGTTTGGGTCAGGATCATAAGGTTCAGCTATGCAAGGATAGCTAATAGGAGGAAAAATGGGCTCTGGACTCTGAACTGAATACATGACTAATCTTTTAACTCACAAGAGACAGTTCCCAAACAGTAAAATATGATGTATAGGGACAGTAAATAGAATGGCATTAATTCAGGGGGTTTGTTGATTTTGTGCATTTTCATGACATACATCCTCGTGAATCAATAAGCAATGACAGAGACTAAGCAGGGGCCATTGTTACAAACATGAAAACTCATTTCTTCCAAATTTTCCTAGAATAACACCACCTCACTCTGTCCACCCCTTTACTCTACACCTTCTCAATATGTGTATATGTACAGTTTATAGCTTTCACTTATTTACATTCCCATTTGTAATTGCCTAAAAATTGTTTAATGTTGAGCCATTACATGTGAGGCTGCTAGGTGATGCAGTGAATAATGCATCAGACCTAGAAGACCTGAGTTATATGACCCTTGGCAAGTCAATGAACGTGTGTGCCTCAGTGTCTTCATCAGTAAAATGGGGATAATCATAGCACCCATCTCCTAGAGTTATTGTGAGGATAAAACAAGATACTATTTGTAAAATGATCTGCACTTAAACCTTAAAACACTATATAAATGCTAACTATTATGACTGTTAATGTATTTTCTCTCTCCAGATACTTTCTGAGCTCCTCAAGAGCAATGATATAGTAGAAAGAGTAATGGATTTGGAATTAGAGGCCCTGGACTCAAACATTAGTTGTATTGCTTATTGTTTATGTGATCTTAAGAAAGCAACATTTTAGGGCCTCAATTTCCTCATCCTCATCTATAAAACAGGTGAGTTTTATCAGACAATCTATAAGGGCCCTTGCAATTCTAAATCTATGACCCTACGACGATATCTTCTGCTTCCAAGAAAACCTGCTACTAAGAAAGAGTGAAGAACAGTGAGACATTTTCCTTTGAGATTTCTAGGGGTCTAGAAAGCAAGCCACCCATTCAAATAACAAATAATGGAGAGAGCTATGTGAAGTTAAAGAACTATCTAATATTCCCTGCAGCCTCACTGTTCTTAATCAATAACTTTTTCTTTTGTTTGGACAAAATTTTTGAAAAGTGAACAATCTCTTGAAAAGAACAAACCCTGTGGCTACTAATGCTGACATTTAGAAAAATCACCAGTCCCAAATTCAATATTCTGCTCCATAATTCCCTTATATACATTCAAGCAAGTAGTAATAGAAAATACAGTAAATTCTGAGCCTGCAGAAAACATCTATCCAGTGTCTTCCTTTCTAATTTATTTCCTAATTATCTGACTGCCTAATAAATTAGCTCCCAAGAATTTTAAGTATCAGAAAAAAATAGTGGAGAACAGGAGAGTATTTTATTTTATTAGTCTCTTAGTTCTCCTAGTAAATAGTCTCAACTACTTTCATTATTTGGATAACTTAAGGGACCTTAAAAGATCTATGGTTGGGGCAGAACTTAGGAAGAAAGCACAAATCTTACTAAAAGTAAGTTTTAACATAATGAGCTCTTTCATCTCCAAAACCTATTTGTCTGAATGTTCTTCTTCCCTCCTCAAAATCTGAGTGTTTTGTTTACATTTCTCTTTTGCCCTGATCAACTCTACTCAATATTATAGTCGCATAGGGGTATATATGTGGGTATATACATATATGTGTGCCTATACCCATATATACATATATATACACATATGTATACATATGTCTCCTTATTAACCTCCTAAAGTATAAATTCCCTAAAGGCAGAGATAATAATGGCTGACATTTATACATTGCTTTAAGATTTCCAAAGCTCTGTGTGTGTGCATACATACATATATATGCATATAGCACGTGTATATGTGTATGTATATATACATATATATATATAGTACTTCGAAAAGCACTATGTAAGTGATATATGGTACATATATATCTTATATATAAGCACTTATCTCTCTTTCTCTTCTCTCTCTCTCTCTCTCCTTGCTTGCATATCCTCCCTCTCAATTTGAGCCTCACTATAATCCTATAAGGCAGATACTACAAGTATATTTACTATCATTCCGCATTGCCTTATTTCTCTCCTGACTTCTAATTCTGAATCACTAAATGCCTATTGGACATTTCCAACCAGAAGTCCCAACTACACATGTCCAAAGCAGAACTCATTATATCTGTCCAACCCAACCCAACCCCCTTCTGAGGCTCCCTATTACTGTTAAGGACAACACTATCCAATATCCACTAACCCATATCCAAAACTTTGGTATCATCCTCAATATCTTACCCTATATATCCAGTGGCCAAATCTTTCTTTTCCATACATATACATATGTCCTCTTCCCTATCACAACAACCTTAGTCCAGGCCCTTATAATCACTTGCCTGGAACATTGTATGAATCTCTTAATTTGTCTCCCCCACCAATCTCAAGTCTCTCCCCATCCCAATTCATCCTTACTCCTAGGATCAAATATAAGTTCCTCTGAAGGGCATTCAAAACTCTTCACAACATGGGCCTTTCCTGCCTTTCTAGTATTCTTATACTTTATTATTTTCCGTGTACTTTATATTCTAGCTATCCTGGTCTACTGGCTGCTTCTCATATGCAATATTCTATCTCTTATCTCCACATTTACAGATGAGGAAACTGAGGCAAACAGAGATTAAGTGAAATGCTCAGGGTCACACAACTAGTAACTGTTTCCCATACCTAGAATGTGCTCTCCTTCCTTTCCTCCATTTCTTAGAATAGCTGAGTTCCTTCGGTATTCATCTCAAACTCTATCTTCTACAGCAGGCCTTCCCCGGTCCCCCTGTTTCAAGTATTTCTCTCCTCACAGGTTACTTTGTATCTATTCTGTACATATCTTTAGAGGAGCTATTTATATACTTAAATGTAAGTTCCTTAAGGTCAAGAACTATTTGGCTTTTTTCTTTGTATCCCCGGTCCTCAGCATAGGACCTGGCACTGCTTAATAAATACTTGTTAATTGACAATTAATTGAAAATTAAGACTCAGTGAGTTCAAATTACTTGCTCATAATCATACAACAAGTATTGGACAGAGAATTTGAAACCAAGATTTTCTAACAACAGGCCGTATTACCTTGGGGTTTTATGTATCTCCTTCAATAACTGACAGAGTAACATGTTTATAGTAGGTGCCTAATAAATGTTGAATAAATAATATCTGAAATATTTATTTTTAAGACTTCCGCTCATACTGGAAGCATTCATTATTCTTTTCCTTCTATTCATTCATGGAGCAATGGACAGAACACCAGGCCTGGAGTTAGGGAGACCTGAGTTCAAATGCAGCCTCAGACACTTACCAGCTGTGTCAACCTGGGCAAGTCATTTAACTTCTGTTTGCCTGAGTTTCCTTTTCTGTAAAATGTGCATAAGAATAGCATCTGCCTCCTAGGGTTGTTGTGAGCATTCAATGAGATAGCAATTGTGTGCTTAGCATAGTGCCTAGAACATAGTAAGTGCTAAATAAATGTTAATTATTACTATTATTTTTATTTTTACCTTCATTATTATTAGTATTATTTCTCTCCCATGTGCCATCTTGGAGTGGGGGGAGGGTAGAAATGGGGAGAAAATTTGTAACTCAAAATCTTGTGGAAATCAGTGCTGAAAACTAAAAAAAATCAAATAAAAAAACTTGAAAAAGGAAGCTACTACTATTTTTGCTGGAATATGGCCAAAACTTGTTTCCTGACCATTTTCCTTCTGAAGAAGAATGGTGTCGATAGTTTGAGCCATGCCAGGATCTTTTGCTCTTTGTTACGAAAACTCTGTATCCATGTTAATGATATTGCACTTTGGTGCAAAGAATATTTAGAAAGGGAAAAATGGAGACAGAAATTAGGTTGAGTCTTTTTAAAGTATTCTAGTTGTGAGGAGAATTTTTATCTTATTGAAGAAAGTAAACATTCCTACTAGAGAATAATCTGGTTTTTTCAACTGGCATTAAACATTCACTACTTGGCATTCCACAAGGGGCTGAATTTCTTAAGCAGCAGCAGTTTTTTAAAGTAGATTCTTACAATTTCTTTCCATGAATTACTGTAGGCCTGCATGGAGAGCAGACTTTCAAAAGGTTATAGGTATCAGTGGGGTCAATATCATAGAGCAATTGAGTAGGATGGGGCAACCTACATTTGTCAAAGATAGCATATGGCCTGATTTTATGGGCAATGTTAACCAATCACTGCCACCATTCTCTGCCCTTAGATAGTTGTGAGTCAATTTGTTGCTGCTCTGGAAGGCCATCAACTACCAAAACCAAGGAATGAAAGTTAGTGTGGTACCAGTACAAGGCACTGAAGCGCCAAAAAATAATGATACTCTCCATCCTAGTCCCAAGATTCTAACACAATAGATTTGTATTGACTTTTAATTTTCCTTTTGGCAACACCTCCCCACTCTAGCACCTCTTCCTTTAATCCAATCTTGCTCTACTAAATTAACTTTCGACTGACCAATGTTTTACACACCTCTGTCTTCCCACCAGTCAGTCAACCAAGCATTTATCACCACCAAGCCATCGCCACCCAGACTTATATAGCTTCCTCTACCTCCTCATCCCACTCAGAGAGAAGTGGTTATGCCTATCATGAATGATGGTCAAAACTATACTCTTTTCAAATGGCAGGGGATTGAACTGACTCACAGAAGATCAGATATGCAGATCTTAGGAGAGAAAAGTAGAACACATTCATTGCTACAGATTCTTTCTCAGAAGTACCCTCTAAAGCTCCTGGCTCTGGTGCAGGTCAAGACCCAACTACAGACCACATGTGAACATTCAGAGCAACACAGATAAGATACACAAGCCCCTGACTACCTTATGCAGTATCAGAAGCCCAGGTCACATAAAAAACAGATATGGAGAGAAATGGAAAGTAGCCACAAAAGTAGGCTTATCAAAAACAAACCACAAAAATTTCCTTGAGCTTATAATAGCCACTTCTGGATGTTCAATTCCACAATAACAGTCTGAAAGGATGGATTAGCTTGACAATAGTACCATAGTACTGAATGAACCAAGAACATGGCTTAAATACCTCCTCTTCCCCAATCCAGGTGCCTGTGGAGCCTCTAAAGTTCATCTCCAATGCAATGTCCCTGCTGTGTTCCTTCACCTTCTGACTATGATACTGCCAACCATTAATGCAACTATTTCAATGGTCTCTATTGTTACTAAGGACTGGTGGAACCAAGAAAACGGTCATTAACCCATTGAGCTAGGTATGCATGTGACTAGACTGTCCGAACAGATAAATGCTGGAGGGGCTGTGGGAAAGCAGACATATTGATGCACTGTTGGTGGACCTGTAAATGGATACAATCATTCTGGATAGCAATTTGTAACTATACACAAAAAATTACTTAATAGTGCATATCCTTTCACCCAGATAAACTACTACTAGGTCTATATCCAAAAGAAATCAGAGGAAAATTTCTTATGGGCACCATATGCCATCTTTTTGTGGTAGCAAAAATTAGAAACTAGGAGGATGTCCAAAAATTGAGGAATGTCTGAATAAATTGTGTTCTATGATTATGATGGATGTAATATTGTGCTATAAGAAATGAGGAAATAGATGATTTCAAAGAGACATTGAAATGCTTATATGAAATAATGGAGAGTAAAATGATCAGAATCAGAAAAGCAATTTATGCTATAATATCAATATTTAAAAAGTGAACAATATTAAGGACTTTTTAAACTGACAGAGAATGAAATGAGCCAAACCAGGAGAACAAATTGGTCCGATAACAGCACTGTGAAGATAAACAACTTTGAAAGTTGTGAAAACTATGATCAGATGCCAAAGGACTGACAAACATGCTATCCCTTTTGGATTTTGGGTGTGAAATAAGACTTTTTTTAAAACAACCAATGAGAGTATTTGTTTTGCTTGTTACAAGAAATTTGTTTTTCTTTTCTTTTACAATGGAATAGGTGTTGGGAGGGAGAGAAACTAGATTTCTGCCAATTTTTAAATAGGGTAGGGGGGTGCTACAGATGTGAATATTGCATGTGCTTTTATATGAGGTCATTATATTATTAATTTTATTTAACTGTTTTCTTTTGTCACAAGAGACCTCTCATAAAGTGGGAGTAATCTATTAATGCTTATAATGTCAAAGCAAAATACCAATAAAACTTTTTTTCAAAGGGTTGAGAACAGATTAATTCCTAATTAGTAAAATTTCAGATACTGAGACAAACTGAAGCATTTCAAGCAATGTGGGGGAGATTTGAGATTGCCAGGGGAAGTGGAGGTGGGAACCTCATTGGAATAGCTTGAATGGGTGCTTTGTTTCCTTGTTCTATGTCTCCTCTCCCAAAAAAGTCAGTCTAATTGAAAACCTAATTTTTCTAAGATTGACAATGTGAACGTGAAATCAAAAATACCTGGGCTCAAATCCTGCCTGGTGAACCTGCCAAATCACCAGCAAATCACTTAAGCCCTCTTGTTTCCATTCTTCTGTATAATGACAATGTTGGACTTGATATCACCTAAGATCCTTTCCTATGATTCTATGAACCCCCAGAAAAGAACAACATTGAAGAGTGAAAACTTATGGAATAAGTTTTAGGCTTAAGAAGATAACTAATGTGTGATTTAGTTAAAAACTACTCTGCTGAAGTAAAATAAAAGATAGGCTATCCAACACCAATAAAAGTAATATGATATTAATTTTCAACTGTACATGAAGCAATATGTTTCAGTTTGATAATAATAAAATCAAAACAAAGTAATTGTCTAGCCCTGCTCTAGTCTTATAGTGACATCCATAATTTCAAGAAGAGGAAAAATCAGGAATGAAATTTTCTCCAATATCTATAGCTCTATAGAGCTATAATTATACATATTTTAAGAGAGATCATGGCATATTTGATAAATGGTTTGACTCGGAGGAAAAAGACCAGGTTTCAAATCTTACCTCTGTTGTATGTAGAATGAACTTTGGACAAGTCAATTAACCTGTTATACATAATGTTAATATGTTGTTTTCTAAGTCGATATGCTGCCTGGAGAGATCCCTATGTATGATTTAGAGGCCCCTACTTTTTTTTCTTTTTTTTTAATTTGGCCCTACTGTCTTAAGCATAAGTTGCAGAGAAGGTGCCAACTTGCATTGGTAAGGGACTTTCCTCAACCAAAAAGTTCCCTACACTAATGAAATTATAGGTCCATATCCCCATACAAATTTCACATGACACTATTTATCTTTACACATAATCTTTTCTCTGAATTTGTGTTCAGAACCACAACATAAATTAATGAAATTTTTACTTTAAAAGATTTTAAAATTATAATTTAATAGTTTAATATGTTAAGCCTCTGAAAAAGTCTTACTCTAGAGATGAAGGAAGGAAAGAAACAAGTATTTATTAATCAGTTATTGTACTAGTGCTAGGTGCTTACTTTGTGCCACAACCCTATGTTCTCAGAGGTTTTGCCAAAAAGTTCAAACTACAAGCTATTTCTACCATGCTCTGAAAATGATCATGGCGACACACTGTCTGCTATAGGAGGACCAGCCTAGTTAATTAGCATCATAGATTTAAAGCTAGAAGAGACTTTACCACTCACCTAGTCCAAACCTTACATTTTCAGGTTGGGGTGGAGGGAAACGCCTAAAGAGCTCAGGCAACTTGCCCAAGACTATACTGGAAGTAAGTGGCAGAGCCAGGATTCAAACCCAGGCTCTCTGAATCTAGATCTGATGCCCTTCCCAATGTATGACTTTGACTCAACAGAGTCCTAGCACCAGAATGCTGGCCACTAGGTAATAAATTCATTGTCCATGGTGATCCTTGAAAGAAAAGATATAAAAGGGCCAATCAATTGTAAGGAGGTGTAGCCAGAATGGCCTTTGTTTTCTTTGAATGACTCAGCTTACCTCATTGAGCCTCTGGACACTGTGGCTTGCTCTTCCGGGGCAGGAGGCCCAAGGAGCATTCCAGGAAGCAGACAACTTCCTGTGTGATGAGTCATGGGGCTGGCTGAGGGGAGGTGTTAACGGCTATGCTAGGGGGAGGGGCCAAGTCAAGAACCAATCGGCCCTGGTCGTTCAGGAGGTGCTTGATGATGTCAAAAACTCTATAAGAGGGGAGAGGACAGCTTGAAGATCCTCTTTTCCTTTTCCGGTTGGAGCCAGAGACAGTTACAACGACAGTTACAGCGACAGTTACAACGACAGTTACAGAGGCAGTTACGACAGTTACGTCAGTTACAGCCACAGCCACAGCTGAAGCAGGAGCTGCCAGTAGCAGAGCTGACCTACGGGAGGAAGCTGAACAAAGACTTCAGTCCAGTGGGTAATCTTATTACCATAGAGGGGGAAACATGATTTTGCTTTACGCAATCATGTTTCTCTGTAGCCTCCTGGTTACTCTTTCAAGGCGTACTTATTGGGCCTGGAAGCTTTTGATCAATATATCAAAATGGGGTTGTTGGTTCATGGGTTGGTTACTGTGGAGCCTAAATAAATGTTTTGATTCTTCTGCCTTCTACTTTGAGAGTTTCTTATATCCGGCGATTCCGAACGTTTCAGACATGTTTATGATCCTATTTGAGATTATAAACTCTGCCCTCCTGATACATTTGGCAACGAGGATGGGATCGCTAGGTATAAGATCTCTATTTAGAAGCAGAACAATTCCAGAGGAAGAGATGAATATCCCAGGATGGGAGGATCCATTTTATTCCTCCCTAGCAAAAGAATTGGCTAAAAAAGCTGGACCCTGTGAAAACTGGGAACCAAGGCTACGGAGAGGAGATCCTAGGGATTTGGAAAAGTGTTTACGAGAAGTTGGGATTCAGTCAGGGGCATCACTATCTAGGCAAAGCTGGATAGTGTTATCAGCCTACCGGCTAGTATACGAAAGATTGAGATTAAGTGAAAGACATGGGGGCACTCCTACCCCACAGGAAGAAGGGGAATCTCAGATAGCAGGAGACCAAACTGACTCAAATGAGAACTTTTCTATTAATGTGGCTAAGAGCAACAGGAGACCAAAAAAGCCCAGAGTGCATTTCAACCCAGCCCAGAAAGAGCCTGACTGCCTGCTTCGTCCTAGCCATGGTGGCAGAGGAAGTGAGTGGGGAGAGAATGAGACAATGTTAGGGGCTGAGGCACAAAACACTACTGGGGTTCAGGATGTGCCTCACACAGAGAATAGGAGATGGTTAAATGATCAGACAAGGGCTCGACCCATACAAAGGAGGAAGACAGAAACCCGAGGTGAAGATTCAGTTACAAGGGAAATTCAGGAAGATTTCTCACTGCAAGAGGTCACAGATATTTTGAGTAGATTCAGCCAAAGAATAGGAGAACCATTGATATCTTGGATGGTAAGACTCAGTGATCAAGGGGCCAGTGGAATATCAGTAGATGGGACAGACTGCATGAGGTTCATAGGTATCAGCCATGATCCTCTAGTTCAACAAGCTTTTAGGGAACATCATCAGCAAGGAGATGGTGATAGCAGGACTACTCTGTTGGCATTAGCCGCTGTGGGATGCAATAAGAGATATGCTACTGATTCTATGTGGCCCACTGAGCACAGACCCTGGTATTCACTTAGAGACTGTATCATGAGACTAAAGGAGGAGGTAATGAAGACTGCCATTATGATAGGAACTGCAGACAAATATTACAATGATCCAATGGGACTGCCTCATAGGAATTTAATAATTAGGACAGCTCCCCCTGCTTATAAACAACTAATTTTGAATTTATTACTTGGAGAAGTAGGGAGCCGTCTTACAACAGTGATAAATAAGATTTTACAGTTACATGACTTAGGTGACTGGGGAAGGGATAGATCTCCTCGAGAGAGAAGAGTGAATAACCAGCAAACTTGGCGCCAAAGGAGAATAACAAGGAAAGAAATGTTTACTGCTTTATTGAGAGCAGGGGTAGGTTTTGAAATGATAGATGGAATTCCAACCAATGAATTATATAGAATGTACAGAGATAAAGGCCTTGATAACACGAGAAATAGGGAAATAAGAACTGCCCCTGCAAGCCCACAAGCCACTCAGACTGAAGGTAACTTTGTGTGATTAACGGATGAAAACTTGTACATTTGGGGAAAGGCTGGGAGGACAATCTTAGTCTCTATCTAGAGTGGGATCCTCTTGGCTTCCTCATTATGTTCCTTTTGAAAAGAAACATTTCCCACCTGAGTTTGGCTCTGATGTTGGATCTTTGCATAACTGAAATCTCAACCAAACTTGAGATGATTTTATTTGAAGAATTATAGTCCATACTTGTCTATTCTTTTTGTCCTTTGTTTTGGCTAACCTTGTTGCTAGTTTTGTTTCCTTCAGGCTTAAGCACCCTGCACTTTCCGGTGACTGCCTAAGCATGTAGCATTCTTGGAATTCCTGCCAGCTCGTTAAAGAAATGACCTCTGGAATGGGACTTTTTGGGGGCAGGGCCATCTCTACATCCAATTTCAGCATGAAGAAGCTATGGAAAATGAGACCTTCACCCCTCACCCCAAGATTTTGAGCCCCAATCGTTCAAGGGGGGTGGAAATGATGATAGTGTTCTGTTTACTTATTTTGTGTTATCCTTGCTGTGTTGTTTTATTGTTATGATATTATTGATCCTATGTAATGGATACAAGGATTTAGGGGTGGACATTTGAATTATTAATAATTATTTTGGGGATGATTGATTGAAGAGATTATCTTGCTGGGACCTAGGGGTGGATCACATTTGAATCGTAAACCAATATTTAGGAATGTCACCAAATGATATGTTTTGCTTTATAATGAATGATATGTTTTAGTTTCCTTTGTAATTGGATCACAATGTATGTTCTAGGATACATGGCTGATTAGATTATGTATCCTATAACAAGGGGTGGAGTGTAGCCAGAATGGCCTTTGTTTTCTTTGAATGACTCAGCTTACCTCATTGAGCCTCTGGACACTGTGGCTTGCTCTTCCGGGGCAGGAGGCCCAAGGAGCATTCCAGGAAGCAGACAACTTCCTGTGTGATGAGTCATGGGGCTGGCTGAGGGGAGGTGTTAACGGCTATGCTAGGGGGAGGGGCCAAGTCAAGAACCAATCGGCCCTGGTCGTTCAGGAGGTGCTTGATGATGTCAAAAACTCTATAAGAGGGGAGAGGACAGCTTGAAGATCCTCTTTTCCTTTTCCGGTTGGAGCCAGAGACAGTTACAACGACAGTTACAGCGACAGTTACAACGACAGTTACAGAGGCAGTTACGACAGTTACGTCAGTTACAGCCACAGCCACAGCTGAAGCAGGAGCTGCCAGTAGCAGAGCTGACCTACGGGAGGAAGCTGAACAAAGACTTCAGTCCAGTGGGTAATCTTATTACCATAGAGGGGGAAACATGATTTTGCTTTACGCAATCATGTTTCTCTGTAGCCTCCTGGTTACTCTTTCAAGGCGTACTTATTGGGCCTGGAAGCTTTTGATCAATATATCAAAATGGGGTTGCTGGTTCATGGGTTGGTTACTGTGGAGCCTAAATAAATGTTTTGATTCTTCTGCCTTCTACTTTGAGAGTTTCTTATATCCGGCGATTCCGAACGTTTCAGACATGTTTATGATCCTATTTGAGATTATAAACTCTGCCCTCCTGATACAGGAGGGCAGTAGTGTGGTGGTTGAGTGAGCTGAGAGTGCAATTGATTACACAATTTGTAGACCATCTTTTCTAATACATACCAAAAAAAAGAAAAACAAAGAAAGTGAAAAAAGTATATTTCAATCTACACTCAGAATTCATCATTTCTTTCTCTCAAGGTGGATAGCATTTTTCATCATGAATCCCTTGAAATTGTCTTGGATTATTGTCTTGATCACTGTGGTTAGCTTTTCACAGTTGATCATCATTTACAATATTGTTACTGTATACAATTTTCCTGGTTCTGCTCACTTCACTTTGCATCAGTTTATATAAGACTTTCCAGGTTTTTCTTAAGCCATACTGCTCTTCATGTCTTATAACATAAGTATTCTAGTATTCTATCACAATTATATGCCACAACTTGTTTGGCCATTCCCCAATTTATGGGCATTCCTTCAATTTCTGCTATAAATATTTCTGTACAAATACATCCTTTTCCCTTTTCTTTGATCTTTTTGGGATACAGATGTAGTGGCAGTATTGCCAAAGACCTTATCATGTTTGTTGTTTGTTGATTATAAGAAAATACCCAACTCAGTAGACTAAAACATATTCTTATGCCTTCCACACACTTTCTATGCATATCATAAAATTATACCATTTTTAATATATGAAACCACTGAAATAACTTTGTTCAATGAGCCTCTGCTTATCAGCATCAAGTAAGAAAGAAAACAAAGAGATTTGTTTCCCAAAGATGTTTGTCACGCTCACAGATGATATCTTGTGAAAAGTCCAAGTGAAAAAGGCACCTCCTATAGATGAGAGAACTGGTGGGGTTCTTCAGGTGTTCATACTGCACATGACATTGTGCTCATTGCATCAAGCACTGTAGGGCCTATTGATAAGGGCCATGCCACCTCAAAAGAGACCAGTCTAGCTAAACATCCAGATGGGAAAATGTGAATGTAGAATGAACTTTGCACAAATTATGATTCAGTTAGATGGGAAGCCCAGTAAATTTGTCCCTCAACATGCATTTTTATACAAGCTTATTTTTCCTTCTTGCCAAGCAGAAAGGCACAGCAGCCAGGGGAAATACAGCTCAGATTAAAATCTCATTTACAAAACATTATGGAGGAGGATGATAGAAGGTAATGAATAGTATCATCTCAAAAAAAACAGTGAAAATCAATGGAGCAGAAAAGAAACCTACAGAAAACTTATCATGATGGCTAATTAACTGGGCCTAGAATTAAATGGAAGAGTGGACTAGATTACACTTGGGAAAATGCACATCCCTTTTAATGATCCTTGGCTGCTGCCTTACCAAAAAAAACTTATCTTTTTTTAACACCATTATTGGCTCAGTGATTCTCTGTAGCCTTGAATTAGACAATTCCACACTCTCAGAAGAATTGCAGTTGGAGGTGACTCAAAGAGCAATGGGAAAAAAAAATCTAAAGACACTTAAAGTTGGCTCCAGTGTATTATCAATAATGACTTTCAGGAGATAAGTGGAATAAAAGATATTATCAAAGACATGTATGAATCAGAAATAAGGAGAACCAATCATGCAGCAAAATGAGGAAAAAAACAGATGGAAAGCCAAAGAGATACACTGGCATCTGCGAATTATTAAAACACCCAGTGGAAAGCCTCCAGTGTTTCTGACAGACACTCTGTAGGGGATTTGTGGAAGGATACGGACAAGAATCACACAGTATTTGGAAGTATGTGTAAGCTCCAATTTACACCATAGAGGGAATGGCCCCAATTATGAGCTCATTTCTCATTCTTCTCCAAGTTGAACTCCAGACTTTCTCTACTATGTCTTAGAGCCAGACTACAGTCCTGGCATTTCCACAGGATTTTGTCTCCCATGCCATAGAGACTTCATCACCCTGGAAGCCCACTCCACTCCTGGACTGTTTCTCCTCTTGCTATACTCCTCACTTACCTTCATAGGGCTTTGGTGATGGTTACATTCCTGTAGACTTCCTTTTCAGCTCCCTTTTAGGTCTTGTCTCTCCATTAGAATACAAGCACCTTAAGAACTGAGATAGTCTCACATTTTGCTTGCAACTCCAATATTTAGAACAGTGCCTTGGCATATAATAAGTATTAAGCACTTAGGTGCTTAATAAATGCTTATTGACTGATTGAGCTCAGGTATGCATCTAGGTAAGCAAATTTTGGTGATCTGTGTTAGAGAGATTTGATATTGATAGGGTCTACAATATTGTTATATAGGAAAATATTAGATTAGGTGACCATAGCTGTCTTTCAATTCTTATACACTATAACTTTTTTTATTTATGACCAAATTATGTTAGACCACTTAGAAACTGATGGATATAGATCGCTACAGTCTATAACTTCTATTTTGATATTTAATCATGAATTGCTTTGTTTTGTTACTTAGCTTTCATTCATATATGCTGTCCCCATAAAATATATTAATTAATTCCTTCTTTCAATAACCATTTATACTTGCCTACTATGTGTAAAGTACTGTCTAAGTGACACTGACACAAGATACTCCATTTCCAGACTCAGTGAATTTTCAACTGGTCCATGCCTTAAATGCTCTCCTTCATCTCTATCTCCTGACTTCCATGATTTCCTTTAGATCCCTAACTAAAATCTTACCTTCTCCAAGAAGCCTTTCCTGATATCCCTTAACATTAGTGCCTTCCAAGATTATCTCCAATTTACCTGACCATATCTTGTTTATACATAGTTGTTTGTGAGCTGTCTCCACCGTTAGACTGTGAGTTCTTTGACAGCAGAGATTATCTTTTGCCTTTCTTTGTATATTCAGAACTTAGCACAGTGCCTGTCACATACTAGGCTCTTAATAAATGTTTGTTGACTTGACTTGACTAACCAGGAGATTTGTCAGCATGATATTGAAGAGCATTGGATTTGAATCAGAAAATGAGGTTTCCAATCCTGACGCCACTACTTACTACTTATATATGATCTCTTTGTGCCTTAGTTCCCTTATGTATAAAATTATAGGGTTGAACTAGGTGATTTTACCCCTAAGTGTTTAGGGGAAATGAAGATGAATCAGTAAGGAGACAGAAAAATGGTAAAAAGGGAGGGGGAGAATGAGGAGTGTCACAGAAGCAAATGAAAGAGAATCAAGGAGAACATGATGGTCAATAAAACATTATAGCATGATAAACATTTCAGATAAATCCAAAATGAGAAAAACTCAGAAAAGGACACTGGATTTTGGCAGTGAGGTCATCTTTGAGTGAGCTAGTACACAGCAGGTGCTTAATAAATGTTGATTGTTTGGTTGTTTTGGTAAAATGGTAGGAGTGAAAAGTATTTGGGAGTTAGTGAGAGGTAAGTAGAGACATTAATGTCAACCAAAAGTTCCTTAAGTGTATGAACCCAGGAATTTTTTTAACTTCTTTTGCATCCCCCACAGAGCTTAATATAATCATGACCAAATCAAAGGAAGCTCAATAAAAATTATGGAATGGGATGGGATGGAACTGAAGTAGTGTTTAAAAAAAAACATGCTGGATATAGAGTCAGAAGATCTGTGTTTAAATCCTAACTCTTCTATATATTAACTTTGTGACCCCTTTAAGCTAAAAATAAGACTGTCATCTCTAAGGTCCCTCCCAGCTCTAAATTCCACAATCACGTGGAATGCTATGGTTGAAATCCATTGTACCTGCTTTTGAGGGACTTAGAAATTCCTACTGAAGGAGAACACTGGTCAATTCTGCTAAAAGCAGTAGATTTTTGAAAAGCTATTATTATAAAAGCATTCTATCTCAAAGAAGAGAAAATACATACTTTTAGAGAATGGAAAACATGAGGGAAAAGGGAAAAAAGACTAAAATACACAAAGATTACTGTTTTTGAAAGACAAAGATTCAACTCAGTCCCTGGACAGGGCGTGATACGTAGGGTCCCATATTTTTTTGTGGAATGATCTTCAAACTCCACAAGAAGAAAAGATTAATAACTCTGGCACCCAAGTTAGTCACTCCTCTAGTTTTTCAACGTGGAATGGATGGTCTATTCCACATAAGAGGGTCATGAAGTAGTGAGAAAGATGCTCAGGTGATACCTGAGCATGATAAATAGTCTCAGCCATGTTATGGCTAATTGATTTCTTAACTCTGGCGTCACAGAAGGAGTAGGGCCCATTAGTGAGGTTGCATGGGAAATGGAAATTCCTAACATAGGAAAGTATAGATATGGGGAAGGGGTTGTCAGAGAATGGGCATATTAAGTGTTACAAAATAGGAAAAATGGTTGTCTCTGGAAACAACCCTGTTTTATTTCTCAGGGGACGAGTGACTAAGGCACAGAGCTCTTTCGGATATACAAGATGCTGCCTGTCAAGCCAGTCTCATTAAATTTGTCTTGTTTGACTCAAGCACCACTTCATACAATAAATCTTTTCTGATTTCTCCTTTACCCCTCAAAAATTACCTGGTCTATTTTGTTTTTATGAATATTGCATATCTTTTATTTATATGTGTGTTAAAAACTGACTACCTCGGGCCCCATTGCCTGAAATCAAGGTATGATGTCTCACATACGTTCACACACATATACCCCATTCTAGTAAGAGGGTATCGAGACTCTGCAAATGCCTCCAGTGTTATTGATTGTGTCCCTCCAATTGCGGGTGGGCACGCCAGTTCCTTTGAGCCACTAACAATTACATTAGCTTTTTAAAGGAAATATGTACTTCAAAGATATAATCACAAATATACAAACTAATTCCCCCAACATGTTGGGCTTAATCTTCCCCCATATACCACTTCAGTCTCTGAGAAGGGGGAAGAGGATTAGGTTCATAGTTTAGCTTGGTTGCTATACGGCAGAGGTGTTGTTGAAATTGGGTCTGCTAACACATGCAGCCAGCAAAACTAGATTAAAATGCAACTGGAAAATGTTTAACCAAATAAATAAATATATAACAAAAGTAATTAATTTATAGATGATATAATAATTTATTATACTATATATTATACTGTTATATTATAATATAATATAAAATAATAAATATATAATTAAAAAATAAAAAATATATAATATTACTATAGGGTTTTCTAATCAGTATACAGCCTGCAAGGATCCATTTGTTTTTGAGTTTGACACCACTGCTATACAGCGCAGTCCCACTTCCAAGTCCAAAGCCCTACTCAGGTTCAAGTCCTAGGCACCCTGATATCTTCAGGTTTCCCTGCTATGCCACAACATCCCACCTGGAATCCTGGCCCCAAGATCACCATGGCTCTAATTCCAGGTCCAGTAGGGATTACCGCTGGCATCTGTAAGTGAAGAAAACCAGAACAGAAGAGAGATATCAGACCCACTTCTCAGAGCCTGGGAAAAGGGGGAAGAGAAAGGTACCCCCACCTTCCTCAGTTTAGTTTATGGCCCCATCACTATGCGTAAACTGTATGTCACCCTTTGGACTCAGCAGGAAAGAGCACACAGGAAAAAGAGCTAGTACTCCACTCTGGCAGTTTGTAAAGACATATTCTGTTCCAGAACACAGCCAATCAAAAGAGGCTACTCCTACTCACTGTGGTAAGGGACAAGGGAAACAGGGAAGCAAAGTGCCTCCATGTTGGGTGATCTGGGCATATCCCGAGACCTTTGTTCCATTCATATGCTTCCCCTTAGATAGAATATAAGCTTCTTGAGGTCAAAGATTGTTTCCTTTTTGTCTTTGTATCCCCACAGTGCTTCACACAGTAAATATTTAATCAATGCATACTGATTTGCTGTGGTCTCCTCTGCAAAATAAAGGTGTTAGAACTAAACGTCCTTCTAAGGTTCGTTCCAGCTCTAAATCTATGATCCTATAGCTAAACAACTTCCGAAATCAATTGAAGCTCCAGATCTTTAATCCTATGACAAATTGATTGATTGATTGAATTCTAACAAGATTAAGTTCAGATTTCTACTTTTCATTTCCCAAGCCTTGGTAGTGGTGTTATGGAAAAGGAATCTATTTTTCTTACATTGAAAGCTGGCCAAAAAGATAAAACTTGCTTCATTACTGTGTCAAAATGAAAAATAACTGTTTTCTCTTTCCTTTCTTTTTCTCTTTTTTCTTTCTTTCTTCCTCCCTTTCTTTCTTTCCTTCCTTCCTTCCTTCCTTCCTTCCTTCCTTCCTTCTTTCTTTCTTTCTTTCTTTCTTTCTTTCTTTCTTTCTTTCTTTCTTTCTTTCTTTCTTTCTTCTTCTAAACCAAAGAGCCGATCTTTCCGCAACTCCCCACTTTGGGCTACCACAGATGTTTTGCCATTTATCTGAGAGTGTGTGGGTGTCTGTTTGTCCATGGGTGGAGATTACTGGATTAACATGTTGCTTCATACTTTATGTAAATTTGATTCTTTTCGGGAACATTATAGTAACACATGGCTTGATATCATTTAGCAGAAGGAGGAGATGAAATCTTTCTTTCTGCTGAAAGAAAAAGGCTCATTAATCACTTTAGACTTTTTGTCCTCACATGGTTGAGATATGCTGACTCATGATTTAATTTCTTTCCCTGATGTATATCTATTATGAAATTGTTTAATGAAAACTATATAGTTATAAAATCACCTAGAGTATCCAAGCATAGGAATTAATCCACCTCTTAATGAAATATGAGTAATTAAAGGTAAATGTAAGATTATCTGCATACCCTTCAGCACCAGCAGGTCAGCAAGCTCCTTGAGAGCAGAAACTGTGTTTTTTGCCTTTCTTTGTGTCCCCATTACCTAACATAGTGCCTGGCACATAGTAGGCACTTATTAAATGCCAGGAGACTATTAAGCATTTATAATAATAGCCGGTATAAATAAACATATATGTATACATAGATACTATGTGATTTTAAGGTTGGCAAAGTATATTATTTATGTTGTCTTATTTGATCTTCATAAGAACCCTCAGAGATTTATTTATTACTGTATGTGACTACTAACATAGATGAGAGACAGTATGGGAATCAAATGTTGGCCTTAGAATAAGGAAAGATGTTGTTCTGACACCTGCCAGCATTTTGAACTTGGAGAAGTCATTTAAAAGTCAGTTTCCTCTTCTGTAAAATGGAGATAAGAGCACTTCACTGGGTAGTCATGACTACACCATATGCATTATATTATAATATAGGTGAACCCTTAGAGGTAAGACTTTTTAGCAGTTTGCTAACTCTCTGGTAAAATTTTGAGAGACTTAGGAATTACCTACTGCTGAAAAATACCTCCTCCTCTGACCTCGGGTTTTACCAGGTTCATTCTTTCAATTGCATTTATTTCTTTGTTTTGTTTGTTTTCAATAGTCACCTAATTGAGAGGCTTTATACTCCTCCACAAAGAGGAAATAAAGTATGCTAGAAAGACTATTAGGTTCAAAATCCTGAGTTTGAATTCGGCTTCTGACTTCACTAGCTTCATGATCATGGGCAAATCACTCAAACTCTATGGGCCTCAGTTTTCTTATCTGTAAAATGGGATAATAATACTGTCATTTTGTTACTATTGTTGAGTCATTTCAGTTGTGTCTGACTCTTCATGACCCTATTTGGGTTTTTCTTAGCAAAGATACTAGAGTGGTTTGACATTTCCTTCTCCAGCTAATTTTCAAGTTAAGGAAACTGAGGCAAACAGGGTTAAGTGACTTGCCCAGGGTCATATAGCTAGTATGTATCTGAAGCCAGATTTGAACTCATGAGAATGAGTCTTCCTGATTCCAGGCCCAGTGTTCTATCCACTGTGCCACCTAGTTGCCAATAATACTAATAGCCCCTATCTACAAAGGTGACTGTGAGCGCACATCAGGATAAAGTCTTCAATGTGCTTTATAAATCTTGAGGCATACTACACATGATGTCCTAAAATTCTTAATGCAGTTTTAAGCTACTAAAGCTATCTAAAGATTATAACTGCCCTAAGACTCTGGGAGCTTCCTGCATAAGAGACATCAGTGGTGGATACCAAATGAAGGGTCCTGCGTGGATCAGGATGACTTGAGTTTAAGTCTTCCTTCTGACACATACTGGCTATGGGACCATGAGCAGTGACCAGTTATTCTTTATGACTATATGTTACAGATAAGTAGCCAACTTGCAAAAGTAGAGGGTATTTCCACACTGAGAGTGCCCTACAAGGATGAAACCACATGTCCCTTGCACAAACTATCAGCTCTAGTAAGATTGACTCAACGTTCTCTGAACATGTTATCACCATATTTCCTTTCTCTATTCATCACCTTCCCTACTTTCCTTACCCCCATCCTGAATGTTCTTCTTTCTCTCTTCCTGTCTAAACTTGTCCTTAAAAGTCCATTTCAGATCCCAGTCCTACTAGGAAGTCCTCCTTGACTACCCAGCACTTCTCTATATCAATTCATTTTATATTGACCAACATATAAGATTCAAGCATGCTCAAAAAAGCCTCCCAACAATTTCAAGCCTACCCATTTCTTCCTCCTAATTATAGAGTTTCTCCTCATGATGTCAGGAAAGTTTTCACTAGAGACAAAGAAAGTGGTGTAGTGATCACCCAGAGAGAACCCAAATGGCCAGCATCAGATGTCGAAGGACAAGGATAACATAAATTTAGAAAAGGAACAGGTTTGATTCCTCTGTATTACCCAACATACATCCTTGCCAGAAAGTTGTGGCTCATGCTGGTGTGTGTGTGTGTTTCAGCACATACCTTTTAGCAGATGCTGGCTTGTGTTTATGATCCCACTTGGGGTGTTTCTAGGAATAAGGTAGGTGTCTACCTCTGAGCACAAGATTCTAAGTTTCTATAACTCTTCAAGGTTTCTTCTGAGTGCATAGTTTATATATCTTCTAGATGTAAACCTGAATGTATCTGTGGGTGAACTTTCCTTATGGATATATGGAAGGGTTCTATTATTTTAAGTCAAATAAAACCTAATTTTAATTCTTAATAGCATAAAAAGATCTGGTGGTACAGTGGTTGGAGTGATAGTCTGAAGGCAGGAAGATTCATCTTCCTGAGTTCAAATCTGGCTTCAGACACTTACTAGATGTGTGACCCTGTGAAAGTTATTTAACCTTGTTTCCTCAGTTTCTTCATCTGTAAAATGAGCTGGAGAAGGAAATGGCAAACTACTCCAGTATCTTTGCCAAGAAAACCCCAAATGATGACATGAAGAATTGAACGTGACTGAAAAAACTCAACAACAACAAAGAACCAGCAGATGTAGGTAGATGTCTGCTTTGCCTATATCCCAAACCTGATGCAAATAAATCTTTGATGCTATCTCACTGTCTCATAAATCTGCATGTTGTTTAGTCATGAGCCCAATGAGGATCATAGGACTGGATAATTTCTTTAGGTTTTTCAGTAATTATGATTCATCACTCACTCTGCTATGATGAAATAGCAAAGCATCCATTGACTCTTGTCGCTTCAAGTGTCCAAACCATATCTAGTACTATATAATTGTTTCGTGTAACCAGGGAGAGATATTGAGACAAGCTTTATTATCAACAAGTATGTATTATCAAGGTAGCGGGTACTTCGTGGTTTGGTGTAGGTGGTTTACATGATTTTTACATTTTTATCCACGTACATTCTTCGGGAGAGGCAGCTTAACATAATGTGGATAGGGCCAGTCTTGGATTCAAGTAGACCCAGGTTGGAGTCCTTCTGATACATACTTTGTTGTGTGGCCCTGAGCTGTAATAACTATAACTGAGATTTTTAATAATAAACTGAGGTTTGCAAAGTGCTCTGTGTATATAATCTCATTTTATTTGATCCTCACAACAACCTGGCAAAGTTGGAGCTACTTTATCAAATGTAACAGTTGAGTCAGTTAGAAAACAAGCATTTATAACTTTTACTATGTGCTAGGCAACGTGCTAAGCACTGGTAATACAAATAAAAGCAGTAAGTCCCTGCCCTCAAAGAGTTTACATTCTAATGAGGAAAAATAACACATGAAAGGAAGCTGAAAGGGGAACTAAAGGAATGGAGAGCACAACAAAGGTGCCAGGTACTGGAGTAGTAGAGAGAGTCTAGAGTGGAGCCTGGAGAGAAATAAGAGTTGGCTTGATCTGGGTGCCCTTCTTAAATGGAGATTCTGGGAGGACCCATCCAAGTAGAGCCAAGGCTGCAAGAGCTGAGGGTACTTTACAATGTGGAAATTCCAGAACTGGAATTAGTTTCCAGATAAAGATAAGGAAAATAAGGCTAAGAGAAAGTAAATGACTTGGCAAAGGTTACCCAGCTAGCCAGTAAGTGTCTGAGGCAGAACTTAGTGTCATGTCTTCTGTGATTTCAAGGTTGAAGTCAGTCTATCTTGTCTCTGTCTCCTAAACTGATCTCACCTAACCTCTTACTTCATTTCCCTTTTCCCTAACTCTCTACAATTATAAACTAAAGGAAAATTGTTGATCTGCATAGGGAGCGAGTTTCTGCACTGAGAATTTCCCACATGGATGAACTCACAGATCCAGACCAAAATAAACTTTAGCTTCTATTAGTTATTGTATTAGTTAACATCTTTAGCCAAATTAAGGTCCTTTCAGGAGTGGGACCTGGGCTTAGGGATGGGAATATTGAAGATGCTTGAACATGAGTGAGAGGCCTGCCAGAGACAAACTTCACCACCATAACAATTTCCCCAGGAGACAGCACTATGCAAAAGTGGCTTTGCTGAAATCCTAATCCCTTTTTAAATAGTCTCTCTTTCAGGTAACAATTACCACCATGTAAACAATGCCCTTAATCCAAATGATCCAGGCTGTCTGCTAGGCAGTATTCTATGCAACAAAGGTAACCATGGTTACCTGTTTGCATAACAAGCCACTCATCTGGAACCTGCTTGAAAGTGTGGTCACATTCGGCACCCATAACTGTCACAAGACTGGCCTCAGACAAGAACAAAGTGTTTATAACACATTTGGGTTACCAGATTTCTCTCCTTCAAATTCACACCTAGAAAGATCTGGAAGTCAGAGAGAGTCTGACATGTTTGTCATAAGATCATAGGATCATAAAAGCAGAACTAGAAGGGATGTCAGAGGCCATCTTGTACAACCCCACATTTTCAGATGATGAAACTGAGGAAGCTGTGTGATACAACAAGAAAGAGTGCTGGACTCAAACTCTGGAAGATCTTAGTTTAAATCTTGCCTCAGATATTTAGTAGCTCTGTGACTCTGGACAAGTCACTTAACCTCTCAGGCTCAGTTTCCTCACCTGTAAAATGAGGATAATAATAGCACCTGTCTCACAAGATTATTATAAGGCTCATAAGTAAATAAATACAGGTCTTTGCAAACCTAAAAGCAATAAAGAAGGACTGGTATGGACCAGCTTGAGCCCCTCATCATCTGAAAAGGCCAAAAACCTGGACTGGCCAATTGGAGAGGAAGATTTGAGCCCTTCTAGACTGACATACCAATAATCCTTTGTGATGCCCTCTGAGCAAACCCGAATTCCTCCTTCATGTCAGCAATCACCAGAATAGGTTAAGCTTGCGTAGACATCCTGAGTCAGGGGCATTTCCTTACCTCATGGCTTTATAATCTGTGCAGCCTAACACCGAAGAGAACTCAGTTCTGACTGCAGCTCCACATGCATGCATGCCCACTTGAAAGAAATAAAACACACACACAACCTAATTCTGTTTGTCTTTCTTAGACCGAACTTTGGGGGTTGACACTGGCTATTTTATTATTAGTAATGTCATTATTATTATTATTCTTCAACAAGGCCC
This sequence comes from Trichosurus vulpecula, assembly GCF_011100635.1. Classification (NCBI taxonomy): domain Eukaryota; kingdom Metazoa; phylum Chordata; class Mammalia; order Diprotodontia; family Phalangeridae; genus Trichosurus; species Trichosurus vulpecula. The sequence continues at coordinate 217,712,135 of NC_050579.1, read as the reverse complement.
AGGAAAATCATAGGACTGTAGAGCCAAAGTTCAGATGGACCTCAGAGGTTTTCTAGTGTCCAACTCCATAATTTTTCAGGCGATAAAACTGAAGGTCAAAGGGGTTAAGTGACAAATCTAAAAAAAAATCACATTGGTAGCAATTATCAGAGGTGGGATCTAAGCTCAGGTCTTCTGTTTCCAGAGACAAAGCTCTTATTGAATTGTTCTGGGTAGCCTATTTTCATTAAAGGAAACAGGAATTTCTCTTGGTTTCATTACCAGTGACAAGAAGATTTTAACAATGATATTGATTCTTTGTTTCCTCAGAAAATGGCCTTTTATAAGTACTTGCTATAGCTTTTAAAAAACTGAATATTTTCAGGATGGATGCCTCCCTAACCTAACTAGCATGCATGTGGTCATAGCTTACTAAATGACCAAAATCTAAAAGTCATTCTCCCCAAATTCCTTCTTGTTTAGCTACCATTCCATTTGTCTGGATAGTATACTAGGCCTGGAGCCAGGAAGACTCACCTTCCTGAGATCAAATCTGGCCTCAGACTCTCAGACACTGTGTGATCCTGGGTAAATCACTTGACCCTCTTTGCCTCAGTTTCCTCATGTGTAAAATGGCTTGGAGAGGAAATGGTGAACCACTCTAGTATCTCTGCCAAGAAAACCCCAAATGGGGTCATGAAGAGCTGGACATGACTGAAACCACTGAACAACAACTAGTATTTAAAGTGGGGAGAAGTCATACTGTGAGATCTCTACTAAATTATGTTCTTGATAAATCCTAATCTTTGGTTTGTTTACTTAAAGAAGTGGATCTATTATTTCATAAGTATGTATAGCAACTCTCAGTGTGGAAACTCTCTCTATCCCTGCAGATAAGCTACTCTTGTGAAATTTATTCAGTTGCCTGGGGGCACTAAAGGCTTATTCCTTAAAGTTAATAAGTGTCAGAGGTAGGACTTGAACCCAGGTCTACCTCACACCAAGATCAGCTATCTTCCACTATAATGCTGCCTGTATGTAAAAATAATTCATTATCACCATGAATATTGAGAAAAAACCTCATAATAATATTGCTAGCATTCATACAACATTTTAAGTTTTGCAAAATGCTTTACAAATTTTATCTCATTCCACCCTCACAACAACCCTGCAAGGTAGGTGCTATAATAACCCCCATTTTACAGAAAAGGAAACTAAAACAGAGGTAAAGTGACTTGTCCAGGATCACTTAGTCTTGTAAGTCCTGGCCCTCTTCAGGCATTTGTCCTGGGTTGCCATGAAGCATAACATAGCCACAGGATACATTAATACATATGGGAAGCAGAATACTTATATCGCTAGACTACCATGGTCATGCTGACATGCTGTAGGTACTCCCTGGTCCCTTTTCCTTCGTACTTAATTAATTTGTACTTTATCTCCTCCTTTATCTTCTCCACTCAATTGCTGGAATATTATATATTTAAGGGCTAAAATCTGACTCTCTCTGGATCATGTAGGTTGGTTAATCCTTGCTCAAATCCAGGAAGACCCAAGAAAAACTTTCCTGGCATATTGAATACAATCTTTCCCTTCCTACTGAATGGGATGGATAATTGTGAAGACTTCACAGGGTATGTCTAATGGAGAGGTTTTGGGATTTGGCCTCGTGATTTTGGAAGGCATGCCCTTCCCCCTCTCTCTCACATGTTAGAAGATAATGAACTTCCTGTGAGCTATTTATTCTCTGCTCCAGGAAGGGTCTGTCCTCCCCCCACCCCATTTCTTCTCCTAGACTTTCAGATGCCACCCAGGCAGTTGAGTTCTGATAGGGAAAAACTTGAATGGACCAGATCAACCTTGGTCCTCTGTGTAGTTTTCAAGCCTAGACTGTAAGCCTACCTCCCAGCCAATGGTGAGAAGGGATAGAGGTGGGTGGGAATCTTTTCATTAAGAGTGTAAATTAAGGCAGGTTCCCTTTTAACTCACCTCCTCCATTATGGAGGCGTGCCCAAATCTTGCAAGGTTTGTGAAATAAATTTACTTTATTTCTCTTAAAGGTGTCTCTCCTATTATTTAAAAATCCTGTCCCATACACTACCTTGGCAGTTTAACTGTATTGCCTTCTCTGTTGTGATAAAATATAATAAAGAATACCATAAAATATAATGTTGCAACTTTTTTGTATATCTTGGATGCATCTGGAAGTCTGATGAAGTCTATGGATCCATCCCCAGAATAATGCTTTTTATTCTGTTTTAGTTTTTTGAGATTGAGTCTCCTAGTCTTATCTAGTCTAAAAGTGTAGCAGCCACTCACGGACCCAATCCCTTTGCTGATCAGCATGGGAAGCTTTGATCTGCTCTGTTTCCCATTCAGGCTATCTTGACCCTCCCTAGTAAGCAGACTGGTGTTCTGTTCCTGAGGGTTCATCAGTTCTGTGCTGAATAGTACAGACACCCAATCCACTTTAACCCTACTGCAGCTCAGAACTCCAGAGTTCAAACAATCCACCAACCTCAGCATCCTCCAGCAGCAATAATTATGGGCATGTAACACTACATCTGACTAGAATAATTTTTAACACATAAAATAAAATTTATAAGAAAATAAAGGAAATCAATATATTGAAATATATACATATATGTGTATACACACACAAGTGTTGTGTGTATGCATGCATAAAGCCATTCCCACTTGCTCCTGAAATCTATCCATGGACTGACCCTTTGAGAATCCATGGACCCCTGGGTAAAGAACCCCCTGCTCTTTGTAGAGTAGTAAACCCCACTCCCATAGCGTGGCAGGACAATTTAAGGTTGGAATTATTAAGGCTAAAAAAAATTTGAGGAGTATCTTACAAAGAACTCCAAAGTCAATAAAAAGAATCATTTAAATATAATTGCAATGTATTACTGAATCTGCACATTACCAAAGCTCTAAGAATAAATGAACTAGGTTCCTCTTTTAAAAAAAAGTTTTCATTAAAAATATAGTTTAACATCAAGATAAACTACTAATTAAATGCATAAATTCTTTATCCATTCATTTGCATTTGCATTCCCTCATATGATTACATTTATTTTATACTTATAATTCTGTTTTTTTCCCATTAAATTACTTCACAAAGTTTTTCCAGACTACTTTGTATTCTTCATGTTTGTTGGTCTTAATTTTATTATGCTATTCCATTACTTAAATGTATGAAAATTTATTTAACCATTTTTCTAATGTTGGACATTTAAATTATTTCCAGGTTTTTTGTAATTACATGTATTGCTACTCTGAAAATCTTTGAACAGTTACTTCTTTTTCATAATACTTTCAGGATAAGTTCATAATAATGGAATTATTGGATCAAAGGTTATGGTTAACTTTTAATTGCATACTGTGCTTACTATTCAAATTTGCAATTCCACCAGCAGTAAATAAGTGTACCTGTTTCTCCACAACACGACCAGCAATTAATTTCATTGCTTCAATCATTTTTGACAAGTTAATGAGTGTAATTTAAGGTATATTCAGTTTGACTGCCATAGTTCTTTTCCCAACCCTTTCCCCTAGGTACTTCATTATCTGGCTCGTGTCTAAAGATGCCTTCAGTTCCTATAAGAAGCAGAGAAGCATAGTACATAGGATACCAGTTTGGAAGTCAGGATGATCTGAGTTCAGATCTTGCCTGTGACCCTCCCCCCAACTATCTGACTAAGAATAAATCAAAATAAATCTTTCTGAGCCTCAGTTTCCTCATCTGAAAAATGGGAATACTCACTAGAGGACCTAATGTATAGGATTGTTAGGAAGATCAAATGAGATAATGTATGCAAAGTATTTTGCAAAATTTGCATCTCTACAAATGTTAGTTATTATTATGTGAGAACCCAGAACAGGAGGAATAAAACAGATATGGGACTAGTTTTGTTCAAACTGACAAAGAATGCAAAGCAAAATAACCTAAGCTCCTAAATAGTTAAGCCAATTCCTCTTAACTCCCTAGTGGTCTTATCTGCCATGAAAAGAATTCAATGCTACCTGGTAAAGTAACTTTGCCCTATAGTGGATCCTGACTTCCTTAAGGACCCATGCCTTCCAAAATATTTAATGTACCATCCGGGATGAGACTCCACTTTAAGGGGGTAGAGTAGGATTAGGAGAAGAGGAACTCAAGGTTACCAGATAGTCTAGCAACCCAACCTTTTAGTAGTTTCCACATTCCTTTGGGACCTACACAATCAATATGACTGAGTACAAGCAAAGCCTGTTTGCTTCTCTATATCATGGCTCCATGTTGCAGCAATCCTTGTTCTCCCTCATGCTTCCCTATGATAACGGTACTTAATCTACTTCTACGCATCTCCCCATCAATCTTTGTCTATATATGAATCTATGTCTTTATGTGGTGCTTATATGTGGTAAGATCAGTATCTGCCATGTTGGCCTGGTTAGTTTTTCCTTATTAAATATTGAAACCATCCTTGAGACTTAATTTGTTTAGAGAAGTAAGGCTTGGCTTGTTGATGTAGCTTCCCAGTTCCCTAAGTATAAAATCTGACCCCTGAGGAGAAAGGGACTGTTGTTCCACAGGCTTGCCTACTTTGCCAACATGGCCAACACAGAGGCAGTAAAGATTCACCCAATTGAATGAGTGCTATATCTTTGCAGAGTATCTTTCCCTTACAATAACTAAATGAACTTCCTTTTGTCGACTGTTATATAGTCTATAAATGTCTTATTTCATTCTAATTCTGAACCTAAAGCAGCAGATTGGCCTAAGTGAGATCTGGCCTACACAACATTTGCTGGTAGTTGGCAGTACTAGACCAGAATGGAGCACATTGAGATGGGAAAAGGGCAATGTAGGAAGAAAGTTAGTCACAGATATTCTCCATATTTCTGCTGTTGCTTCTGGTTACATACTATGAGAGTACCACAGCTTGACTGTGGTGCCCTGTATAAAATGAGAGATTCACAGTTTCATAAAAAGTCCTGTTTTTGTGTTTTGCTATGTGTATTAAATTGATCTTTTTCATGTGTTTGTATGTCCAAGTTCAGAATAAATCCTTTCCCCTCCCTTCAAAAAAACCCTGAAGATAATAATTGTTCTAGATTGTTATTGGTTGAATTTACATAAATTTTATCTTTGAGGGGTCTGGTGATCTCCAGGATTTTTCAGGTTTTTTTAAGTCTGAGCTGGAATAACTTTTTGGGCAGCCAGACTTTGTTGGGACTCTCTGATGAAAAGCACTAGAGGAGACATTAATTTCAGTCAGTGCCAGATAAGGGCATCATAAGGAGCAAGAATTCTGGGCAAGGAGAATTCGGAAATTCAAGAAAGAAAAGAAACTTACCCTGCTTCTCCTGAGTCATGCCTGGATATACCTGATAGTGAAAGTGTTCTATGATCCTAGCTCTTAAAACGCTTTTAAAACTGAAAGGGAGAGGTGCTGAAGTACAATAGAGTGCAGTGACTTTAGAATCAGAGCATGGGTCCAAATCCCAACTAGTCTTTCACAAGTCACTTCATTCCTCTTGCTCTCATCATCTACAAAATTAGAAGGTTGGACTGGACAACCTCTAAGGTCCCTATAAATCTATGATCCAATGATACTACTGTCAACGGGACCAAATTGGCCTCTAACCTGTGGATAGCTGGAGATGAACAGAGCAGGCTAGAGACAGGAGAGTTAAGAATCAACTAGAAGTTTAATTTCAAAGTGAAGGAAACTGCTTGCAAACAAGGAGGCAGATCAGACACCTGTGCCAGGGCCCCGCCCCTAATGGGGATACCTGAGGGAATGTGGGGAGATTGCAATAGTTACACCAATGGCTAAACAGTGAGCTGTAGCCCTGACAATGAGGAGTAACAGCAACAATGAGACAAGTTTGATTCATAGCAGGGGTTTATGACCAGAACATGGGTGCTTGTCCAGTGCTTGTCCAAGCTCAGAGAACACCTGGTGCTGATCAAAGCAATACAATAATTCTGTGATTTTGCCAGAGGATGAGATCATCATCCAGAGGGTGAGTACAAAGCCATACTTGGAGCATAGCTTGCTTGTTGGCCCTTACCTGAGTACAAAGCCATACTCGGAGCATAGCTTGCTTGTTGGCCCTTACCTCTGGAAAACAGGGTGTCTCCTAATATCTTGACACTATGGATAGACTCAAGTAATCCTTTGCCTCAATATTTAACATGGAAGATATTAATGAGATTTCCAGACAAGTTGAAACTATAAAATATTAGTGAATATATGGTATGTTCCAGAACCAATTAAAAAAATAGATATAAATAAATCACTGAGACCAGATGACATCTACCCATGAGCTCAAGGGTAAAATTATTGAAATGCTATATACAATGTGCAACTTGTTTTTCCAAACAGTCAGTTTACCAGATGCCTAGAGGACTGCCAATGTGATTTCCACTTGAAAGAAAGGCTTCAGCAGAGAGCCTGATAACTACTGAAGGCTAGTGAGTTCTACTTCCACGCTTGGAAAGCTGGTAGGATCTTTAATATAGTCCGCAGTGTATAAGAAGGTGAACTGGACACTCAAGGATAAATCTGTGTAATGGGAATAAAGCAGACATTTAAGGCTCCCAGGTACTTCCTTCTCTGCTGTTATGTCCTAATCCTCAGCCAAACCTTGATGTCTCCTTGAACTACTCATTTTGTTCTTCTTCATTCCTGACTTTAGTTTCATTTCTTAACTTAGATTTCCTAGGTTCCTAATGTTACTTACAATTTGTTGAATCTAGTTCCTGGTGTCTATATTTCTGCTCAATACACACACACATGCAAATACATGCGTATGTATGTGTATATGTATGTACCCATATGCACATATGTGTAAGTAACTGTTTCAACAATCCAGCTAGCAGCTTCTGTGGGGGTGTAAGATCCACCAACAACCAGCACCCAGAAAGCTGCCAACACAGGTCCTTTTGATCTGCTTTACTTAAGGAAAGCAACGTTAAGGGGTTAACAATCTTACTTTAATCCAGCATACAAATAACATCCACCTAGTTCAGGGGAAAAATCCAGCACCCTGAATTACAGACCAAATACAATTCGTAGTTATCAACATCTGGCTGTACAGTCAGGGAGCTCATTAGAATGGCTGGCCCAGAGTCACATGCCACTCCTACTGTGGCTCAGAGCTCCCAGAGAGAAAGCTAACCTCTGTGCTTATATATCCTGTTCAGGGCCCAGAGGGCCCTCACCTCACCCGGGCTGGGCGTGGAGAAGTTCCCCACCCCCAATATCACATCAGATACAAATCAATGGCTCCCAATTGTCTCAGTGCTGAGAAATACAAAAACATCGCACTTTATCTGCCCAATTCAAACAAAGGCCAGAATCATTAAAAATCAACAGCAAAAAGTCCACCTTAATTACTATTACAGTAACATACTATATAAATCTATAATGGGGACATGTAGCATGTAAAGAAGTTCCATTGTTGTTCAGTCATTTTTCAGTTTTGTCTGACTCTTCCTGACCCCACTCGGGGTTGTCTTGGCAAAAATAATGGAATGTTTTGCCATTTCCTTCTCCAGTTCATTTTATAGATGAGAAACCAAGGCAAACAGGGTTAAGTGACTTGCCCAGGCTTACAAAGCTAGTAAGTGTCTGAGGCCGGATTTGAACTCATGAAGATGAGTCTTCCTGTGCAAATATGCAGATATACACATTTTCCTGGGGACAGATAACATATATATAAGAGTATTGCATACATGTTCACACGTCATTTGCTAGTACTAAAATATACATGTGTTGATGTGTGTATTTTATATTGCGTGAATGTACATACACACCTCAGTCTCTTAGATTTTAGGATTTCATAGACACTCTGGACACAAAGCCTAATCCCCAGGAGAATGTAAGATCCTTCAGGGCAAGGATTGTTTTTCATTCTATCTTGTATCATGAACGGAGCACAAGGTGAATCAGTGGATGGCCATCCACAGCATATCAATGAGATCAGAAATCCATGTGAATATATTTTAGTATTATCACTATCACCTATTACATTATCTTGCTTAAAGTAGATCCCTCATAAATGCTTGTTGGATTTATTGGATTGGACTGAAATGGACTGGGTTGGGTTGGATTAACTCTGACTTGATAAATTGTTAACCTGGGACTGCTTCCTTTAACTTATGGTTTGTTTGTGTGATGTAACAGTCTAAAATGACACACTCTCTTGAAGTAGGGGTGATGGAGGTATTTAATATAACTTCCAGCTTGGAAGACCTAGGAATTAAAGGAAGGACAATAGTAGTTCTAAGCCTGAAAGGACCACCAGTAAGCCAAGTCTTAGATCTCTAGGTTTGTTTTTTTGTTTTGTTTTAAGTTGTATTCTAGAATACAACCCTAGGGGTTTAATACAAAACCATCTATTGGTTTTAACATTCTTTACCTTGAATTATGCCTCAACTTCAATTAATCCAGTCAATCAACAAGGACCTGAGTCCATTCCCTGACATATTTGGCAAGCATGACCTATTGCATAAAAACAATGTGATTTCTTTTAAGGCAATCTATTAGAGGTCTCTGAGCAGGTGAATTACATTAGCCACAAAGGGGAATCTGTAATTATACATTTCTCAAAGTTTGGGGGGGGAAAATCCTTTGAGAATGATCCACAACTAAAGTATAGGGCCAAAGGGGTTGGAGTGAGGTTATAAAAGGAGCAGTATATGTAGTGTAGGATAAAGAAATGTAAACTCATGAGTCTTATACTGAAATTTGTTTTATTTGACATTTGCACATATTCTCCATCAGAGAAAGAATGAAGTCCCAGGTCCAGAGTTCTTGTTTTTACCTAGTGACCTAATGATCAGTTCTATTGCATACCTTGAATTGCATGCCAGCTGGGAAAGCATGCTATATTGTCTACACTCCTTTGCCTTCTCATAGGAGTATTTAAGAGCTACGTAAATTGAAATATATGCTTCTTAGAGCTCCTGGGTTCAGAGCAGTCTATATATAATTCAAAGGTTGCCTGGATATGTAAGAGAGGCTGTAGTCATGCATCCATACCAGAGATGTTTTATTATGTATTGCTTTATTGCTTTTATAGTTCAAATACTAAGAATAAAGTACTATATGTAGTTAAGCATGATCTGTCTGGGCCTGTAAAGAAACAACTCTATTATGCCAAGATCAAGTGACTAGACTTCAGTGAAGACTAGTTAGTTCAGAAAAGAAGTAGGGGTTTGACAGGAGTAATGGAGTTTCTGAGATTATTCTGAGCACATAAATCCATACTAAGCACACCTCCTATATTGACAAGTTAATGCAGCTACCCAGGGAAAGGCAGAGCTCAGGTGTAGGAGGTCATCCACTTACATAGCATAGGGAGGGAAGGAAGAAGGAAAAAAGACAGAGACAGACACAGACAGAGACAGAGACAGAAACAGAGAGGCAGAGACAGAGAGAGATAGACAGAGAGACAGACAGAGAGAGAGAATGCTTGGTGCTTCTTTAGCATGTCTGATTAGTGAGATGAAGCAGCAGAGCTATCAAAGTGCATATGGGAATGGTCCAGTGAAACTTCCTGCTGAATAGGATCAGGTTAGTGGCTAGTGGTGCCACCTAGTGATTAAACATAGACGCTTTCTCCATAAAAGTCCATCTCTGATACCCCTCATTATATGAAAGTGCCCCTTGATGCTATTGAAGCTTTCACAGTTTCCACCATGTTAAAATGGCTTCGTGGACAGTCCTGGAGATAAACTATTCCTCCTATGTGAGAACTAGGGCAGTGGACAGAGTTACCAATAAGGTAACCACTTGGTGATCAGTTCTTTGACCAGAGCAGCCCATGAAACAAAGAAATTATCTCTCCTATATAGCTCCCTTCTGTTCCTTCAATGACAGCAGGAGGGTATCAGAAAAAGCCACAGAAATTAGTGAAAGTCACGGTTTTCAGACTGGCTATATACATTAGTTTATTTGTTGGTTCCTAGAACATAAGGTCCTTGTCCAACAATGAATAATACTGAAAGATGATCCATATTAGTATTGCCATTCTTACTGTAAAAGATACCATAATGCAATGATAGAAGGGGCCAAACTGCAGTCTCCTTCATCTACTCTAGCTACGGTATACCCCATGGAGTTATAAGCCTGTGCCCTGGTCACTTCCAGGGGGAAAATGTAACTCAACATTGAAAGAAAGTAGTGCTTCCATGTGATGAAGCAAGCATTCAATGGTGCCTTGGTGCTCTCCTTGCCCCCATAACAATGGTAAGGGAATGGGGTGTTGCTTCTGCTAAAAAAGCAGAAATAGGTTACATCTCTGTTCCTTCCTGCATGGATCTCATTCTCTGAGCTTCCCAGAGGGAATAATTCTTCTTATTTTAGCAGCAAGGTATCCTCAAACACAGAACAGATAAAGTAGGTGTTCAATTACATCAACTAAGCCTGGGCCTTAGGCCTCTGACTGTCTTTTCTATTTTGTGTTTCTTTCCTAAGCATAGATGACCAGACAATGAGCCTGAGATCAATATTTCTAGTGTTGGAGACAATCTCATGAGTTCAAAAGGTTGGTGCTCCTAGGTCCTACCTAAGAACTTAGCAGCAACAGGATAATTTTCTGCTTCGGAGAGGATGATCACCAGCAGGATGATGAGCCTAGCACCTGGTCTGGCTTGCCAAAAGAAATGGACTTAGAGAGAACTGTTGTGCAGTACAGAGCCAAAGTGTCCTCCAAACTACTTAATTTCCTGAAGTCTCAGACTTCCAGTTGAGGGAATTGTGGGAACTGAGTGAACCACACTGACTCCATCTTGTGACTCAATTTTGGAGCTAGCTCAGTTCCTTTTCTATCAATTATGGATCTAGTCCAATTTCTGTCTTGTGAGACAATTTTATTTAATTTTGGAAATTGTGAGAAAACTTTATTACATTGTTTGAACCTAGCCCTGTAGCTTAGAGACCCCTAATTAAGAATCTAGGTTATGCTAAGCAGAAACTCAGTCAAACCTGAAGACTGATGCAAGGAGCTTTCTCACAATTCCCATAACTGACCAGTACAAAGCCAGTTTTCAGATAATCCTAATAATTAAATGTTTGGGTACCATATAAGGAAATTGAAATAGTATTAATTAAGATAAATTAAGAGCAGGCAGACCAGACCAAGTATAAATAAAAGGTGAAACAATTTGGAAGCGTGTAGAGATTTAGTCTCACAATATGTGAAAGAAGAGGAGATATCAAACAATTGGAGTGCATAGTGTGATATGCAATTGAAAGAATAGGAATTGAACTTACCCAAGATTACATATATGCCAGATAGACACTGCAAATAGACAATGAGTTGGGAAATGAATCAGATAGGAGGAAGAAAGTGGTCTGCATTCCATACATTGTGTTTCATTTCAGTGATCCTAAGCTATTCCCTGAAACAAAAAAAAATCTTTTTATGCCAATTTTCTTAAGGTGAGAAAGAGAAAACATGGAATAATAGATAAAGAGCTGCTCTCAGAGCCAGGAAGACCCGGGTTCAATTCTTGCCTCTGACACATACTGGCTGTTAACTCTAGGTAAGCTGTTTATCCACTCAGTGCTAAGTCTCTAAGACTCTAAATTGCAGAAAAGATACCTCCCTACACTGGTAGAAGGAATTTGCTCATCTGGGAGCTCCATATACCAATGAAATCATACATCTATCTATCCCTAGTCCTTTTTCTCTGGTCTTTGTCTGGTCTTCTGGTATGATGGAAAGTCATGTAATATCATCTTCAAAGAGTCAAAATTATGTGTGACCTACAGGACAAAAGAGAGACAATGCTGAGTTCAAATAAAGGCTTTAGCATATTACAAATGTTTAAGGTGAGGAATCAAATATATCAGTCATATGTAGAATCAAAAGGGCAGGTAGGTAGGTTATGTAGTAAGTCTAAGGGATACTGGATGGTCAACCCAAGTATCATACTAACTGTTGTTCAGTCATTTCAGTCACATCTAACTCTTTGTGACCCCACTTGGGAGTTTCTTGACAAAGATACTAGAATGGTTTGCTATTTCCTTATCTAGCTCATTTTACAGATGAGGAACTGAGGCAAACAGGATTAAGTGACTTGCCCAGGGTCACATAGCTAGTAAGTGTCTGAGGCCAGATTTGAACTCAGAAAGATGAGTCTTCCTGACTTCAGACACAGCATTCTATCCACCGTACCACCTAGGTAAAGATTTCCAGCATATTGGGAAGACCTCCCATAGAGGATTTGTGGAAGAACACAAGTAAGAGCCCCACAGAGTGAAAAGGCAAGGAAGGGTTGTGAACTGTACTGTTAGAGAGAATTTCTGAGATCACAGATCCATTGGCTTTAAGATGACTCTTACTACAACCAATCTTCTACTTACAAGCCAGCAAAAGAATGCATAATGACTCCGTATATCCAAGTAAAGACATCAGCCATTTAGACTAACAGACCCCCAAAAATTGCATCATTGAGAAGGATCTGAGGATCAAGATAGTATTAACCTAACTTTATACAAAATTATGATTCACCCACACCAAGAATATTTCATGCAGGGGTAGTTTCTGCACATAGACTGTAGTGACTTATGTGTGTTGCTCCAAAGAGATAGTACTGGTCAAAACAGAAATACGTTTTCGAGAAAGTTATAGACAAATTCAGAAACAATAAAGAATCAAAAGAGGAATATGTGAGTATATCCTTAATATTTTGATGCTGCTACTATGAAGAATAACTGTATCTCTGAATGTATACAGACTATTGAAATGATTAAACCACAAATCCTTTGAAATCTTATGTTATGTACATTTACTGAACCATGCTGCTGAACTTAATATATCATTGGTGCCATGGTGCAGAAGAATAGGTAGTGAGTGTGAAAACCTGAGTGAACTTTTCAAATTAAATTTAACCAAAGGGAAAATTAGATTTCAAAGTACACATCTTTTTGGTCATGCAAATATCCAACTGTGTTCAAAACTATTGCTGCTATGCAATGGGTATCGACTACATTCTACCTTCCAAGTGGTTACGTTTCAGTAGTGAGTGAAATAAATCAAAAATCTGTTGCAGTGACTGTATTTGGAGATAAAAGCACCACTTGTTATTTTCAAAAGGAAATCAAAATTGTAAAGAGTGACTCATACCTTACATTTGTGCAATGTTTCATGGTTGGCATATAAAGAACTTTCATGTGTAGCAGGCTCACAGTTGTCATTCATTATTCTAATGATCACATGGGCATTTCAGGGCCCCAAAGCACCCATGAGGTCAGCAGAATGAAGGTTCCATGGGGGTTGGAAAGGATGACTCCCTCTACACACACACACACACACACACACACACACACACACACACACACACATTATCACAAATTCAGATACATCTACCAGCCATTCAAGACTTTATAAAACATCTACTGCTTCCTATATCACTGTCCCTGTTATGGCCAGTACATGGCAGCCTCCAACCATAAGGCCAGGTATCGGATGCTATACTACATTGCTATACCAATATAGCAATACCAGGAGGAGTTCAAGATGCTCTGGCAGAAATGGAGCACCTAAAACTATAGTATTTAAATCAAAGTGTTAATTTAACTGAGGTTCAAACTGCATATGGAACAGGGATCCCTTAGTCCTTCCTCTATAAACAAAGGCAAGCTCAAGTATTATGGAGCTAGCCCACATTGTCATTGTCAGGTCTGAGAATCTCTCGTGTACTAGGTAGAACAGCCCTTAGATATTTCTCAAAGGGCTTCTTTCTATCAAATCCTGAAGGCACCTGAACCTTGAGCTACCCACCTAGAGAAATTTCTCCCACCAATTGCACCTCATTCATTATCCAGCTTTGCCATCTGGTCCTACTACAAGGAGGGAGGGAAAAGAAGGAAGTGAGAAAGGGAGAGAGGAGAAGGGGAAAGGAAGGAAGGAAGGAAGGAATGGAGGAAGGAAGAAAGAAGGGGAAAGAAGGGAGGGAGAAGGGAAGAGGGGAAAGAAGAAGGGAAGGAGGAAGGGAGAAGAAAAGAGGGAGGGAAAAGAAAAGAGGGAAAAAAGGAGAGAATAATCATAAAATGAAAAAATATTTTCCTTTTAATCATTTTTGTGTGCAGACGAAAAAATCCAAATCCTCTGGGTATTTTCTATTTACAATGTATTCACTCATCAAAGAAGATTGATCCATTCTACCTTCTGCTCTGTACTTGGGGGAAAAAAGTGTTAGAGAATTAACAAGTTTGCAAAATCAGGAGGAAAGAAGCTACCTGTGAATATAAAGTAAGGGGACTATATAGGAGGGAAAGGGAAAGACTGCTGCCTTAAGAAACAAAGATTAAAAAGGTAGAGATAAACTCTGTAATGGAGAGAAAGCAGCATTCCCTCTCAGGCCCTGCCACTGCGGGGATATTTATTCAGCAGCACAGAATGATTCACGTATGTTCCATTGAAAAAGCAGCAGCAAATCATAGGAAGCTTTGGCCAGGATATTATAAAAGAAGGCAAAAAAGAAAAAAAAATTAAAGACTGCATTAATTTTATATTAACCCCTATGCTTCTTAAAATGTACTATGATTTATTGCAAAATTCACTTTATTGAAAACACATACATTTAGTCCTTATTAACATGGGATGATCATGTGATAATTTGCCATGACGAAATTTAAGTTATTTAGTACCTCTAGACTAGTCCTTCATCTTGCATTTGCAGTGGCATGTTATAATGTTAATGGGTGGGTGTAAGATCTTCCCCACCCATTAATAGGCCTAATGTGGAGTCCATTAAGGGAAGCTTGCTTATAGGAAGGCTTGTACCTTTTGTTAATAGTCAATGATTTGGGTTGTGATGCCTTCTGGCTCTGAGCCTATTAGCTGAAAGAGTATATACATACACATATATGCATATATACACACACATACACACATATATACACACATGTACATATATACATATATACACACACATACACATATATACACATATGTACATATATACATATATACACACATACACATATATACACATATATACATATATACACATATACATATTGTGAAAGGTGAGCTTTTGCTTTTGGGGCTCACTTATGAGAGAGATGTTGTGATTCCCTGGTCGAGACTCTGAGTGGCCATATGTTCAGAGCTCCCTACTCCTCAGAGATAAAGGCTCTCTTGATTCAGTGGTGAATATAAAACTTTGATTCAGTCAGTAGAGCCCTGTCTGTTGGTCTTTATTTCTCTTTGTATTTTTTCTATGTAATTAAAGAAGACCATTGACCCCTTTTAAGTTGCTTTCCTAGTAAAGCAGATCTAAGAACCTGGACTGGCAGCCATCCTGGGTGTGCCAGTGTGGTTGCCATTACACATGTTGGTTACTCAGAGTACAAGTTCTAAGATAGTCTGTTGGTCCAAGCTCCTAAAACTAGAGCTCACAGGTCCCTGCACTTTTCTTTCCCTTTAACAGTCATCCTTTGTTCTTAATAAAGGGCGTTTGCTAAGATGATATAGTAATGACAAAGTAGCTACAAAACATTCCCCACCAGAAACCTGGATGTTCACCCAGAAACATATGCAGAATCTAAGGAAAAAGCAGGATCAAACATAGATGACAATGGTAGTGTAGGGAATACATATGGCCAAGACAACTCAATAATTCAGGACCCTCATTTCCCTTCCTTTTTCATAGAGTCCTAATCTAATTTTCCCATGGGTCCAGCATCTCTGCCCTATGGGTTACTCTGATGGGTCTGTAATTCTCAATTGCTAAGATAAGCTCTTTCTTGAGCCCACAGTCAGCTCCCATCTCTGATAACTAAAATCCTATTCCTGGAAGTGCCTAAAGGGGCTGCTTTTCTGTAATTGTTTGGAGTATATATGTCACTACTTCCTGCTGGATTCAGGTTCTCTTACCAGTTGAGTAGTTTCCTCTTCAAAGTGCTAGAACCAGAGGGGTAAGTTAAGAGAAAATCCCAACCTTCCCTTCCTCCTCCACTTCTGGATCCCAGCGTCATCTCTTCCAAATTGCTGAATTCAACCAAGGTTTTGCTATTTTAAGCTTGTCAATGATGTGTCTAATTTTTGCTTGCTCCTTTTAATTCTTCAGAGAAAGGTATTAACACTTCATAAAATGTACAGTGAGGTTAGCACTTTGTTAATACATTAAAACATCTCATTATCTATGTTATCTACTCTTTGCTTTCTGTGACTGAATTGTTTAAGGGAGAAATGGAATAAACCTTCCCTCTCTTACATTATATTGGAAAATCAGCTTGGAACTGATTCAGAATCCTTTCCGTAACTTTCAATATTTAATCCATTTGAAAATATTTTCCAAATATAAAAACCTGACTTTGTGCTAGTCTTCCATAATGTTTAGATTGGTAGAATTAGTAGCAATTTATAAAACCTATCTGGTAGCCCAGAATAACCTAGACCATTTGTCTCTCCTCTAGACAGCAGCCTCTCCCCGCTATGAAATTGTTCTGGGCTTGACCTGATTCAGATCAGTGCCTGATATTTTAGAGTCAATACTTGAACAAAATGAGACACTCGAGGTCATTCAACAGTAAACAAAAGGAGATTTATTTAGCCATAACAAGAAAAGGATAGTCAACAAGAGTAGTCATTGACAAAATTCTTTGACTTGATTCCCTGAAAGAAACTACCATTGAGACCAACCAGTTAAGCATCTCAGAGACCCTCCAGCTCCAAGTGGCTGCTTTGTACTCAGGCACTAAGAAAATGGTGTTTACAATCTTGAGCCCTTAGTTCCCTAAATCAGCCAAGTACTGAGGAATGTCTTAGTTCCTTCTTAAGGGAAAACTAGCCTAACCTGCATAGACGGAGGAGATGAAACTAGGATCAGCCCAGATACTGCAGGACACTTGTTTATTTGGTTAAATGGGGGGCTTTTTTGCTATTTGCTATGTGTGTTCATTGTGCAACTGGTATTTGGTGGGAAGGGAGTCGAGCCTTAGATATAAAGTAGATATAAAATGTCCCTACAAAATAAAATAGCAATCAGAAGTTAGCTTAAACATAATCACATCCCCTAGACTCATAATATATAAGGGAGCAGATGAATATAATTCTAGCCCAGTATTCACATTCTCTGAGGAAAGCAGAGTGGCCTCTGGGCTCAAGTTCCTGCTCCCCTCCTAACAGGGAATAAAATCTCATCTGGAGAAGGGTGGGGAGAGAAGATGCTAGAGATGTCTATTCTGCCTCCCTTCGAGCCACACAATGACACTCGACGCTACATATGGGAAACAGATGGCAACTACTACTGAACTACTTCCCATCAGCCAACTGGAAAGCTCTATTGTATCAGAGTGACAGAATTGTATGCTCCACTTTGGTCTTGGTTTCCCACCCTAATCAGGCCTCTGCAAGCTGGGCTAGATGTTGGGAGTAAGACTGCTTTGTATGTGAGGTCTGAGCCAAATCACTGCTATTGCTGCTGCAGCTGGCTTCTGAACTTCTGCCTTTCTCTTTACACAACTCAGGGCCTCCCTGCCAAGGAACACCATTGCCATTCACAGATCTCTTTACTCACTCTGCCCTGGATCTGCAACAACACTGGGTAGTGAGCTACCACCAATTGTAGCTGTTCCCATCATGGTGCCCTGGTTTGAGTCTGGGGTGGCCCAATCTAGGTCTGAGACCTCTTTTATCTCTAATGCACAGCTTCTCTCTCAGCATTGGAGCTCTCCATCTGCAGCATGCTCCTGGCCTAAACCCAATAGTGTCCACAGACCTCCCCGTCTGTCTCCCTACACCAAGCTGGGCTGCACAAAGGATTTAATTGTGACTTTTTCTGGATTTCCCCATCAGGATTCAATCTGGTACATTTTCTAGAACTGTTAGGAGTTTCTGGAAAGAAACTCACTTCATTGTTACTTATCACTCCTCCATCTTGGCTCTACCTCCTATTTATAAAGATTCAAAACAATAAATTATTACCACTGATATAATACATCAATAAGTTAATACTTAATCATTAATGGAACCCAGTGACTGCAAGGCTGATACTTAGCTATTTTACATTTCACCTCTGCACTGGCATTATACAGTCAGACATGAAGTGGGATCTTCCTTCCAGTGGCTTCCTTTTCCTATGCCATTGTTCTTCTTTTTGCAAGTCAGATCCTACTTTTGTTTTGTTTTGTTGTTATTTAGTCATTTTTTTATTATTTTTAGTTTACAAACAGATGGTTCTACATAATTTTGAGTTCCAGATTTTCTCCCCTCCCTCCCACCTCCCTCCCCAAGATGGCATGGAATCTCATATAACTACCACTTATAACTTCGTATTGAATTAATTTATACACTAGTCAAGTTGAGGAGAAGAATTATGACCAATGGAATGAATCATGAGAAAGAAGAAACAGAACCAAAAAAAACCCAAAAACAAAAACAAAAGAGAAGAGAAAAAGGTGAGCATGAAGTGTGCCTCAATCAGCATTCAAAATTCATAGTTCTTTCTCTGGATGAAGATAGCATTCTCCATCGTGAGTCCCCTGGAGTTGTCCTTGCACCTTGTGTTGCTGAGAAGAGCAAAGTCTGTCAGGGTTGGTCCTCAAAGAATCCATATAGGTATGGTTGTGTACAATGTTCTCCTGGCTCTGCTCCGCTCACTCATCATTATGTCATGTAGGTTTTTCCAGGTTGTCATGAAGTCTGTATCATCCCCATTTCTTATGGCACAATAGTATTCCATTACCTTCATATACCACAGCTTGTTCAGCCATTCCCCAATTGATGGGCATCCCTTTGATTTCCAATTCTTGGCTACCACCAAAAGAGCCGCTATAAATATTTTTGTACATATGGGTCCTTTTCCCGCTTGTGTGATTTCTTTGGGATACAACCCTAGAAGTGGTATTGCTGGGTCAAAGGGTATGAACATTCCTGTGGCCCTTTGGGCATAGTTCCAAATTACTCTCCAAAATGGCTGGATCATCTCACAACTCCACCAGCAATGTAACAATGTTCCAATTTTCCCCCATCCTCTCCAGCATTTATCATTTTCCTGTTTTGTTATTTTAGCCAATCTGACAGGAGAGATGTGGTATCTAAGAGTTGTTTTGATTTGCATTTCTCTAATCAGTAGTGATCCAAAGCATTTTTTCATATGCCTATAGATAGCTTTAATTTCTTCCTCTGAAAACTGCCTGTTCATATCCTTTGACCATTTCTCAACTGGGGAATGGCTTGTATTCCTATATATTTGGCTCAGTTCCCTGTATATTTTAGAAATGAGGCCTTTATCAGAGATACTAGTTGTAAAGATTTTCTCCCAATTTTCTGCTTCCCTCCTAATTTTTGTTGCATTGGCTTTTTTTTTGTACAAAAACCTTTCGATTTAACATAATCAAAATTATCCATTTTGCATTTTGTAATGCTCTCTTGTTGGGTCATGAATTCTTTTCTTTTCCATAAATCTGATAAGTAAACTATTCCTTGCTCTCCCAAATTACTTATAGTATCAGCCTTTACTCCTAAATCATGAACCCATTTTTATTTTATTTTGGTATATAGTGTAAGATATTGGTCTACGCCCAGTTTCTGCCCTACCATTTTCCAATTTTCCTAACAGTTTTTGTGAAATAGTGAATTATTAGCCCAGAAGCTGGCCTCTTTGGGTTTATCAAAGAGTAGATTGCTATAGTTGTTGACTTCTCCATCTTGTATTCCTATCCTATTCCACTGATCCACACCTCTGTTTCTTAGCCAGTACCAGATAGTTTTGATGACTGCTGCTCTGTAGTACAGTTTGATATCTGGTATGGCTAGGCCTCCTTGTCTAGCATTTATTTAGTCATTTTTAAGTTGTGTTCAATGCTTTGTGACCCCTTTTGGTATTTTCTTGGCAAAAATACTGGAGTGGTTTGCCATTTCCTTCACTAGTTCATTCCACAGATGAGGAAACTGAGGCAAATGGGGTTAAGTGACTTGCCCAGGGTCACACAGCAAGTAAGCCAGATTTGAACTCAGGAAGATGAGTCTTCCTGACTCCAAGCCCAGCACTCTAGCCACTATGCCATCTAGCTTCCCTCAGATCCTACTACTGCTGCTAAAGCTGCAAATAAAGCCATCCTTGTTGCTTGCAGGCCTTTCAGGATCTTCCAATGTTAACAAGGTCTATGTTAGAGCAGAAACACAAAAGGAGCAACAAAGCAGCTAGAGGCCTCTATTACAAGCTAAGCTAGCTCCCTCATTCACATGAGTATTGGGAGCCTAGAGGGCCTCACATTGTCATTACACTGTAGTAAGGAAGGACTCTTCCTTCCTCTGCGCCTCCAAATAAAGTCATATATTAACTAGTAAAAGCTGTCTCTAAGAAACCCTCTAGCCAAAAACCACCTCTTCTTCTACCACATCATAAGCTTATCCAACTGATCAACCAAAGAGGAGGACTCAACCCAGCAATGAGTCATATAATTCTGAAAGCAGGAAGAAGATATATTTGCATGTTCCAGTTTCCTCACAGTCCACTAGGGCTAGGAAGAGAATATCTGTGCCTTCTCAGAAAGGGAGGGAAGTGCATGCCCTTGAATGGAATGCCTTAAGGAAGAGGAATGCTACATTATCATGACTCATTCTTGTTGATGCCATGCTATGTAGTAGTAATCGCCACTTTCCTTTCTAAAATTCTCATAAACTACCTCTTTTGAAAACTATTTGTTCATATGCCTTGCCCACTTAACCATTAGGGAATGGCTCTTGGTCTGATAAGTTTGTACTAATTTCCTACATATCTTGGATGTCATATTTTCATAAGGGATATATGATGCAAATATTTCCCCCATTTAACAGTTCTCTCTTATTACTCTAATAATTTGATTTATTGTTATTCTAATAACTTGATTTTTATTCATAGAAAGATTTTTCAATTTCATGTAATCAAAGTGAATTACTGTATCTTGTCTTAATCTTCTTTTTTCCTTATTTAGTTAAGTCCAACAAGGCTTAGCTGAGGGAATTGTGGGAATTGAGAGAACTATACTGACTCCATCTTGTTACTCAATTTTGGAGCTAGCTCAGTTCCCTTTCTATTCAATTATGGATCTACTTCAATTTCTGTCTTGTAAGAAAACATTATTCAATTATGGAAATTGTGATAAAACTTTGTTGCATTGTTTGAACCTATCTCTGTGTACCTGGGAAGCTAGACCACCTTGACCTATTGTGTAGGGACCCTTAACTAATGACCTAAGTTATGCTGAGTAGATTGATGCAAGAAGTTTTCTCTAGATGTATATCTGAAGCAACCCATATGTCTTATGTGAAAACTGGTCCCATATTGATCAATCAGTTACTGTTTCCTTATTCCTTTTATTGAATAGAAATGCTTGGGGAGTAATGGGACACCTCTGTTTTCTGATTTCAGGAAATTTCACCTGTTCTCTCTCCCTCTCCCGACTCTGAAAGCCCTTAATCTTTACTCCAATTAGAAATCAGATTACTTTATCTTTTATCCTGATTTATATCCTGTGGTTTCCTTTTAATGCATAAAAATATTTCTCCTCTTGTATTTGAGGTCCATTGCCAAGCTGAATAGGCCTGGTCCCAACCTGTTATGCAATTGGCATGAACTGCTTAGTAAATTGATATGTTCAAAAGTTCAAACTTTAGTTTCCTCAGTCATTTCAATTAATCTAACTGCCAAATAGCCAGAGTTGTGAAAGTTACCTTATTTCATTCTCTTGTAATTTTTTGTGTGTGGTATGACACTAATATTCAAGTCATGTATATAATTTTGAGCTTATTATACAACTTGATGTAATGTATTGATGTAAACCAACCCAATCTCTACCATACTACTTTCTAGTTTTCTCTGAAATTTTTATCAAATAGGGATTTCTTATGCCAAGTAGTTTGTTTTTGGATTTATGGAATACTGGAGTATTGAGTTTGTTTCTAATTCGTCTTTGTCTAGTCTGTTCCACTTAACTACTTTTCTATTTTTAACCAATACTGAATACGGAAATAGTAGAATTTATCAGACCAGGAGCCATGGATAGCTGGTCAAAGTAAAGCTTCTCAAAAAACAAAATTGCAAAAGATTATTTATCAGATGAAGGATTGTTCCAATCCACTAATAATAATAGAAATGAAGAATCTCTGAGGTTTCATTTCAAACCAAGTAAATTGGAAAAGATGATCAAGATGAAAATAGTAAGAAGTGTGGTAAGAAGGAACACTAATACACAGTTAGAAGAGTTGTGACTTGGTTCAACCATTATGGAAAGTAATTTGGAATTCTGCTAAAATTCTGCTAAAATTCCTGCTTTTTGATACAGAGAAACCTGTTATATATATATCGTACAAGGAAGTCAAAAACAGAAACAAAAGCCCAATATGTAATAAAATACTCATGGCAGGACTTTTGTTTTTGGTGGCGAAGAACTATAAACAAGATCGGTGCCCATTGATTGGGTAATGTCTAAACAAATTATGTATTTGAATGTAATAGAATATTATTGTACAATAAAAAAAAGAAAAGTTGTAACTTCCCTCGAATTTCTTCAGTCAGCACTCATTAAATGTTGAATAAAGAAAATGTTTCCTTGCAGGTAGCCATTTAGATATTTTCCCAGGTCAGTCATTACTCTCACTTCATCATTTCAGATTATTAATGTTACTCCTTATAATTCTAATAGAAGAGGCAGCAAGGGATAGTGAATAGAGAGACAGGAAGATCTAGGTTCAAATCCTGACTCTCAAACATTAGTATTAGGTGGGTGGCCACTTAATCTCTCCAAGGTCATAAGTGGTAGGCGAGTTGCTGACTAGAATTTGTAAAGGAAGTTTCTATATCAGAATCATATGATCATAGGTTTAACACTAAAAGGGACCTTAGAGGTTATCAGACAGAAATCCCTCATTTTATAGATGATGATACTGAGGCACAGAGAGGTGAAATGATTCAATCATGGTTCTACAGCCAACAATTGTCTGAGGCAGGATTTTAACCCAGGTTTTCCTGACTTAATGTCCAGTGCCTCATCCACTGCTCCAGGATGTTCCTAACACCATTAAAAGCATAGGTCCAAACCACAAATTCTCCAAAAAATAGACCCAAAATATTGGGGTGGAAGGAAAGAGAGAGGGAGAAAAAGAAGTAAGAGAGAAAGGATGGGAGGGAGAGAGAGAGAGAAAGAGAGAGAGAGAGAGAGAGAGAGGTGGCACAGTAGATTGAGCTCTTAACCTGGAGTTTAAAAGACCCAAGTTCAAATCCTACTTCAGATACTTATTACCTGTGTGACCCTGGGCAAGTCACTTAATCTGCCTCAGTTTCCTCCTTTGCAAAATTGAAATAATTTTAGTGCCTACCTCACAAGGTTAGTGTGAGAATAAGATAATATTTGTAAAGCAATTTGCAAACCTTAATACATTGTATAAATTCAAGACATTAGAGGTGATCCAAAGGTTAGTAGTAAGAGGCATCAGGGCATAAACAGGATGCAGCATATTTCCACAAAAGTGATCTAAGTGACATCATTTGGGAAATATATGATCATGTTAGCAGCTGGGCCATTCGTGTAGTAAAAGTGAGGAATCTTGGATAAATTTGGCACAAGTGCTTCAAAACCAGTAGCATCAAACTCAAATTGAAACGGAACCCTTTGATCCATGAATTGACTTTGTTTTTAAAGGTATTATCTATGTTTTATTGTATTTGTATTTATTTTGTTAAATATTTCTCAATTACATTTTAAGCTGCTTCATGCTATACTCAGGAGTGTTTTGGACTGCATGCAATCTGACAGCTGAGTATTTGGCAGTTTTGATCTAGAAGGTAGCTCTAAGCCTGTTAGATGGATCCTCTGTGGATACTTTTCAGAACATGACCATAAATCTCACAGGTTAAGAAGTTATAAATGGGTTGCAATCTACGCCAATGGAGGGAATACCCATATTGAGGAGATTATGGACCTGTCTGACTTTGGACATCACTTAACTTCCTTGAGCCTCAGTTTCTTTATCTACAAAATTATCTACTCAATAATGTCTAAGGAAACTTCTAACTCCATATCTATGATCCTATGATCTAACAATTTAGGACACTTCTGCACTAAGGAGACTTTCTGCTCTGACCCACACACTAGATTACAAGGTTGAATCTTGGAGGAACCTGGACTCTAATGAGATAAGTTAGGCTCCCTTTCTAACACTTGGCTTGTTGCATTGCCACCTGGATACCCCTGTGAAAAAATTATTTAGGATAGCTTGTCTAGTGTCTCTAAAAATGAGAGAATAGAAATATACTAATTTATAATATAATCAGGAATGGGACAGGTATTTATTTCCTATACACCAAAGAAATGTTTAACATCATAGACTCCCATTAACAAAACCATTTAAACAAGATATAATTACATAATTACTTTTATATTTCCCCAGGAAGTTGAGACTAATCAGAACATTAACCATCTACATGAATAGGAATTGTAATATTTCACCTCAGCTCTATGCTCTCCAAACAACTACCTCATAGTTCATCTATTCTGTGATGTTTGCCCTGAGATTGACCTCCTTGCCCTATTGGTTGTATCCTACGCAATGAAGTCCCTCCTCCTGCTTTGATCAAGGGACCCAGGATCTCCAACCTCTTGAACTTTTCTCTTAACATGGAACAGTTCCATCTTAAGATCAATGTTTGTTTACCTACACTAATAAAATGGGACCCAAAGCAGAAAAGGCAGTCAGAGACCTCAAGGCCCGGCCTCGGCTCACCCTGCTGAATGCCTATTCTAGCTGCTTCATTAATGCAGTTCATCATTTCTCCCAGCATGGAAAAAAGAAAGATCATTAATTTTCTCCCTCTGCCCTTTTAGGGATAGACTTGAATGGCAGTGATGTGATCTGGAGCCAAAAAGAAAAGAGATAAATGAAAGATAGTCACTTTTAAAGATCTTCTGAGTCATCAGCTCTTCCAGTTCAGTGGCTGATAAAGAAACTACTTTGTCATCTCCTTCAGTACTGAGCCACACATGGCTTTTCATCTCCTTCAACACTGAGTCACACATCCTGAAAGTGAATATAATGCAAGCCCCAAAGCTGTTGATATGGAACTCTTTCCTTATTGGTGGAGATCAATGACCCAAGCCTGCGTGAAGAGCAGGGCAGAGTTGCCAAAAGTGAAAGAGGAGAGAGATCCAGATTCTCTAACTTCCAGCTTTGAGAGAGATAATGCGTAATGGCAGTGACCTTCAGGTCACTGAAGGAAGATAAAAGATTCTGGGAAGAAGCAAACATGACAGGAGGTGGCAGTCTTTATCATGTTTCTATCCTCAGCTTCCTATACTAGAGACTTCAGGGAATTTTCCCCTTGGGTGAGATCAGGGACTCTAGAGTCCCAGTACAACAAGCTGAGCACAGGAGCAGCCAGCTCCTCTTGTGTTGGCTTCTTCCCAGACTTTTTCCCTCTCTTCAGAAAGCAGAAGAGAGGTTGGTATCACACAGCATTTCTCTCAAAGCTGAAAGCTAGAGTAACCCAGATCCTTCTCCTCTCCCTCTCGCCAACTCTGCCCCATCCCTCACACAAACACAAAGATTGATCTCTACTAGTGAGGAAAGAGTCCCATACCAATGGGCCCCAGGGATTGGGGAACATTTCCAAATACTTTGTTAACATACAGGTTTGGCCGAGCATAGTCAAGGCAGCTCAATAAATGCTCTCTGATGTAAACCAGAACTGATTCAGGCAGGTTTGATGGTTCCATTCTGGGATTAGAACAAAATGAGATACTTATGAACCATCTAGATAGTAACAAAAGGAAATGTACTTACTCATAGTTTGGAAAGGCTATTCAGCAAAGATACAATTCTGATTCAGTTGAACATAGCTTTCCTGCCTCTTCATTGGCCTTGCTGGCATGCCAGTCAGCCCTGAGGGAAAAACTTACTCCTTGTATGCTTCCTTTTTAAAATTTTTTGTTGTTACTCAGTTGTTTTTTCAGTCGTGTCTGACTCTTTGTTACCCCATTTGGGGTTTTCCTGGCAAAGACACTGGAGTGACTTGCCATTTCTTTCTCCAGCTCATTTTTTTTTATTGCTGAAGAACTGAGACAAATAGCGTTACAGGATCACACAGCTAGTAAGTGTCTGAGGCTGGATTTGAATGCAGATCTTCCACACTTGCTCCTGTGTTCTATGCACTGCGCCATTTGGCTGCCCCCCCCTTTTTTTAACATAGGCCTTCAGGCATGGTTATTTCCTTACATTAATGGTTCAAACTTTAGTCCTATGTGCCAATTAAATCTCAAGGATGATTTTAATACATTTTATAGAAAGAAACAAAAAAACTAGTCTAGTCTGTGTGAAGTAAGGCCCTAGAAAAAATGTCCAGCTCATGTTAGTTTAATTTCATGCATGGAATATAGTACATGCTTAACAAATACTTGTTGAAGTCTAATCATGTAATATATGGAATCTGTATTTCCTTCTTCCTATTTTTTTCAGTTTATGGAGGAGGTGGGAGGAAGAAAAAAAATGAATGCTTGATCATTGAAAATAATATTTTTTAAAGAAAAAACCTGCCTAGTCTCTATGACAAATATTATTCCTACCATACCCTACCCCTTGGTAGTCAGCTCCTAACAATCTTCTTAAAAGATTTCTACCATTGAAGTGGTTTTAGGGCTGTTACTGGACAACCTCAACCTCAGCGACACAAAATGCCTGGTTTAAGTTGCACCAGAGGAGGAGAAGAAAAATTACGACATAAATATACCACCAAAAAAAAATACCCAAGCAATCCAGAAATGTAGTGGCACTCTGAAAGAATGACAGAATGTGGAGAACAAAAATCTTGAGAAACAAAAAACTCTATATCCCCCCTTCTGAAGAAATCAATTTCAGATCTTAATAATCTGGTCCATGGGCTTGGTGATTACAAATCTTTGCAGCTCACAATGGGTCTCCCTATGCAAAACAGGGACAATGAATAAGAGCAGTATCTAGAACAAAAGGACCACCATGCTCATGATATACCCTTTCTAGCACAGTTCCTGATACTCATCACAGGTCACGGTCATCTGTGATACCTAAAAGGTCATTACTCTCTTGCGTGTAGCCTGTCCTAGTTCCAGGATCAATATTTATTTGTCCTACGCTACCACCCACTCATTGTTCTTACCAGCCAGGACCTTGACCTTTCTTTGAGTCCCATGAAGGTATAACTGAATCTTTATCTCTTTAGAGGACTCTACTTTCAAAACTGCCCCATTTCTTTCATAGGGTCTTGGTAAATAGTCTCACATGCTTATTGTTGCTAGGAAACAAGCAAGCCACCTCACAAAAACTTCATTTCTTGGTCCTCTAAGTTTTTCCTTAGAAGGAATTGTCTGTCAAATACTGGGTACTATACTGACTGACACCAGTGGGAAAAGACCTTATCCATTCCACATTACAGCAGAGCACTATGACAGGACAGGCCTATTTGTGCTATTGCCCAAGAGCCTTTCTCCCAGGCCCCACTGCACTGTCCACATCCCTTCCACTCAGCATGTAATTCTGCTCACTATGCAGGCAAAAATAAGGCCCCACCATTCTAGGGCCAGGTCATTGTCACCAGTGCTGCCATTGCCTTGCTCTGCTGGGACTAAGGACTTTACGTCTGTACCAGGACCTATTCATTCCTCCCTATGCTGGGGGCTAGCGGTATCCCTGGGTGAGAGCAAAATGTCTGTTGGTGCTGCCATTGCCTCTCGATCCAGGCCCTGAGCGTTGCCACAGGCACTACAGTTGCTGGGGCCTGAGTACCATCAGTCACCTCTGACTGAAGGACACAGGAGCTCGTGACTTCTTGAACTGGCAGGACTACCACCAAGGTCTGGAATTTCCAGCTCCAAATAGCTTCCCTTTCTTCAAGTTAAGAGACAATGAAAAAGAAATAGGGAATCCTCAGACTAGTGGTATCAAATCCAAATAGAAACAGATTCCTGCTGCCACATATTAACCACAAATTGACATTACATATGTTTCATTGTATTTTTATTTATTTCGTTAAATATTTACCAAATGCATTTTTATCAGGTTTAGGACCCCTGCACTCATAATGTTAAAGGCAAGATGTTTGACACTGCTTTGATAGGCCATTACAGGTGCTCTAGATGAGATGTGCAGACATCGTTTCTGTTGGGGTGGGGGAGGGCTTGCGGATCTGAGAATAAGCAGCCATGCACTGGGGCCCATGATGCAGGTAGCTTTTACCTACCTCTCACTGGATATTATATTAAGAGAATTACACACCATAGGCAAGAGAGTGCAAGCTGTCTCTCTCTTTAAACTGATGGACTCCTTCCCTCACCTGACAAATCAACTGTGATACATTTGGCACATTTGTCCTTATCCCCAGTTTTGGAAAACTCTCTATGTTCCCGGGTAGGATCAAGCATTGCTTGTTCAAGCTCCTCTCCTAGTGCCTTGCACCAAAGGGTCCTAAGAAAGTCTAGATGTCCTAGTTCCCAATAACTTCCAAAATGCCATATAAAAATTCTCAAGCAGTTCATTCAGCACGGTTATTAAACAATCCTAAAATTGTTGTCTCTAGTCAAGGCCCAGGCCTACCACAACGGGTAGGCCTAAAGATCATCATCATCCCCAAATAAAAAAAGTTATGCAAACACTAAACCTGCACCAAGAGAGTGCTGGCATTAAAGGTGCCGGAAAATCCTAAGTGACAGCAAGTTTAGAGAAAGGAATCTCAATTTGGACTTGGTTGGAGACACCTTGATGCCAGCACGCTCTTAGTGTAGGACTAATGTTGACACAAAAAGAGGCACTCACAAGTCATTGAAAAGTTGACAAAAGGAGTTTCGCTATTGTCATTGAGTTGTTTTAGTCCTGTCCACACTTTGTGATCCCATTTGGGGTTTTCTTGGCAAAGACACAGGAGTGGTTTGCCATTTCCTTCTCCAGCTCATTTCACAGATGAGAAACTGAGGCAAACAGGGTTAAGTGACTTGCCTAGGGTTACACAGCTGGTAAGTGTCAGAGGCCAGATTTGAACTCAGGAAGATGAGTCTTCCTGACTCCAGGCCTGGCATTCTATCCACTGCACCACCTAGCTATAAGAGAAGTAAAGGTAAAAGGAATTTTACTTTGCCTAACACAGCAAGAATATGCAACAAGGACACACTGGCACTTAGTCTCTCTGGACTCTGCCTGTCTTGTCTCCACATAGAAATGCTTATGGCAAGACATGGTTCACATGATCTTCAGAAATTCACCTAATTAGGTGACTTCAATAACATTTGGGTGGGGTTTTCATACCTTTAGCAATCAGGAAGCTAAGTCCGGGAAAGAAAGGCAAATTCATTCCTAAGAATGCTTTTTTTTTTCCTTTTAAGGAAAACTAATCCCTATAGCAAGAAGGAAGGAGGATATGTGAACCTAATCCATTTTGCGGAGAAATGCTGGAAGACATTAGTCCTATGACTAACTGCCCCTAGGTGGCAAGGACCTAAAGATCTTTTTGAAGACCTTCTACCATGTAAATGCTTTTAGGGCTTTTACTATACAATCCTCCTGGCATGGGCAGTAACAAATAGGAAAAGGGGGAAAGAGAAGAAAAAAACAACACTTAAAATTATAGCCCCTCCCCCATAAGGAAACACTCAAATTGGGGGGGGTGCTGCTGGGAGGAAAAAATGTGAAACAAAAGTCATAGATCCTAGGCTTGTTCTTCACCCTTCAGAAGGATCAAGTCTCCAGTCTTAATAGTCTGATCTACATGGTGGCTGATGCCAAATCTTTATAATTCATAGTGGGTCTCCGAATAAAAGATGGTGATTATGAACTGGAGCAGTACCAGGAACATCAGAGTCACAGTACAGTCACAGTTTTCTTCTCCTGATGTAAGGTGCTTACAATGAACAACACTAGCTCCAAGAACATCAAGGTCATAGCACAGACACTTCCGGTACAATCAATAATTCTCCAAAGTATATCAGTTGTTATCTATAGTAAAGTTACTAAGAGGTCAGAGGCCTCTCACATGCAACATGTCCTGAGATCTGAATTGCTGCTGAGTCTGTCTTCATGCTACAAAATACTGAGTATTCCCTGGCCCACCTGCCATAACACTCTCTCCCAGAAACACATCAGGAGAATGATACAAAATCTTTGCCCTCTTACAGACTTCTGTACACTGGTTGCCCCATTCTTCCACAGATGCTAAGCAAGGACTCTCACTCACCCCCAAGACTCAGTATTACCACCAAGTCACCAAAGGGATCTCCTTTCTTCCAAGTACACACACACACACACACACACACACACACACACACATACACACACACTATTTATATAGCAAGAGTTTAACCTCCCCCATGCTATTAGAAAGCAAAGTGCCTCTCAACAATACCAAGCCCTTTCTAGAAAGGAGTTGTCTGAAACATCACAGAAGAATGGAAGTATGTCAGTTGAGGAGGACCTGAACCACGTCTCCGGAGTGAACACAAGAGCATTGAGGCCAAAGCAACTCTGCCCCGCAGAAGAAATAAGAGAAAGACCAGAGAAGATCAGATGGAAGTATGGTCCAAAACCAGTCAGATCTTATCAGGTAAATCTTTCTGAAGATGGATCCTAGAAACCACAGTATTAAAGTACCCTTTCCCTTCCCAGGGAATGGTGGGCATTGATTTGTCAGGGAAGAGAGCTCAGATACCTGATTTAGGCAGTCAGATGCATAACAATATAGTTGTTGATAAGCAAGGGCAAGCCTCTTGTCCTGAGATGGGAGACTGCCATTTTGTCAGGGACAGGTTAAGCACTACTTGGCTTAGGTGGGCACTCCAACTGGCAGAAGGAGCTTATTTGGGTGGTAATAGCTGGCTTGTCCTTAGCGGGATCATATGGTCCTATGCCCTGTGCAACATCACCACCCCAATGTCTATATTGGCAATAGACTCATTCCCTAATATCTAATAGCTCCGACTTGGTCATTTAGCATATAATCCCTCTGATAAGTTCTGATATGCCCCACCAACTATATGTATTGGGAGACTTTGGTAAAATTCTTCCATTGGCCTTGACCTGAAATTGGAGAGTCTTTAATTGTCCAGCCCTGTGGTCTCCACAAGATACTTGGCCAGACCTACGGCCATTGCCCAGGAATTAGTGTAGATGAAGATCTTCTTTGCCTCAAGTTCTTTCATATGGCAGCCATATAGCCTGAAGCTCAAACCCTGGAAGGACTTGTCAAGACCCGCATTCCCTAGGATATCCTTATTACCAGATTAGTGGCTACTGAAGTCTAATTGCATATGTCTCTCTCATAGCAGATGGAGCCATCAGTCAACCAGGCAAAATAGCACTGCTCAAGAGTCAAGTCCTTGTTTTGGGGGACATATTGGGCCAGTAGAGCAGATAGGGTTTCAGGATCTGAAGTAGAGGTCTCAATCTCTGTCATAGTTACCACCTGCTTGTGAAGGGTACCAATATCAGAGGGACTCAGGTAAGTGTAATATTTAATGGACCATTTCCATTTAATAACAGATGCCTCCTGAGCTCTACTCATCATGTTAGCTAGGACATCTTGTTTCCCCCAACTTATAATTGGCAACCCCGGACAAAGGATGATTGTATGACCCTGTGTCATCTATCAGAATTAGCAATTAGAATCCAGTAACAGGCAAGCCATTGTTTCTCTAAGGTAGTGTAGTAAAATGGTTGCTCTGGGGAGTTTGGAGCTCCAGACACCAGGCAGTGGCTTATTCTGGCCATCTCTGGATACGTGCCAAAGGCTACACTCACCCTGTTCTTTACGGACAGAGACTTCCAGAAACATGGGCCTTGCACAGTCATAAGGGCCCAAGGAATGAAAATGTTAGACAACCTGCTTTATAGCTTCCAAGATTCTTACCTGTTCAGAGTCCCACTTAAAAAAGGCAGTTTTGTGGGTGCCTTGGCAAATGAGGACCATTAGGATATTCAGGTAGGGAATATGGGTTCTTCAAAACCTAAAGAGCAAAATAAGTTATTAAGAGTATACAATAAGCAGGATTCCTACTTAGATGATGGTGAAGCAAGTGTTAGTAGCTTATTGTGGACTGTGACTAGAATCCTCTGGGTTTTCCCCTACCTACTAGATTCCCCAAAATTTGACCAAGTGGGACTGGACCTTGGGTTTTCTTAATATTAATTTTCCATCCCTTGTCTGTCATATGAACCACCATTTGCTCCAGGGCCTCTGCCACTGTGGCTTCATGTGGCCTGGAGAAACATTAGGCCACCAGTTGAGTGGTGTATATCAATGCTCTGAGAAAGAGTGGTTTCTTTTATGTCTCTAGCCACCATAATGTGGCAAAATAAGAGTTCAGTTAGCCCTGGAGAAGGCTGGTGAAGGTATATTGGTCATCTTCTCTTGAGAAAGCAAATTGCTCATGACTAGTCTTGGCCACAGAAATAGAGAAATAAGCATTAGCAAGGTTAATATCATAGCACTCACCCACCATGAGTCTGGGCTATCTGGTATACAATATTGACAAGATCAGGAATAGTGAATATGATAATTTTATTCAGCTCCCCAGAAACCACTATAACTTTTCAAGTATGATCTGCCTTTTTCACAGGTAACATAGAGTTGTTATAAGGAGAGCTGATATAACAAAGTAGTTCAGCTTTCTTCATTTTCATCACCCCCCCAAAAAAAATCTTTAATTACCACTCTATATTTTTTGGTATTACTTATAAGGGATGGTTTGGGTAACTCTAAGGATTTCTATTTGGAAAGACATTGTTGAAAGGGCCCACACACATACTGAACCCATAACACCCCTTCCTTCCATGTTCTTCCCTCTGTAGCCTCCCCAAATGATCCAAATGCATCAGAAACTTGATACCTCATTCTTAGTAGGGACTAAAGGGCCCTTTAGTATCTGGGTGCTGACAGCAGTTTTGTTAGCAACCCTATGAGCTAGCCATCAATTGCTTTCTTATCAAACCCGTGTTTCAGGAGCCAGGTCCAGAGTCTCTTCTACCAAAAAACTCCCACCAAGCAGAGTAGTGAACTCTGCGACTTCCTCCCATCCCCAGAATGCCTATTCACAGTGATATTAGTATTTGCCCAAGCCACAACAATCTCAACCTCCTGCTCAGATTTCACCAATTGATCAGCCCACATATTATGGTTGTATGGTGGAGGACACCCATCATTAGAATCTGAAGCTAGAAGATGGAATCTGATTGCCCCTGAAACAGGATGGCAGACCATAGGAAAACTGTACAAATGCAATCTACAAAATCTATTTCCTTTGTCAACTTTACCCTTCACTAATGATCCTATCAGGCAGTTGGCTACACTGGAAAGTCATTTTTATGGGACCAGGTATGAAAAATTCCCCATCTCAGCCACCTAAAAAGGAACAAAGAGCATTCCCTGTCTGGAAGATCTAATAAATGTAGTTAACTCTGTAAAAGTGTGTTCTCAGAGAACAGCCCCAGTTTATGTAAGTCATTTGCAGACAGTGGTTCAGCATTGACACCTTTAGACTGCCCTCTCAGGAGCCATTGCTCCAGTGACTCATAAGATTTCTGTTTGAACTTCACCAGCAACCACCCATTTCCTTGATGGAGGTCTGCCCACTGCCTGCTCTATTTGGGCAGTGATTCATTCTTGTCCTAGAAGTAGTATTCTTACTATCCACTGTAGTGCCTAAATCTCTACCCCACATCTGCTCTCCTCCTGTATCATTTCTCTGATCTCAGAAAAAACCAAAATCTCTAGGTAAGAGTCCATAGGGTATGCCTCTACCTGGGCCCTGACAGTACCCACCCCCATCAGGAGCAATCCCTTCATTGGTGGCCCAGCCACCAGCTCCATTAACTGCTCTTCAGTTTTCATTGCATGGTCTTTAAAAGACAATAGCTCAGTTTTCAACTGCTGAATGCCAGCCTAGTTTACTTTAAGTCTTATACTAGCTGTCCAAACTATGCAGAACAATAAAAAACAACCAGAGAATGTTGTATTTAGAGCTTTCTTTACCCTCCTAGGCAGCCTCCTCTCAGACTGGGGGCAGCATGAGCCTACTCATTGTCCCCGTGCATGACCAGGAGAGATCTTGGGACCAGGAGCTGTGCTATGACCAGACATCTGACCACCCCACCCTCCATTTTTGTAGCACTCTTCCTGCTGTTCAACCATAATTTAAGCCAAAAGCAGATCTTATCCCATCTTCTCTTGATATAACTATGACCCGTGTCAGAGATGGCTCTAATGCCAGTACTCTCTTAGTTCAGGTTTGATGTTGGGACTAAACAAGGCGCTCACAAGTCATTAGGGTGTGGTGAAGGACATAATGACTTGAATGGTCTTCAAAAATCTGCCAAGTTAGAAGGGCTCTGACTACAAAAGGAACTTTTTATGCTCTTAAGTGTCCAGAAAGCCTCATCAGGGAAACGGGTCAAACAGGTCCCATGACTGCTTTGTCTCCTTTTAGGAAAAATTAATTATTGTTGTAGAAGAGAAAGAAGATAGGTGAGTCCCATGCTGTGGGGAAAGAGTGATAGATATTAGTCCTATCACAGACCTAAACTAAAAGCAAGGGAATAGGAAAATGGAGAATACCTATGTATAGTCAAGACAGTCAGGAAAGTACACACGGGAAAATTAGAGAGAGCGATCTACTCACCTGAAATGACATCTTTAGAAACTAAGATAAATAAAATTCAAATTGTATATTACAGAAGTTACTCATTAACATGGATCTATAAAACTAATAATAATCTTCAATTTCTTGGCATCCAAGCCTAGGAGACAGACTCTGTATGCCTTTACAAAATGTGCATTCAATGTTATTATTAAAGCCATTATATCTCAACAGAGCAAATGATGATCAAGAATACTAAAAGGCTTTTCCTAAATCTATAGCCTTTTATTTCCAACAAAATGAAACAAAACAGGTATAATACTGTAAAATTGGTTCAAGGAAGATTAGTTGGCATCGCTGCGTCAGTGATAATCTCTCCAAACTCTTCATTTTACTCCTCTCTGCTTATTTTGTTGGCCTTGTTTATGATAATAGCTTTGTGAACAGCGTGAGTGCTGTTTTTAAGGAGATAGAGCACTGGACTGGAAATGAAGAAAACTGGATTCTATTCCCAGAGCTAAGTAAGTCTGTGACCCTAGGCAAACCATTTAATCTATAACTCAAATTTCCCAATGGAGAGAGCTAGAATGATGATTCCTACCTTCTCTGTTGCATAAATGCTGTTAAATCACAGGATGATAGTTGGGAGGAACCTAAAAGGGAATAGAATCCAGCCCCCCCCCCCCAGTTTTACAGTTGAGTAAACTGAGGCCCAGGGAGGTTAAATGAGGTCACACCGGCCTTCTCTGTCCATAATTTTAAAGAGGTTGAGTTCTGAATAACAAGAATGCCACAAATAACTCATATGTTGCGGATTATTATTTATCACTTATTAATATTATTTGGACTTAGCTTTATATAGCTAAAAAAATTGTCTAACCCAAAAAACTTACTGTAGAAGTCAGTCTGACCTTAGAAACACTCCAGGGAAACTGAGCAGTTGTAAGGAATGCTTGGATCCCACCCAGTGTTTGTTTTGGGTCTCCTCAGGTCTTGTTTTGGGTTCCCCAAAATAGATTGACTTTCTAGCTGATAGACATCTCAAACTGCCCTTCTCTTGGAGACTACCCACTGCCTACATGAGGCCAATCAGGCACATGTCTTTATGGCCTTGTCTGAACTCTATATAACGTAACCTCACAAAGGCTTGAGGAGGGAGCCACCCCTTCTTTCTAGTTCTCTCTACCAAACACCCTAATAACTTTTTTTCTAACACTATTTCAGATTTTGGGGTGTGTTGTCACAAACAACGCCATACCACTTTATGGTCTGCAAAGCACTTTTCTCACAATAGCCATATATAATTAGGAAGTTTATTTGGAAGGGAACAGAAGACAGATATGATCTCATTGGTATGGGGAACTCCCAGTATGAAAACTCTCTCTACCCATGTAGATATTCATCTATAATACATAGTCTTAGAGTTGCCTGGGGCACTGAGAGATTAAATTCTTTGTTTATGATCACATTGCTAGTAGGTATCAGGCAGGACAGTTCTTGCTAACTTCAAGGCCAGTCCTCTATCCAGTATGCCATGGTGTTTCTCTAATCCTAATTATAAAACTTTTCATATAGAGAGAGGAACTAGAACTGTGATTTCATTGTTTTAGTGCCCTTCCAGTGGAGAAAATCCCTGTACCAATGTAGGTCTGAACCTTATCTATAGCTCATAGTCTTAAAGAGTTAATTGGGGCAAGTGACTTGTCCAAGGTCACAGTCACTATGTGTCAGAGACAGGATTTGAAACCAAGTCTGCCTCATTTTTAGTTCAACCCTTTATACAATAGAGCTTCTGAATTTTGGGGAAGGGGAGGAATGTCATGGACAATCTTTGACAATCTGGTGAATCTAATAGACCCTCTTCTCAGAACAA
The DNA here is from genome assembly GCF_011100635.1 of Trichosurus vulpecula. Lineage (NCBI taxonomy): Eukaryota > Metazoa > Chordata > Mammalia > Diprotodontia > Phalangeridae > Trichosurus > Trichosurus vulpecula. Next base: position 217,675,697 of record NC_050579.1, on the reverse strand, counting down.
TGTTTTTAAACAGCTGGAAGAAATTATAAATTTCAATTAGAAATTAGTGAAAATAAAGATGTAATTTCCCCCATCCAATTTCACAGAAACCTTGAAATCTGTCCGAAGACTTAAGAACTCATACTATACACTATACTAAGTTACCTCTCTAAAACTACAAGTATTCTTAAAATAATTGCTGTATTCATTGTCAATCTCAGATGATTTATTTTAAATTAGATTTTGATAGTGTAAGAGAATAAGATTTGAAATTGCAATAGCTAAAGAACCTTGGATTGAATTTTTTTACTAAGTTGGCGATTATTATTTGGGGTTGTTTTTACAAATAAAAAGCATTTTGTCTTTTCATTAGTAGACAATTAAAAGAATAAGGAGATAAATGTAATTCATTTTCTTGAAAAACGTGAGATTTTATGCTTAAATGCTGAAATAGATCTATGATATCACTGGTGTGAATTTTCCTTCCAATGATGCAGATAACAACCTATATTGTGCTTCCCTATCCTAGTTGACTTTTGTCCATATCATCCCATAAATTCACTAGAATGCACCCAATGTGTAAGGCTGCCTCAATTTATGCTGACTTCATGAGGCTACCTATGAAGAAACCTGGCTATTTATACCTATCCCATCATCCATTTCCCTGATGATCCATTACTTCGATTCTTCAAAATTCTGTACTTATTATATGTTGCATTCTATTCACTCAAACCATGTACCTCTCAATTGCCTCTTATGTAATGTTCACTTTTAATCCTTCAAAGATTGTAGTGTTTTATAACTTACAACTACACAGCAATACTGGTAAAATATGAAAAGATCTTTCTTTGTTTTCTGAAAAAAAAAACTTTGGGGTCAATAAAGAAGTTTTGCAATTTCTCCAAGGGAATTCAACCTTCTCTGACAGACAAGCTCTATAGGGTGCCCTTATAAGTGTATTTCATAATCTGGGTAATAGATATTCATCATTCACTTAGTTTTTCCTGTGTGGACAGTTAGGTAAAACTCTTTTGAGAAATTATAGATTTCTTCCAGGAGGTTCTGAATTGTTCAGAGAACTTGATACAGCCAGCATGATAGCATCCTCAAACAAGAGTATATGGAAGAACTCAGTAACTGTAGGGAATCCTTCTTCAACTTGATTTAAAGCTGGATCTGTTCTAGTATAAGATTGAACACCTTTGCTGAGCATAAAGTGCATTTATTTTTCTTCTTCCTTTCATATTTGTGATTCAAGGCTCCCTGGTTCTACTCAAAGAATTCATCACCAAGGGGCCAGCATACTAGTGATAAGCCTCTCCTTACCTGGTTAAGTTAGTCCTTGGACAGTAAATTCACAGTATAGTCAGGTACATCCTTGAAGCCTTTCTAGCAGAGAGAACCTACTAGACTGTGCTACTGTCAAAGCCTTCAAAAAGTAAGCAGTGCCATCCCTTAATAGTGGCTTTTATACATGATAGGACAGACAAAAATACTATTTTAGCGTGAAGAACAAAGAGAAGACACACAATCCACAATAAAGGTGAATACCTTAGTTTTCCTCTAAGGAATGATGAGGCATCACAGTAAGATTTTTGTGAAGTTACTGAGATTTTATTTTGGCTAAATATTAATTAAACTTATTTGTGGTATGATTTAGAAATATTTTTTGGTAAACTTCAGAAAATTCTGCAATGGATTTTTATAATTTATAATTTTGTAATAATATTAATAATTATCAAAGAATATTAACATAGTCTCTGAAATGTTTCATATAAAATCCTTCAAGATATAGCCTACATTAAGGGCAGTTCCTTCGATTATAGAACTTGGAATACAAAATCAAAATACATGCTATCTTCTAGTTGCTTCTAGATTAGAAGCTTTTTAGGGGTAAGGGCAGTCCTTTATCCTTATGTCGTCCCCAAAGTTTTGCATCATTAGTCACAAAAAACAGACACTAAATAAATGTGGAACGCATGGGATATGTCGGCAGGGCTGTGGTCACACATTTTAATTGGTGCCTTCTCAAAGACAAGAAATAATATCACCATCTGTTTCATAAAGATGTTTCAAGAAATACTATGGATAGCTATCTACACCTGGTTTTATTTGATGTTGACAATCTTTCCTTGTTTTTCCCCTTTTCTAATGAGCAAGTTAATATTGGCAGTTCTTATTAATTGACCAGTAGGCTTCATTTGTATCGAATGTGTATTTTTTTAAAGTAATGAGTTGAAAGAGATATAGATAGATATATACATATCAGTATGGCATAGAGATTCATGATTTCATATGCAATCCTCTGTCTACTTTGTATGTGGTAATTCCTTTTCTGGTGATTGTTAAGTTCACAATAAAAAAAAACTGATGTATTCTCTGAACCTATACTGTCTATGAGACCTTTCAGCGTACATCAAAACTTTATCAAACTCCATCTGTCTCGTTTGCCATTTGAAATGAAAGGCCAAGTTCTAAGAGCCACTAAAAGACATGATTGTCCAGTACAGTCACATCCTTAATGTATCCTTAATATGTTCTTTCTTTGTTTTTCTCACCAAGATAGTATTTTTGACAGTGTTATCAGGTGCAAAATCCTCTGTTAAAGGATAGTACAATCTGATTTGTTTGAAGCCTCATGGTGACCACAATTTATCCTCCTTACTCAAAAGCCAACAGGGAAAACCAGCTACAAACTTGTATCAATAGTTCATTTGTATTTACCTAAATTAAATTTATTTCCTTTATTACTAAGGAAAGGGGATTTATCAGTCATGTTTTTCATTCAGTAGCTATGATTAGAAACTTCCTTTAAAATATTAATTGTTTTAGACCAGTTATTGTATTAATGATGAGAGAATGTGGGGACAGTTAAACATTCTCATATAGCTAGTTACAGGACGAGGCATGCTTTATTATATAAAATCCCAATGTGTATAGATCTATATGCTCTGACTGCCAAATGTGAATAAATCTATCAATGAACAAAAATTTATAAACTAGAATGACTGGAATTTAAGAATATCTCAAAGTACCAAGCAGATTTTTCCATCAATTGATGTGTCCAGTCCTTTTAGTGTTAAGCACCTACTATGTTCTAGGCAGGGGCAACTAGGTGGCACAGTGGATAGAGTGCCTGACTTGGAGTCAGGAAGACTCATCTTCCTCAGTTCAAATCTGACCACGGACACTTATTAGGGGTGTGACCCTAGGCAAGTCACTTCGCCCTGTTTGCCTCAGTTTCCTCATCTGCAAAATGAGCTAGAGAAGGAAATTGCAAACCACTGCAAGTGTCTTTGCCAAGGAAAATCCTAAATGGGGTCATGAAGAATCAGACATGACTGTAACAATTAAACAACAAAATGTTCTAGGTAAGAGGCAGCATGACACAGTGGAGAGAGAGCAGGCCTCAAACCAAGAAGACCTGAGTTGAAGTCTTGCCTCTCATCCATACTGGCTGTATGGCCCTGGGCAAGTCACTTAATCTTTCAGTGCTCTAGGCTACTCTCTACAACTATATGTAGCAGAGGAGGTACTAACTTGAATCGGTAGAGGAAACTTCCTCACCGGGAGTTACCTATAACCGGGAAATCCAAGTGCTATTCCTGTACCTATGTTCTATTCACAGTCCGGCTAAGCACTAGGGATATAAATACAATAACAACAATGATAATAATAATAGCTAACATTTATATAGCGCTCACTGGACACCACTTTACAATTGTTATCTCATTTGATCCTTGCAACAATCCGGGGAGATAGGAGCTACTATTATCCCCATTTTATAGGTGAAGAAAATGAGACAAATAGGAGTTAAGTGACTTGTTCAGGGTCACACAGCTAGTAAGTGTCTGAGGTCAAATTTGAACCTTCCTCATTCAGGCCCAGTACTCTATTCACTGTGCCACCTAGCTATCCCTGAATCAATAAAGGAGCCAGGGATCATATAAAACTCTCAGAGACTTCCCACTATTAGATTCAAATAGCAAATTCTTTACCTGGCCTGAAGTGGACATAAGCCTTCCTCTATGCTAGAGTCCAAGAGAGAAAAGAATGAAGTGTGTGTGTTGAAGTGGATGCTGGGGGGAAAGGATGAGGAGTTAATTTGTATGTAAGAGATTTTTCTTGCTAATGGTTTCTTGGGCAAGTGAAAAAAAGGTTAAGGTATGGTTAACCTTTTAATATGTAACTTCTTTTCATCATGCCATTCTTTTTAATTAAAATGTTGTAAAAATTGTTAAACTTTCAAGACCATGTAACCTGCTCTTCTCTCACCCTCAACCAAAATTACTTTGTATTTATTTACCTTCTATTTTTACCTTCTAAATTACTTTGTATTTACCTTCTATGTTGTTGTTGTGTAGTTGTTTTCAGTCATGTCACATTCTTCATGACCCCATTTGGGGCTTTCTTGGCAAAGATATTGGAGTGGCTTGCTATTTCCTTCTCCAGTTCATTTTACAAGTGAGGAAACTGAGGCAAACAAGGTTAATCGACTTGCCCAGGGTCACACAGCTAATAAGTGTCTGGGCCAAATTTGAACTTAGGAAGATGTCTTCCTAACTCCAGGTCCAGCACTCTATGCACCGTACCACCTAGGTACCCATTTACTTTTCATACTTTCCATTTACTTATCAGTTTAGATATTATCTCCCCCACCCATTACAATGTAAACTTTCTGAAGTTTATCCCCCTTTAAACTCCAAACTATAAATTTCAAGTTGACCTTTCCCAATTTGAAGCACACTGAGGTGTGTAAAAAAGCCAACTTTTCCCAGCTGAAGCAGAGCTGATTGTTAAATTCTCAGAGTAATTACTCAATGATCGCTACAAACCAGGGTTTGATTTATTGTTTTATTGATTGTCTAGATTCAATAAAGTGTTAATGCAGATTAAATGTAAATGAACAAGCATTCATTAAACACCTACTAAGAGAGGGGAAGGGGGAAAAGGGAGAAGGCATCTTGATGCATTGTTCATTGAAATCTGAAGTGGTCCATCCATTCTGGATAACAGTTCGGAATTGAACAGGAAAAGTCACTACACTATGCATTCCCTTTGATCCAACAATACTACTTCTAGGCATATAACCTTACAGAGATAGAAGGAAGGACCCATATTTGAAAAATAATTTTAGCAACATTTTGTGTTGTAGCCAACAACTAGAAACAATGTAGATGCATATCGATCGGGGAATGGCTGAATAAATTGTAGCACAGGGATGTGATGGAATATTGCTGTTGTATAAGAAATGACAAACCTGAAAAATTCCTAGAATCTCAAAAAAACTTTATGAACTGATACAGTATGAAATAAACAAAACTATAAGAACAATTTATATGATGACTACAATAATGAAAAAGAAAACAAGTTTGAAAATACTTCAGAACTCTCATCAAACTGATCAACCAATCATGACTTCAAAAAACTGGTGCAAAAATGCCTTTGGCATACTACAGGTACAGAATGGAATGTTCTTTTTCAACAATGGCCTATGTGTTGATTTGTTTTGCTCAACTACATTAATTATTATGTTACTAGGGAGGCCTTCTATTCATAGGGGTAGAGGAAAAGAGTTGATGTGGGGATATTAGTTGGTAGTGATTGAGATGCCAAAAAAGAAAGAAAAGTTCATCCATAAAATATATTTTAAATTCACAGAAGTAAAAAGGGGGGGTTCAGAATGGGGCACAAGCAAACGTGGCAAGATTATTACTACCTTGTTAAATTTAATATATATTTTTTGAAACAAATGCCACAGAGTTTCATAATTTCATACAAAACCCTCTTTGTTCTTTGTAAATTGAAATATTTTGTTGATGGTTGCTAAGTTTATAAGAAAAATATCTTTCAAATAAATATTTTGGGTCAGATTCATTTGGTAGTTCAGTAATCAAAAGACTTTTCCCCTCACCTTCCACCAATATAATACCTCTTAATGGGTGTGTTTGCAAATCCCCAAGTTGCAAATAAAAAGAACTGCTCCAAATTTTTCATATTTCAACATAATACAGTGAGCAACTAGTATTTTAATATATTCAGGACCGTAAAACAAAATTTCTTGGGGGAAAAAACACAAAATTAAATTTCTAAAATATGATTTCTATATGAAACGCTGGTAAAATATGCTTCTTTAAAACTGCATAGTTAAATACCCAACCAATCACAACATTATTCAAGTGAATGAGGTAATATATCCGGGTCTTACTGTATCTAGTGTCAAGAAGAGAAGTCTTATCATATTTTGTGGCACAATAAGGCATTGCAAATTAAAATAATATGTGTAAAGCACTTTGCAAACCTTAAAGGCCTATGCAAATTGTAGTTGTCCATCAGGGCCACTTACTGAGGAAGCATTTAGACCAAAAGTGTTTACTTTTACTTAACAGTTTAACAACTGAAAAACAATGAATGAATTAGATCAAGTCTCCAAGGGGAGATGCCATGTTTACTTTCGTGGTTAGAAAATTAAAACCGTATTTTATTCCAATGCTGAAAAAAAAATCTTTTCTAGGCCTTGTGCTCCTGGCTAAGAGCTAGCTATTTAAGAGCAATGCTTTGCTTATGTATCATCCCTTCTCATTACTCTGCCCTTCACCCATCTTCTCCTTGCAATGATTAATAGGTTAGGAACACATCTGGACACTCCAGTAAGAGAAGGAGGAGGAGAGGTAAAGAAGGAGGAAATGACCAAGCTTTGGTGGCCAAAGGAGGATGTTAAAATAGCTAAAGAATCAAAGAAGGAAATGGTGCAGGAACCAAACATCTGGGACAGAAGTTGAGGTTTTAGATGAGAAGGAAAGGTAGGAACAACAGAAATCACTTAATCTGCCTTGTGTCTATTCCATAGCCTCAGTAGAGATGAACCATCCATGAGGAGCAAACAATCCCCTATAAAAATCCAGACAAGGAGCTGCTTATACCTCAAATTAAATCCTAGCCACCAAGAGAATGCTAAGGAAGGAAAAGCAACTGGAGAAAGTACCTATGTTCTACATCCTGAGTTTCCAGTGACTGTACATTCACACTTTAGGCATAGTTGTAAGTCAGTCAACAAGAATTTGTTAAGCTCCTACTATATGCCAAGCACTATGTTACGCACTAGGGATACAAAAAATAAAGACAAAAAAGAGTCCCAGCTCTCAAGAAGCTCACAATCTAATGGAGGAGAAAACATACAATAAGATATATACAGGATAAACTGGGAGTGACCTCGGAGGGAAGATACTAAGATTAAGCAGATAGGGGATGTTTTATCATTCCTAGGCAAGAATAGTTGGTGGGAAGGTCAGAGTCTAAGCACCCAAACTGTGTGCCTTCAATGAGGCACCATTCAAGTCTTAGACAGTACATGCCACAGAAACATTATAAGAGTGTCAGATGCAAAGAAATTGGTGCTATCTGTAACCATATTAAAAAATGCTTTCAATCACTACCAATTAGAGAAATGCAAATTAAAACAACTCTGAGGTACCACCTCACTCCTATCAGATTGGCTAATATGACCCAAAAACATGTTGGATGTTGGAGGGGATGTGGGCATACGCTGTTGGAGGAGTTATGAATTGATCCAACCATTCTGGAGAGCAATTTGCAACTATGCTCATAATGCATACCCTTTGATCCAGCAATATCACTGCTAAGTCAATACCCCAAAGATATCCCCAAAAAAGGGAAAAGGACCTATTTGTACAAAAATACTTATAGCAGCTCTTTTTGTGGTGCCTAAAAATTGGAATTCAAAGGACTGTCCATCAGTTGGGGAATGGTAAACAAGCTATGGTATATGATTGTAACAGAATACTATTGTACTGTAAGAAATGACAAGCAGTATGATTTCAGAAAAACCTGGAAAGACGTCCATTAACTGATGCATAGTGAAGTAAGCAGAACCAGGAGAATATCGTACACAGTAACAGCAATATTGTTCGATGAAGAACTGTGAACGATTTAGCTATTCTCAGCAATACAATGATCCAAGACAATCCCAAAGGATTTATAATGAAGCATACTATCTGCCTCCAGGGAAAAAAATGATATTGTTTGAATACAGACTAAAGTATGCTTTTTTTCTTTTTCTCTCTTCATTCTTTTTCTTTTATTCAAGCCTTCTCATACAAAATGGCTAATATGAAAGTGTTTTATATAATTGCAGATGTACAACCTATATCTGCATGCTTACAGTCTTGGGTGGGGGGAGAGATAGAATTTGGAAAGTCAAAATTTTAAAAAATATATTTAAAATTGTTTTAACATGTAAGTGGAGGGAAAATAAAATATATTTTTAGAAAAAGAAATAAAGAACAACTTATATGGTTGGAGGTGGGGGAAAGCGTGTCAGATGATAGAAGCAAAGAAACAGAATAGACTAATAAATAGTATCAATAGACCAGCAATAAAATCAGAGAAACATAATGCCATATCATAGTATTAGAGAGCTTGCAAAGATTAGAAAAACAACTTGATGCAAAGGAAAATGAAAGAGCATATTCCCAATTCTTCAGTACACACTAGCCTGCAGGAGAGAATCCCTCCAGCTTCATGCTGTATGTAGAGAAACTGGAGGAGATAATGATTGAGGAAGACTTTGTAGTCAGAATCAGACTATGTCAAGTTGTACCAAATAAACACTGGACTGATAATAATCAATTAAGCTACAAGAGCACCTGAATGTCCTTAAAAGAGAGGAATACACAAGTGGATAGAATGAGTTCCTGGACAGAGAACAATTATTTGAGGGGAAAAAATGATTTCGAAGGAAGAGCTTAGAAAATCACCTTCCAGATCATATTCATCTGTATATATAATGAAAACAAGGCAAGTGACCACCCCTCTGTACTCAGATACTGAGGAAAGAGCTCAGGGTAAGCCTTATGCAAAATGGAACAATAGGAAAAAATACTGTTCCATCTAGAGAAATCATAGAATGAGAGGAAATAGCATCCCGGTGCCAAAACACAATCAAAGAGACAGAGTTATCTTCTGACATAAATGTATCCTGAATGAGCAGACCTCTACTGTGTTGTGAAAGAGTGCCTACTCAGAAGTAGGTAGATCTCAAAAATTATCTGAAGTCAATGTTATCATCACAGAGCCCCAAAGTCCTTGTGGCATCATCACAGAGCTCCAAAGTCCTTGTGGCATCATCACAGAGCTCCAAAGTCCTCATGCATCATCCATAGCAGTGGTAAGAAAAATGGCTGGGAAGATAGGGATGTATGTAGATATCAGGACTTTGAACAAGAGAACTAAAATGGACCAATATACCAGGACACAAGCTCAGATGACTCAGACTATTTGCTAGGCACCTAGGTGTTTCTCAGTGCTGCACCTACACTGAGAAAATAGGGAAAACCCTCATTTAAATAGTTGTGAAGCCTGTATATTTGTACTCGGGTATTGTTTAACCCTCGAGCTTTTACATCTCTTAGTATGGAGGAAGAAGAAGAGATGTATATTGTTGCTTGTCAATCTGCACATTTACCCCAAATTTGTATTTACACTGTCAGTACAGAAACCAAGTGACAAAATGTTTAATACACAATTGGATTTTTTTTTGGCTTATGGTATAATGAATGCTATAAGATCTTCACAGCCCTGGAAGAGAAGGAAAACATGGCCTTTGTCTTCCCAAAAGAATTCTACTATATGCCCCCCAAGAAATCTGGGAAAGAGCCTGACATTTTTTAAAAATTAATGAAGAAGGCAATTTGAGACATGAATTACATGGATGTTTTGGAATGAGTAGATGACCTCATGATCATTTGAAAGACATTAGAAGAACATGAAAAAAAGACTAATGACTGCTGGATAATATTCCAAAATTGTCATTTGCCAAGCACCAGTTTTGCAGCAGTTCTCATCATTTGAGTATGTGGATTACGGTGTCTCAAAAAGGCATGAGCAAGATAAAAGAACTCACTAGGTGGATACATCCAAAGAATCTTCATGAACTAAAGTTTACCTAGGATTTGTGGCTACTATCAAAAATTTGTAAAAAAATTACACTCTAATTTTCATTTATGGATACAGAATAAGTCATGTATTGACTAAAAGTAATTGTTACAAAGGAGTGTTTTATTAAAATATAGGAGCCATTGTGAGGCATCAGCTAAGTTAAAGAAAAAGCATAAATAAAATATTTCAGAAAAAAATAAACATTCATGCTTTTATTGCCATTCTACAGTTGAATTTGTGGATATATAGTTAGGAGGAAAGGAACAGAAAAGAAAGCAAAATGTGACCAGAACTCTCAACATTATTTGGAATTCATCAGGTTTGAGAAATATGAACATGCTCTTTAACAACTTGGTAAACTGTTTCAGAGATGCACCGGTGCTGATTTCTGTAGAGACAAGCAAGACTTTTTTTCTACACATTGATGTTTGCCAAAAAAGCTTGAAGGCAGTTCAGAACCAAAAGAATGATGTTCACCAGAAACCTACTACATTTGCCAAGTAAGAAGGTCTTACTGACAGTGAGACTTATTATCTTATATGTGAATTACAGTACTTTCCTTTGAAGTGGGCTATTGCTGAGAATTCCCAAAACTATATAGAGAATAACAGTTTACTCATGGATTTTGTATAGCTTAAAGTTATATCTTTATTGTGTTTATTGCCTTCATGACAAAGGTAAAAGTACTCTACACAATTAAGCATATATTTTTTCCTTCTGCAAAGTCTCAGCTCCATTACGTCAGGGTCATATGACTGGAGTTCACTGAAATATAAAAAGTTTATGGAAGACGGGGAATTTTCCAGAGTTGAAGGCTGGGCTTGACAGGTAATTTCTGATTAGGCAAATTCATAGAAATCCCTACCACCTAGATCAAATGGGTACTGCCCTGCAGAAAAAGGAGTCTGAAGATGCAATATTGATAAGTCTCTGAGAACTCCAGAAAGCTCGATATTTACTTAGTGCCTCCACTCAGCATGGTAGACATCCAACCATCGGGGATCCAGCATGGGGTCACTCAGCTATGTACCCTTCCTATGGAATAGGATCAGAACAGTAGTCTTATTATTTTCTAGTGGCTAAATAATATGCAAAGTTATCCAGGTATTATTGTTGTATCTGCATATGACATGTTTCTGCATGTAGTGCGTGCATTTAGTCACTGAATGAAAACTCTTATGTAGTTCTGTGTTTCGTATTATATAAAAATTATGTATTTAGATTAATATCTCAATATTGTTATGGATGCCCTTGAAAATGTGTTATGTTTCTAATATATACAAATGCTAACTGCAGACAATTCTTGTGTGAATACTACATTTGGGGCACCTGCACGTGCACTGCACTAAGTACTTCGGATAATTACCTTAACTATGCTTATGACATAATCATACTTATGCTATATGGTTACAAATGTTCCAATATATCTCGTGGGGTGGGGGAGGTAGGGTATAAAATGTAGCATCCCTTTTCTTTGTTCTTTGTTCCTTCTTCCTCTGCTTTGCTATGACCAATAGGATGTGAGCGTGACCGGGGTTGAAGAAGAAGAAGAAAAACAACAACAACAACGACAACAGCAGCAGCAGCAACAACGAGGAGGAGGAGGAGAAGGTGGAGAGAGAGAGAAAAAAAAAAGAAAGAAAGAGAGAGAAAGAAAGAAAGAGAGAGAGAGAGAAAGAAAGGAAGGAAGGAAGGAAGGAAGAAAGAAAGAAAGAAAGAAAGAAAGAAAGAAAGAAAGAAAGAAAGAAAGAAAGAAAGAAAGAAAGAAAGAAAGAAAGAGAGAAAGCAAAAGGAAGGAAGGAAGGAAGGAAGGAAGGAAGGAAGGAAGGAAGGAAGGAAGGAAGAAAAAAGGAAGGAAGGAAGGAAGGAAGGAAGGAAGGAAGGAAGGAAGGAAGGAAGGAAGGAAGGAAGGAAGAATTAGGCTTCAGCTACTGAGGGAGGGTACAAAAAAAGAGAAGGAAATTACATAGAACACAGAAAGCACAGAGAAGTTGTGCATAAAAAAGGAGGAATGGTGGGTTTAGTAGGTATTTCTCTTTGCACTTGAACCTGCTCTTGAGTCCACTGCGCCATTCCACCAGTGATAAGCCACTAAGAGTAATCAGGATCCCATGCAGCCCAGCTGATGAACCTGTTGAATAATAAAACTGCTGAAAAGCAAGATTGGAAATCCTAATCATGACAAAGTCATGAGCAATGAAAATGGCTGGAAGAGAAATCAGTGCCCAGGGCCTTGAATTCCCTGTTAACTAGACATTTTCCCTAGATCTGATCAATGTTTGTTAACTTCCTATGAGAGTGGCTGATAGGAAGATCTGAATCTTAGCATTTGAACTCTGCTCCTGGGTTTAGGGACAAGTCTACTGGTTGTTTAGGATTGTAAAGGTTTTGAAAGAGGCATAGGCATGAAGCCCTTGCAGTGGTTGTTTTATTATATTTTATTGTATTCTTTTTGCAAGCAAAAAGCTATGTGAAATTAAACCATGCTTAGGTAATAGACTCCATTGTGATATATAAGTGTAACTTCACTGAAACACAACATGAAGGAGAAAGGATAAACTTTCCCAAATAGGTGAGAACTGACCAAAGAATCTAAAGTGATCATCTAGACATATTACAACCCTAAACTAACCAAATGAGCACTAGTATCCACAATGAAGGCCACCAGGAAGAGAAGTACCCCCCTCTCTGAGAACAATACAGAGCAAGTAATTTATCAGAGTGCCCTCTTGTGTTGGGTGGAATACATAAGTTCTATGTCAGCATCCCGAATTACCTGGTCTAACCAATGTTCTAACACTTGGCTCAATGTTCTAATCTGCCTATCAAGATCTTTTTGGATTTTCACTGTCATCCAATGTGCTTATTATTAATCCTACCTTTATAGAAATTTGATCAGCTTGCCATCTTTACCTTCATAATACCAGGACAAGGCAGGCCAAACCCAGATCATTGGGGCATTCCACTGCAGTTCTCCTTCCAAGCTGACTTTAAACCATGAATGATTACTCTTTAGGCATGACCATTCAACCAGCTCTGGACCTACCAATAACCAACTATAGGGTCATCTAGCCACATTTCTCTATCTCATCCACAATAACAGCATGAGAAATTGTGCCAAATGCTTTGCTAAAATATAAGTAAACTATTTCTACAGTATTTCTTATCATTATTGGCCAAGTAACCCTATCATGAAAGCAATAAGCTTAGTCTGGCAAAATCTGCTCTTGATGAAGCCATCCTGGCTATGTGTGACCACTACGTCCTTTCCTAGATCTTCATTAACCATGTCTTTATAAATACATTCTAGAATTTTGCTGGAAAGCAAAGTCAAATTCATTACCTTGTAGTTTATAGATCTACTTTCTTCCCTTCTTTGAGATTTTAGAAAATATTTACTTTTCTTCCAACCTCAAGACCTCTCATTTGCCATCATCTCTCAAAAATCATTGGCAGTATCTCAGCAATCATATCCATTAGCTCTTTTAATACTCTGGGTTTTGGTTCATCTGGGTCTAGTAAGCTGAATTCACCAAGGACAGCTAGATTCTCTCACTATCTTGCTACTTATCCTGTTATTTAGTCGTGTTCAACTCTTCATGACCCTATGGACCATACTGTTGATGGGGTTTTCTTGGCAAAGATATTGGGATGATTTGCCATTTCCTTCTCTGGTGAATTAAGGCAAACACAGGTTAATTGACTTGCCTAAGATGACACAGCTAGTTTTCCTTGGCAGAGAAAACAGAAGCAAAACCAGAAATGAGCAATTTTCCTTCATCCTATCATTAGTATCATCAAACCCTCTACCTCAAGCAGGCATCCCGCTCCTTGTTTCATCCTCAGCTTTTCCCTAATATTGCTTTAAGGGGAAAAAACTCTTTCTTTCCCTTAGTTTTCCTCTATAATCTTAGCTCTGAGCTCTAAGATACCAAATACTGTTCTTACAATGCACTGCTAGTCTTTTGTTCATCCTCTTAGTTTCCCTCACCTCCATCTTCTATGTCTTTTAAAAATCTAATTCATTCCATGGGTTGTCTATGTATTTTCATCTGTCTCTTTAGACATGTCATCCTTTTTCTCTTTATCAAAATAACTTCTCATTATGTCTTGCTCTGACTTCCCTTGTAGAATTTTCATTCCTGAGATCCCACCTACCCTTTCTCTGAACCTTTTTTTTAATCTGTTCTCCATAATCTAGAGTTTGTGTCAGATTATGTCTAGATATCTTCTCCTCCACTATCACAAATTCTAAAATGGAGTGACCTCTTGTGACTATGTAAAAGATATCTACTGCATTATTGGCCTGCTAATTACCTCACATGACTCCAATGCTATCCTGACACTGTTTACCTTCTCCATGATAAGCACATATTGTATCATTTAAGTTTTTCTTTATTGACTGTACAAAGAGTTTCTGTTTCCCAAGGAGTTAGCTTTCAACACTTAGCTTTCCCACTAGAGATAAGGAAGGCATGTGTCTTTTGTCCTGAGGTCATACTTCACCTCCACTAGATGGGTGTTCTTGTAAGGCCAGCTTAAGAGGACTTCACTTTGAACCAGGGATGAAACGCCAAGGTTTTATGACAGATTCAGCTATATTCTTCTACCATGGGGGAACTAACCTCAATGAATAAACTCAACTGTGTCAGTATTTTTTCTCTCAGACCCTGAGAGATAGAAAAACCTCTCCCCTGAGGAGGGTTTCAGTCCCAACTGATGCCAGGTGCATTCTCAATTGGTTTAATAATACCCCATTAGCAGAGAATCTGGGGTTCTGACTCATGGCTATTGAAGTTGCCCATCCAGGACCTCCAATGAACTGTACTTACTGATGATAAAGTACCAGACTGACACCTGTTTCTCTCTGTGTGTGTGTGTGTGTGTGTGCAATAGAGCCCACTTTACTGTATAACATATATCCTACTCCTAGAGTCATCTCCTACACATCTCAATTCTACCAAGTTGATTCTAACAAGATCTAATCAACTTGTCCATTAGGCAAAAACACAAAATCTTCCACCATTTCCATTTCAGCCACCAGTTCCTCCTCGTCAGTGAAAATCAGATTTTTTCCCTTTCTCCTTTCCAACAGAGATCACCTCCTTGCTCTCTGTACAAACCTAGGTATTACTGGGTACTAACATTCACAGAAACATTACACTCTCTGCATATCGCAAGCATGACTTTCCTGGCCCCCTATCCCTGCTTGAAACAAATTCCAAAATTCTTTGTCTTATTTTTGATGGGTTTTTCGGCTGCTGCTTGTGGCTCACTGCTGAGGCAGGCTTCCTTTTTGTGAAGCATTAATCCTGAGATGTACATACAATGAGATCTCTCTGCCTTATAATATCAAAAATTTAGAGCTGGAAGAGAACTTAAAGGTCATTAAGTCCAATCTCTCCATTTTACAAATGAGGAAAATGAGCCCTATAATGGCTAAGTGACTTGCCCAGGGTCACAGAGCTGGTATCTGATGTGGAATTTAAAACCAAGACTCTCTAATCTGGCCCACCGTATTATCCATGATGTGAAACTACCTCATATCACTTTGCCTGGTATTTTGGGTACTTGCCTCTTATTCCTGGGCCCCGCTCTTTAGCCCCCTTGGTAGGTAAGGCCTAATTTATATAGCAGACAAAAGCGGAGAAGACACAAGCATAGTGGATGCAAAATAAAACCCAATTATCTAATGAGTTTTACAGACTTCTTTTCACGTGGCCACTGCTCTCCAGAACTTTCCCTCCACTTCCCTGGAACCATTTTTCTCTCTAATTCAACCTTTCATTTCACAGATGAAGAAACTGATGTCTAGAGGGGTGAAATGCTTTATCCAGAGTTGCATAGCTACTTAGTAGAAGCTAGGGCCAGGACATAATTAATGATAACAACAACAGTAGCTAGCATTTTTGAGGCATTTTAAGATTTATAAAGTACTTTACCTACACTAACTCATTTGATCTTCACAACAACCAGCTGAGGAAAGTGCTATTCTTTTCTCCATTTTATAGATGGGTAAACTAAGGCACATAAGGGTGAAGTGAGTTACCTAGAGTCACAGAGCTAGTAAGTGTCTGAGGCAAATGTTAAACTCAAGTCTTCCTAACTTCACTCCATCCATTGTGCCACCTAGATATCTTTAGCAAATACTAGTTTTGTTTTTGTTTTGTAATAAGAATTAAAATTACATGTGTCTGTAAGGAGAACAAGATCATACTAGAATCAAAATTTCCAATCACCACGTTCATTTGGCCCCATCTGCAGAAAGCACATTGGCTTTGAAGACTTTAAATCTTGCCTCTGTCACTTTCTGTTTGACCTTGGGCAAGTCACTTATCAACCATTGACCTCCATTTATTTTTCTATAAAATAAAAGAAGGTAAACCAGATATCCTTCCAACTTGAAATATATGGTCATATTTTTTTTCCAGCCAAGATGGCTGCCTGAATAGCAGCTCATTTTTCCAACCCCTACTTCAGCAAAAAACTAAAAATAACATCAGACCAAACAATGAAGCCAATGGGAAACTACACTAAATGACATCATTCACCCCAGAACTACACAAAAATGTCAGCCACAAGCCCATGGGAATTAGGAAAGGGGGTCACCAGAAAAGCCAGGCCCAGAGCAGGCAAAAAAGACAGATGCCTCTCAGGTTTACTAGAGATCAGGCAATGACATTTTGTAGCCTGCAAAGTTCTATATCTGGAGGGCAAGAGAGCAGAGAGCTTCCTAGAAAAAGTCCCATGGTGGTCAGAAACCCACATTAGGCACCTTGGAAGGGATCAAGAATAGCAGGAATCTGGAGAAGCAATGACTAGTCTGGTGGCAACAAAGTTAAACCAAGATATCTCAGGCCTAGGTTCTTAACACTTCATCCAGTGATACCATAGAGGGCCCTCAATATCTGCCACTCTGAACCCCAAAGACCAGAGAAACCTAATGCCCAGAGATAGACTGGAGGTCAGCACAAGAACCCAGAAGACCCAAATGAGACAAAGCAAGGTTAATCATCACCTCCCTCAAGAGTTTAACAAGAAGCAGAGCCTGGCCCTAGCACAAAGCAGAGGAAGATAAAGAAAACTATAATGAATTGTAATAGATCCAAAGATACTGAAAAAAACCACTACATATAAACATAGAGGAAGGAATGGGGAAGTGGACATCAGACGAACATCATTCTTATCTGAACTGGACAAATGAGGGTTAAACACAAACTTATTCACATACCCTGAGTCTTTCTCCCTTCATGAACTTGAAGAGAGGTTAGAATGATACCACTTCGCTCTTGAAGTTGGAAACCATAAGAGCCTAAATCTCTCATCTCTCTTGCTCTCACCAACTCTATCAGACCCTCATACAAGTACTATGCATTAAGTTACAGTTTCTACTAATGATGAATGACGATTAGACCTTTGAGATAAAGGTTATATACCAATCTCAGCAGGGAGTGGTGAGGAGGGTGGTGGTAACAGGGAGGATAATGTTAGGGTGAGAATAGAAGCAAAAAAAAAGTCTCAATCCCAAAGGGGAATTAAAAAAAAAGTACTGGAAATAAGAGGACAGGATAGGATAGGAGAGAAGGACCAGAGAGTAAACTAAAGAGTTAACCATCAACTAGGGAGGGACTAAATACACTATGGCATATGAATGGAATTGGAATGTTATTGCATAGAGAGGAATATGCAGATTTCAGAAAATACTGGAAAACAGAAACTAACACAGAGTAAAGTGAGCAGAATCTAAAATACAACACAATGATAAGAACATCATAAGGGCAAACAACTATGAAAACTATAAGAACTCTGATAAATGAAAATGACCAACCTCCTCTCCAAAGGACCTATCATGAAGCAGGGTAACCACCTTCTAAGAGAGAAGTGATAGACTAAGAGTTTGGAAATAAACATAAGGTTTTAATATGGCCACTGTTTGGATTTGTTTTGCTTGAAAATATTAATTTTCTACAAGGTGGGGTTGTTTCTTTGTCATTGGAAAGGAGAAAGCAGGATCATAACAGTGAGGAAAAAATAAAGATGAATAGAAGAAAAGAGAACCACTGATTTTTTTTAATTTACAAAGAAGTAAAACATCTAGCTTGGAAGCACAAAGAAGTTGTGCAGTTTTTAAAATAATATTTGAATTTGCTATTTACTTTGAAAAAAATTCAGCAGGAGGTAGATCCAAGATGGCAGGTTAAAGGCAGGGATTTACCTGAGCTCTCCCATTTTTCCCCCCTAACAACTTTAAAATAATGCCTCAAAATGAATCCTGGAGTGGCAGAACCAACAAAAGTTCAGGATGAAACAATTTTCCAGCCTAAGACAACTTAGAAGTTCAATAGGAAAGGTCTGTCTCAGTGGAGTGAGCGTTGAGTGCAATCCAGAGCAGACCACCCAGGCAAGCCAGCAGCAGACTTGGTAGGGGTGGGGGCGGGGGGAGTGGTTTTCAGCAGCTATAGGTTAGCTCTCAGCCCATAGACAGTAAGGGAATAAGACTTCTGGTCAGAAGGAAATTACAGGAAACCTTTTGTTGGCACTGGGTTCAGAACTCTGTTGCACTGTCCATACACTGTGGGGAGGAGCACTGCACACCAGTGCTTGTGGCCCCAAGGGTGCAGGGGCCCTGTTCACAGTTCCATGGTAAAAAAGAGTACTTGTGGTGACCACACTTCTCCTTAGATCACACTACCTTGAAATAACTGAAAACTTACACACACCCCAGAACTAGCTTTGAAAACAGCAGCACAAAAAAAACTGAAACTTGGACAATGTAGCATTCACCCCAGGAGCAGAACCCAACTTTAACATAAAGTTAAAAGTCAAGAAATTGGCTAGAAAATGAGGGGAAAAAAGAACCTGACTACAGAAAGTTACTCTGATGATAGGGAAGATCAAGACACAAACCCAAAAGGCAATGAAATCAAAGCAGTTATGTGCAAACCCTCAAAGAAAAATTGGAAATTGGTCATGGGCCCAAAAACAGTTCCTGGAAGAACTCAAAAAGGATTTTAAAAATCAAATAAAAGCAATAGAGAAAAAGTTGGAAAAGAAATGAGGATGATGCAAGAAAATCATGAAGAAAGTCAACAGCTTGGCAAAGAGGCACGAAGTCCAGTGAAGATAAGAAGTTCTTAAAAAGTAGAATTGGCTAAATGGAAAAGAAGGTGCAAAAGCTCAGTGAATAAAATAATAAGTTAAAAATTATAATTGGGCAACTGGAAGCTAATAATTCCATGAGATATCAAGAAACAATAAAATAAACTCAAAAGAATGCAAAAAAAACAGAAGAAAATGTGAAATACCTCATTGGAAAAAAATTGACCCAGGAAATAGATTGAAATGGGAGATAATTTAGGAAGTATTGATCTACGTAAAAGCCCTGATCAAAAACAAAACCTAGAGGCCATATTTAAAGAAATTGTCAAGGAAAGCAGCCCTGATATCCTAGACTTAGAGGGTAAAATAGAAATTGAAAGAATCTCCTAATCACCTCCTGAAAGAGATTCCAAAATGAAAACTCCCAAGAAGATTAGAGTCAAATTCCAGAACTTCCAGATCAAGGTAAAAATATTGCAAGCAGGCAGAAAGAAGCAGTTCAATGTGGAGCTACAGTCAGGATAACACAAGATTTAGTAGCTTCTACATTAAAGGACTGGATGGTGATGTTCCAGAGGGCAAAGAAGCTAGGATTATAACCAAGAATCAGCTACCCAGCAAAACTGAGTATTAATCCTTCAGGGGGAAAATAGATATTTAATGAAATGGAGAACTTTCCAGTATCCCTGATGAAGAAACCAGAGCTGAATAGAAAATACAACCTTCAAATATGAGATTTAAGAGAAACATAAACAGGTAAACATGAAAGAGAAATCACAAGGGAGTCAAAAAGGTTAAACTGTTTACATTCCTACATGGAAAGATAATACTTGTAAAAGTATACATAGACAGAGGGCATGGGTGTGAGTTGACTATGATGGGATGATTTCAAAAATAAAATTAAAGGATGAAAAAGAGGAATGCATTGGGAGAAGGAAGAAGAGAGAGATTGAATGGGGGTCAATTATCTCACAAAAAGGAGACATGAAAGGAACAGCTTTTACAGTGGAAATGGAAATGGAGGGGAGGGTAGGAAACACTTGCACCCAACTCTCATCAAAATTGGCTCAAAGAGGGAATAACATACACACTCAGTGGGGTATAGAAATCTATCTTGCCCTACACGGAATTAGGGCAGAAGGGAGATAAGAGGGACTGATAGAAGAAAGGGGTGATTTGGGGAGGTGGTAGACAGAAGAAAAACACTTTTGAGGGGTGACAGGGTGAAAAGAGAAAAAGAAATGGATAATTGGGGGGGAGGGAGAGAGGATGTAGGGAAATACACAGCAAACATAACTGTCAATGTGAATAGCATAAACTCACCCATAAGATGGAATTGATAGCAAAGTGGATTAAAAACCAGAATCCTACAGTATGTTGTTTAAAAGAAACACACTTGAATTAGAGAGACACACATAGAGTAAAAATAAGAGGCTGGAACAGAATCTATTATGCTTCAGCTGAAAAAAAATAAACAAGGGTAGCAATCATGATCTCAGAAAAAAAATTGATCTAATTAAAAGAGATAAGCAGGGAAATTACATTTTGTTAAAAGGTATTATAGACAATAAAGTAATACCAATACTAAACATATATGCACCAAATGGTATAACATTCAGATTCTTAAAGGAAAAGTTAAAAGAGTTAGAGGAGGAAATAGATTGTAAAACTATGCCTGTAGAGGACCTCAACTTTCCCCTCTCAGAACTAGATAAATCCAATGAAAATATAAACAAGAAAGAAGTTAAGGAAATAGATCAAATTTTAGAAAAGTTAGATATTATAGACCTCTGGAGAAAACTGAATGAGAACAAAAAGGAATATACCTTTTTCTTCATTGTACATGGCACCTACACAAAAATTGACCAGGTATTAGAGCATTTAAAACTTTACAACCAAATGCAAAAAAAAAGTAGAAATAGCAAATGTATCCTTTTCAAATCATAATGCAATGAAAATTACATTTAGTAAAGGCCTATGGAAAGACAGATTAAAATTAATTAGAAACTAAATAATCTAATCCTAAAGAATGAGTGGGTCAAAGAACAAATTATAGAAACAATAATTTCATCAAAGAGAATGACAACAATGAGACAATATACCAAAATTTATGGGATACAGCCAAAGCAGTACCTAGAGGACATTTTATATCTCTAAACAGTTACATCAATAAAATAGAGCAATAGCAGGTCAATGAACTAGGCATGAAACCAAAAAAAAAAAAATAGAAAAAGAACAAATTTAAAATGCTCAATTAACTACCAAACTGAAAATCAAAGGAGAGATTAATAAAATTGAAAAAAAATAAAATAATAAAATTTTAAAAATTAAGAAACCATTGGACCAATAAACAAAACTAAGAACTCATTTTATGAGGAAAAAAACAGTAAAATAGATAAACCATTGATTAATTTGATTTAAAAAAAAAAGAAAGAAGAAAACTAAATGATCAGCACTAAAAATAAAGAGGATGAATCCAGCACTAATGAAGAGGAAATTCAAGCAATTATTAGGAGATATTTTGCTCAGTTGTATGCCAATAAATCTGACAATCTAAGTGAAATGGAGGAATAATCACAAAAATGTAAATTGCCCAGATTAACAGAAGAGGAAATAGAATAGCCAAATAATCTCACCCTAAAAAAACAATCCCCAGGACCAGGTGGATTAACAAGTGAATTCTACCAAACATTTAAAGAACAATTAACTCTCATACTATACAAACTATTTGAAAAATGAGGCAAATGAATCCTACCAAATTCCTTTTATGACACAAATATGGTGCTTATACCTAAACCAGGAAGAGCAAAAACAGAGAAAGAAAACTATAGACCAATGAGGAAACAAAGCTATCACTCTTTGCAGATGATATGATGGTATACTTAGAAAATCCTAGAGAATCAACTAAAAAAGTGGTTGAAATAATTAACAACTTCAGCCAAGTTGCAGGATCTAAAATAAACCCATATAAATCATCAGTATTTTTGTTTATAGCCAACAAAGTCCAGAAGTAAAAGATAGAAAGAGAAATTCCATTTAAAATAACTGTATACAACATAACATACTTGGGAGTTTACCTGCCAAGACTAACCCAGGAAATATATGAACACAATCATAAAACACTTTTCACACAAAGTTATATCTAAACAATTGGAAAAATATTAACTGCCCATGGGTAGGCTGTACCAAAATAAAAATGACAATTTTACATAATTTATTTATTCAGTACCATACCAATGAAACTACCAAAAAATTTATAGGGCTAGAAAAAATAGTAACAAAATTCATCTGGAAGAACAAAAGTTAAAGAATATCAAGAGAACCAATGAAAAGAAAAATGTGAAGGAAGGTGGCCTAGTGGTGCCAAACCTCAAACTGTATTACAGAGATATAATCCTCAAAACAATTTGGTACTGGCTAAGAAATAAAGTGGTAGATCAATGGAATAGATTAGGTACACTATGCGTAGTAGTAAATTACCATAGCAATCTAGTGTTTGATTAACCCCAAGACCCAAGTTTTAGGGACAAAAACTCACCATTTGACAAAAACTGCTGGGAAAACCAGAAAGCAATTTGGCAGAAACTAGGTATAGACCAACATGCCATATACCAAGATTAGGTCAAAATGGGTATATGATTTAGACATAAAGAGTGATACCTTAAGCAAATTATGGGAACATGGAACAATTTACCTATTAGATCTATGGCTGAGGGAAGAATTTATCACCGAAAAAGAGACAGAGAACATTACAGGATGTAAAATGGATAATTTTGATTACATTAAATTAAAAAGGGTTTAGCACAAATAAAACAAATGCAGCCAAGATTAGGAGGAAAGAAGAAAACTAGGGGAAATTTTTACAGGTTTCTCTAATAAAGGCCTTGTCTCTCAAACACATAGAGAACTGAGTCAAATTTACAATAACACAAGTCATTCTCCTATTGATAAATGGTCAAAGGATGTGAACAGGCAGTTTTAAGAAGAAATCAAAGCTATCGATAGTCATATGAAAAAATGCTCTAAAACACTATTGATTAGAGAAATGAAAATTAAAACAACTCTCAGGTACCACCTCACACCTATCAGATTGACTAACCTCACAGAAGAGGAAAATGATAAATCTTGGAGGAGATGTGGAAAAATTGGGGCATTAATGCATTGTTGATGCAGTTGTGAATTGACCCAACCATTCTCAAGAGCAATTTAGAACTATATCTAAAGGGATATAAAACTGTGCATATCCTTTGACTCAGTAATATCAGTACTAGAGCCATATCCCAAAAGATCAAAGAAAAGGAAAATAGACCAATTTGTACAAAAATATTTATAGCAGCTCTTTTGGTGGTGGCATAGAGTTGGAAGTTAAGGGGGGATGTCCATCAACTGGAGAATGCCTGAACAAGTTCTAGTATATGATTGTGATAGAATACTGTTGTGCTATAAGAAATGATCAGCAAGATGCTTTCAGAAAAATCTGGAAAGACTTACATGAAGTGATGCAAAATGAAGTGAACAGAACCAGGAGAACATTGTACACAGAATAAGCAATATTGTCCAATGATCAACTGTGAATGACTTAGCTATTCTCAGCAATACAATGATCCAAGACAATTCTGAAGGACTTATAATGAAAAATGCCATCCATCTTCAGAAAAAGAACTGATGGAGTCTCAATGCAAACTGAAGTAAACTTTTTACTTTTTTTGGAGGTGGGGTTCATTTGGGTTTTTTTTGGTCTGTTTCCTTTTGCAGCATGAATAACATGAAAATATATTTTGCATGAATGTACATGTATAATCTACATCTAATTGCTTACCTCTCAAGAAGGAGTTAGAGAAGGGATGAAGGGAGAGAATTTGGAACCCAACATTTTAGAAAATGAAAGCTAAAAATTGTTTTTACATGTAATTTGAAAAAATAAAATATAAAAATTTTCATCAAAAACAAAAAAAAACAGCACGAATTGAGATTCATGGTTTCATATACAGTCCTTGTCCTATGTTCTACTTCATATGTGAAAATATTCTTTTTCTGATATTTGTTAACTTCAGAATTTTAAAAATCTTAAATGAAATTCCTCATCTTGTGTTCTTCATGGAATCCTTCTATTTACACTAGAACTTTATCAAACTCTAACTTCTGTCTTGTTTTCTGTTTAAAACAGAAAGTAAAGTTCTTTATACCACTGAAAGATGTGATTACCTATTACAGACACTTCCTTCATGGTGGATAGTGTACCCTTTCTTTGTTCTTCTCACTAACAGTATTTTTGTCTGTGTTATCATGTACCAAACTCTATTAGGCGACAGCATAGCTTGCTTTGTTCTCCCTAAGACAGAAAAGAAAGAAAAACCTTTTTTTACTGTTTGGTGTCAGTATGATTCCTAAGTTGCTTCATTACCATGAAAAGAATAGATATTACCTGCAGTATCACTGAAACAACCTTTTATGGATGGCAGAGTTCTTAAATAAAATACTAAAAACTTCTCTGTAATAGTGAAATGGGGCTTTTAGAGAGAGGTTGAGGTAGAATAAGATATATGCAGAGTTGTTTTTGACTAGTAAATTCAGGACAAGGGAGTAGGACCAGGAAAAAGGCAATGTAGATGAGAAGGGATGATAAAAGCATCATCTAGAAGATAAAAGAAAGCAGCTAAAGTATTCCTCAGTAGAGCTAGTTTTCTCCATAAAATCATCAGTGTTTCTATGTAATACTAACAAAAACAGGAGAAACAGATAGTAAAATAAATTCCATTCAAAATAATGACAAAAGCATAAAATATCTGG
Organism: Trichosurus vulpecula; assembly: GCF_011100635.1. Taxonomy (NCBI): domain Eukaryota; kingdom Metazoa; phylum Chordata; class Mammalia; order Diprotodontia; family Phalangeridae; genus Trichosurus; species Trichosurus vulpecula. The sequence goes on along the minus strand of NC_050579.1, from coordinate 217,650,872 downwards.
AAGTTAATTTAATACTACATAGATATAAATATATATACAATTAATATAAATTCAACTGTAAAACATAATGGAAATAAAATAAGACAATTGGAGAGATAGTTTTTGCTAATGATTGAGTCATGCCAATATAATAAAAAGGATACCATGTAAGTTAAGTTAATTTAATTCAATAACAATCCAATAACCAAAGAGAGAATTTTTGAAATTAGTTAGAATTAAAACAAAATTTGTTTGGAGGAATAAACTACATAGGAAAATCATGGGAGGAAGTATAAACAAAAAAGTCATAAGATTCCTAGCATCTTAAAAAATAGTCTTTAAAACACTTTAGTACTAGTATTAAAACACAAAAATATGTCAGTGAAACATACTAGATAAGTAAAAAATGTTAGAAATCAAAAACACTAGCCCAATAACACAAATAACTGGAGGAATGACAAATGTTATTGGTAACTCCAATTAACATAGATAACTAGAGGAATGGTCCCCTTCCTAACAAGACTTCTGGGAACAAGCAAAAGAAAAAGTTGCATTAAGCGCATATTATGTGCCAGGCATTGTGCTAAGCATTTTATAAATTTTATTTTATAAATATTATCTCACAACAACCCTGTCAGGCTAGTGCTATTATCTATCCCCATTTCATAAGTGACAAAACTGAGGCAAACAGAAGTTAAAAGACTTGCCCAGAGTCACATAGATAGCAAGTTTGAGGCCAGATTTGAACTCAGTTTTATTAAATTCAGGCCTAGTTCTCTATCCACTTCATCACAAAAATTGGAAAGCAATCAGGCACAAATTAGTTCTAAACCTATATATTATACCATATACTACAATAAATTCAGAATAGATTAACAACCTGAATATAAAAAGTCAAAACGCTAAAAAGAAAAACTTAGGAGAGAACAGTATCAAGCACCTTTCATAGCTATGGATAGGAGATTTCTTAAATAAAAAAGAGATAGAGGAGATCCTAAAAGATAAAGTATGAGATTTTGACTTCACGGAATTTAAATTTAAAAGCTTTCTCACAATTGACATCACTGGAAATAGAAGAGGAATTATAAAGTGTAAAAAATATTTGTACCAAATATCGCCAATAAAATTATGATATCCAAAATATATAGAGAATTTACACAAATATATAGCACCAAGTGTCATGCCCCGTTAGATAAGTGGCCAAATGAAAACAGTAGCTTCCAACAGAAGAATTGCACATTCTAAATTACAATATAAAAATATGTTCCAAATTGCTAATAGCAAAATTTAAAATAAAACAATGAAGATTCACTTCATACCATGCAAAATCTTGTCAAAGATAACCCCCCAGGCATTCCCTCCAAAAAAAGGAAATAGGAAAAGTCAATGTTGGAAAGGCTTTGAGAAGACATACATACTAATATGTTGGTGAAGTTATGAATTAATTTGACCATTCTTACTAGTAATTTGGAATTGTGTAAGAAAATGACTAAAGTATCCATATCCTTTGATCCACTGATTCCCTTATTAGCCACATAACCAAGGAGATCAGTGATAGATAGAAAGATCCAATATGGGGCGGAGCCAAGATGGTGGCTGGAAAGCAGGGACCAGCCTGAGCTCCCTGCCGAGCCCCTCCAAAAACCTATAAAAAATGGCTCTGAACCAATTATAGAACGGCAGAACCCACAGAACAGCAGAGGGAAGCAGGGCTCCAGCCCAGGACAGCCTGGATGGTCTCTGGGTGAGGTCTATCCCGCAGGGAGCTGGGACCTGGGAGCTGGGAACGGAGTGGAGCAGAGCCCAGCCTGAGCGGCGTGGACCAACAAGACCAGCAACCGGGCAGAGCATGCCCTAGCGCCCTGATTCAGTGAGCTGCGGCAGTTACGAGACTTCTCTACCCACAAACACCAAAGACTGCTGAGAAGGTTAGTGGTAAAAGCTGCAGGAGTGGAAGGAGTTCACAGTTTGGCTTCCAGCCCCGGGGGCAGCGGAGGTGGGGCAGCTACGGCTGCTGCTGCTTCCGGCTCCAGGCCCACCTGGTGGGAGGAATTAAGTGACAGATCAGAGCAGGGGTGCACAGCCTGCCAAAGATCTGAGCCCAGTTCGGGTTGGGGGTCCTTGGGGAAGGAGCAGTGCTGGTGTGGCAGAGCTGGCACCTCCCCCCCAAACGTGGAACATAGAACTCTGTAGTCTACAAGCAGTCATACCCCACTGAAAAACTCAAAGGTCAAGTTAGTTGGCTGGGATTATGGCCAGGCAGCGAAAATGCACCGAGATTCAGTCTCAGACTCTGCATTCTTTCTTTGCTGACAAAGAAGACCAAAACATACAGACAGAAGAAATTAATAAAGTCAAAGAGCCTACAACAGAAACCTCCAAGAAAAACATGAACTGGTCCCAGGCCATGGAAGAGCTCAAAAAGGATTTGGAAAAGCAAGTTAGAGAAGTAGAGGAAAAATTGGGAAGAGAAATGAGAAGGATGCAAGAAAACCATGAAAAACAAGTCAATGACTTGCTAAAGGAGACCCAAAAAAATACTGAAAAATACACTGAAGAAAACAACACCTTAAAAAACAGATTAACTCAAATGGCAAAAGAGCTCCAAAAAGCCAATGAGGAGAAGAATGCCTTGAAAGGCAGAATTAGCCAAATGGAAAAGGAGGTCCAAAAGACCACTGAAGAAAATACTACTTTAAAAATTAGATTGGAGCAAGTGGAAGCTAGTGACTTTATGAGAAATCAGGATATTATAAAACAGAACCAAAGGAATGAAAAAATGGAAGACAATGTGAAATATCTCCTTGGAAAAACCACTGACCTGGAAAATAGATCCAGGAGAGATAATTTAAAAATAATTGGACTACCTGAAAGCCATGATCAAAAAAAGAGCCTAGATATCATCTTTCAAGAAATTATCAAGGAGAACTGCCCTGATATTCTAGAGCCACGGGGCAAAATAGAAATTGAAAGAATCCATCGATCACCTCCTCAAATAGATCCAAAAAAGAAATCTCCTAGGAATATTGTCGCCAAATTCCAGAGCTCCCAGATCAAGGAGAAAATACTGCAAGCAGCCAGAAAGAAACAATTTGAGTATTGTGGAAACCCAATCAGAATAACCCAGGATCTGGCAGCTTCTACATTAAGAGATCGAAGGGCTTGGAATGCGATATTCCGGAGGTCAATGGAGCTAGGATTAAAACCTCGAATCACCTACCCAGCAAAACTGAGTATCATGTTCCAAGGCAAAATATGGATTTTCAATAAAATAGAGGACTTTCAAGCTTTCTCAGTGAAAAGACCAGAACTGAATAGAAAATTTGACTTTCAAACATAAGAATCAAGAGAAGCATGAAAAGGTAATCAAGAAACAGAAATTTCAAGGGACTTACTAAAGTTGAACTGTTTTGTTTACATTCCTACATGGAAAGAGGACATGGATGATTCATGAGACCTCGGTATTAGGGTAGCTGAAGGGAATATGCATATATATATATGTTTATGTATATATATAAGTGAATGTGTATGTATGTATATATCTATGTGTATATATATGTGTGACACAGGGTGAGTTGAAGATGAAGGGAAGATATCTAAAAGAAATAAAATGAAGTTAAGGGATGAGAGAGCATCATACTGAGAGAGGGAGATAGGGAGAGATAGAATGGGGTGGATTATCTCACATAAAGGTGGCAAGAGGAAGCAGTTTTGTGGGAGGAGGGGAGAGGGCAGGTGAGGGGGGAATGAGTGAACCTTGCACTCATCAGATTTGGCCTGAGGAGGGAATACCATACATACTCAGTTGTGTATCTTACCCCACAAGAAAGAAGAGGGAGGAAGATAAAAAAAAATAAAAGGGGGGGGATGATGGAGGGGAGCACAGATGGGGGTGAAGGTAATCAAAAACAAACACTTTGGAAAGGAGACAGGGTCAAGGGAGAAAATTCAATAAAGCGGGATGGGTTGGGAAGGAGCATAAGGTAGTTAGTCTTTCACAACATGAGTATTGTGGAAGGGCTATACATAATGATACACATGTGGCCTAGGTTGAATTGCTCGACTTCTTAGGGAGGGTGGGTGGGAAGGGAAGAGGGGAGAGAATTTGGAACTCAAAGGTTTAAAATTAGATGTTCAAAAACAAAAAAAAAAAAGTTTTTGCATGCAATTAAAAAATAAGACACACAGGCAATGGGGCATAGAAATTTATCTTGCCCTACAAGAAAGGAAGGGAAAAGGGGATGAGAGGGGAGGGGGGTGATAGAGGGGAGGGCTGAATGGGGAACAGGGCAACCAGAATATACGCCATCTTGGAGTGGGGGGGGAGGGTGGAAATGGGGAGAAAATTTGTAATTCAAACTATTGTGAAAATCAATGCTGAAAACTAAATATGTCAAATAAATTAATTTAAATTAAAAAAATAAAAAATAAAAAGAATGAGTGGGTCCAACAAAAAAAAAAAAAAGAAAGATCCAATATGCTCTAAAATAGTCATAGCACTGCTCTTTGTGGTAGCAAGGAAATGGAAACAATGTGGGTGCCCATCAGTTGGAAACTAGGTGAAAAAACTACAGTATACAAATGTAGTAGAATGTATTTTGCGATAAGAAACGACAAACAGGAATTCAGGGAAAAAAATGTGGGAAAATTTATATGGACTGAAAAAGATAGAAAGAAATAAAACCAGAAGAGCATTGTACACAATGACTATAGCAATGTAAAGGGAAAATCACTAGACAGAAATCTGACCAAAAAAATCAGAAAAGATGCCAGGGAAAAGATGAGACCTTTCTCTGTGGCAGTCAGGACAATACCAGGAAAATGTCTGTGTGTGTGTGTGTGTGTGTGTGTGTGTGTGTGTTGTCATATGCATTCACTGCATCAAATAATTTGGTTAAATGTTTTTCTTTATCACAAGGGAAAAATAGATCTGGGGTAGGGCTTGAAATAACTGTGATATAAAGAAAAAAATCAATAAAATGTATTTTTTTTTTACAAAAAGATGAGGAATTATCTCCTTCCTTTCAGGAGAGGTGGAAAATTGCAGTAGTAGAAATTTGTATACATTGTCATGTGGTTACTGTGTCAGCTGGTTTTGCTTAAGTTTGCTTTTTAATGATAATTATAATTATAATGGATAGCATTTATATAATGCTTTAAGGTTTGCAAAGTACTTTATATACACAAGGTGTCCCAAAAGTCTTAGTTCATTTTTAAACTATTATCACATTTGATCCTCACAAAAACCCTGGGGGTAGGGTGTTCTTATTAATCTCATTTTACTGATGAGGAAATTAAAGCTGAAAGAGGTTAAGTGACTTGCCTAGGATCACACAGCTAAGTAAGTGTCTGAAGTGGGACTTGAACTCAGATCTTCCCATCCCCAATCAGCACTATCCAGTGTACCACCTAGCTATAGGAGGGCTCTTTTAGTGAATAAGTCAAAATACATTCAGAAAAGTTTCTGATATAAAAACAAAAGGTTAAAACTTCACTGCAAGGAAGTGAGAGAAAACTAATACATTTTCCTAGTGTTTTCCTAGAAGAAGCCTCCCAGATGTTTTATGCAATAATTTTATTTTCATTTTCCAATGGAAAGTTAACCCCTCAAATTGTTCTGTAATACTTTATTGTAGCACGTGGAGAACGTGGGTTCTTGATGGCTAGAGATCAAGACAGCAGAGTTTAGCCTCATGTTCAAAATGTATATACTCAGTGAGGAAACATCCATCACATGTCATCTGAGAACCAACCCAGCTAAATTCAGAGAGTCACTCCTAGCTTGGCAGTTAATGACTTGGGGCTACAGCAACTTTTTACAGAAGCCTACCTGTGCAAAATTAAGACCCAAATCAGTGGAAAGAGAACTCACTCAAAAATCACAGATCCTTAAAACATTGAAGTTAGATTTTGAAGGTAGGAATCAGTCACTAAATTTAACTTCCTGAATTTGCAGATGGAATTGAGTGAGGTTAACTGTCTGGATTTGGGAGATGACAGGTTTGTTGGCTTCACTATACCCTTTAACCTGTTTCCAAAGAACACATTCCACTCCTCTCCCCATAGTCCACATGACTTCTATGGCTGTTGTCCCTGACATATGACCTAAAAAGCCTGACTCCCTGACCCCATAAGACAAATATCCTGGACTCTTGTTTCTGGTGCCAAAAAAAAATTTTTTTTAAAGAGAAAGAGGAAAATTAAAGAACTAAAGCCAGGTTTTATTGTTGTTAAGGAACAAAGAAATAGATCTCACCAAGTATTTTGCAGTAACTGAATTTAGCTCTGCTTTTACTAACAGCTATAGGAAATGTATAGGTTAAATAGTTCTGATCACCTAATGAAAGAAAGTATATGTTTAGGGAGATATCTTTTTTTCCTGGCACCAAATTCCATGAATTTATCACTTAGGTCTTTATGTAAGTGATGTTGAGTAACACTGTGGATGAAATCTTCAGTTATACTTGTGTTATAAAGACAATTAGTCTTGGTCATATTGCTACTTCTTAAATTGTCCCTCTGCCTTCCTCCTTTCCAACTGAAGACCATTCCTTGGCCTCCTGCTAATCCGTGTTTAGAGCAGCTCTTTAATCTACTATCCACTCGAGGATAGAGCCATGGCCCCAATCCTTGTATTGCCCTGAAGGGCAAAAAATACAGTGGCTAATGCCAACAAAATGCAAAATTAACTGTCGATTTCCTCCTGGTTTTTATAAGAATATATCTAGACCAATTTTTCCTCTCCAACGGTCTCATATTTGGTAACTATTAACCATGTGACTCTATACCCAAAGTAGTTATCTCATTTCTCCCCCTCTCAACTCTACCTTGATAATATTACTTTCCCACAATTCCCACCATGACTTGTCTTATACCAAAGATCTAAATATTATTCCTAAGGCCTATCAAACAGGTCCAAGTCAATCTAAGCTTCCTAAAATGAAAGAAAGCAGGAGAGTTTGTGATATTTCTGTCACATCAGAGAACAACCCAGTGATAATCTGACTCATCTATCAGATAAACATTATTTTGTTATATAACATAAATTAGTGTGAACTTACCAATTTACCATTTATGAGGAAATTTTTCAATAAGGCTATTAATCTCATAATGTTTTGATATAATATATTAATTGTATTATAATTTTTAATATTTTATTATAAAATGATAATTAAATTCTCAAAAACCATTAAATCTTGGTTATAGGTCTCTATATTCCATGTTCTAAGTATCTTCAACTATGCGGTTACTTTTTTAAAGTAAACTGAGTTAACTTCTGCTCCAATATATAGTATGAATCCAGATGACTGATATATCAAAATTGATACAGTATCCAGGGCTTTCCTCATCCCTGGGATACTAGAAAAGCTACCCCCAGATTCAAAGTATTTTATGGATTAGAATCCCCTTCAGTTACACATTATAAGCCCCCAAAGATGTATTTACTTTTACTAGTCAGTCAAAGATATGTTTCATTTAAAGCAATGACATTTAATAAAAAAGAATTGTAATAAAAATAACAAAAGACTATCCTTTCCCTTCTCCTTGATCCTTGAATTAACCTTGAACTCACTGTCCCACAAATATACAAATTCTCAAAGGACATAGACATTGTCCAAGGAGCATATCCCACATACGGTCAGCTTCTTCCCTGCAGGGAAGGGATAAATCACTTCTTAGTCAGTTCTTTCAGCCAATGATGTGAGGCTATTTACCTCAGGTAGACTGGTAATAGAAGGTAACTGGTGTCCAGGCTAAAATCACATCTTCTCTTTGAACTATTCCTGTTTTCATTGCCTCCTCTGTGCTTTCACCTAACTTATCAAAATTCATGTGGTTCTTCTCATCCTACAGATGCCTCCAACCCTATGACCGCCTCTTCTGATCAGTGAGGACTATCATCTAAGAATGTCCAAGTTAACCATGTTCACTTCTCTCCTAGCCCTATTCTTCATTCTCTGGTCTTTTCCCTTTATATCCCTGCAAGGAAATCTACCTACCCTGCCCTCTCCCCACTGCTTTCTACCTCCGTCTTTCCCCTGTTGTCTTTCCCCTACTGGAATATAAACTACTTGAATATAGAAAGAGAAGAGAAGAAAGAAACCTTTATTAAGTGCCTACTATGTGCCAGGTACTGTGATAAGGGATTTTTTCGCTTGTATCCCAAGTGCTTAGTAGAGTGCTTGGCAAATAATAAACCCTTAATAAATATTCTTTCTATCTCTGTCTCTGTGTGTGTCTGTGCGTCTGTGTCTCTCTGTATATCTCTGTCTCTGTGTGTTTCTTTTTCTGTCTCTCTTTCTCCGTCTCTCTCCGTCTCTGTCTCTCTGTCCCTCTGTCTGTCTCTCTCTATCTCTGTCTGTCTCTGTGTCTCTCTCTCTTCCCTCCCCCCCGCCCCCGCCCCAGGCCTTATCATATGCCCTGGAGGCAAATATTCCCAAGCTTCTACTCCCTCAAATTCAGGAGCTAAATGTAGCTGCGGCAAGGAAACTGCTTTCGAAGTGGCTTATTACTCCGTCCTATACCAACGACAGGGGCTTGCCTGGCTGGAGAAGACTGAAGAGCCTTCTAAACTCGTTCCACTTTCCCCAGCTGTTCTCCCCCTCATTGACCTATAATAATTACCAGACTTACTTGTTTCCTGATTATTTCTTAATTGCCTAGGAATAAAAGAGTAATTTTTATTCCTATTGTTAGATAGTTAATGCTTAGCATTTAAGGGTAGTATTTTCAAGCTGTTCTAACTGACCCTACTCCATCTGGATCTCCAATTTAGCCATGTCAGTCTAGAAGCTTGTAGAATCCTCTACCATGGAGTAGTGATTGGCCTGAATGCTATATGCATAGCATTCATGGACCCATAGCCACCTCTTGTAATCACATATCATTGCCCCATATGAGATTTATCCTACTTTAAAATGTCTGCTATGTTAATCTATATCAGGTTGTTCTGCCAAGATTGCTATGCATGTAAAGACTTTCCCTTATCCACTAGCCTCCTCACGCCGCTACTGCTATCCCTTCTACTATTTCTTGAAGACCGCTTCCCTTTCTGTTTCATAGAGTCCCTTTCTCTTCCTCCTTCTTTAACAAGACTCTCCCCCTCATCACCCTGGGAAACTTGGGGCCCAAGGCTGTTGCCTACTAAATAGGGATTGACTAGAAGACGCTGACCGATCATGAGCAGGGAAAAGATATTGATAGTATTCAAAGTGAAGTGGCAATAGATTTTGCAGTGATGGGGGAGGCATTTCAAAAAATGAGGTGCGAGGAACCAACAAAGTTGCTGTCCCTCAAAATCCATTTCATCAACATATATGGGAATAAACCACGTGGTGTCTCCATGGCTCACCAGAATTTCAAGTGTTGACATTTGGAGAATTGACGTGCCACTCTCAACGCGGCTTTCTGTGCTATTCAGGGCCACTTGTGGGCTGAAGCAGAATAGTTTCTATGGTGCTCATCAAAATGTCTCTCTTTGATTGGAGAAGTGGGCACATGGGGGTTGGGGGTGGGAATGGTAGAGGGTGAAAGGTAAGAGGCACAACCATACATCGAAGGAGTTCTTGAGCAGATGGGTGACAGAATCACAGTTCTTGTTTTTCAGCCATTTTAGTCACACTCAACTCTTTGTGACCCCCATATTGGGGTTTTCTTGGCAAAGATATTAGAGTGTTTCCTTCTCCAGCTAAATTTACAGATGAGGCAACCGAGGCAAATAGGATTAAGTGACTTGTCCAGGATCACACATCTAGTAAATGTCTAAGGCCAGATTTGAACTCAGGAAGATGACTCCAGCCCCAGCACTCTATCTACTGAGCCACCTAGCTGTTCAACAACAATATACATACAAAGAGCTCTTGAGCAGGCAGATCATAGAATTGTAGTACAAACCAGAATGTACAGGGGCATAGAGCTGAAAGACTCGGAGACAGTGACTGCAGAAATAGCTGGGTCTCAACAAGGTCTAAAAGGAGACAAGGAGCAAGTGCATTCTTGAGTTCAGGCAACAATAATTCAGGCAAGCTGGCATTGCATTTAGCAAAGAGTTATCTCAGTTTGTCACCCTGAGTTGTTCTACGGAAGCAGGAATATTTTTGGCAGCTAGACCCCATGAACCAGATTTCTGTGTAACCTCTTCAGCTAGATAGCTCCTCTCAGGATAAGCACTATTCCATGTAGATTAAGGAGCAGTGGACACTTACCTCTTAAAATGCTAGCAAGGAGCGGGGGCAGGGGAGAGGACCATGGAAGTAGCTATCATACCATGACAGAATCACAGAACTTTAGAGTTGCAAAGCACTTTAGCAATCACATAACCCAGCCTATACCCCAAAAGGAATCCCCACTATAATATCCAGCAATTGTTCAGTGTTTGAAGATCTCAAAGAGAGAAAACCCACTACCCCCTAAGGCAGCCCATGTAACTTTGGGGTAACTTTTTTAAGAAAGGCAGCTAGGTGGCACAGTAGGTAGAGTGCTGGGCCTGAAGTTAGAAAGACTCCTCTTTCTGAATTCAAATCTGGCCTCAGACACTTGCTAGCTGCGTGATCCTGGGCAAGTCACTTAACCATTTGCCTCAGTTTCCTCATTTGCAAAATGAGCTGGAGAAGGGAATGGAAAACCACTCCAGTACCTCTGCCAAGAAAAGCCCAAATGTAGGAATCCAGTCTCAGGCAGTAACTAGCTATGTGACCTTAGACAAGTCACTTAACCTGTTTCCCTCAATTTCCTCAACAGTAAAATGTGCTGGAAAAGGAAATGGCAAACCATTCCAATATCTTTGCCAAGAAAACCTCAAACAGGGTCATGAAGAGGTGGACATGACTGAAAAATGACTTAACATACCACTAATTGTTAGGAAAATTTTGCTGACATCAAGCCTCTTTGTAACTTCCACCCATTGCTATTGGGTTTGTAATCTGAAGCCAAATAGAACAAATCTATCATCTCTTGAGTATGACAACCCTTCAAATACATGAAGACAACTATTATTATCCCTCCTCCCTTGAGCCTTCTCTTCTGCAGGCTAACCATCCTTAATTCCTTCAACCAATACTCAAAGCCCTTCACTCTCCAAGTCGACCTCTAGACACTTTCCAGATTGTCATTGTCCTTCCTATACTGTGAGACCCAAAACTGAACACAGTATTCCAGAAGAGGTCTGACAAGGACAGAGTACAGTGGGATTATCACTTCTCTATTCCTGGAAGCCAAGACTCTCTCAATGCTCCCAAGACTGAATTAGCTTTTTTAGCTGTCACATCACATCGCTGACTCACATTAGGCTTGTAGTCCAATAAAAACTCCCAGATCTTTTTTTTCAGATACACTGAAATCTAGCCTTGTCTTGTATATTTTGTATGTCATACACTTTCTGCTCCTTGCCTCTTCATTGACCAGAAGGGAAAAATAGCCAGCTCATGCTATAAAAAGTAGCAGGTAGCAAGTTTACAGAGCAGGACAAAACTGAGTAAAACAACTCCTCCTGCTTGCTTTCTGTAACCTGATGGCTGATCTCACATCAAAGCCATAACTAAGGTAGGACTTTTCCCAGGGCAGCAACATTCAGGGGGCATGCTTGCTTCCTGCATCAGGATTCTAGTCCACCAGACTCAGCACACAATGTCCCTCCTGAAGACTCCCCCGTAGGGTCTATATTCTTCCATTATCATTTCTCCTCTTCTACCTCCTCCTCTCCACCTTTCCCCAGAAGCTGGTGCATCTCAAGCCATAGGTCATGCTGTATGACCTGGAGCTGGAATCTAGGGCATGGGCCACCTCATCTTCCCAGTGAAAATGCAACCAACCAAGGCCTTCCATAATTCCTCTACAACCCCTCCCCCAACAAATATATATACATTCCACCTCTTACTGAATTTATCCAAGGCACCAGAATTCCTAGTTACTGTTCTACCTCAACCCATGTCCTCACTTGGCCCTTTAATCTCCATATTCCCTGCTATCAATATTGACTCCTAACCCAGAAGAATAACTAGCTAGCACTCTGAACCACTGCTGATTGCTAATTCTGTGGCATGGTGACTCTCTCCCTCTCACTCTGTTTTCCTGGCCTGATTTCCCCTGGCTTTCTGCTAACAATGCTTCCCTTTCACCTGCTGGTAACTCCCATTCTTGGCCCCTTCCCCTGAGTCCCAAATGGCACACAGCCCCTTCAGTCTTTAGGAAGATCTGATTGGTTAGGCCTTGCAACACCTCCCTAAAGGTCAACTCAGGTCGGCCTTCTTCATCAATCGATTGGTGATAATCAACCTACTGGAGTCCCAGTTCTAAATGTCTTCTACCCGTGCCATGAAAAGAAGTCTATATTCAGTAGCATCCCCTTTTCCTGGGCATGAAAACTTCACAACTTAATGCTTATTTTTATGCTGCATTTCATAAAGAATAATGACTCACTAGTATCCAGTTTATTTTGGCCCAGAGATTTTGCTTTCCCCTTATTAACTCTGCAACACACAGATTACATTTTAGCTGATCCAACAGGAGTTGATAAACCAATAAAAGCAAATAAAACTATGAAGAGAAATTGTTAACGTGATAGTAGAACTGTGGAAACACAAAAACACATTTCCCTTTTTGTCCAGTATATGGTAAACTGTGTAACACAAGTTGAAAGAAATGAGTTAGATAATGATAGTTGGTTCACAAGGTTAATGGAAGTCTCTAATTAAAATGTTTTGCATTTTGCACTCTAGAAAGATCAGGTGTTATTTAGATCACAGGTTGTTAACCTGGGGTCCACGAACTTTAAAAAAAATTTTGATAACTATATTTCAATATAATCATTTTCTTTCAAATCAAAATAATTTATAGTCATATGAAAAAATGCTCTAAATCATTATTGATTAGAGAAATGCAAATTAAAACCAACTTGACATATCATTTTACACCCATCAGATTGGAAAATGATTGAAGGGGAAAACAACAAAAGTTGAAGGAGATGTGGAAAAACTAGGACACTAATTCACTGTTGGTGGAACTGTGAATTGATCCAACCATTTTGGAGAGCATTTGGGAATTATGCCCAAAGAGGTATTAAACCTCCTATACCCTTTGACTCAGCAATACCACTACTCAGTCTGTTTCCCAAGATGAAAAGGAAAAGAATCTATATGTTCTAATCTAAAATATTTATAGCAGCTCTCTTTGTTGTGGCAAAGAACTAGAAATTGAGGGGATGCCCATAAGTTGGGAATGGCTGAAAAATTGTGGCATATGATTGTGATGGAATACTACTATGCTATAAGAAATGATAAGCTCCATGATCTTAGAAAAACATGGATAGACCTGTAAGAAATAATGAAGAGTGAAATGAGCAGAACCAAAAGGGCATTGTGTACAGTAATGGCAACGTTGTTTTAAGAACAACTTTGAGTGACTAAGTCATATTGAATATTATAAGTACCCAAATTAACTACAGAGGAAGGAAGATACTATCTGCATCCGGAGAAAGAACTGATAAATAGAAACATGCATAGAATGGTTTTACATATATGTGTGTGTATATGTGTATGTATGTATATATACACATACATATATATACATATTTTTGTCTAATGGTACCCATTTATAGGGTTGGGGAGAGAAAAAAGGGGAAAATTTACATGATAACTTTATTATATAGTTAAAAAGAATAGCAAGTTATACATAACAGATATACAGTGTCATGTATAATCATCTTTTTTTATTCTACTACATTATGAAAATGCTTGTTTTATTAAGTTCAGAATAAAATAAATGAAAGTAAGAAAGAGAAAGGAAGGAAGAAAGGAAGGAAGGGAAGGAAGGAAGAAAGAAAAGAAAGGAAGGAAAAAAGAAAAAAAGAAAGAAACAAACAAAGAGAGAGGGAGGGAGGGAGAGAGGGAGGGAAGGAGGAAGGAAGGAAGGAAGGAAGGAAGGAAGGAAGGAAAGAAGGAAGGAAGGAAGGAAGGAAGGAAAGGAGGGAGGGAGGAAGGGAGGAAGGGAGGAAGGAAAGAAGGAAGAAAGAAGGAAAGAAAGAAAAAGAAAGAAACAAAGAAACAAAGAAAGAGAGGGAGGGAGGAAGAAAGAAAGAAAGAAAGAAAGAAAGAAAGAAAGAAAGAAAGAAAGAAAGAAAGAAAGAAAGAAAGAAAGGAAGGAAGGAAGGAAGGAAGGAAGGAAGGAAGGAAAGAAGGAAGAAAGAAAGGGAAAGAAAGAAAGGGGGGAGGAAGGAAGGAAGGAAGGTAGGGAGGGAGGGAGGAAAGAAGGAAGGAAAGAAGGAAAGAAGGAAGGAAGGAAGTTTCCTTATTTGTAAAATGAGGATGATAATACCATCTGCCTCCTAGGATTGTTTTGACAATAAAATGATAAAATGTTTGTAAAATGCTTCACAAATCATAAAGCGCTCTATCAATGCAGCTATTATTATTGTTATTAATGAGGAAATTGGAGCCTAGATCACACGTACATAGTAAGCAACATAGATAAGATTTTAATTCAAGTCTTCTGATTCCAAATTCAGCACTCTCCCCTTTACCACTCTGTCTCCATTAGACTCCATCAGAGCTTCTTGAGGATATAAAGTGTTTGTTTAATAATAATAATAAGCATTTACATGGCTCCTAATATGACCCAGGCATTGCTAAGCACTTTACAAATACTATCTAATTTGATCCTCATAATAACTCCAGAAAGTAGGTGCTAATATTACCCCCATTTTACAGTTGAAGAAACTGAGGGAAACAGATTAAGTGACTTGCCCAAGGTCACACAGCTAGTACTGCCTGAGGCTGGATTTGAACCCTGGTCCGCCTGACTCCAGGCCCAGCACTATCTACTAAACCACATGGTTGTTTGCCGTTTTTGCCTTTCGTTGTAGCCCCAGCTCTTAGCACAGCGTCAGACACATATTGCCTAATAAATGCTAGCTGATTGACTTCTTCCTTTTCCAATAGCAAATTTTACACAACGCATTAAGTGTTACAAGCACTTCACAAAAGAACCTCATTTGACCCTTACAACTATACCCTGTTATGTAACTTTTATACATATTATTATCATTCCCCAAATTTTTTCATTCAAGGAAATTGTCATTCAAAATATCTCAGTGACTTTATTAGGGTCTCACAACTAATAAGTATCAGAAGAAGGATTCAAATCCATGTCTTTCCTGGGTCCAAGTGTAACGCTCTTTCTTTCCAAATAGCTACTTTGGCACTCTAAATGGATTCAGCATAATACACAAACAAAAACAAAGATACCTGGCTTCCCCAGTCCTTGAAACCATCACATCTTAAATTAGTAATATTTCTTGGTTCAATGTAACTTGCAATATATCAATTGTCATCTTATCTGAGTGGTTTCCTATGAAATTATCACTATTCAGTATGATGGACCCCAGAACCTGAAAATCGAGAAGTATTTCCCTACTGTTTAGAAGATTGTAGTAGTAGTCGATATTGTTGTTGTATTTTTAACTTAAATTACCACCAGGCAATCTATCTGTCTTTTTTCAAATTAAAAAAAAGTAGTCCACCTCCTGGAAAAATGTTTAATTTATTCATTAATCAAATGCTTTTTAAGCATTTGAAGTATTTGCTATGTGCCTTAAGGCCAAAAAAAGATGGACATTGTGAAATTGCTCCAACAACAAACATTTCAATTCATAACACTCCTATCCCCACATAGCATAAGGATGAACAATGTCAGGCTGCTAGTATTATGAAGCTGGACTCTTCACACTTGGCTATAAAACATCTCTAGGCTATATGGTATAGCAGATTTTGCATAGTGATTTATTTTATGGCTGTTTAATACATTTGTAATTCTTTTCATATAAGTAAAGGAATGATCTCTCACATAAATTTTTTTAAATATGCTTAATATAACAGTTATATGTAAGCAAATACAAAGATGACTTTTAGGTACTAATTCAAGAGTAGAAAGGCAATGTGGTGTAATAGCTAGAGGGCTAGCCTGGAATCAAGACCTGCCTTTGGCATATGCTACCTTTATGACCCTAAGTAAATCACTTAATCTGTCAGTGACCTCAGACAATTTAGATCATAAATTATAGACAAATTACTGAACTGAATAAATCAAGTTTCCACACTTGGAACTCACCATGTCAATTCCACATGTAAAGACACATACACACACACACATACACACAAATACACGCACATTAAGGAGAAAACTCTTCTGAAATTATTAGTTTCATTTGAAAATTCTTAATGTTGATGTAATTTTATTGTCAGAGTAAGAAAAAGTGTTCATAGTAAGAAGACAGAAGAATATCAGGATATTAATCCTAACACTAACAAAACATGTATCTATGTATCACATAATATTAATTAATTTCTATTATTATATTACGTAGTAGCCCAAGTTTTCCATTTCTAGGGTCACTTTGGGTACATGACAGAATCCATTAATCCTATCTCCTTTTTGTTTTTTTTTTTTTTTTTACTTCTTAGCCAGTATTTTCCTTTTAAGTTAGCCTGAGACTTCAAGTGTTTCCCTTGGTATCATTATTCAGCGTACAATAACTCATCATTTATCTAATGGATGAATGCCATGGTACCTCCTCCCTTGTCGGGTCTCCTTCTGATCAGCTGGTTCTTTCCTCTTCAAATTTAGGAAGAGGCCCAGGCCAGCCATGTCATCATTTCTTTCCAGGTTTAACTACTGCTTCATTTCCACAGGATCTTTTTCTACTAGATCATAGAAACTTCTTCACTCTGGAAGCTTACACTCCCACTGTACTATTTCTCACACTGGAAATACACTTTGCCCCTGGGGCCTCTCTCTCTGATTAGTTGCTTTTTCCCAGAACCACCAACTTAAGGAGGAGGCCCCATCTAAAAATGTCTTCATTTCTATCCAGGTTGCACCCCTGACTCATCTCTGTCATATCAGGACTTTCTCTACCATACACCTACTCTGGATACCTTTCCGCCTTTTCAGTTCCCTTTTCTGCTTGTCTACCCCATTAGAATATAAGCTCCTTGAGGTCAGGGACTGTCTTTCATTCTGTTTATATTTGTACTCCTCATGCTTAGCACCTGGCACAAAGTGAGGTTTTACAAATGCTTATTGACTGAGGGCAGACTGTCTTTCTGCTTGTATTTGGATTCCCAGTTCTTATTACAATGTCCTAGACACAGTAAGCACTTATCTCATCCTTGCTGCTTCATGAATATTGATGACTCTGCTTGAACTTGGGTTTCTGAGTGTGTCTATGTTACATTATCTATTCTTGGCTTACAGTAGATTCACTTCAGCTCATTACATACCTAGAAGCCTAGAAATCTTAACTGCTATTCTTCAAAGGGCAGAATGCTACATTTAGTATCAGAGGACCTAGGTTCAAATCTTGGCTTTGCTAGAGATTATGCAAACTGCATAATCTCTCTGAGCTTCAGTTTCTCTATTTGCAAAATGAAGCAGTTGGACTAGATCCAGTCTAGATCTAAATCTATGATCCTATTATCCTGAGACCTCACTTAAAGGAAAAACTCCTGAAACTGAATCCACTTCATGTGGGGCAGCTAAGTGGCAAAGTGGATAGAGTGCCAGGGCTGGAATCAGGAAAACTCATCTTCCTGAGTTCAAATCCAACCTCTGACACTTACTTGCTGCATGATTGTCAGCAAGTCATTTAACTGTGTTTGCCTCAGTTTCCTCATCTGTCAAGTGAGCTGGAGAAGGAAATGGCAAATCACTCCAGTATCTTTGCCAAGAAAACCCAAAATGAGGCCAAAAAGAGTCGGACACAACTGAAAAGACTGAGGAACAACAATGGTCCATGATTATATCTGATGCCACCTTCGCTATCTCAGTGGGTGGCCCACCTCTGGATGCATTCCGTTTGTCAATGCCCTTCTTAAAATGTAGAATGCACAATTGGACACAATACTGAAGGCATAGCTTGACCAGAGGACATTAAAATGGAACTATCATAATTCCCCTGCTTTGGACACTGTACTTCTATTAAGCAGAACCCCTCTCTTCCTTTGAGAAACAGCTGATCACTACCTTCTACAAAAAAGCCTTTCCTATTATCTCCAACCACTGAGGCTCTCCTTCCTAAACAAAAATATATGTCTCACAAGTAAGGTTTGTTTCATTCTTTGTATTTGTATCCCCAATGCCTACTATAGCACCTGACACATAGTAGGCACATAATAAATGTTTATTGACTTACTGTTTAGTGAAATCTAAAATCTTGCCTTTTCCCTGACTAATATCAAACTTGTTGTCTACTAAAACTCTCAGATCATTGCCAAATGTCTTCCTCCATGTTTTATTTTTCGATTAATTTTAAAGCTCAAAAAAGGATTTATATTTATCCTCATTAAAGCTGACATTGTAAGCTGTCACCTTATTTAGCCTGTGAGTACATTTGTATATCTGGCTTCTATCATCTAATGTGCTAATCTCAATTTTAATGGTTATGTGAACTGAATAAAACTGGTGTACTGGGAGAAATAACTGGGGAGAATAGGAAAGGCGTTATACAGGAAATGGCATTTGATCTGAACCTTGAGGAGGTTTAGAAATTCCAAAAGGCGGAGCCGAGAAGGGAGAATGTTCCAGACATGTGAATAGCCTGTATAATGAGGTATATTAAATGAAATAGAGAACTTTCAAGCATTCCCGATGAAAAGACCCAAGCTGAATAGAAAATTTGACTTTCAAATACAAAAATTGAGAAGCATAAAAAGATAAACAAGAAAGAGAAATCCTAAGAGATTCAATAAGGTTAAATGGTTTACATTCTTGCATGGGAAGATTATACTTGCAACTCCTAAGAACTTTCTCATTATTAGGGCTAGTTAGAATGAGTATACATTGACAGAGGACACAAGTGTGATGAATTGGATATGATGGAATGATAACTAAAAAAATAAAATTAAGGGGTGAGAAAGACAAGTGCACTGGGAAAGGGGGAAAGGGAGTAGAATGAGGTAAATTATCCCACACAAAAGAGTTTTTTCAATGGACAGGGAAATGAGAGGTGTGAAGGAGAACAGTGAACCTTACATTGAAATTAGCTCAAGGCGGAAATACCATACCCACTTATTTGGACGTAGAAATATATCTTACCCCACAGGAAAGTAAGAAGGGACAGGAATAAGAAAGGGAGAAAGGTGAGGAGGGCTGATACAAGGAAGGATGACTGGGGGAGATGGTAGTCAGAAGCAAAACACTTTTGAGAATGGATAGGATGAAAGGAGAGAGAGAATAGGATAAACAGGGGGCAAGGAATGGAATGGAATGGAGGGAAATACATATTTAGCAATCAAAACTGTGAAAAAAATTCACACCAAGTTTCTCTGATAAAGGCCTCATTTCTCAAATGTATAGAGAACTTAGTAAAATGTATAGAAAAAAATAAGAACCATTCCCCAATTGATAAATGGTCAAAGGAAACGAACAGGCAGCTTTCAGATGAAACAATTAAAGCTATGGATAGTCATATGAAAAAATGCTTTAAATCTCTAGTGATCAGAGAAATTCAAATTAAAGCAACTCTGAGGTACTACCACACACCTGTCAGATTGGCTATCATGACATAAAAGGAAAATGACAGATGTTGAAGAAGATTTTGGAAAATTGGAACACTAATACACTGTTGGCAGAGTTGTGAACTGATTCAATAATTCTGTAGAGCAGTTTAGAGCAATGTCCAAAGGACTATAAAACCATGCTTACCCTTTGACTCAGCAATACTACTACCCATATAGATAAAAACAAAAAGGCAACTCTTTTGGTGATGGCAAAGAATTGAAAAATGAGGGGATGCCCATCAATTGGGGAAGGCCAAACAAATTGTAGCATATGATTGTGATAGAATAGTGTTGTTCTATAAGAAATGATGAGCAAAACGTTCTCAGAAAAAACTGAAACAACTTACATGTACTGATGCAAAGCAAAATTAGGAGAACATTGACCCAGTAACAGCATAGAACAGCAATATTCTAAGATGATCAACTCTGAATGACTTTGCTATTCTCTACAATACAATGATCCAAGGTAATTCTAAAGGACTTATGGTAAAAAATGCCATCCATTTCAAGAGAAAGAGCTGACGGAATCTGAATGCAGATTGAAGCATACTTTTTATAACTTTATTTTTCTTTTTTTGCCTGTTTTCTTTTACAACATTACTAATATGGAAATATGTTTTGCATGACTTCACATGTATAATCCATATCCAATTGCTTGCCTTCTCAATGAGTGGGCAAAGGGGGGTGGTGAAAATTTGGAATTCAAAAACGTTAAAAATGAATGTTAATGTATAACCTATATCAGATTGCTTACTGTTTCAGAGAGGAAGGAAGGGAGAGAATTTCAAACTCAAAATGTTTTTTAAATGTTAAAAATTGCTTTTACATGTAATTGAGAGGGAATAAAATTTTATTTTAAAAAAGAATATCAATTTGGCAACTATGCGGAGTGCAGATTTGAAGATGGAAAGACAGAAAACAGAGAGGGTATCATAATAATACAGGCAAGAAGTGTTCATAGCCTAATATAAGATGGTGGCCATGTGAGTGGAAAGAAGACAGAGCAATATTGAGGAAGTAAACAAGATCCAAGAGGCAATTTGTGATATAGGACAAGAGCTCAGGAGATAGATGAATTCAGAAGCCAATGGATATAAATGGAATTGATGATCACAGGCAGCATTTCCCAGGAATTTGACAGTTAAAGAAAGGAGAGATATAGAATAATAGAAGGGTCAAATGTCAGGGTTTATGAAAAGATGAAGGAGATCTGTGCATTTTGGAGGAAGCAAAGAAGAATCCAGTGGATAATTAGAAAAAGTAGAGATGATCAAAGGAGAAAATCACAGGAAATATGGGAAGGGATATGACCAAGGCTGCAAGTAGAAGGCTTGGCCTTGAAAGGAAAGGACAACTTCTTTATCTAAGACTGGAACAAGGCAGGATAGAATGAGAGATTGTATTAACTGAATCTGAGCTATAGCATTGGGGAGAAGACAGAACTCATGACTGACTGCATCTCAGTCAAGTATGAAGCAAAATCCTCTGCTAAAAATGAGACAGGAATTTTTTTTGTGGTAGCAAAGAATTGGAAACCAAGGAGATGCTTATCAATTTAAAAACTGCTGAATAAATTGGGGTATATGGATGTCATTGAATAGCATTTTTCTGTATGAAAGGATAAATTTAAAGAATACGAAGATGCATAGGAAGACATCAGTTGATACAACATGAAGTAAGCAGAAGCAGGAAGATAATACATAAGAATATAAAACTAAAATGGATTTTTTAAATCAAAATTGAACTCCATGTAAGTATAATGAGCAAATTTGACCCTGAAGGAGAGATATGAGAATGTGCCTCCTCCCTTCTTTGCAGAGGATGTTGGTGGTTGACTATGGGTGTGGAGTGTTATCTATAATATCAGATATGTTTGATGTATTGGTTAGTTTTGCTGAACTGCTCAGTTTTTCTATTTTTTATTCTATGATTAAAAGGTAGCTCTCTGGATGGGGACAAGGAAAGTAGATATTGAAAAATTAAGCTGATGTAAAAACAAGATATCAATAAAAAATTTAAAGGAGGCAAAGGGGATAGTATAGGTGACTTAAGGGAGAAAGAGGTCTAGAACAAACACTGTAGGGAGATTGGCAAGGAGAGAGCAAGGGAAGGGTGAAAGAATTGGGGGGATTAGGTTAAGGTTAGATAACATCAGCTTCTAGTCAGCACAACTTTGTGACTTCCTCCAGAAACATAGTAGCATTTGAGGAAGAGAAAAGGCACATGGTAGAAGTAATCCAGGACGATTCAGGGGTAGAGAACAGCGTAAAGGGAAACTGTCTAACTACAAGCCAAAATACTACAATATACTGAGAAGAGTAAGGGTAGAAGAGGGGTAGTGAATGAGGGAAGCAGGGAGGAATAATGTGACTAGAATTTGCTTTGAAAACAAACAAAAAAAAAAAAAAACAGGACCAGATGGAAAGAGAGGTTATGGTAAAAATTTTTTAAAAAGGAATTTCTTGATCATAGAGATGGAATACTTGTGGGTGATGATGTTCATCCTTATGTATGGATGAGACGAAATAAAGGCAATAATCATGGAAAACGAAGGAATTGTTGACCTTGAATGACAGAGTGTTTGAGGATATAGTATATTAACTTGTATATTAAATTTGTCAAACATAAGGGCAGACAGTCAATAAACATTTATTAAGTATTTATTATGTTGCAAGCACTCTTCTAAGCAATGAGGATATACAGAAGGGCAACAACAATCCCTTTTGGAGAGCAATCTGGAATTATGCCCAAAGAGTTATTAAATTGCCTGTACTCTTTGGCCCAGCAATACCACTACTCAGTCTTTTTCCCAAGATGATTAGGGAAAAAGGAAAAGAACCTATATGTTCTAAAATATTTATAGCAGTTCTCTTTGTGGCGGCAAAGAACTGGAAATTGAGGGGATGCCCATCAATTGGGAAATGGCTGAACAAGTTGTGGTATATAATTGTGATGGAATGCTACTGTGCTATAAGAAACGATGAGCTCAATGATCTTAGAAAAACATGGACAGACTTGCACAAAATAATGAAGAGTGAAATGAGCCAAACCAAGGGAACATTGTCTACAGCAAAAGCAATGTTGTTTTAAGAACAACTGTGAACAAATAAGTCATTTTGACTATTATAAATACCCAAATTAACTACAAAAGACATATGAAGGAAGATACTATCTGCATCCAGAGAAAGAACTGATAAATAGAAGAATATAGAGAATAATTTTACATATGTGTATGCATTTGTGATTTATGGTAGCCATCTCTAGGGTGGAAGGGGAGGAGAAAAAAAAGAAAGTTACATGATAATTTTATTATATATTTAAAGGGAATAGCAAGTTGTACACAATAGATTTGCAGTTTCCTACTATAGTATTAATGTAATCAAAAATCTTCCCCACCCATTCAATAGGCCTCAGGTGGGGTTAGGTGGAAAAGCCTGATTATATCTTTGTTTGTAAGTAGGCCTAAAGCCTCTACTTACTGGATACTAAGCCAATTTGGGCGTGAAGCCCTCAGGGCCTCCTCAGGGGAGTTGCTAAGACCAGAGCCAATGGTATGTTCATTGAGTTCTAGTCAATCATTAATTTAGCCAATCAGAGACCTGAGTTCTAGTAAATCAGACTCCAACTGGGTCTGTATGTAAGGAGAGCCCATAGTGTGAGAGAACCAGAATTGAAGAGGAACAGAACTAAGAGCAGCAGAACTGAGAGCAGCAGAACTGAGAAGAAGACATTGAGGCAGCAGATATCAAGAGGGTGCTAAAGAGCAGGCATTGAGAGAGCCAGTGTTGACAGAGCTGGCCTCAGACACTAGCTGTGTGACCCTGGGCAAGTCACTTAACCCTTTTGCCTCAGTTTCCTCATCTGTAAAATGAACTGGAGAAGGAAATGACAAACTACTCCAGTATCTTTGCCAAGAAAACCCCAAATGGGGTCAGGAAGAGTTAGACAAAACTGAAAAATGTCAGAACAACAACTTGGCTGCAGACAGCCAACAAGTGGAAGTTACAGAATAGTAGATTTCCTATTGACAAAGGAAAAAACTTCCTAAAAATCAAATAAGGACACGTGCTGCAACTTTGATTTTATTGATATAGTGAACTCCTGGATGAGGAAACTCCCTCCATAAATGCAGGTTGGCAGCTTCTCTGCAATTTATGATTTTAGAGAGTTGCCTAGGGCCCTGAAAAGTTAACTACTAAAATAGAATCATCCCCAGCATCAGTATGTGTGAGACATGGGAACAGAACTCAGGTCTCACTGGGTCCAGGGCCATCTCTTTTTCCATTTACCACACTTCCTCTCAGGGCAATGAATTATTCAAAAATGGAATGGTGACTTTTCCTTCCATGATAATTTACATTTCATAGTCAATATATTTCTTACTACTCTTCATACGTAAAACATTATCTCCTTTCTTTATGATTTTACACAAACTGTCCACCATTCCTGGCATGTATGCTTTCCTTACCTCCACCCTCAGAATCCCTAGTTTTTTGCAAAGCTAAGCTCAAGTACGACTTTCTTCATTAAGTCTTTCCTGATTCTTCTCCAGGTACTTTTATGCCTCCCTCTACAATAGTGACCAGAGGAAAATCAAAGAACATTGCGTTCTTTTGTGATTTATACATATAGATACATGTATCCATGCTTGTACATGTGTCTATACATATAAACCATAAAAGAATAAAAGATCGTTATTTATTACATATGTGAGTAAAATATGGGTATGTGTTGCTTCCCCTAATAGAATGCCAGTTCCTTGAGAGCAGTGACTATTTCATTTTTGTCTTTTAATCCCACAGTACCTGATATATAGTAGGCATTTAATACATGCTTTCTGATCAGTTGATTGATTGAATCCAAGAGCAGAAAATAATTGATATATAGCTGCTATATGCCTCTGGCATCCTTGTGCTACCAAATGAAGTTGAAGGGGGCCTCTAGCATGCTCTGTGCTCCTGTGGCAAACTTACAGGACAACAGGGACAAGAGCTATAAAGGATGGTCAGGCATACATGGACTTGGGAGCTCCACTGTTAGAGGGAATACCCACCTTAGTGAGATCCCAGGTACACAGGAAGAGTAGGGTTGAGAGAAGAGATCAAACCCTAGGTTCTGTTTTCATTAAAAATTGGTACTAGCTAGTCCTATAAAAAGTGAAGGCATTTTGTAAATTTCAACTTTTTTTTTCAATTTAAATCCTTGCCTGTTTCACTGTCATTAGTTTTTAAAAATCATTAGAATATTAAAGGAGATTCTTGTCCCCAGTCACGGAAGAACTGGAGAGCCAGAAGAGAGGGGTAAAGTAGAATGATATCTATGGGAGCAAATGAAAAAGTTCAGAGAATGAGGAGTGGGGTCAAGAGAGAAGAGGGGATGGCCTAAGATGTAGAAGAAACGGATTCCTGTGATGGTGGAGAAAGTGCTCTTTGGAAATTCTGACCCTGGGAACCATCATTCTTCTACTGGTCAGTGACTCAAGTTATTAACATATCCTAATCATAAGTAAATTCCAATATTTACCAGTTTAATGGAATAAACATTGGCCTGATGATTTACTAATTCAGAACACAAGTGTAGCAATCAGCTGGAATATAAATTACAGCATTTGGGTTGTGTGCTATTTCCATCCTGAAATTGAATTAAGTTATTTTTTAAGTAGCTATTTTTGTACCTCCCTACACTTAGTTACATCCAATCTCTAAATTAAGGCTATTTTGAATGATGTTTTGGAAATAAACATGGCTATTAAAGACACCTTGTAAATAACTGGAACTAAAATCTGTCTACAAATAAAGTGTAGTGGTGTTCTTTTCCTCCCTTTTTTTAAGCCACTTGAGTCTCCTCTCCTTACTTAGGTAAGTCTGTTTTTTGTTTTGTGGTCAGAGAGTGTAATGTTTTGGGTCCACACAGTTAAAAAAGCAAATAGTTCTCTTGAATCAGCAGAAACAGCCAACCACAAACTGTACAGCAATTTCCAGAAACCTGATCTTATGACCCAGGATTTGTCCTTAGACTACCATCCCCATTCACATGCAAGGGAACAGCCCTAAATAACTGAATACAGCAGAATTGAGAGGCAGGGGCATAGTGTCTAGAGGACTGGCCTCAGAGCCAGAAACACCTGGATTCACTTCTCAACTCTGACACATATCAGTTGAGTAACTGTAGGCAAATCACTTAAGCTCTCAGTGCTCTAGACAGTTCTCTAAGACAAGAGGCTGAGAAGGTGCTGACCTACATTGGCTGAGGGAGTGTCCTCATCTGAGAGTTCCCCAAACCAATAAAATCACAGGGCTAGTCTCTATACCTAAAGAGAAAGTAGAGTCTCTGATTCTATAGTCCTACTTCTTGACTTACCATAAGATATCCAAATTAATTCTAAAGGACAGATGAAGAAAGATGCTATCTGTATACATAGAAAGAACTGATAAATATTAGTATGTATAGAATAATTATATAGAGATATAGATATTTATGTCTAGGACAAGAGGAAAGGGAAGGAAAAAGATAAATTTACATGATAGCTTTTTATATATTTAAAAGGAATAATAAGTTATACATAATAGATTTTTAGTTTCATATGCAATCATATTTTATTATACTATGTTATGGAAATTTTGTTTTAGTGCATAAATTAAAAATAAAATAAATAAATGTGAAAAGAATAAAAATATAAAGAAAAAAATTCTGGAGAAAGTCTTTCTGACAGAGTAGAATAAAAATTTATGAGAAATAGGAAAGGTGGGTGTATTGCCAAGGCAACGTTCACAACAGTTGCTATTGCTATGAATATGCTGACTTGGTTCTGTATCACAAAATATAACAGACTTTCCATACAGAAGACAGAAGCAAAACATTTATTCAGACACCAGAGAACCAAATCCCAAAACCAGTAAGTCCAATCCATCATAGCAGCAAAGAAGTTAGCACACATTATCACAGCAGGGAGCCACTCCATTCCATAGCTTTCCGTGTGCTGGGGCCTTCCTACAAACACTCACAAGTCCTAGCTTTCTCCTTGTCTGCCATCCTCTCTCTCCCACAGCTGTAACTGTTCTAACTGCTCTTCCTTCCTGCTCCACCCTTTCCTGCTCCACTTCTTCAGCAAGCTCTTCCCACCACATGTGACTTAGGCTTCCTGTGATGTAAGCAGGTTCACATGGGCCTATTAATAGATGGGGGAGATCTTCAAATTTACGTTACCATGACAGTGGGCTGGCCATGGAGTGAGGAAGGAAGGATAATCCATATGTGCCATTGCTTTCTCCATTATGTTAAGAGAAAATGAGGTAAGTCTCCAGCACTCTGAACAAATCTTCTGTGGCCAACTTATGGAGAGACTTGTATAAGCGTACAAGAAGTGGGGGAAGTGGGGATGGGACATAATAAAACCATAATTATAATAGCTAGTATTTATTAGCTTTTTAAAGTTTACAAAGTACTATATCAATATTATCTCATTTGATCCTCATAACAATCCTATGGCCAGATGACAAAACTGAGACCCAAAGAGGTTAAGTGACTAGTCCAAGTTACATAGCTAATAAGTATCTAGGTGGGATTGTAGCTAGGTGGCAAAGTGGATAGAGTTCTGGGCCTGTAGTCAGGAAGACTCTTCTTCCTGAGTTCAAGTCTGGCCTCAGATTAGCATAGTAGGTGCTGTGAAAATACTAGCTGTTGCTGCTGCTGCTGCTGTAGACTCTAGCCACAGTACTCTAGCCACTGAACCATCTAGCTACCTCCCAAGGATTGAGTTAAATGAAATATAAGGTGCCAACTAGCTGTGTGACCTTGGGCAAGTTACCCTGTTTGCCTCAGTTGTCTCATCTGTCAAATTAACTGGAGAAGGAAACAGCAAACCATTCCAGTATCTTTGCCAAGAATACCCCAAATGGAGTTATGAAGAGTCAGACACGACTGAAGCCATTTAACAAAAGTATCTGGGACAGGATCTGAAATCAGTTCTTCCTACCTCCAGTGTTCTGTCCACTGTGTAACCTAGCTTTCTCATTTATCTAGATCATTGGAGGAAATACTCACACCCAGAAATGACATATCCATTTGGGTGCCTGAGAATAGAATAAGTTCATAGGTCCTAAGATCTAGAGGTATAACCAGTCGAGAAACACTTATTAAGCTCCTAATATGTATCAGACTTAAAGGTCATTGAGTTTGACCCCTCTGTTTTACAGATGAGGAAACTGGCCCAGAAAGTTTAATTGATTTGCCCAAGGTTGCACAGGAAAAGGTGAAAAGTTTGAATCTGAAACCAGACCTTTTGACTTCAAATCCATTGCTCTTTATGCTGTATCATATTTCTTCCACAGATAAGAATAAACTAGACTATACTCACTAAATGAGGTGAGGAGAGGGAAGGGAAGGGGAAGAGGGGAAGAGAGAAGGGAGGGAAGAAGGGGAGAAAGGAGAGGAGGGGAGGGGAGGAGAAGAGTTAAGAACTGAGTTCAAATCCAGCTTCTCATACTTACGAGCTGTGTGACTATGGGCAAGTAACAATCTCTGCTTCCCCAGGTTACTTAAATGTAAAATGGAGATAATAGTAGCTTCTATCTCACAGGATTGTTGTGAGAACCAAATGAGATGGTATTTGTAAAGTACTTAGCATGTGCCTGGCGCATAGTAGGTGCTATATAAATACTAGCTGATGTTGCTGCTGCTGCTGCTGCTGTTGTTGACTCTAGCCACAGTAGTCTGGCCACTGAACCATCTAGCTACCTCCCAAGGATTGAGTTAAATGAAATATAAGGTGCCAACCAACTCTAAATCTTTAATTTTCTGAAGCTGATGATTAGATGATGACATTTTCTCTTGCTCAGAGTAGAAACTCAAACTAGTCTACCCAATAGAATTTATATGTCATCCAACCTACAGGGAACTTAAATTAAGGTTCTAGTCATTTAAAATCAGTGAAGGCCTTAAAATAGTCCTTATTCATTTGCTAAATCCTAGCATCAGTACAAATCATCTGTCTTTTATCTATTACCCCAAAGGAATACTTCTTGTCAAAATGTTATATTGTGTACCTTATAAAAACCCCCACCTTATTTCATCAGAGACAAGTCACTTTTCAGTGAAGAACAAAACAATCTCTGCATCAAGTTGCAGAATACTTGGAATCCTTCAGGAGAAAAAGCAGCAACATAAGACATAATCATTTCCCTGTGTGATTTCACAATATTCACAATCCAAATATTATGTTTGCTTTGGAAAAAGAACTTAGAATAGAGGCCACCATGTACTAGAAGGATGAAAGCATAACCTCATGCTAAGGAGCCTCAACATTTATTCATTTTAATGAATGAAATTCAGTCTCAGTCCTGGGCCTACTTAGAGTCAATGCAATTTTATTCAACAAATACAAATTAAGCACCTTCAATGTGCAAGATACTATGCTGGATTCTGTGGATACAGAGACAAAAACTAAACAATCCCTTCTCTAAAGGAAATCTGTCTAATCCCTCTTAATTCTAGTACCTCTGTTGATTATTTCCAATTTATTATTTTCCCCTTTGTGAACTCATCAACAGCAAGGGCTATCTTTTGGCTTTCTTTCTGTCCTCAACACTTAGCACAGTGTCTGGCACATAGTAGGTGCTTAATAAATATTTGTCAATAACTACCTGGGATGATTTTTCAGGGTAGTACAGGCACTTAAATGTTTATTGACTGGCTGACAGACAAAAGAAGTTTTCATACTACTCAGGTGATTGATGTAACACATACACTTATTTTGATACCTCCACTGATCTGAGAAATCATTGATGTGAGTGCTCTCTCCAACACTGCTGACCTCAAACCATATACTCTTTCTCCACCTGTGACACATCCTCTGTTCTCCCTAAGCTGAATGACCTAAGATGCTGAGAGGTGCACTCTCGCTCTCTTGACATTGTATGGATACCAATGGAGCATATAGGTTATCCATCCTAGCATCCATTGATTAGCCCCCAATCTCACTATATAAGCAGTCCACCTCCTTTTCAAAGTAGTAAATATATTAATACTGTGTAAATATGTGAACATTACAACCCAGAATTCAGCTTATACAGAAATAAACAAAAATATCTTAATTTCTCATAGACCTTCCACTGCTTCTCATTGTTTTATGAGACAATACTGATCCTCTAATCAATCAATCAGTAAATGTTTATTAAGCCCCCACTATATGCCAAGCACTGTGCTGAGCCCTGGTGATACAAAGAAAGGCAGAAGATAGTCCTTGCTACTACCCTCCTACACAAAATTTTATAAATGAGTTGATATTCTAAACCAGTAATGCCCTTGACTCTCATATTACGCAAATGTTCTTGTTTTGTTTTGTTTTGTTTTCTGTAACAGTGATTTCTAGGCTCTTTTTCTTCTTGTTGTTATGGTAATTGATTCACATCATTTAAAATTCCATAGAAAATGTTGGTAGTCTATATGGAGGTCTCTTTTATCCATTTCTCTTTTC
This sequence comes from Trichosurus vulpecula, assembly GCF_011100635.1. Taxonomy (NCBI): domain Eukaryota; kingdom Metazoa; phylum Chordata; class Mammalia; order Diprotodontia; family Phalangeridae; genus Trichosurus; species Trichosurus vulpecula. The sequence continues at coordinate 217,620,869 of NC_050579.1, read as the reverse complement.
TATCAACAATAGCTTACTTAAATAGATCAGGATGCAGATCTAACTGTATTAAATGGTAATTTTGGAAATAATTGTTCCTTAGTAACAAGTCACTTCCTGGCAAGATTTAATCTATTTCATTTTTTCAGAACTCATTTGACCCTTACTATCTCTTTTTGATGTGCCTTCTATCTCTCTTTTGGGAAAAAAATATATGTGTGTGTGTGTGTGTGTGTGTGTGTGTGTGTGTGTGTTATATATATACACATATATACACTACTGATATAAACACACCTGTGCAATCTACAAGCTTTTCTTTTGGGAGGGGAGGGGGAGTATATCTTTTGTTTCTGGTTCCTGAAAAATATTTTCCAACATGTTTGTCAAGGTCATCCCCATGACTATTCTCACATTCAAATTTCTAGGTATTAAAGTTAAATTAATTTTGAGGGTCTTAACAAGTTCTTTGATGAACTCTTCTACTTCCTCACCTTTTGCAACAGATGTTAGTGTATAAACTGCAATTATATTCTTCATCATCTTTTTGTAAATATTAATCATAAGCAATGAAATATGAGACCAAGTGTGCGATGCTTTCAGGTGTTCTGCACCTGGGGTTAAGATTTCAAGGGTCCATAAATTTGAATGGTGAAAAAAAATTACATCTTTTTTTTACTAACTTCTAACTGAAATTTAGCATTTCTCTTTATTATGAATTAAAAAAAAAACATCATTCTGAAAAGGGTTCCATACACTTCACAAAATTATCAAAGGGGCCCATGACATAATACATTGTTAAGATCCCTTGAATGGAATGATGCTTCTAATATTACCTTTGGATACAAAATAAAATGAATTCTGTCAAATCCTTTCCAAAGAGAATCTATGAACCATCCTTCCATTTAGCTGCAACTTTCTTCCATAAAATGGTTTCATTTATAGTGAAAATATCAAGACTGATATGCTTACCCAGAACATGAAGTACATTGGGAAAAAATAATGTGAAATAGGTAGAAAGTTTCTACTTTATCCTCAATTAAATAGGGAGCCACTGAAACCTTTCATGCAAGGACAGTCATAAAATTACCTTAGAAAGATTATTTTGGGGGGCAGAGCCAAGATGGCACCTGGAAAGCAGGAACTTGCTTAAGCTCTCCCCCAAATCCCTCCAAACACCTGTAAAAAATGGCTCTGAACAAATTCTAGATGTGTGGAACCCACGAAATAGCAGAGGGAAACAGGTCTCCAGCCCAGGAGAACCTAGATGGTCACTGGAAAGGGTCTATCGCACAGTGCTGAGAGCAGAGGGCAGCCTGCCATGGGCCACGCCTGGACAAACCAGAACTGGAATCAGCCAGCTGGAAGAGGCCTTGGGGCCACGAAACAGTGAGCTGTGGCAGTTACCAGACTTCTCAACCCACAAATGCCAAAGAGCAGGTTGCGGGAAACTGCAGAATCAAGTTAGGAGTGGTCCAGTCCCCAGCCCTGGGAGTGGCAGAGGTGGTGCAGCAGTGGTGGTGGTAGCAGCAGGAAACTCCTGAGGCTGCTTCCAGAGCTCCAGTGTCAGTTGCTTCCTGAGTCCCTGGCTCACACAGATTCTAGCAGCAGATCAGAGCAGGAGTGCAAGGGTGCTTTGTGGGCACAAAGGAAGATTCTCTTGCTGTTCTCTGCTTGGATCTGAATTGCTGTCTTGGTTGGCAGTTCTTGGGGGAGGAGGAGCGCCGCGGTGACAGAGCCTGGGGTGATAGTGGAGTAGAAGTAGCTCTGAAAACAGCAGTGCTTGAACCCTAAAGCTTGGGACAAAGTACTCTCTACAAGCAGTCATACCCCAATGAAAAACTCAAGGGTCAAGTAAGTTGGCTGGGAACATGGCCAGGCATCAAAAATGGACTCAGATTCAGACTCAGACTTTGGAATCTTTCTTTGGTGACAAAGAAGACCAAAACATACAGCCAGAAGAAGTCAACAAACTCAAAGAGCCTACATCAAAAGCCTCCAAGAAAAATATGAATTGTTCTCAGGCCATGGAAGAGCTCAAAAAGGATTTGGAAAAGCAAGTTAGAGAAGTAGAGGAAAAATTGGGAAGAGAAATGAGAGTAATGCAAGAAAACCACGAAAAACAAGTCAATGACTTGCTAAAGGAGACCCAAAAAAATACTAAAGAAAATAACACCTTAAAGAACAGACTAACCCAAATGTCAAAAGAGCTCCAAAAAGCTAACGAGGAGAAGAATGCCTTGAAAGGCAGAATTAGACAAATGGAAAAGGAGGCCCAAAAGACCACTGAAGAAAACACCACCTTAAAAATTAGATTGAGCAAGTGGAAGCTAGTGACTTTATGAGAAATCAAGATATTAGAAAACAGAACCAAAGGAATGCAAAAATGGAAGACAATGTGAACTATCTCATTGGAAAAACCACTCACCTAAAAAATAGACCCAGTAGAGATAATTTAAAAATTATTGGACTACCTGAAAGCCATGATCAAAAAAAGAGCCTAGACATCATCTTCCAAGAAATTATCAAGGAGAACGGCCCTGATATTCTAGAGCCACAGGGTAAAATAGAAATTGAAAGAATCCACTGATTGCCTCCTCAAAAAAATTCCAAAGAGAAAACTCCTAGGAATATTGTCCCCAAATTCCAGAGTTTCTATGTCAAGGAGAAAATAATGCAAGAAGCCAGAAAGAAACAATCTGAATATTGTGGAAACACAATCAGAATAATACAAGATCTAGAAGCTTCTACATTAAGGGATCAAAGGGCTTGGAATATGATATTCTGGAGGTCAATGGAGCTAGGATTAAAACCAAGAATCACCTACCCAGCAAAACTGAGTATCATGCTCCAAGGAAAAATATGGATTTTAATTAAAATAGAGGACTTTCAAGCTTTCTCAGTGAAAAGACCAGAGCTGAGTAGAAAATTTGACTTTCAAATACAAGAATGAAAAAGCATGAAAAGTTAAACAAGAAAGAGAATTCATAAGGGACTTACTAAAGTTGAACTGTTATGTTTACATTCCTACATGGAAAGATGATGTGTGTAATTCATGAGACCTTTCTCGGTATTAGGGGAGTTGAAGGGAATATAGACAGAGGGCACAGGATGAGTTGAACATGAAGGGATGATATCTAAAAAAATGAAATAAATTCAAAGGGTGAGAGAGGAACATATTGAGAGAAGCAGAAAGGAAGAGATAGAATGGGGTAAATTATCTCACATAAAGGTGGCAAGAAAAAAGCAGTTCTGTAAAGAGGGAAGAGGGGGCAGGTGAGGGGGAATGAGTGAATCTTACTCTCATCGGATTCAGCTTGAGAAGGGAATAACATACACACTCAACTGGGTATCTTACTCCACAGGAAAGTAAAGAGAAGGGGATAAAAAAGGGGGGATGACAGAAGGGAGGGCAGATAAGCGGAGGAAGTAATCAAAAGCAAACACTTTTGAAAAGGGACAGAGTCAAGGGAGAAAATTGAATAAAGGGAGACAGGATAGGATGGAAGGAAATGTAGTTAGCCTTTCACAACATGAGCATTGTAAAAGTGTTCTACATAATGATACATGTGTGATCTATGTTGAATTGCTTCCCTTCCTAGGAAGGGCGGGTGGGAAGGGAAGAGGGGAGAGAATTTGAAACTCGAAGTTTGAAAAGCAGATGCCTTAAAAAATTGTTTTTTGCATACAGCTGGGAAACAAGATATATAGGAAATGGGGGCATAGAAATCTATCCTGCCCTACAAGAAATTAAGGAGTAAGGGTTGGGGCGGGGGTGGAGTGTGGTGAAAGAAGGGAGGGCTGACTGGGGAACAAGACAATGAGAATATATGCCATCTTGGATTGGGGGGGGAGGGTAGAAATGGGGAGAAAATTTGTAACTCAAAATCTTGTGGAAATCAATGTTGAAAACTAAAATATTAAATAAATATGATAGAAAACATTTTTAAAAACCCTAAAAGAAAAGAAATCTGAACAATTGAAAATGCAATAATTATCTCAGAAAACAGAAAATAAAATACATCCCCTTAAAAAAAGAGAAAGATTATTTTGGCAGAAATATTATCATTTGACAGCTATATGGGAGGACTATGGATTCTTCTTCCTATAGAACATAAGCTCTGTGAGGCCAGGAAATGTTTCTTTTTTATTCTGTATCTCAGTTGCCTATAGGGCATAGTGCCTGGTACAGAGCAGAAGCTGAGACAATTTAGTTTGTTGACTGGAATGGTGGAATTGAATTAAACTGAATCGAATTGAACTGAATTGAGATGAATTGAATCACAATTAATCATTCTCTGCTTCCTAGGGAATGAATAAGTGAAGATTCAGCATATGGCCCCTACAAAATGCTGCCAGTTCTGTCAGACAGCCATGGCAGTGGTTCAGCAAATTAAGTATAAAATATGCATCCACAAAGGATTAGTTATGCCAAAAGCTCACATTTAGGCTGGCACCAAAACTAGCTATTTTGAGTGAGGTACTCAAGAGCAAGAAGGCTCTTCCTCCCAGGGTAATAGGTCATCAGTGTGGTATCATGGAAAGGGCACTGGACTTCAAATCAATAGATCTAGTTTGGAATCCCAGCTTTTATACTTATAGAGTTGTATAATTATGGAGAAGTCACTTATAACCTTTCTGGGCCTCAATTTCCCCATCTGTAAAATCAGGATAATAAAATGTGTACAACTCAAGTAAACAGAGTTTAATATGATGAAAGGGCTCTGTAAATCCTAAAGTACTACATAAGTATGAGTCATCTTCCTCTTTTAGGGCATGATTAGGCTTTATATTGCTCAGCTCTCATTACTGAAAACAGGCATATCTAGCTTGTGTTTAACAAGCTTTATTTTCAACTGCAACTCTAAAGTTATCTCCCTTGGTGACTGTCTTAAGGAATGCTACCAGTAGTGAACACTAAATGTGAAGTCTGACAGACATACAGTTAATGAAATAGTTGTTTCACTGATTATTTTTTTACCCAGTAAACTTACTGAAGATTGTTTGGACATTATGTAGACATAGCCTAAATCTTTAGTCAATCTTTATGAAAGGGGTGGCGATGTTGCAGAGAAAAAAGTCTGGAGACCTTTACTCTTGTCTTAACTCTGGTACTGATTAATTCTGTGACCCTGGGTAAGCCATTTAACTACTTTCATTCTCAGTTTCCTCCTCTGTGAAATGAGGGGCTATTCCTAGAGAATCTCTAAGTCCCTTCCAGCTTTAACACTGAGCTTTGATGATATCGAAGGCCCTTTCCAATGCTAAGATTCTAAAATGGATAATGCCGAGCCCCATCAGGTGCACTTTGGAATGGAGTGAGTAAGCATATGTTTTCTGCAGTGTTAATGATTAATAGACCAGGTAGCACAGCAGTGAGTAAAACCTAAAGCAAATGTTTACTCAAAACTACCATGTAGCATATTTTCCAGCATGTGAAGGTATTGGGCAATGGAAAATTTCTCAGATACTTTTACTTTGAAACTAGAGTGTTGGGTTGTTGGGGTTTTTTTTTCTTAATTAGGTTCAGTGTTTGTTTTTGTTCTTTTAAAGTTTATGTCATAGCAATACTTCAAGGATTTGTGATTTCGTCAATGTGGGTACTCCCCTAGACCAATAAAGATTGTAATCCCTCTCATGAATAGTTTCATGAGTGGTTGCGGTTTAAAAAAAAACATCCATCACCTGGTAGCCAAGCCTCTAGTGATGAGACTCTCCAAAGTTAGTTACGCTGGTCCTTAAAAAATACTGATGCAGTCTGTTGCCAGATCCATGCTTGAAGGCTTTCCAGCTTGGTAGGACCTGCCAGAGCTTGCTTTCTTAGTTGGCTTAGCTTTTGAGAACCTAGGGTCATCTCCTCTGCTATCATGAAACACTGGAATAGGACTTCAGAGGACTATTATGTCAATAATGATATGAGAAATGTTCTGTTTATTCATGAAATAATAATCTGTATTGGAAGTTACTCCTGGACTCAGATGTTGGCAATCGGCTAGGAATAGAAAAGGCATCATTTGTTTCATCTGGTAGTAATTGTATCTGAAAGATCAATTAAATTGTTGTTCTTAGTATTGTTAACAATTAGCAAATTGTCAGTGCCAACAATGTTCTCATTTGGTAGGAGAACTGTACCCCAGAGTTGGCCTAAAATGGAAGTCAGGAGACATGGCTTCTATTTCCAGCTCTGCCATTAAGTTACATAACTAACTTTTAAAATGTCAAAACAATGTATTAGTTCTTACCTAAGAGTTTAAGAAATGACATCCAGCCTAGTATTAATTCTTTGACAGTGGGACCAAGAATCTTTTCTGAAAGAGCATCACAGCTATTCTCCAAGACATGAATCTTAAAAGGTTATTCCAACATCCTTAATTTCCTGTTTAGTGATAGGATATGGAGATATCTTTACTTTAAGAAGACCCATTAATTCCAAACTTAAGTCACAATGCGTTACATATGTCTACTATCCATTACATAGAAGAGTACATGCTTTCATTTTTGTTTCTAAAATTACCTCTTTCAAGTTTCACATGTCACTTCTTATTTTATTTCGGCTCAACAAGCATTTCAATTTAACATATTCTTATTAAGTGTTTGCTCCATGCAGAGGATTAGGCTAGTTTAAAATAAAAAAGACTTCCTGCCCTCAAAGGGTTTATGTGCTATAGGACCAAACACATAAATAATAGAAAGGAATCTGCACTGCATTCAGGACCACTAAAATCTTCTCAGGCAAAGATATTAATTACATGCTATGTGCCTTTAGGCAAGACACTTAATCTTTTTAAGCCTCCTTTCTCTGTTTTAAAGAATGAGGGGAAGTTGACTATATGGGCTATGAGATAATTCAATGAACTCTGTCCACACCCTTCATGGTTTAATAGGCTTCAATCATGTCTTCTCTTGGCCTTCACTTCTAATCTTTTGAGTCTGTCATTATATAAAAGCTGCTTTCATCCACTTTTCAATTTGTTAGGGTTATTTGTTCTTTTTCTAGTTATTTCTTGTGTGTGAAGTGGGGAATAAATAGCATCAGAAAATAAGATTTGGATCTCTGGATCATGGCTTAAGATATGAGAATGACAGCTCTTAGCCAAGCCTAGAATATATCTAGAGATGTGTTCTGATAGAATTAAGTTCCTTGAGAACAGGTAGTTTTATTTTTGTTTTTGTTTTTTAGTCCCAGCTTCTAGCAAAGTGCCTGGGACAAATGTTTTTGGGCAGCTAAGTGGTGGTAGGCCTGGAGTCCAGAAGATGTGAGTTCAAATCCAGCCTCAGATGTTTATTAGCTCTGTTACCCTGAACAAATCACTTAATAGCTATCTGCCTCGGTTTCCCTAACTGTAAAATAAGGATCATAATAGCATCTACCTCACAGGGTTGTTGTGAGGATCAAATGAGATAACATTTGTAAAGTACTGAGCCTTGTGCATAGAAGGTACTCAATAAATGGTTGTTGCCTATTGCTTCCCATGCTTAATAAATGCTTGTTGACTATTTGATCTGATGAGAACCAATAGAAATATATTTGCCTGGAAACTTCCATATCTGATAAAGAGGGCTTTAAAAATGAAAATGAAAGGTCAGAGAGAAAAATGTCAATACGTACCCACTAAGCCAGATATCACAGAACAGGAAGAAAAATATAATGCCTAGTAGACCATAGTCCAAAAAAGAGTCCAAGAAAAAGGACAGTAATAAAAACGCACAATCTTAGATATCTATACACAAATGTGAAGAGAGTGAGAATAAATAAATTGAGCTAGAGCTCTTAATACAAAGAGGCAAATCCTGCCTCAAATGCATCACCAAAATTTGGTACGATATGAGACCTGACATGAAAATAATCATAAAATGGGTTACCTTGTACAAAATTAAGATGCCCCCTGAAAAGAGACAGAGCAGTAGCATGATGTTTCAGAAACATAAGAATATATCTTTGACATAGAAGGGAAAGCATGATGAACAGAAATTGGGTGAGAGTTAATAAAGGGAGAAACAGAAAAGATAATATGGTGGAATTACGCTTCAGAATAACTAGGCAAAAGAAACAAATGCTTTATCAATTTCGGGATCAGATCACTGCCTGGCATGTAGTCATGAGAGAGGAGAGGAGGGGAGAAGAAGGAAAAGGCAAGGAGAAAAAGAGAGAGGAGAAGAGAGGAGAGGAGAGGAGAGGGGGAGAGAGAGAGAAAATGAGTGACAGGGGATTTCAACTACTCTTACATGCAGAACTCTCTAACTAAAATCAAACATCTGACAAGTTCTTAACTAATGTTAGTAATCATTTCATTCTCCAGTACGTGAAGGAAGCAATATTCAGAACTATTACTTTTGAGTTCCCCTTCTCTCTATTCACACAACCAGTACCATAGTTCAAGGTCTCATCATCTCTAACATGTACTATTGCAATAGCCTCCTTATTAATCTCCCTGCCTCAAGTTTCTCCTATCTCCAGTTCATTCTCCACCCAATTTCCAAAATGATTAAAGCACAAGTCTGGTAATGCTACCTCCTAACTAAATAAACTCCAATGGCTGCCTTTTACATCTAGGATGAAATATAAACTCTGTTCAACATTTAAAGTCCTTCACAACTTGATCCTTTCCTAGCTTTCTGATCTTATGTGTTACTTCCCTATACACTCTATGGTCCAGCCATACTAACTCACTTGCTGTTCCTCACAATGCTCCATCTCCCACAACCATGCATTTGGACTGCCTGTCCCCCATACCTAGAATGCTCTCCCTTCTCATCTCCACCTCTTAGAATCCCTTACTTCCTTCAAGACTCAGTTTAAAGGCCTCAGCAGGAGGCCTGTCCTAGTCCCCAAGTTTATCTTCTATCAACTCTGTATGTATCCTCTATGTACCAGTTTACATACATGATGTCTTCCCCACTGGAAAGTCTACTTGAGGATACGGGATTGTTTTTTCTTTATTCTTTGTGTTCCCAGTGTTTAGCATAGTACCTGACACTTCTCTAACAAATGTTTGTTGATTAATTAGTCAAGATGAACTGATCTGATTTTGATCAATGAAGAGGAACTAACTGCTAAAAATTGAAAAGATACTAGGAAATGACCACCTCCACTTTAGAGTTTATGAAAAAGAGGGAAAAGACAGGCAAAGCCATTTGGGGCCTATAGCCTAAAACAACACAGGACAAGTTAGCACAAAACAAACAGGATGTGCTCAAGGACAAAATTCTGACTGCACAAACAAAATGAACCTGACAATGAAGGGGGGAGACTAGTTGTTTGAAGAGGCCAAGGGGAACACACAAGAATTCATCAAACAATTGAGATTTTTTTAAAAAGTAGAAGAAAAAACATATACCAAAGATGAAAGCAAAAGCAGTTAACAGAAGATGAATACTAAAAGGGTATTGTGGTAATATAAAATATCAAAAAACCAAAAGCTCACAATGGGTTGAGGCTTGCAGTGAATAATAAAGACAACAGAAATGAATTCTTTAAAGCTATATTGAAAGACCAAGAGAAAATAAAGGATTCCTATAGATAGAATGGTAATAATGGATGCCTGAGATAAGATCAAACTATTCAACTTTCTACCAAGGGGAATAATCACCAGGCTTGGAAGTGTAGAACAAAATAAATGGTCAATAGGTCATTTAAGCCCAAGATAAACAAGAAAATAGTAGGCGAATACCAAGTTACCTGCCATGAGTTCAAGTCAGAAGTCTGAAAAAAAACCATTTTAGAGAACTAAAAGAACATATGAATGTTACTGTGTTGTCACTTTGATTGTTGAAAAATAACAGAAGTTGGGGCAGCTAGGTGGCATAGTGAGTAGAGCACTGGCCCTGGAGTCAGGAGGACCTGAGTTCAAATCCGGCCTCAGACACTTGACACATTTACTAGCTGTGTGACCTTGGGCAAGTCACTTAACCCCAATTGCCCTGCCAAAAAGCAAAAAAAAAAAAAAAATAGCAGAAGTCAATAGAGGTATTACATGGCTGGAAATGAATGAATGTCCCAGTTTTCAAAAAGATGAATAAGTTTGATTCTTCAAACTTTGCACAAATGAGCTTTATATTACAGGCAGATAGGTGGCACAGTGGATAAAGCACCAGGCCTCTAGTCAGGAAGACCCAAGTTCAAATCCAGCCTTAGATACTAGCTGTGTTACCCTGGGCAAGATACTCAACCCTATTTGTCTCAGTTTCCTAGTCCAGTAAAATGAGCTGGAGAAAGAAATGGCAAACCATTCCAATATCCTTGCCAAGAAAACCCTAAATAGGATCACTAAAAGTCATACAGGAATGAAATGACTGAATAACAAACAATAAGCTTGTCTTAAATATGAGTAAATTCAGCAAATGTTTACTCATTGGTCTCCTTGTCTTCTATGTCTGTTTGCTCAGCTCCATCGTCCACACAACTGCCAAAATGACATACATTAAACATAGATGTGACTATGTGACTTCTCTATTCAAAAAAGTTTTCAATGGCTTCTCATGGCTTTTAAGGATAAAATGGAAAATCCTCAACTTAGTATTAAAAGTCCCTTGTAGTTTGGCTCCCATCTGTCTTTCCAGTCTTTTCCACACACTCTCCTTTTCAGTCAAACTGGCATACCATTTTCATGACCTTCTATCTCCTATCTCCTTGTCTTTGCACAAGTGGTCCCCAGTGTCTGGAATATACACATTTCCTACCTCTACCTCTTAGAATCTTAACTATCCTTGACAATACTATAATTACAACTTACATCAAGGTAACTTCTTTTTTGAAACAGAGGGAGTAAGTATTGTACCTTCTTCACGTTTCTCTAGCTAGAAATCATTTTATATTGATTGGGAATGTAGCCTTCTGTTATGAACAGGGTTAAATTGCATTTGTTTAAAATGTTTCATTGCTTGCTCTTTAGCAAGCAATTTAGTATTTAGTACACAACCACACAGACCTTCAGAGAATACCTTAACACAGAAGGGTTAACCAGGCCTAAATCCCAGAAGTATGACTTGAAACATATGATCTAACTAGACCAGAAGTAGTCTCAGCTTCAGCCTCCCCCTTCCTTCCCCCCTCCACCATTGGAGTTGCAGTCACAAACACCTGGGTTCAAATCTAACCTCAGACGCTAGCTATTTGACCATGGACAGGTCACTTAACTTCTCTGTGCCTCAGTTTCCTAATCTATAAAATGCTATCCTCTAAGGTCTTTTCGATTCTAGCTATGATCCTATGATCCCATGATCCCTTCTGTTGGGTAAGCAGAAGTGTTCCTCTCTTGGTGCTTTTGCCCTCTTCCTGGTGGGTCAGAAATCATTTCTTGTCTTTTCTGCTCTTTTAAATTGGCTACATGGGCCATGGTGCATGGGGCCTTCTGGGAATAGGCCCAGAGAGTTAAAATCACAACCTCCCCCACCCTCACCCCCGCCCCCCCCCAAAAAGGTAGTAAGTAGAAAATACAGTATTTAAAATAGATGTCCTCTGATTCCAAACCCAGCACTTCTTCCTACTCTTTGACAAGGCTCACAGTTGCAGTTAGTGGGCTTTCCTAACGTCTACTAAAGCAGTAACAGCCTCAGACACTCAGTAATGCCTCAACCAGAAGGCACGACTAAGTAAGGAGGCTCTTTGACGCAAGTAGGGACAAGACTCTTCACAGACCCTTTCTTACTTTACGTAATACTTCTCCAGAAAAGTATCCATTTATTCTTTGCTTTTGTTTCCTTCCTGTCTTTGAACCGTTCCCTACCCATGATAAAATGTATCCACTAATGTCATAATAACTCAATTGTTTTAGAAGACTTTCATGTAAAGCCTTGCCAGAGATTTCTTGAAGGCTTAAATAATAACCACCTGTTCCTCTTTGTCCCCATGATTACTGACTCGGTCAAAGAACTCTTAACAATCTGTGTGTTTGGTTGCCTCATATGGAAATCATGCTGTCCTTCCCCCAACAGGACATTTTGTTGTTGTTGTTGTGGAACCAGCCCACACCTTCCAAGATTCTGGGATCACTCAGATTCAGGTCCAATCCTGGGGGCTGACCCAAAAGGGTCATTTTCTCTCTCTTTGGCTCATTTCCCCCACCTGGAGTTATTCCAGGAAAATCTCAAAATACAAGTTAAGTCCAACTTATGATTAAATTTTCCAAGTGTGGGAAACAGAACCTCCAACTCCTGTAAAGACGTTCAAATTAATATTTGCATGGGTAGTTGTCATCATTCATTTCAGCCCACAGAAAATAAATATTCAGAAGATTCACAGAAACCCAGGGACAAATACAGAAACACATAAAGCACCCAAATAGCTCATAAGCTGTTCTCAAGTGTAAACTGAATTTGGGGCTGCTATCTTGGCAACCTGGTAACATTCCAGTGAGTCCTCTTTCCCACAGGTTTCTGCACAGTCCCAGTAAGATTCATAGTATCATCCTGTGGTTTCAACTCCCTCTGGAAGGTAGACATACTTAGGAGGATGCTAAATAAGTAAACTGCTTCTCACAGAATTTGCACAGTCCAAATGGAGTTCTGTGACAAAGCTCCAATCTCTCCCATCCCCCCCAAGCCCCAAGAAATAGCTTTTATCCTTTAGCTATAGGGATCATGTGGGCAATCCTGTTCTTTTTCCCAGAGTCAAAGCCAGTCAGGAAATACGTAAACAATCCTCTCCTTTCTATAGGAATTGTAATACCTAAACTCTCGAACTTAGACATTCTTAAAGATTGTGTTAGCCACAGGATAGGTTAGGGCTGCCAAGAAAAGCTGCCTTCTCTGGCTAGAAGGCTAGGTTCTAGTATCATATTACCTAGGGGGTGGAAGCCTCTCTCTCTCCTTTTCTCTCTCTCTCTCTCTGTCTCTCTGTCTATCTGTCTCTCTCTCCCAAAGATACATACACAGTCACACACACGATACTGGGGTTCACATTGTCAGTGAACTACCGTCCTGGGTCACATGGATAAGCATGTGTCTCTTCCCACCATGTGACTCTATAGGAACTCTTATCATCTTTATATCTTTCCTGGCTGCTGCCATCTCTCAAGCTGGGAAATTCCACTCTCAGGAACTCTAATCTCTGATGTACTCTGAAAGCTCAATCAAGTTCATGTAACTTCCCTGTTCTCCTGCCCAAGAAAGTCTTTAGCAGTTCCCAGCGGGGAGGGAGTATGTACAGGTATGAGTTTCCCTGCCCCAAGTCTCCCCACCCCTCATGCAGCAGGCCACTCTGTCTTGCTAACAAGGGAAAGTCAAAGCAGACAAAGGGAATATATAGTCCAATAACAAGGAGCAGCTCCTATGACAACTTCTTCTTTATAGTCTAGTGACATATCCTATGATAAGGCTATTCTGAATTGCAGCAAGCCAATCACCTTGGAAGCAATCCCAGTCATTGAAAACCAATCAGAAGTTCCATGTTTCCTCTAAGCAAGATGCCAGCAGACATGCCAAAACTCTCCATCAAAAGGTGCCCGTTGGGCACCTCAAAATAAAGCCTCTTGGCAAGTAGTCTTATTAAGTTGATTAGAAAACTTTCAAAATGATCAAATACTCCATTGATCAGCCTTCTTAAAGATAGGTGTAGTCACTGATCTTGTGTTTTGGGAGTCTATAATTTCCTTATTGACAACTGTGGGTGTTGCTATCCTTTCATGAAATTAAGTTACCTGAATGAAAAAAGAGAGAAATGCTGTTAGAGCATGTTTCTTATACATCAAAAGACATGTGATTTCATTGATATGGGCACCCCCTCCACTGACCAAGATTTAAACCTACTCCTGCTTTAGTAGACAGTAGCATGAATATGCAGCTAGAGAAATTCAGCATCTGGTTGCCAACTCTCTCATGATGAATCATTTCTACTGTCAGATGACAGCCAAATCTTTTCTCAAGCTTTTCTAGTGTCCTAGCATGTGCCAGAGCTTGTGTTTTACTAGAATAAACTGTAAGAGTCAGCTCTATAACACAATGAAGCATCCAAGTACAATTTTAGTCAGAAAAGGAGGGGGTACTATAAATGACTATTATTAATAAGATAGTAATAAAATGATTAGCCAAAATAATCATTATTAATAATAGGAGCTGATTTTTATATAGCAGTTTAAGGTCTGCAAAGCCTTATTTTAATTCACATGAGATAATATGTTAGAGAAATCTTAAAGTTACATAAATACCGACTATTCATAATGATTTTAAGTTGATAATTCTTTTATTAATATTTTATTATTATCTTATGTGTATGACACAGAACTAGCCATAAGGTAAGAGGCCTATGCCATAAATAAAATTATGTGAACACTGTAAAGAATGGCAATATCTTTAAGCAAAAAGTACACAAGAGAAAGCAAAATGCTGATTTATATGCTTTCACCATTATTAGTCAATTAAATTTAATAAGAAATTTAAAACTAGAACAAACCTGAGAGATCATCTTTACAACCTATCTTTCCAGTCTTGCTATGCATTACTCCCTTTTCTACATCCTATGATCTAGACAAACTGGCATTTCATTTCCCATCTCCCTGACTTCAAGCTGGCAATAATAATCATCATTAATAATAATAATAATAAGCATTTTACAAAACACCTTAAGACATTCAAAGCACTTTTCCATTACACATGGGAGGGAATATTATTATGTTGTAAGAAATGATAGCTATGACGAACTCATAAAGAATAAGAATAAGAATAAATTAGTGCAGAGTGAATTAAGCAGAAAAAAGAGGACAATATACATGACTAAAATATAAATTAACAACCATAAAAGGCAGAGAAAATAAAATTAAGGGCAATGATCAATATTATTTCTGTAGGATAGATGAGGGATAATGAAATATCCTCCATCTTCCTTATAGAGAAATAAGGAGCTACAGGTACCCATTGTTGCCTCCTATGTCAGATGTATTCACTCCATCAGTCAATTTGGATCTACTGTTTTCCTTGTGATGAGATGGTTCAATGTGGTGAAGGGGGGAGGGGAGATGTTGGAAAATGTCTGGTATAAAAAGGCATAAAAATATTTTCAATTCTACCTATGCAACATGTCTCATATATCCCCTGTATTTATGTCACCACCCTTGCTTTGGCCCCATTGCCACCTTCCTGACCTATTGGAATAACTTTCTAAGTCTGTCTTCCTAACTCAGTTCAACTTAAAACACATTTATGAAATACCTACAATGTGCAAGGAATGTCCTATATCGATTTGGGACAGAGAGACAAATTAGGAGAGCAACATTATAATAATCCTGGCAAAAGATAACGAAGGATCTGAATGAAGGTGATGACTATGTGACTAGAGATAAAGGGAAAGATGCTGCAGATGTTGGGGCTATGACATCAACAAAAGCTGCCAATTTATTATATATAGGGGTAAGTGTAAAGGATAGGAAAGAAGTGAGGATGTCTCCAGGGTTATAAATCTCAGTGACTTGGAGGCTAGTGTTGCTTTCAACAGAAATGGTTAAGTTTGAAGAAGCGGCAGGTTCAGGTGGGAAAATCATAACCTCCATTTTTAGACATGTTGAATTTGAGATCGAAATGGAACATTTAGATAGAAGTGTTCAGCAGGCAGTTGGTTCTGTGTATTGTAGGACTTCATTCTTGACCTATCACCAGCCTTCCTTCAAATCACTGCCATACTTATCTTCCTTATACGTCTATTTGGCCACATTGGTCCTCTAGTCAACACCTTTTAATGGCTCCCTTTTGCTTAATAAATAAAGTTCAGGTTCCTTGGCCAGCTATTCTAGGCATTTCACATTCCATTACTATCCTTAGAGCCTCAAACCCCTCTCCCTATAACTTCCACATAATCTATGTCCCAGCCAAGCCGGACTACTCCCTGTTTCTCCAGACTCACACTACGCTCTCATGACTGTGCTTTGATTTGTGCTGTTCTCTAAGCCTATAATGTCCTTTCACTCCACTGATGAATTCTTACGAGCCTTTAAAACTCATCTCAATGCCACTTCCTTCAGGAAGCTTTTTCTGGTTGGCAATTGACCTTCACCCTCCTTTCCACTATATTATATGCCACGTTTTATCTAAACTTCTTTATCTTTAACATCACCTAATACAGTCTACTACACATGGAAGGGCAACTATGTTGTACAGTGGATAGCAGGATGATCCTGAGTTTGAATACTGCCTCAGATTTGAGGGCTTCGGTTTCCTTGTTTTATAAATCAGGATAACTGTATTTACTTCACAGAGTTGTTATGAGCAACAAATGAGTTAACATTTATAAAATGTTTTGCATAACAAAGCTCTATATAAATTCTAGCTATTATTATAGACATATACAGATATATGTCTATTTGTTTAATTGAATTGACTTAAATTAAAATCTGGATTCTTTGGAAAGAAAGCTTGCTTTTGTCTGAATATAAATATGCCCCAAATAAGTACATTAATATGCATAAAATTTGGGGTAAATCTGTAGCTGTACTACTTTTTCCCCTAGAAGCAAGTAATTGACCAGAAAAAGGAAGGGACAGAAACCAATGCTCAGCTGTCCCTTTAAAGATAAATAACATAAGGTTTCCTGATTAGGAGTATTCTCAGAAAATTGCCTCTCTTTTAGCCACTGAGATAGCAACTCTTTGCACTGTTCTCAGGCTCACAGAACTCTCATGGGATGCTATGTCTTGGTGGCTTCTCCTCTCACTTTGTTGTTCTTGGTTGTTCCAGAGAGTCTCACTAGCCCCTTGACTTCCGTCTGTGTTCCAGCAATCATGTGCAACCCTCCCTCTATGTGCTCAGAGTTCACTTTGAGATTAGCTCACCATTCTTAACATAACAGCTTTCTGGACAGAGGACAAGGGAGAGGGAAGGGGAAGGCGGGGTTTGGAAGGAGAATAGTTTGTCTCTTTCTTCATGTGCCACAACTAGAAATAGGTGATAGGTACTACATCTCTTTGCAGAGACATTGACCCAAGCTAGAGATCCCAAAGGTACATAGGAAAATAAATCTGTGTATCCTCACACAGGGGTAAGATAATGGGTTCTATTTTTAAACACGATTGAAGAAGACAATAGAATGTCTGACTACATTCACTCTCTCCCCATCACTAAACCATCCTTCAAGCCATTGTTATAATTATCTTCCTTATACATGTCATCCATAGCCCAGAGGGCTCCCCCCTTTCCATAAAGGACTCTTTAAGGTAAATAGTAGAGCATTTTATTACTCCCATTTTACACAGGAGGGAACAGGCTGAGAAAGGTTAAGTGATTTTCTCTCAACACATAGTGAGTTTTAAAACTGGGATTTGATCCCAGGTTTCCTTACTTTGAGTCCAGAGCTCTTGCTATGACAAAATACTGTCTCTGACCTCTGGTATTTCCATACCTCAAGGTGACCCCTTATATTCTGTTCAATTTAACTCAATTCAACATACCTCTTTATTAGATGCCTGCTTTGAAATACGCTGGGCACTGTAAATACAAAAGTAAAATTGAAACAATTCTTTCTCAAGAAATTTGCATCCTATTGGGATTTGGGGTGGGAAATAAAGCATTTACAGTATAACACTGTGACACTATGGTGTTGAAGATAGAGAGCTGGCCTGAGAGCCAGGAAGATCTAGGTTCAAATCCCATCTTTGACACATACCAGTTGATAACAAAAAGGGGGTGTGGATTTCTTATCTAGGAGATCCCTATACCAATAAATAAAATAAATAAAAGATCCCTATACCAATAAATGTACGTTCCGTATTGCTTGAGGGAAAGCAGAGTGCTAGCAACCACGTAATCAGAGAAGCTTCACATAGGAGGTAACAACTGAGCAAAACCTTCAGCGATCTCCTGGATTATTGTTGAGTAGATTCCATTACAGCATGGAGTAGAAAGAACATTAAACTTGGATTCAGAGAAAATGGCTTTGAGGCCCAGTTCCCCACTAACTAGCTGAGTGGGGAGTCACTCAGCTGAATCACTTCATGTCTCAGGATGTCAGAAATATAAGGGGGTTAAGCCAGATGACATTTCACATTCTATAACTGTATGATTCTTGACACAAAGACAATGTTGCTGAGTGAAAAAGGACTTCTGTCTCTGACTCTATGACCCTGGGTAAGTCAGTTAACCTCTTAGAGCTTCAGGATGCTAGAAGTTACAGATGGGTTGCATAGGTGGAAACCACACCAATGAAATCTCAGGTCCAGACCCCAAGCATAAATAGCAACCACAACCAAAAATGGTTAACTGGACACAGTGAATTTCACTGGGCCTCCTTCATCTTGCTGCTATGGTACTAATGCTATTTTATACTCATTTAAATGTTAGATAAGTACAAAATATGATTATAATTATGACGGGGACTTTGGAACATACCCAGATCACCTAAGGAGGCATCCTGCTTCTGGGAAAAGACCTCCTGTGTTTCCTTACCACTTGGGTAGGAGTAGCTTCTTTCCATTGTCTATATAGCTGGGACAGGCTGAGTTTTTTGGGTTTTTTTTAACTGCCAGATGGGGACACTCTCTTTTTCTTCATCCAGAGATGATGAAGGTCACAATTCACCCATAATGTTAGTGCCACAAATTGACCAGGTGGAAGAGGAAGGCCATTATTCCCTTCCTCCTCCTTTTTATCCTGTGGCTTCAAGAATCTGGGGGGAGTGTGGGGGGCAGAGGAAGGTTCTGTTTTGGTTTATTTCCTTTATCCTTTTTGGTTCCAAGTGCAGATGAAGGCAGGATGTCTTTTCCCAGAAGCAAGGGGTCTCCATGTTAGGTGATCTAGGCATTCGCCAAAGTCCCCATTACATAACCACAAACAAAATTAACAACATATAACAAAGGCAGCATGGTAAGGTAGAAAGAACATAGAATTCAGAGAAACTGCTTAGGATTCCTAGTTTCAACACTTACTATTTTTGTGACCTTCAGTGAATCTTTACCTCCTAAATTAGGAGTTTGGACTAGGTAACCTGTACATTCTCTTCCAGCTCTAAATCTATGAAAGGAAAAAAAAATTTTGGATGGATGCTTCAAACAGGTTAGCAGGTTACTTTGTCTAGTGCCAGAGGCCTATTCATAAACACAAAGTCAAGTTCAGAAAGACTGGAAATGCCCTTCAAGACAGGTACAGAGCACCCACGGTGGACACTGGCAGCTTCTTGATATTAAAGGCTTTTCCTCCAGTTGATGCCCTGGGGATTTACTTCTGATATTTGTACTAGTGGCAGTTAACAAATCCCACAAGCATTGATTACAAAATAATCTCTAAAAACTGGCATGGGCCCCAATAATGTCTTGAGGAGGTAAGAATTTGGCCACTACATCCTGACTTCCTGCTGCCAGCAGCTCATACTCAGAACAGTCTGCCCTGGAATCAATAAATAGCAGAAGCCAGCTGAAATTCTGGCAAGACATGGGAGCCCAGGAATAAAAAGCAGCCCTTCCCTAGAAGAGGGAGGGCAAAGTATCTGGTAGCAGAGCTCAAGCTAGGAAACAAAGGTACTTCACAAACTGTGTCAATCTTGTGCAATTTCAACCAAGTGTAGGAGGAAAAGGAAAAAAGAGAGGAGGATATTTTTAATCTGCTGTAGATTTTTTAAAATTGTAAATGGTTTGAAGGTGTAAGAAAGACATGAAGAGAGAGCTTTATTCCACACAGGAGCAATTTGAAAAATGAAAATTTGGAATTAGAGTAGATAGTGACTATTATATGACCTATTTATTACATTAATTCAGGTATGCCATGAGCCAAACCATCTCCCCCACAACATAGCAACTACATACAGTCAAAGTCTGGTATATGAAAATCAATAAGCATGTATTGTGTTACTTATAAGCAGCAGTATGCTGTGAATATAAAAACAAAAATGAAACATTTCAGGGCTTCAAGAAGCTTTCAAAGGGGAAAAGAGAGCAGAAACTCACAACAGATATAGATCTAGATCTAGAGAATTGCAGATATAGATGCATAAACATATATATAAACAACATATACACATGTATACCTACATATGCATGTCTATATGCATATACACACATATATGTATATGCGTGTGTGTGTGTGTATGAGATACAACATGATAATGTTAAGGCACTAGCAATTGGGGATAAGAGGAAGCTAGGTGGCCCAGTAGATAGAGCACTGGGCCTGGAATCGAGAAAACCTTAATTCAAATCCAACCTCACACATTTACTAGCTGTGTGACCCTGGGCAGGTCATTTAGCCTCTGTTTGCCTTACTCCACTGGAGAAGGAAATGGCAAGCCACTCCAGTAACTTTGCCAAGAAAATTCCATGGACAGCATTGACATGCTCCACAGGATTAATAAGAGTCAGACACAGTTGAACGACAACAGCTAGGGACAAGTCGTTTTACCTTTCTGCCCCTGAATAAATAGAAGGGGTTACATTAGACAAAGGTTCCCGACTATGATCCATGAACTTTAAAAAGCAGCAATAATAACATTGATTATTGTATTTCAATATAATGGGTTCCCTTTATAAATCTAGGTACTTTATTTTATTCATTTAAAAACATTCTAAGAAGCAGTCCGTAGGCTTCACCAGACTGCCGAAAGAGTCTAGGACACGGAAAAGGTTAAGAATCTCTGGACTAGAAGATTTCTAAGGGTCTTTTCAGACCTAATCTATGAACCAGCAAGTAAACTTAGTTACCCAGAGCTACAGTCCTTGGGTACAGCTAGATTTTGTACAAAGTAGGAAGCTGAGGACATATCAATAGTCCTCAATAAGATAAAGCCACATGTAGAAGGCTGCATTTGTACTGAATCATGAAGGAAACTAAGAATTCTTAGAAGTGAAGATGAAAAGGGAGTGCATTACATACATGGTGAGAGATGGCGCACTATATATATGGAATAGTTTGTCTGGACATTAGATGTTTTCAAACATGCTAGGAAATGGGAATACAAAAGAAAAAATCAAAATAGTCCCATTTCTCAAGAAATTTACATCCTAGGGGTTTGGAGTGAGAAACACAAAATTCGCACTATCGTACTTTAGTAGTACGGTGTTGAGGATAGAGAGCCCTCTCAGAGACAGAAGACCCAGGTTCAAGTCCTATCTCAGACACATACTGGCTTGTTCATACTGAAGAGTAATGTGTAATAAGGCTAGAGAGCCCAAGCTGGGGTGAAGCTGTGAAGGGCTTTACATGCTAAACAGAGGAGTGTAATATTAATTAAGGTGGGATTTTTTTACCGTTTTCTCTTTTGGAGCACTCATTTAATCAAGTGCCCTTGATGAGTCTGGCCTTTGCTTCTTTGATTAAATTAGAAGTCTTTGATGACCTCCTTGCCTCAAGGGAAAGCCTGGTTTGCATGGGTTTTAGTGACACATTTGTGATGCCAGAAGCTTGTAGGCTACGTGGGTTTGAATCTCGGGTTTGTGATGTTTTTGGGTCACACGGGTTTAAGTTGAACATTGTGACACCCTTTGACTCTGACCAAAATATGTAAACCCAGAGGTTGGTGTTCTCCCTTGGGGCTCTCAGTCACTGGAAGAGTGGCATGGGACTCTGGGCAGCCATTTTAAGAGCCCCTGGCTAGTAAACCCAGATGTTGATGCTTTCCTAGTAACTATGAATTGTGATTTGGTCTGTTTATATTGTGTATGTTTATAATTTGCTTGTATTTGCTCTGAAGTTCAGGTTGCTGGCTTTTCCTCCTGAACTGAGTAACTGAGTATATATATATATATATATATATATACATATATATATATATATATATATATGTGTGTGTGTGTGTGTGTGTGTGTGTGTGTGTGTGTGTGTTTATATATGGGTGTATATATGCATATATGGGTGTATATATATGTGTGTGTGTATATATATACATACATATGTGTGTGTGTTTGATCAAAGTAAGATTGTTAACCCCTTGAAGTTACTTTCCTTAGTAAAGCAGATTAAAAGAACCTATGTTAGCAGCGTTCTGTGTGCTGGTTGTTGTTGGTTTTACACAGCCACAGTAGCTGCTAGCAAGATTGCTGTTACAAGGAGTTATGTGTGTAGCACAGATGTTAGACCTACCTCATTGTAATAGCATTATAAAAGAGTTTCTGAGACACCCTCTTCCTCCTTTATGTTTACATAACCATTGTGTTTCATTCAAATCTTTTGTCTTGCCTCTCCTATTTCCTTATCCCTTTGCTTTTCTCTCCAGTTCTGGACAATACAATCCTTTACCAAGCAACTCTAACAGTTAAATGACCTATATTAAGGATTTGGACTTAGCAAAAGTCATTTTCATTTCCACAACTATGTTTAAACATTTTGCAATATATAAACTGTCAACTTTGTTTCTCTTTATGTTTCCCTCAATCCAAGCAGAATTTCTCATTTGCAATAAAGAGATAGCATTTCCCAGGCTCAAGTTTCCTTCTTTGCATTGGGTCACTGCTTAATTGATTATTAAATATTGTTTTGTGAGCTTTTTGTTTGTTTTAACAGACTAAGCCTCCCGATCTCATCCACACTGGAAGCCCTCATGGACCTGATCAACATGCAGCTTTGAGCTGCTTTGCTTTTCCAACCTGGACAGGTTGACCCCTCCTTAGGCAGCCTCATGCCCCCCACCCACCCAACCAGAGTTCTCATTACATTATTGCCAAAGGTAGTAGGAACACCTGGTTGGCTTAGCCCTCTGCAGCTCAGAACTCCTGAGCTCAGGAATCCACTAGCCTCAGCCTTCCCAATAGTAGACAATACCACCACACCTGTTTTATATGACCTATTATGTTGTTTCTGATGAATAGAACTTGAAGTTTTTATCATCCTTGAAAGGTTAATAGAAATAGCAAAGTCAGTGAAGCTTAGAAACTAGAAGACACAGGTAACATTGTCCTATCTCTTAGTACATGCTGTTCCAGTACACTTGGTCTTTATGTATTTTGTTCCTGGTTATTCTCAAATTGCCTTAACGCAGTCAAAACTCCTAACTTTTAAAAATTCATATTCTTTCATACTGCTTCTGCTATCTTACTATTTCTGAAGAGAAAGAAGTCTGTTTATCTCTTAATGACTAAAAGATTGCTTCTATGGGTTTACATATGCAGAGTGGTGGTTGGGTTGCTTTGTGGGGAGGGGGGAAGGATGGTTAACATGAGCAGAATGTTTTAACTCTAAATGAGCCAGAGAAGGAAATGACAAAGCACTCCAGTATCTTTGCCAAGAAAACCCCAAATGGGGTCTCTAAGAGTCAGACAACAAGATACCTGAGTTCAAAACCTGCCTTTAACACTTACTAGCTTGGTGATACTGGGCAAGTCATTTAACCTCTCAGCCTCAGTTTCCTCATTTGTAAAATGAGAATAATAATAGATCCTACCTCACAGGTGGTACTGCATCACAAGCTATGAGGATGAAATGGAATAACATATACAAAATGCTTTACAAACCTTCAAGAGCTGCATAAATGCTAGCTAGTATACTAGTACTAAACTGGCTTTACTGTAGGGTATAAGTCCTGAGATTTAAATTGTGACCAGTATTTAAAATATATTCAGACATAACACCCCACTTCTCCACTCGTCTCCCCACTCTAGCTTTTGATAACAATTGTGTGAAGCTCAGGAAATGTTTCTCATCATTGAAATCTGTTTCTGTTGGTCCTTTGGGATGACAGATGCGGGAAGTGGTCTCTTCCAGTTTTTTCTCTTCTCAATCAAATTGATCTTCTGAACCATCATCTCAGTCTCTTTCCTTCTATCAAGCTAGGTAGTTTAGTAAATACAGCATGGAACTTGGAGTCAGGAAAAACTGAGTTCCAATCCTGCCTCAGACACTGACTAGCAAACTGCTCTGAGCCTCAGTTTCCTCATTTGTAAAATAATGAAGTGCTATATAAATGCTAACTATTGTTATTATTTTTTTAAGTATCCCTGGCCTTCAAGCTGAATTTAACAAAAGAATAAAATTTCAAGGCAGCATGGTATAGTGCATGGAGAACCTCAAATCCGAGAAGACTTGAGTCCAAATATTGTTGATACATAGTGGCTTTGTGACCCTAGACAAGTCATTTATTCTCTAAACACTCTAGGAAGCCCTCTAAGACTATAATTTGCAGAGAAGGTGCCAGTCTCCTATTGGTTAGCAGTATTCCATGCCAATATTCCATGCCAATGAACCCACAGGTTCAATTCCTTTCCCTAGAATATACTTTTTTTAAAAGCAAACTTAGATACTTTGTGGATTTTGCTACTTACTTACAGATAGAATTTATATAATATTTTAAGGTTTGAAAAGCACTTTACAAATATTATCTCATTTTGTCTTCATAATGGCCCTAAGAGGTAGCTGCTGTTGTTATCCTATTTTATAGATTAGGTACATAAAGGTTAAGTGAATTGCATAAAACTAAGTAGTAGGAAGAGAAAAGGGGGAGAGACTTGAATTAACAAATTGTCAGACCAATAGAGATCAGAAACACAGTAGTCCTAATTCCCTAACTTCCCAATTACAAAGTCACGATTTCCCACCCATTGGCTTCCCTTATACTCGGTGGGATGCTAGGACCATCACCTTCACTCAGAAAGCTTCGCCTACAGCTCCCACCACGCCTGGTAGAATACATAAAAATGCTCCTGAGCAGTGGGGATGGGAGGGTAGTACAGGTCATGTTAGAAAAGGTGGAAAGGAGGTTGGGTACACTGGAAAACAGTAATGAAAGTGTAGGTAACAGATTAACAGCCATTTTGCATTATCCAAACCAAAGGTTCGAACTGAAGGCAGATAATCAAGAATTGATTTTGCTCAGATTTACCAAGACTGATTGTGGTGTCAAATTCAGATAGAAATGGGGGCCACTAAACTACATATAAGGATCCCTGATAGCTGCATATTGACTTAGAAAATCACACATGTATACAGATAGTTATATATTGATATAAACAATTCTGATTCTAGAGCTACTGTTCTTTACTGTAACATGCTCTTATTATACTGTCAGATACCTCCCTCTTCATAGGAAGCACAATGTTGTAGTGGTAAAATACTGGCTTTTACTTCAGGAGACCAGGATATGAATCCTGTCTCAACTATTTCTCATATGTGTGACTTTGGGCAAGTCCCTTCACTTTTCTGAACCTCAGTTTCCCCACTTATAAAATGAAAAAATGGACTAGAAACTCTCTAAAATTCCTTCCAGCCCTAATCTGTGAAGCTATATCCTAGCCAGAAAGGGTCAGTATGTGAGTTTAGCCACCCAGGGCTACAGTATTTGGGCACAGCAGGACTTTGTCTAAGATGGAAAGGTGAGTAGACATCAATGGTACTTAATGGATGAGACAGAACCACTTTCCAAGGAAGCGATACATAGCACTAATTAACTTTTGTGGGGAGACTACAAATTCACCTTAACCAGGAAGGCAGCAGAACAAGGAGTGTTGGAATAGTAAAAACAAATGTACCCAGGACTAAGCAAAATTGTAAACAACCAAAAAGAGCCAAGAAGTGAAGAGGTGAGAGGAGGTGAAAGTGTAAGCCAACCAAGTGGGGTAATAGATTGAAAATGGACCAAAGATTTTGAAACACTGATCACCTGCCCCCTGGATGTGTGCCTTTTGGAGCCTAGTTTTCTTAAAAGGAAAGCATTGTCAAATGTGGTGCCATGAACATATCTGATCAATTCTATGTCGCCAACAAAATGAGGCGGAGATGCAATAACAGTTCCAGTTTTATTCAGGTATAAAAGTACAGAACTGGGGAGGGACCTTCAAGATCATGTGCTCTAAACTCCTAATTTTACAGATGATGAATTCCCTCTAAAAAGTAACTTACTGAAGGCCCCCCGCCCAAGTGAATGGCAGAACTGGATCTAGAACTCACAATTCAACTCGCTGATTTTTCCCCCATTACTTTACATTGACACCCTACATTGCCACTTTTTAACACAACCTTATAGGCCTACATCATTAGATGGGAAGCTACAATCAGTGCACATAGGTAGTAAAGTATCTGCTGCTAAATGATGCAGCAGATAGAGCCTCAGCTCAGAATCAGGAACACCTGAGTTCCAATCCAGCTTCAGACATTTACTTAGTTATGTAACTGCGGACAAGTTACTTAACCTTGATTTCTTCAGCTGTAAAATGGGGATCATAATAGCACCTAACTCCTAGGGTTGTTATGCAGATCAAATGAGATAATATTTTTAAATCATTTAGCAAAGTGACTGGCACGTAGTAATGGCTTAAATTGTCACTTAATAAATGCTTGTTCCCTCCTCTAATAGCAGAGCAAGAATTTGAAACTAGGTTTTCTGACTCCAAGTGATTGCTATCCCAACCTTGCAGAGAGCAAAAGTTAAGGGTAGGAGATATTAAAAAGCCAGTCTTGGTGAAGCAAATACTTCAATCCAATTCGTGCCTGAGGCTTTGTAGCATGAGTCACAAAGGGCTGATAGAGCACATTTGAATAAATATGTTGGTACCATTTTAAAGTGTTACCATTCCTGGAGTAACAATGAATAGCAATCAAATCAAAGCAATGGACATTTTAACAAAATAAATTACAACCCTCCCTGACAAAATCAGTCACTCATGTAATCAATATCTGTATTCTACCAGAAAAATTTAGAGCAGTATTTGCCATATACACAAACTCTAACAGATGGTTTTATCTTGTTTCTGTTGTACATCAAGTGGGCAAAGATAGACTTCCTTTTTCCTTTGGATGAAAACCACACTGCATCTGCAATCTGTAAGATTAATTGAGAATATTTAATTTCTATTAATTTTGCTATTAAAAAAATTAGAAGTAGCTAGATGGTACACTGGATAGAATGCTGGGTTTGGGGTCCAGGAGGCCTGTTTAAATCTAACTTCAGATAGTTACTAGCTCTGTGACCCTGGGCAGGTCATGTACCTTCTGTCTGCTTCTGTTTCCCCAGCTGTAAAATGGGAATCATAATAGAACTTACCTCCTATGGTTTCTGCAAGGCTCAAACAAGATAATGTTTGTAAACAGTGCCTGACACATAGTAATGCTTAAAGCTTTTCTTCCTTCCTTCTTTCATCATTGGAGATTGGCTAAGAATTGTCATATATAAATGTAATGGGATATTCCTTCACCACAAAAAATTGAATATTGAAGAACTTAGGGGAACTTAAGAAGATTTATAAGAACTGATACACAGATATTTTCTAAAAGGTAGGCAGAACTCAGGAGAACAATTTATATGATATAATTATGTAAAGGAAAAAAGCCTTGAAAAACAACAGAATTCTGTTCAATTCAGTAGCCAATCATGACCTCAGAAGACTGACAGTAAGAGATTACCAGAACTACTCAATACCATAGCAGTGTAGACTTTATAGGTACAGAATGAAGCATGAGAAGCATAATGATGGGGAAGATAAGGCATACTGGACTTAGTGTCAGGAAGACCATGATTCACATACTTACTAGCTGGTTATCCCTGGGCAAGTTACCTAACTTCTTTATGCCTCAGTTTCCTCATCTATAAAGTGAGGGAATTAGACTTGGTGGCTTCTAAGATTCCTTCTACCTCTAAATCTATAATCCTATATGGTGTTAGACATAGCCTGTGCACGGTGCTGAACCACATATCTTTGTTACAAAGTAGTGCCCTATTGGAGGAAGTCATTGGGAAACAATAGTGATGTATATGTATATGTGTATGTGTATGTGTATGTATATGTATAAAAGGGAGCCAATAAAACACTTATTTTTAAAATAAAGTTTTTACTGATGTTAAAATGGATGCCTGGGTTATATTATATATAAACTATAAAATGACACATTTGAATCCTACTTCACAAAAACAAAACAAAATTCACACATATGATTCAATCACAAATAATATAACTTTCTGCATGAGGTTTTTACCCAGCTGTCATTTCGTGCATGCTGGCTCATTGATTACAGTACATTGCCTACTGTGTCTGACTCACTTCCAGTTGGACAAGAGCTTTGCATTCTTCATCATTGTTTTGTCAGTCTTTGATGATGATAATGTTGAATTTAATTTGAGATTGGGAAAGTGGGGTATAGAACAGGTGGTGCCAAATGATAAGCCTTGGCTTTAACATTTATTTTTTAATTAAAAATTTGAGTCGACTTATATATGAGGTCAACAGATACACCATAACAGATGGTAGCTATTTCTCTAAAGAATATGCCACCATGTTTGCAGCCTGTAACCAACCATGCTCTCCAACTGTGTTATAAAATCTTGCAAAATTTCATAACAAGCAAAGTAGACCAGAAAGGAATCCATAACAACCATTTAACCAACCCTTTAGCTAAACTATAAACAATGTATGGCAAGGGCCTATTACATCTCTCTAACATGAGCATATTGCTGTATGCCTCTTATTAGAATATGATTTTGTCATTAAGATCCTAACCCAAGTTACTAAACTTCTACTTCAAGGGGGCATTCTGTTTCAAGGCTATGGGGGCATCCTGGCTACATTTCTTAAGCCTCCAATAGTCAAATAGATCTCATTGGTGTAGGTGTTTCCTCCAATAATAAAGATTATATCCCCTCCAGGTCTTCCCATTCTGTATGACTCTCATCTATATCCTCACATAAATTAACCATGTGGGGTTCACTCAAAATGCTGAAGCCCTTCTGCACTTTCTGTTGACATTACAAAGGTTCCAGTGAAATATACAAATAATGAATACCTCTTGCTCTTGCCACATGATGAGTAAGGGCTAGAGGATGAGCCAGTCCTCTGCCACCCAAGAGTCATGGGAACTTCTAGCATGTGGAAACTACATTAGGAAATTGTAGTAGCTGAATTTTGCCTGAGACTGTAGTTGCCTTTTCCCTTTTATTTCCTTTCCTGAGTAGGTGTCTGTGAATCTATCTTGTGATGGACATGTCCAGGCTTAGGGATGAGAGGTCCTGAGGTTCATCAGGCTCAAATGCCTATTGGTAAGGGGAAGTGGCTATGTGCCCTGGGGAAGTGAATTCTCTGTGCCTCCATTTTTTCATCTATAAAATGGGGAAAATAGCACCTACCTCCTAGGGTTGTCGTGAGTGAAATATTTATAAAGTGCCCCACAAACCTTTAAGCACTATATAAAAGCTAGTTATTCCTTTATTTTGACCAGAAAGGGCAGCCATCAGCAAGAGAATATCCAAGGATTGTTTGGATGGTAAAGAGTTGAGTAGAACTGGGGCATGCCTATTTGTTAGTCCCACAAACTGCTTTATGTTATGATGCAATTTAAGTATCAGCCTCTTGATATATTGTAACAGTAGTTACAGGTTATTACTGTATCCTTTTTAGACCTGTCATTTCCCATTATGAATCTTTCTTCTTTTCGCATTTCTTTTATGTGTAGGAAAGAAATACCTATAAACACCTGATTCATATTCAGGCCCTAGCAATGAGTCCAAAACCCAAGCTTTAAGTAACTTGTCTCCTCTTGATCAGATTCAGAAAATTCCAGGCAATTTTGTTTTGTTTTGCTTTGCTCTAATCAATCTTTGATAATTATATTCTATCCTTGGCCAAGTTGAATCTATCGTTGCTATATTTTAAACTGTGGTACACAAACCCAAATCCTATATTCAACACCACTTTCTTCGGCAGCTATTCACTTCCCAAATCTGCCTTTCTCTGCTCAACTCTCCAGGCTCCAAAGAATAATAATGGTGCCAAAACTCATTCTCCTAATGGCTTCAGTCTTTTGCCCAGAATTTCATAATCCTTAGCAATGTTTTCTAGCTTCCTTCTGGCAGCAGTATTTGTCTTCTTATGAATCGCCTGTAGTAGGTAGTGGTTGTCAAGTTAGACAATACTGCAGAGGCTTTCCTTTATGCCTTGGATACATGCCCTAGGAAGACCACAGACCTTCTTCTCTTACCTTCTTCTTCTAACCCTAGTTTCTAGATAACTTGATGTCATCTATGGACCCACAACACTGAGGATAGGATGTTGCCTCCTTAAATATCCATCTCCCCATTTATAGAAAAAACCTCATGTCTATTACTTAGCTCCTAAGGTCAGTGATCCTTCTTTCTTTCTTCTGTCACATTCTTCCATGATCCAAAGTCTTTACACTAGTTATTTATGTGCCTTTATGGATTACAATTCATTAAAGAGTTTGACTATTTTTTTTCATCTTAGTACCCATGGTGGTGGATGGCTAGATGATGCAGTAGATATCCAAATCTGGCCTCAGACACTTGCTAGCTTTGTGCCTGGGCAAGTCACTTAACCCTGTTTGTTCCTCATCTGTAAAATGAGTTGGAGAAGGAAATGGCAAAACACTCCAGCATCTTTGCCAAGAAAATCTCAAACGAGGTCACAAAGATTTGGACATGACTGAACAATGACAAACCCATGGTGGTACTTTTCTTTCATAGTTTTTCTTTTCTCTTTTTTGGAGGGCAGGGAAGGGGAAGCAGAGATCAGACCTCTGGTTTCATGGATGTGGCAAACTCTCAGTGTTGAAACTCCTTCACCAATGCAGAATGAAATTGCTTCTACAATTTATAATTTTAGAGAGTTGTCTGCGTCGTTGTGAGATTAAGTGATTTTCCCTCAGTCAAACAGTCAGTATTAGCAAATTTCAAGGAAAGTCTTCCTGACTTCAGGAGTCAGGATAGAGGCCAGACCTCTATCCACTCTGCCATCTTACTCTTCTACATGTAGTAGACACTGCATGAATGCATCAGGGGAAACATTTATTTGAAATGAAAAGGCACTTACTATATATAACAGTGACTCCCTCAGCTCCCCACATCTTTAGGCCAAGCGTGTTACGTTTCACCCCTCCCCCACCATTCTCTGGTACTCTTAAGGGAGCCTGGGGGCATCAAGGCTCTCTGCCATTGGCTTCAACCCCTAAGATGGCATTCCCCAAATTATAAGTGGTCCCTTACATCTCAGTTTCATTTAATAGTTAGCATTTACAAAGGAATATTTATTTCAAAGGAGTAGCAAGAATAAACTAATATTCTGCCCATAAGTAGAGACATGATCCCCTCCCAACCCCACCACCACTTCACACTCTGGGAAAGTGAAGAGGATTAGGTTCACAGTTTACTCTATTCCTATATAACACAGAGCCAAGTCCCAAGTCCAATCTGTCCTTGGGCTCCAGTCTGTGAACCCTGGCTTTTCAGGGCTTCCCTTCTGGGCTGGCTGGCTGATTGGCTAGATATCTGGTTCGGAATGCTGTCTCTACAGTTCATGGCTCAAAGGTCCCAGATCTACTAGGGATTCTACTACCTTTGCCTTGAACTGAAAGGACAAATGAAATAGAAGAAATCAAAACAAAACCCAAGCCCATGTCTTGGGGCCACAAAGGGAAGATGGGGTGGAGGGGAGGGTACCAGTTCATGGCGCCTGTGCAGTGGTTGAACAAGACCTTCACTCTGTCTGGACACTGCAGAGAGCGGAAAGAGGAAGAATGTTCCAATATGGATGCTTTCAAGATACTGCCTGTTCCAGCTTTGCAGCCAATGAAATTTGGTATCCATGTGGTAGAGGAATGCATAATATCTTCTCCCAGAAGCAGGGTGCCTTCATCTTCGGTGATCTGGGCTTACTCAAATCAAAGCCCAGGTTTTATATATACCAAACAGAGTACTAAATGCTGCAGACATAAATAAAAAATTAAAGATAAACCCCTCCTCAAGAAGTTTACATTCTAATGGGGGATGAGGGAATACACATAAGGGAACTGGTGGCCAAGGAACTTGCAGCAGTCCAGAAAGTTACAGCGATGGACGGCAGAGACATAAAGCAGTAGGTTGGCACATCCCTTCCAGGAGCAATGGCAAAGTTGATTTGATCCTAGTTCTGGATGGGAATGGGAGGGGGGGAAGAGCAGGAGACATGGGGGAGAAGACTATTATAGAAGTGAAATAAAACAATCTGGGACTGCCTGAAATAATAATACAGGTGAAAAAATCGCCTATCAGAACAGAAGGGACCCAGGGCAGAAGTTCTGAAGATAAAAGTTACAACTTTCAGGGTAAGACCACTGGTCTGAGCCAGTAGGCAACTGGGGAGCCTGTTGAGAAAACGATCAGGGAGAAGAAAATGAACTGAAATCTGTCTATTAATTAAGTGGAGTCTAAACTTTGTTTCTGTCCTAATGCTTAACATCATATTTTACACATAATTGGAACTAATAAGCAGGTGTTGATTGTCAAATTAATAACTCTCTGGTCCCTTTCCTTCCATGGAGACTCATCCTTCAACATCCTATCATCTCTAATTTATCCATTTTGTCTGTTTCTATATTTGCATTTGCTTTCTTAATACAGGACACACCTGTATGTACATTGAATTTGGAGTCTAACAAATTCAAATTAATCCTGAGACTTTCTTGCTTGTCTGCCCCTCCCTCCAACAGCTGGTGCATGAGTTTATGGGGCATTCAATTTATTAGTGTTGGACAAGTTAATTGCATAGTTGCCACCAAATAGTACGTGTTGTTCATAGTAACTAGACATAATGCCTTTGAAAACGTCAGTAATTATAGAGTAACTTTGTTTCTCCCAACAATTGTGTAATTAACTCTAGCCACCACTTCTTGCAAAATCCTTTGGCCTACGCTGAGAGCCTGGGCTAAATATAAATGCAAAAATAATGACCTGGTTTTATGTATAAATGATTGATTTAAAATTTAAATCTGTTTTCCAGCTATTCTGCCTCTGCTTTGATTAGTAAGGTTAGTACTAGGTGCAACTTACAGGAACACTCCTGACTGGAGCAAAAAGCCTTACCATCTGAGACAACTAGGCAGAGTCAACAAACCATGACTGGGCAGAGGAGAAATAGCGTGTGCTACACACAAATAATCGCAATGGTTACCCTATCAATGCACGTCTATGTCCAGTTGATTAAATACATATGTGGCAATACGATGTGATTTTCTGTCCAAATTGAACTGAATAATTCAGGCCATGTACTTCTGAGGTATTACTGCACCTTGAATGATGATCAAAGTTGCAAAGTCTTTGATTTTCTGTCTTAAAAATTCAGGAAGTAAAACTGACTAGAGATCATAGCTTTGACCGTGATTGATTTGGAATTGACCATAAAAACCTTCTGGCTCAAGGAATTCAACAGGTAAACTTTACAAAAACCCACAATGCTCTTGTGCCAAAGGAACACATCATCCCTACTCTCCCGTTCTCCCTCTTATATTATCTATATATCCATCCCCAAATTTTAGAGGGAAACATATAATTTTCCCTACCACACTATTTCCGTATCATTTTAAAGTCTTTAATATATGTTTAAAAAAAGAAGCCTAGCCTGGCATATAATGGCACTTAATAAATGCCTGTTCCCTTCCTTTTTCTGCTTCCCCTTCAAGTATCAGCTAAGGACTCACCTTCTGCAAGAAGCCTTGCCCTGTCCTCCTTAATCTTCATGCATTCTCTCAGATTATCTCCAATTTATTCTGTCTATATCTTGTTTGTACGTCTTGTTTGCCTGTTGTCTCCTCCATTATATTGTGATTTCTTTGAGGTTTTTTTCCCCTATTATTGTACCTCCAGGACTTAGTCTGCCATATAGTAGGCACTTAATAAATACTTGTTGGCTGACTGACATCTTCCCCATTCTGCTCCTAGGGCAATTGAATTGGCAGCAGCAACAGGAACCACTCTGAGTAGAAAGCTATAGAAGAGTCATAAAAGAAGCTGTTGACCAAAGGCGAGGGAAGAACTTCTATCATGGCGTTGAATGGTCAGCTGCTGAGACCAATCTTCAGAAACTTGGGTGGTGTGGAAAAGGGAAGGGAGATCAGACGAATAGCAATCATAGTTCCTGGATTCACCATGTGAGCAGCAGCTCAGAATAATATACTAACATGGTTGCCACCCTGTACACAATTCTGACTATAAAATATCAATAAAACAGACATAAAAGGAATTGTATGTGTATATTTTCTAAATAATATCTACTGATATTTTTGTGTATACTACAGATATGTTCAGGTTCCCATTATATTTAGAAAAGCTTTTCTTTGCCTGAATAAGCCCCTCTGCAACCTCTTCCTCTCACTTCCACTGTCAAAGTTGTGGAAAAAGTAGTCTATGCTAAATGCTATCACAGAATTGAATAGAAAACAAAGCCCATCAATTGGGTGGTAGTTAAACAACGCATATATACATATACATATATATATATATATATGTATATATGAACCACATATCCAAAGTCACTAAACTGTGCATTCCTTTTGATCCCTTTTGACTACTACTATGCTTTTACTGAAGTTAGACCCATCTATATAGACATATTTAGAGCAGATTTTTTGTGATTGAAAAGAACTTGAAACTAAGTGGCGTACCCATCAGTTGGGGAATGGTGAATAAATTATGATACATAGATGTAATAGCATATTATTGTGCCATAAAAATTTATAAAAGGGACGATTTCAGTGAAATCCCACAGATTTAAATGAACTGGTGCACAATAAAGGAGCAGAACCTGCAGAACAATTTATACAAATTGTAAAAAAAATTAATAATTTTTTTAACTTTGAAAGACTTAAGAACTCTGATCAATGACCAACAAAATTTCAAAGGACCAGTGATGAAGCATGCTACTCACCTTCTGACAGAGAGGTGCTGGATTCAAGATGCTGAATAAAGCCTATTTTTTTTTGAACATGGCCAGTATGGGAATGTGGTCAGCTGGGTGTCACAGTGAATAGAGTGCTGGGCCTGGAGTCAGGAAGACCCATCTTCCTGAACTCAATTCTAGCCTCAAACACGTACTAGCTGTGTGACCCCGGGCAAGTCACTTAACCCTGTTTGCCTCAGTTTCCTCATCTGTAAAATGACCTGGAAAAGGAAATGGCACACTGCTGCAGTGGCTTTTTTTGCCAAGAAAACTTCAAATGGGGTCATGAAGAGTTAGACATGACTGAAAAACAACTAAACCACAACAATGTGGAATGTGCTTTGTTTGACTATACATTTTTGTTACAATTGTTTTGTTCTTTTTTAACCAATGGTGGAAGAAAAGTAGGAAAGATAGAAAATAAATTTTTGTTGATTAGAAATTTTTAGTTCAAAAACATAGCTTGTATTCAGTCAGAAACCCTTGGATAGATTCCACATCACCAGAACCCCCAGAAAAAGAATACTGATTCTATGCACTTCTAGATTCACTCATTTGTTTCCTTCAAGGCTTCAAAATCTCCCTAGAATATTGCAATTTCTGTCCCTCTTCAGTTTCTCTTGCCATGCCACCCTGACTTCTAAAGCCTCTAGTGGGAGATCTCATGAGGCAACAAGGAAAGTAGGTTTGTTTTGGTTTGGAGCATGAGACAAGACTGGTTGTATCACTTCCCTCTTGATGGGTCTGATGGATGTGAATGATTAAGATCCATGAGAACAGTTCAAGAAAGACCTCTCTTTTAGAGGAAAAAAAAGCCATGGCAGAAGTCTCCCTCGAAGAGAGTAAAATGGAAATCCATACCAGGTCAAGTCATAGCTCACAGGATAATTAGATCCAAGGATTTAGGCACAAAACCAAAACTAGAGTAGGGCATCTGGGCTTTGCCCCCAGAATATTAAAATTTAACAGGCATCTACAGCACCATCCTGAAGTATGCTTCTTTTCCTCAGTTCACAAGAGCCTACCCCCGCTACTTCCCACTTCCATCATCAGTGTAGAAATCTTGCTGATTGTCCAGAGATAAAGCAGTTACACCCAAAATCAACTGTCTACTATCCCCACCCCCACTGTGCCTCAACGTGTACTAAATACCAAAATTCCTAATATAACTCTTCCTGGGCAAGAGGTAGGTAAGATGATAGTAGTGTTCAAAAGTCAGGACTCATAGTTTCATGAATTTAGAATCCAAAGGTATGTCATGGGTCATCTTATCCAGACTTCTTATTTTTCAGATAAAAAAAAGTGACTTTCAAATAAAAACACTGACTTAACGAAGGCCACAGAGGTAATAATCAGAAAAGCCAGAATTTGAACAGTCCTCTAACTACAAATCTAACACCCATCCCAGTGTAGCATGGTACATAGAGATGAGGAAAACACACAAAAATGGGGACAGTAGGCCCAACATAACTATGGCTTGTCTCACCAAGACAGAGTTCTTTTACAATAGCAACACACTAATTAGGCCACCTCATTATTCAAATACAGTGGCATTACCACTATCTCAGATAATTTAATCCTCACAACCATTCTGTGAGGTAGGTAGGGCAAGTATTATTTTTTCCTCTGTGGGACTCAGCAAGATTAAGCTAATTGTCCAAGGTCATGTAATTAGTCAGTGGCAAAACTTGATAGAACTTAAATTACAACCCAAGTCTTCTGATTCCATCTCCAGTGATTTTCCCATTTTACCACATCTGTAGGTTAAACAGCCTTATGTGGAATGGCCCAAGTATCACCATTTATGACTCTGTAAATGGATTTTGGGAACACGTCCAATTTGTAAGTTACTGGCTATCTGTAGTTGAAAAAGGAGGGTGTTAAGGAACAGAAGAAATGAAAGAGGAAGAAAATCATTCCATGAACTTCCTGGGGAAATGAATGACAGAAAGATGTGTTATAATATGAAACTCCAAAGGAAAATACTGTAGGAGTGAACATAAGGATTGTATTATAGAAACAAATAATGTGATGGTATGCTAAAGGGAGGAGATAGAAGAAGGAATGTCTAAAGATAAAACAGAAAGGAAAGAAGCATTAGAAAGTAAAAGGGAATGGAGTTCCCTTGGACATTGGAGGAGTGCTCTGTCCCTAGTTTTTATTCAACAAATACCTATTAGAACCTACATTGTGCTAGGCACTAGAAGAAATATAAAGATAAGAGCTTACATATATATTGTAGACATATAGATACATACACACACATATGCACACACATATTTTTGAAAACACTTTAAGTGCAAGTACTAGAATTCCACTTTATAGATGAGAAAACTGAATCTCAGAGAAGTTAAATGACTTACCTGTGGTCACGAAGTTAAGAAATGTCAGTTAGGAATTGAACCCAAGTCTTCTGAGCAACAGTCCAGGTCAGAGGTGATAAGCGCCTAGGATGGCGGCTGACTGAATAGAGAAAAAGAGAAAATATATGAGAGATATTGTGGAGAAAGAAATGACAAGATTTGGCAACTGGTTGGATGTATTCAGTAAGTGACTCAAAGATAAGCAAAACAAATTACTCTGTAGGGACAAAGTTTGTGGAAAAGGAGAGAAAAACAATCCGCAACTAGAAGGATAAGGATGGTCTTATGGTGTTAGTGACACGGGTTTTAAAGAGTGAGTAAGAATTCAACAAGTAAAGAAGGGGAAGGAAACAGTTGTGAACTAAGCATGGAAGTAGAAAATTGCAAGGCATGTATGTATTGGAGAAAGAAAATAGTTTAGTTTGGCTGGAATATGATGTCCATAGAGAAAAGTAGTGTGGGATGAGACTGGAAAGGTAAGGTGACACCAGATTGTGGAAGTCAGGCAAAGGAGTTTAAACATTACTTGGAAGTTAATATTAAAACCATTTTTAAAAATTTCGAGCATAACTAGCATGGCCAGAGCTATACATAAGGAAGATTAGTCTGGAAGCATGAGAAGCATGGTTTGGAAGAGGGAGAGAAAGTAGAAGTGGGAAGACCTCTGTCAGAAGGCTGTTTGCCTAGTCCAGGCAGATGGTGATTTAAAAAAGCATGTAATAAGGTCCCTTTTCCATACCAGCTCAGGTGAACTTCCTGGTATCTTGTATCTGAACCAACCAAAAAATCATCCTGGATTTGAGAATCTATCAGATTTCACTGAATTTGGGTCTTGCAAATTATTCCCATCATTGAGAACACTTATGTCATATCACATTCCACAGCCCTGAAATTTTACCCCGTTATGCTCAGTAATACAAGCCAGAGCTGGCCAGGCAAATTCTATTGGATCCAAATAATGAGGAACAGGTGGTAATTATGGAATATTCCCAGCTTAAATAAGACCTAAGTAAATTGTTTCAGTCTAGCAAAGGCTAAAGAACAAATACACACACAGAAAGAAAAGAGTGCCAAAATGAGAAAAGCTTAGAGGTAAAAACCAAAAGAGGTGGGATCAGTTCTGTTCAGTTCTCTATTTCATGCCTTTACTAAGATGAGATCATTTTCAATAGAATATTTTCCTGTTTTTTGCCTCGTTTCATTTGAATTTTTTCAAATTCGCATTTTAGCATGAATTTTTGCTATTGTTAGCGTCCATATTTTTTGCTTGTATCTTCTTAAATATGACATTTATCCCACTCCATTTTTTATTGTAGTTGTTGTTTCTCCTTCATTCTCAAAGACGACCAATGACATCATGAAGGTGACATCTTGGCTCACAAGTGAATTGGATTTGAATGAGGCAGAGCGGTGAGAAGTCAATAGCCTCACTCTCTCCTCCAGAGTCACCGAAGTCCAGTGGCAAGACAAAAATCAAGATGACCAGCAATGGCCCAGGAGGCAGTGGGTGACCTTGGCCTTTCTAAATTAAAAAGGCTTACCTATCTCCTGTCCTCCCTAATCTCCTATATCTGTGATAATAAATTTTCTCTACTTAGACCTTTTGGTATACTTGTTTTGCAATTTTTATTAATTTTAACTGTTAATTTATTATTCTTTTCTTTATTCATAGCAAAATGGGAAAAACAGGATTTATCTGCTTAGCAAATGTGTTTTATTTGATGATTTTCAAACAAGAGCTCAAGTTCCCATTCCCTCTAGTCACATGACCAGCATCCTAGCCCAGGCCCTCCTCACCTCTCCTTTAGAGTAATTGTAATGGCCTCCTAATCGGCTTCCAGTCTCACCCCTTTCTAATCCAATCCTCTACACTGCTGCCAAATCAATATTCTTAAAGTACAAGTCTGACCATGCCACCCTAGGCTCTTGGAAGGATTCACAGAAATGAATAAGTTCCAGCTCGTTAGCAGAATACATGCCACATGACTGTGACCTGGCACAGCAATCCTATTTATTGACCAAGTCAGCTGTCTTAATGATCAAAGTGGATTTACCACACAATCCATTTGCTTGTGGTGGTGTGTACAGAAGGTGATGTCAGCTAAAATGATGAGGTCAACTGTATATAGCAACTCACATTAGCAGCTGCACATGATCTGTGTCATCATTATCGACACTGGCTTTCTCTCTTTTTACTAACCATATGGTTGGTCCCCAAGTGCCTCATCTCACCACACATGATGACTTTGCCTTATGCCTGTTGCTCCCAAAGCCCTGGGGAGAGCATATTTTGCCTATTTCCTCCCTGTTACTATCTTTGTCCATCTCTACCTATTCCCAGACACAAAAAGATAGGGTGTTGCTGAGGCGAGAACTTGATCATTTCTAAAATTAGGAGTTTTCACCTCATTAGTGAAGCAGTTCCATCATATTTATTTTAAGATGGAGCATAGGGAGATGTTACAGTACTTAAGGAAATTTTCATAATTTCCTTGGCAACAAAGAGCCAAAATTAAGAGAGCAGTGACCAGCTGCTTTGACTGAGGTACAGTGGGAATCAGAGTCAAAGATCCTATGTTCAAATCCTGTCTCTACTACTTACTTCCTATGTGACCTTAAGGAGGTCACTTTACCTCTATGGACCTTAGTTATCTCATCCAGTTTGGAATCAGATGGCCTCTGACACCCCTCATAGCTCTAAGTTACAATCCTATGATCTTTTTCATCACTACTACTCCTCCATTCGGAGATAAAGACCAACAAAAGAACCTGAGCCTACACTTAATATAGGTTTGAAAATGCTTGATGCCCACAGCAGATTTTTAATGAATGTTTATTGCATTGAATTTAATTGGAGGCTTCAAGAAATAGTTTCTTTTGGGGACTAGACACTTTTAAGAAAAATAACAGTATCTTGGTTGGTAGAATGAAATTTAAGATAAAATAGAGAAAAGTGAACCCTAGAGAAAATGAAAGAATATTACCAATGATCATGAGGTCTATCGTTGCTGTCCATTGAAGGCAAAGGATTCAGAAAAGAATGTGGTTTCTGGGAATAGGATCTGGCCTTCTGGATTTGAGCTTGAAATATAGAGACGGAGGCAGCTAGGTGGCGAAGTGAGTAGAGCATGGGCCCTGGAGTCAGGAGGACCTGAGTTCAAATCCAGCCTCAGACACTTGACACACTTACTGGCTGTGTGACCTTGGGCAAGTCACTTAACCTCAATTGCCCTGCCCTTCCCACCCTCCCACCAAAAAACAAACAAACAAAAAAGAAATATAGAGATGACTGATTCCTGGCCAGAGATGGGATACAACTCACAAAGTCTTACTAGACTTTGCTGTGTGTCCTGTATATGTAATTAAAAGAGTTTTAAACTAAAAAGGAGAGGAAGAGAGAAAAGACTGTATTTGTATATTTCCCAAGCTAGATACCATGGAAAACATCTACAGCGAAGGAAGAACAGCAGTAGAAGTACCCAAAAGTTCACAGGAGACAAAATCCAAGAAAAGAGTGAGTATTCAAACAATCTTGACCTCATATATCTATATATAAATATCCAGTGGTTAGGCAATAAACAAGAGGAACTAAAGGCTCTGATCAAGGAGGTGAATTTGACTTCACAGGGGTCACTGAGATGAGACTTGGTGCTCTGAAATCCATGACTTGAACATGGCTCTGAGTAGCATAACTTTTTCAAAAGAAACAGGATAGATAAAAGAGGATGGGGTAGCACAGTATATTAAAAAGGTACATTCATATGAGGAAATCCAGGAACCAGAGGTGGGAATCATAGTGGAGAGTATTTGTGTGAAAGTCAGTGAAGAGAAAAACAGAAGTGATTTTTGTTATAGGGTATACCACAGACCCAGAACTGAAACAGGAAACAGATGAGTAGTTTGTGAGACTTACCATTAGTCTGTTGCAGAGGCATGCTATAGTAGTAATGGGGGAGGTCAATCACCCAGACATCTAACAGATCTCTCTTTCTGCCAAAAGAAACAGCTAATAGATTGATTTGCCATAGTGATCATGTTACCCTTCAAAAGATAGAGGAATCAACAAAGGGAAATTCTATTCTGGACTGGATCCTCACTAATAGAGAGGAACTGTTTGCTGGGATAGAAATGGCAAGAACTGGGACAGAGGAAAGGAGGAAGTGACCATTCCCTCCCAGAGTTTGTGATAGAGAAGAGGCAACAGGCAGAGTCTAACATGTACCCTAATTTGGGAGAAACAGATTTGCAAAGTGTTTAGAGAAAAGATAAGTAATATATCATTGACTAAAATTCTACTAAGCAAGTCAACCCAGGAGAAAGAAAGGGAAGATCCTCAAGTCAAGTCAAGCATTTGTTAAGCATTTACTATGTGTCAGACTGCTGGAAATACAAATACAAGCAAAAAAGAAAGATAGCTTATGTCCTCAATAAGCTGCCATTCTAACGAGGAAAGATAACATTAAAAGGGGGAATGAAAAGCATGAGAGGATGGTGGAAGGAGGGAGAAGGGGGGAGAAAAATACATGCAGAGGAAAGGCAGTGAAATCTGGAATATGATGAATAGTTGGTCTAGATCCTTTCTCAAAATGCAGGTTCCAGGAGGAACTACAAGGAGGGATGTTTCATACTGAAAAGACTACAGTGTTAAGGCAACTTCTAGTGTGAAGACAGTTTGGGCATTGTGGCAAAGTCCAGGACGGCAGAAGCAGAGCTAGGGGAGAAAATGAAAGATGGCTGTAAAATAAAACCAGCTCTGCCAGTTCCTTTATTTGGCTCTCCAAAGGAAACCTATCCAGGGGTAGGGAACCTGAAGCCTCGAGGCCACGCACTGCCCTCTAAGTCCTCTGGTGCAGCCCTTTGACTGAATCCAAACGTCATAGAACAAATACCCTTAATAAAAGGATTTGTTCTGTAAAACTTGGACTCAGTCAAAAGGCTGCACCCAAGGACCTAAAAGGCCCTGGCCTCCAGGACCCAGGTTCCCCACCTCTGCATAGATGCCCTTCCTTCTAGTTAAGTAAAACTTTCTTTTGTCTTACAGTTTCATTTGGCAAAACTGATCATTTACTTCCTATAGTAAAATGTCCACTCAGTAACAAGACAATTCATATTGAGTGTCAACGTATTAGTTAATG
Source organism: Trichosurus vulpecula (assembly GCF_011100635.1). NCBI lineage: Eukaryota > Metazoa > Chordata > Mammalia > Diprotodontia > Phalangeridae > Trichosurus > Trichosurus vulpecula. Next base: position 217,578,869 of record NC_050579.1, on the reverse strand, counting down.
TTTATAGTTGGTCTGTAAACCATGTGCTTCTTAGCCCACTCTGTCCCATTTCCTTCCCCTTTGCCACCATCACTGCAGAAGAAGAGGTCCACAGAGCATTGAGGACCATTTTTTTTTATTATGAGTTGCCATAGGCACAGAACTCATTATCAAGCAGCCAACCTAAAGCCTCTCCATATTCAGCTAGCCTGGCCTTCAGAAAACAGTATGTCTCTAGGACCATATTCAAAGACTTTCCAGCATAGTAGATCCTGCATTACAAGAACCTAGAGTCACCTCCAAGCAATGATGAGACATCAGAAGTGGACTTTATAGAGAAATAGAAGCATTGAAACTAATGAAGTGCCAAGGAAAAAAAGAGAAGAAGAAAAAAGAAGACGAATTTATATTTACATAATACTTCACAGTTTGTTACAAAGAACTTTACATTTTCTCTTTGAATCCTCATGACGATCATGTGTTTGGATATTATATAAGATTCCAGTGAAGCTGTTATCTCACAGATGTTGGTATTCATTCCAATGAAGTATATCACAACCCATTCATACCTGTCCTATGTTGCTTTTGCATGTCTTCCTATAATTTCACTATGTGGTGCCCACCCAACATGATAGTAGCCTTCCTCAAGTTTTCAATATCACAAGGATATCAATGGAGCACACAGGCTATTGCTTTCTATTGGCTATTCATTGTCCTCATCTCATGATGGACCTATCTTGCCTTTCTTTGATGATATCTATTATGCCACTTGTCTTTATTTTACATATAAGATAAGTAAGGTGTTGAGAGTGGTTGCCCAAACATACATAACTAGTAAGTTGACAGGGCTGGTGCAATGGATAGAGGTGCTGGGCCTGGAGTCAGGAAGACTCATTTTGCTGAGTTCAAATCTAGCCTCATACACTTACTAGTTGTGTGGCCCTTGGCAAGTCATTTAACCCTGTTTGCCTCAGTTTCCTCATCTGTAAAATGAGCTGGAGAAGGAAATGGCAAACAACTCCAGTATCCTTGCCAAGAAAACCCCAAATGGGGTCATGAAGTGTCAGACACGATTGAACAACAACATCACAAAAGACCAAAATTGGAACAGGAAAGTATGAATTCCTATAGCACAAGGAGGACAAGACACAGTCCCACAGTTGATTGAAATAATTGTGTCAGATCCCTACAAATCTCCAAATGCAAAGAAGTGAAGGAATAAGAACCTATGTATGCCAGAGATAAGCAATAAGAGCAGTGCTGGAAAGACAGATCATACTGAGGATGAGGAACAAGGAGGGACAAAAACAAGAGTGAAGTCCAAGCCAAGACCCTAATGGGTTAACAGAAAGCAGGACTAGGGTCACAGCTGGGAGTTCACAAAGGCAAATGATTGAGAGGGTTAGCCAGAAGTGCCTAAAGAGTCTTTGTGCAAGACCAAAGTCAGGAAACAAGGACTAGTTTGTATTATGTAATGAATTAGAAAGAGGCAATATCTTTCTGTCATGACAGGCTGTAATATCAATTAAGTTGGAACTTTTTTACTGTTTTACAATGATTGATTCTCTTTGATTGAGTCTAACTAGGTGCTAAACCCCAGGCCCAAACCCCTAATTACTAGGTGCTAAGCTGATGTGGGTGTGAAGCCCCCAGGGCCCTAAGGGGAGTTGCTAAGACCAGAGTCGATAGTATGCACCTAAGTTCTGGTCACTCAGATGACGTCTGATGATGTCCAAAGACTGTATAAAAAGAGAGAACAGAGCTATTTGCTTGGGGGCTCTGAGCCACGGGAGGAGTGGCACGTGATTCTGGGCCAGCTGTTGTTATGAGCTCCCCAGCTCCTGAACTCAGATGTTGATGGTTTCTTGGTAACTATGAATTGTATTTGGTCTGTTTATAATGTATGTTTATAATTTGTTTGCATTTGCTCTGAAGTGCAGGTTGCTGGCTTTTTCTCCCGAACTAAGTGAATGATATTTGTGTGTTGGATTGAAATAAGATTGTTAACCCTTTAACGTTGCTTTCCTTAGTAAAGCAGACCAAAAGAAGCTGTGCTGGCTGCTTCTTGTTGTTGGGCTTATGTTGGTCTTTCACCCCTACAGCAGCTGCTAGCCGAATTGTTGCTACACAGGCTATCCAATCTTTCCCCTCAGTGTGTATGCCAGGACCTTCAAGTATCTGCCTTTAGTGACATAGAACGGTAATCAATATTAGTTGTATATACAGAGTTTCCCTAGATCCCAGGACATTTTAGCTAAATACGGAGGTGGATGAGAATTATCGTATTTTTAATTTTATCTTTCATTTAAACTTATAACAAAATGAACTGCACTGAGTATTTCTTAAGGCTATCATTGATACCACTCTATGAAGTATGCCAATGTCTCATTATGTCATGGAAGTGGCCCCAGGTTCTTCCAGGCTTTGCCAACAGATTATAAGCTTTGAAAGGTGTTATGGTGCAGAACAAAATTCAAGTAAGATATCCATCATGGATTGTGTCTGCTTTCTGAGAACCAGCCCAGTTAAGTAAAGGGAGACTCCTCTTCTGTAGGCTGACCGCTGGGTAATGAATGACTTGGACATGGCAACACATGAAACAAGAAAGAAAAATAACAAATGGCCTGTATAACTCCTTTCCAGTTCTGTACAATGGTAACGGAGCAGCCAAAGAAGGGGGAAGACAGTATCAAGAATCACATGGTTTTTAGACTTTCCATTAACATTAACTTGACAGTACTCTTAAAGGGAATTTGCATTTATATGGCTCTTTGCGGTTTGTTACAAAGCACTTTAAAAACATTTTCTTTTTGAATGCTAGCTACAATCAAATGAAGTGGTTGTGCAAATATTGTTGTCTAAAACTCCAATGGATATGTATCCAAAAAACCATTGAGCAAACATACTCTTTGGGGACAGTTAAGTGGCATAGTGGATATAGCACTGGGCCTGGAATCAGGAAAACCTGAGTTCAAAACCAGCCTCAGACATTTACTAACTGTGTAACCTCGAGCAAGTCACTTGGCCTCTGTTTACCTCAGTTGCCTCATCTGTAAAATGAGTTGGAGAAGGAAATGGTAAACCACTCTAGTATCTTTGCTAAGAAAACCCCAAAGGACATCACAAAGAGTTAGACAAGACTGATAATGACTAAACAACAACCTCCCGGGGTTGTTGTGAGGACCAAATGAGATGATTATTGTAAAGTGCTTAACACAGTACCTAGCACATAGTAAGCACTATATAAATGTTAGCTGTAATAATAATAGCCATTATTATTATTAAAGAAACTGAGTTGTGGGGGACAGGTAGGTGGCACAGTGAGTAGAGCACCGGCCCTGGAGTCAGGAGGACCTGAGTTCAAATCCAACCTCAGACACTTGACACACAAGCTGTGTGACCTTGGGCAAGTCATTTAACCCCAACTGCCCTGCCTTCCCCCCTGGAAAAAAAAGATTATAAAAAAAAGAAACTGAGTTGTATGAATTTTGACATTCTAGCTACAAATGAGACCAAAAACCAGAAGGAAGTTGTTGCTAAATGGAAGGATGGCCTGCAAGTTCTCCATGGATAAGAAGCCAACCAGCAGTTTCAATTGTGAATCAAAATACAAGAAGAATGATTTTCATGGGACACATTTATCTCATGCCACAGTGCTCATTATAAATATTTACCCAAAAAAGGCCATCCTGAGAATCCCTGTAGCTTATGTGCCAATATCTGTTGCAGAAAATGAAGAGGTAAAGAAACTCCACCCTAGAAAAGTCAATAAAATCCTTAAAATTAAATCAACATACACTGTGGTATTTGGTAACGTCAAACAAAAGTAGGAATAAATAAATTCAATGAGAAGTACAATTGAAAACATGGGCCAGATATAGGAAATGAAAGTGACCAAAGTCTTAGCTTCATATCTCCACAGTATGAATACTTTCTTTGAGGAAAAATCATTAGTTACTAGATATGGCAATCCCTAAATAATATCACAGGGCAGCCAGGTGGCTCAGTGTACAGAATATTGGGCTTGGAATCAGGAAGACTCATCTTCCATGAGTTCAAATCCAGCCTCAGAAACTCACTAGCTGTGTGATCCTGGGCAAGTCACTTAACCCTGTTTGCCTCCGTTTCTTCATCTGTGTAATGGACTGGAAAAGGAAATGGCAACCACTCTAGTAACTTGGTCAAAAAAAAACAAATGGGGTCACAAAGGGTGAGACATAACTGAAACAACTCAACAGTAACAACAAATAACATCACAAAAAATGAAGTTGATCTTAAAAGACTGAAGAAAATTCATTTCTGATGAGGCATGTTATTGAATCAGCTGTCTATGTATAGTCATAGCACCACATTGATCAAGATCGGTTTAAAGCAGAAATAAAAATTAGAGTCACTTAACCTGTTTGCCTTAATCCACTGGAGAAGGAAATATCAATACATTTTGGATAGAGTACCAGGCTGGGAATCAGGGAGACCTGAGTTCAAATCCAGCCTCAGAAGCTTACTAGTTGTGTGACCCTGGGCAAGTCACTTAACCCTGTTTGCTTCAGTTTCTTTATCTGTAAAAGGAGGTGGAGAAGGAAATAGCAAACCACTCCAGTATCTTTGCCAAGAAAACCCCAAATGGGCTCACAAAGAGCTGGACGTGACCGAAACAATTGAACAACAACAAAAATGAGAAAAATCTGGTGTGTAATTGAAACAACTCAACTTTGAGCTATTAAAAAGTTATTGATGATGAAAAATGGATTAGAATGGTAGGAAGGATATCAGTATCAATTAGAGCAGTATCAAGTTGGAGTTAACCAAGTTAAATTAATTATAAGGAGGGAACCAAAGGAACATACAAAGTCTCTAAGGAAAGAGAGATTGTGACCAAAGGGAACATGAGTTTAGAACAAAAACTTGTTTGAAAAATCTTAGGGGATAGTGGAAGATTATGAGCAGTAGACCATCCTAAAGTAGAGATGAGAGATGGCATGCACCAGGAGTCAAACTACTACCACCGCCACCTTCCTGACTATCACCACCCCTTAAAAACTGATGGAGATAAACAAGAACCCACCAATAGCAATATCCCACCACCACCAAACTGGCCCTTCTTTCAGCCCACTCCCCATAGCCATAACCAAGGGGATCATCTCCTATGGAGAAGTAGCCGGATAACCCCACCACTGCAGACCATCTGCCACCCGTGAGACAGGCAAACCAGCCTAGGTAAAGAAGCAAGGCACCTTGAGTGAGAGACAAGAGGTAACATGTGTAGGGAAAATCAAACTATCACTTCAACCACCCACTATAGAGACAGATTCATTTTTGTCTTTACATCCCTAGTACTAGAAGCTGGTTTATTTTTAAGAAACTGATGAAATAGACCAAATATTAGATAATGTGATTTCTTTTTTTTAAATTACCAGTAAAAAAAGTGAAAAAAGAAACATCAAAACAAATTAAGAAGAAATAAAGTATATTATTAGAATTGTTTTTCCCAGTCATATGTCAATAAAATTAACAACTTATATAGATGAACACTTATAAAAATATATATGGAATACCTAAATTAACAGACCAAAATACAGAGACGTTAAACAACATAATCCCATAAAAATAATTTAATAAAGCATAAAGGAACACCAAAAGGAAAAAAAATAGGAGCAGATAGATTCACAAAAAAATGGGCAAAGGAAAATTAATTCTAATATTATACAAATTATTTGCAAAAAAAGAAATTACCTTATCAAATTCCTTCTATGATGCAAATATTTTCCTGATGCTTAATCTAGGAAGAATCAAAACAGAAAAACAAAGCTATAAACCAATATCTTTAATTAATATTAATTGGAAAAATGTTAAATGAAATATTAGCAAAGAGGCTACAGCAACATATGACAAATATTAAATATTATGACCAGGTTGGATTTATACCAGGAACACAGGCCTGGTTCAATATTAAGGAAAGAAGCCCCTACCACAACAGAATATCAAAGTAATTTGGATAAAGAGCTCCACTTTGAAGATTTCCAAGCATTCCATTCATTTTTTGGATAGCGCTAAGGGTTAGGAAATTATTTCTTTTATCAAACCTGAATTTGCCTCTTTGCAATTTCCTCCAAATTCCTCTTGGTTCTATACTCTGTTGCCAAACAGAACAAGTCAACTTGCTCTTCCAGATGACAGCCCTTCAAATAATTCAACACAATCATCATATCACCTCTGAGTTTTCTCTTCTCTAAGATAATCACCCTCTGTTCCTTCAGCTGATCTTCCCACAGCATTTCCCAATTCCATTCTGTTGCCCTTCTCTATAAACTCTATCAGTACCCCTCCAAAATTGTTGTGCCTAGAATTGAACATAATCCTCTAGATATATTCTGACTAATGTAGAATACAGAGTAGAATAGAGTTCTTATTCCTGAAGCCCACTTTTTCTAGAAGGTATGCTTTTCTTAATGTAGCCCAAGATTACATTAGCTTTTTTGGCTGGCATTTCACATCGTTCATTCACATTAAACACGAAGTTCACTAGAAAACATTGAATCTTTTTCAGGCAATCTTTTTTTTAACTATATCTCCCTTGTCCTGTACTTGTGAGGTTGGTTTTTTGAACCTATTTATAAGACTTTCTTTATCTCTATTGAATTTCATCTTCCTTCTCAACTGGACTCAGTCTCTGGTGAGAGAAATGATTATTTCTCTGTCATATTGATCATCAATTATTGAATTAGGACCAGGACTTTTTCAGAAGCTTATAGGTTGTCAAATGTTCAGAAGCTTGAAGGAAATTGCTGATAATGAGATTGAATTAACTTTCTCCTCAATCTTGTTCAGACCACACTCAGATATGGAAGCCCATTGTACTCTACATAGGTTTGTGTAGGGATAAATTCTTTGACTATATTGCTCATGGCTGGGATATTTAAAAGCAAATGACATAATCAAAGTCACATCCCCTAGGCCCTCATTAGAATAGGTCTACCTCTCATTCTAATGTTCATTCTTTCTCATTAATTGTTAATCAACCAGAGTTAATTGCTACCCTCAGGAAAACCCACTCCTCCAAGGGCATATAAACTGCGCCCACCACCATCATTTGTCTTTGGCATTCAAGAGTGTCACTGACCCATTTTATTGGTAATATGGTAGCAATATTAATAAAATTATTAATTACCCAGAAACTATGTCTCTTGAACTTTTTAAATGTCACACCAGATTTTTCAACATCCTCAACAATTGCCTCCCCATCCTGAAAAAACTCTGGTCCTTCTCCTAATTGATGACTGACTCCCTAGGTCAGACCACCACTTCTTGAGGGACCCCTACTATGCCTTACATCACTACTAACTAAACTCTTCCTCTAGATTCCACCTCCTTCACAATCACCTTGATCATTCCCATACCCTTCTCTCCTCCCCTTATTTGTTATCTTTCTCCCATTAGAATGCAAGCTCCTTGAGGCAGAAGTTATTTCATTTGCTTAGAGTAGCATCCCCAGCACTTAGTATAATTCCTGGCACATAGTAAGCAGCTAATAAATGCTCTATTTCTCTATCAGATAGATCCCCAATATTCTAATCTACCAAGAATTTCTTCCTTCTCAGTTTTGTGTCATTCAAAAATTTGATAAGCATGCTACTTTTGCCTTTATCTGAATCATTGTTTGTTTGTTTGTTTTTAATGTTAAACATCTTAGGACCATGTACAGATCCCTAGGGCACACAAATAAAAACCTATTGCCAAGTTATTGATGACTACTATTTTTAGTCTAATCATTTGACCAGTTCCAAATCCATATAATTTTACTATTGTGTAACCTTTATCTCTTCATCCTTTTCACAAGGATAGTATAAAACACTTTATCAAATGCTTTGCTAAAATACAAATAAATAGTATCTGAAACATTCCCTTAATCTACCAGTTTAGAAACTCTGTCAAAAAACAAAGCAAGATTAGTCTGACATGACCTGTCTTTGATGAAGCTCTGATAGCTCTTTATAATTACCACCTCTACTTTTTTTAGAGTTTGATTAAACATCTCTTTAATGATCTGTTCCAAAATTTTTCCCAGGAGCTAAACTCTAGCTCACTGACCTATAGTTTACAGAGTGTCGTATTCTTGTTCTTGTTGTACAGTCATTTCAGTCATGTCCAACTCTTCATGACCCCTTTTGGGTTTTTCTCGGCAAAGATACTGAAGTGGTTTGTCGTTTCCTTCTCTAGCTCATTTTGCAGATGAAGAAACTGAGGCAAACAGGGTTAAGTGACTTGGCTGGGGTCACACAGATAGTAAGTGTCTGAGGCTACATTGGAACTCAGGTCTTCCTGACTGCAGGCCTGGCACTCTATCCACTGTGTCACCTACCTGCCCAAAGAATATCTATAATCTTTAATAGTTTGAAAATTCCGACAATTTTTATCTTTTTCTACTTCTGATGTACACGTCTTATTCTCCACAATCTTTCACTAAAGTATTTCAAAAATCACATTCAACTTGAATTTATTATATATTGCAACTACCTGTTAGAACGCTCCCCTCCAAAAGAAATAGGTTAGTTACATGGTAAGAATTGGGACAAAAGAATGGTTCAGTGCTCCACTGCTATCAAGATAATGTCAAAGGAAATTAAAGAAGCTCCCTTAGGATATTGAGTGTACCCACTGTGGTGAATTTAGGAAAAGACATGGACAAAAGTCATACAGAATAGATAGGCATGGACACGGTATGATGTACTTTGTTGGAGGAAGTACCCACATTGATGAGATCACAGATCTATGTACCTGATGTAGAGAGAGAAGAAAAAGGGTCCAGAAAGGAGCTTGGGAGATGTCCATACTTACTAGGCAGAGAAGGATAGTAATTTGGCAGAGGACACTGAGAAGAAATAGTCTGACTGGTAAGAAGAAAATAAAGTGAAAGGAGTGTTATGGACACCAAAGGAGGAACAAGAAAGAAACTAGGAGGAGGGTGTGGTGATTTTTAGCATTTGTTTCAATACATCAAAAGAACCGTTACTTCATCAGGGCAGATACTCCCTTCATTGATATAGATTACAACCATACATACAGCAGAATAGCTAACACTAATATAGTGCCTACTATGTGCCTGGCACTGTGCTAAACACTTTACAATTATCATCTCATTTAATCCTCACAACAACCCTGGGAAGTAGGTGCTTTTATTATCAACATTATGCAGGTAAGGAAACTGAAGCAAACTGGTTTGGTGTCTGTCTACTGTACCACCTAGCTGCCCCTGAAGTAGAAAATTTCTCATAAATTGCTGTGGCCAAAAAGCTTTTTTATCTGAAAGTTTTATCCAACTTACCTAGGTTGGTCCTCAAATAACGAATTCTTAATTCATCTCTACTCCTTTACTAGAAGCTTTTCCAACTTGGAAAATTGAATGTAATCTCCCTGAGGGGAGACTCTTCATCATTGTTTTCTTTGTATCACTAGCACTTAGTATGAGGTCTAGGCACATGGTTGGTGCTTGATAAATTGTTTTTAAGTTGAACTGGTAGGACCTGTCTTTGAGAATTCAAGATTTATTTTATTTCAATGAAGATTCTAAATCTTAGATGTAGACCTAGAAGAGATGATGTCAAAGGTTGTCTAGTCTGTCTCATTTTACATTTAGGAAACTGAGGCCAAGAGAAGTAAAGCAACTTGTGCAAGGTCACACAAGTAGTAATAATAGTGAGTGTATATATATATATACATATATATATATACACACATATCACTTTAAGATTTACAAAACAGTCTTCCAGTGAGATCTCCTTTTATCTTCAACCCTGAAAAGTAGGTGCTATTGTCATGCCTATTTTACAGATGAGGAAACTGAGGCAGACAGCGGTTAAGTGACTTACCCTGGGTCACACAGCTAGTAAATTTCTAAGACAGGATTTGAACTCTTGTCTTCTTGACTCCATGTGCAGTGCACCACCTAGCTTCCCCTAGCTAGTAAAATCTTAAATAACCAAGGAAATAAAGGTTCATGCAGCACTGCATGCCAATTGCATAACAAATTGGGACCAGGCCTCCTCAGTTTGGCACTGGACCCCAAAAACAGGGGAAGACAGATATTTACGCATTAAAAGGAAACAATTAACAGGATACAAGATTAGGTAATCTGATTTCTAATTGGAAGAAAGAATAGGGCCTTTCCAAGTTAGGAGGAAAAGAATGAATAATTGCAATTCCCTGAAATCAAAAAAGAAGGTATCCTACTCCCCACCTCAAGTATCTGTATTCAATCAAAGGAACAAGGAAACAATGACTGATTGACCAGTATATGGCTAGTTTTCAGCTGAGACATATGGGTTGCTTCAGATATAATAATTGTGAGAAAATTTCTAACATCAGTCTTCAGGTCTGACTGGGTTTCTGGTCAGCATAACCTAGGTCTTTAGTTAAGGATCTCTAAGCAACAGGTGGAGGTGGTCCAGCTTCCCAGACATGCAGAGCTAGGTTCAAACAATGCAATAAGTTTTCTCACAATTCCTATCACTGAATAAAGTTTTCTCATAAGGCAGAATTTGGACTAGACCCATAGTTGAATAGAAAGAGAACTGAGTTAGATCCAGAATTGATCCAAAAGATGGAACCAGTGTGGTTCACTCAATTTCCACAGTTCTCTCAGACATGGGATTTGAAACCAGGTGTTCTTATTTTAGATCCAGGGCTCTTTCCATTCTACAGGGTGTTCCTAAAGTCTGGACACATAAGCAATAGACAGCAATGTGGAGTTACTGCATCAAGTTCACGTGAATCTTGCAAAGCGCATCACCCTTTGCATCACAAATGATGGAAATCATATTGAAGATGTTATTTGTTAATATTCCAATTAAATAAAATTTTCATCCATTCCATTTCTTGAAAATTCGCATTTTTGCCTATTTGCCCAGACTTTAGGAACACCCTGTACAACTATGCCTATAATACCAGAATAATACTGAAGTAAAACGCTTTCACATTTAAAATAATAAAAATTCACTCTACTTGACTTGAGAATCTTTAGTCAACAGAGAATGTAGCACACCCCCAAAAACCAATTCATTGCCTTTTCCCAAAACATTAGCAGTATGGTGATTATATTTTGGGAATAAGATAAATGACATGTGAATTTGTCGTTGAATAATGATTCCATAAGAAATCTTTCCAAAATTAATATCAAAGCAAACCCGTTACTGAATTTAAAATTCTTCTTGTTATTGTTCCCTACATTAAATCTATTCAAAAGAAAACACTCAGGCTTCTAGATGCACTTCTTGGATTCATTTATCTATCATAGTAAGTATAAGATAAAGACTGCCATAAAGCACCATCCTGAAGCTTTCAATACTTTAAGAATCATGTTTCCGAATTGTACCTCATTTGCACTTTTACACCATTTTCTGTGCAAACCAGGCAAATACCATATGATCCCAAGTCCATTTATCTTGGATTCTGCCTAGAAACTAAAGAAAGCAACAAGACAAATGGATTCCTGCTATGTAATCTTGGGCATCTAACTCCCTGGAGAGCTCAGTCTCCACTTTGGGACATTCAGCAAAATATACATACATACATATATATATATATATATATTTAACTTCTTAATGCAAATACATATATTATGTGCATCTCTTGTCTTTGTTGACAAGCGTCTTTTCACTGAAGTAGCCAAAAATGAATTTGGGGTTGAGAACTGAAGGATCTAAACTGAGACCATGTAGGGGAGGAAAATCAACAAATTAATCAACATGCATTTATTAAGCACCTACTGTGTATCGGTTTCTGTGCCAGGTGTTGGAGATCCAAAGACAAAAAACATATCAGTCCCAGTCCTTGAGAAGCTTATATCTACTAGAGAAAATAATGTATACACATATAAATAAGTAGAAGATATATACCAAAAAAATATAATGTAATTTCAGGGGAGATGGGCACTAGCACCTACATCAGAAAACACCTTATGAAAGAGATGGTCTTTAAGCTGCATTTGAAAGAAATAAGAATTCTAAGAGGAAAAAAAGGAAAAATAACCAATTATTTTGTAATAAGCTAACTTTTTGATATGAAGCATTTCTGCAAAACATAATTTGTTTATTCCTTGTGCTGATTGCATAAAGACAAAGAATCTCGGTGTAATCAGCAGTGTGAATCATCAGTTAGATCCTAGGGGGTAGAATATTTGGCTCTGAGATTTCATTGGAAACATAAAGAAAGTCATGAGATTATAGAAAATTTCTAAGATCCCTTGAAGATCTCAAATTCTGTGACTTTGTGACTCTGGTGGAAGTCATTTATTATTCTGGTGTTGGGAGACAGGACTGATGTGTTATAGTCTAAACACATTAGATCTGGCATTTTTATTGATGATTCATTCCATGACACATCCAAAACCATGTATAATAGGATGTCTTATAGCAAAGTTCTCATGTATTGAAGATGTGCTGTGTATTCACACAATGATCTCTTGTTGGAGTCAGCCCTTGCTAAAACGTATGCTCTTGTAGAATTTGATAATAATAATAGCCAATATTTTTAGAGCAACTAATTTGTTCCAGGCACCGTGGTAAGTGCTTTATAGCTATCCCCTCATTTGATCCTCACAACAACTCTAAGGGGTAGGTGCTATGACTATCTCCATTTTACAGATGAGGAACTGAGGCAAAACAGAAGCTAAGTGACTTGAACAGGGTGATACAGGCAGAATCTAAGGCCACATTTTAACTCAGGTCTTTCTAACTCCAGGTCTGGTGCTCTATCCACTGTGCCAACTAGCTGCGATGATGGGGGAGGGAGGGAAAGCAATTTGGGGATAAGTTCATGATGTAGATAACCTCAGCTGGGACCCGTGTTACTATGACAGTCCTATTCTGATACTTTCAGCTCCCTATTTCATTCCTGGTACAAAGTAGGTGCTTAATAAATACTTACTGATTGATTAATCCCTACAAAGAATGTTCCAGACATCTTCTTCTTTCTTCTATCCTCCACTTGTACCCTACCCTCAGACTTACAACAAATGACTTGTCTCCTGACTTTGAGAAGAAAATCATCCAACATGACTTTACTTTCCATTCTTCAAAACTTACAGGAGTTATCACTCTCTTTCCTTCTTCCATTTTGTTGTAAAAGAGATATTTCCATTCTTCGATAAGGTTAATCTCTCCCTTATAATCTTGATTTCATACATGCTTACCTCCTATAAAACATTGCTCCAGAAGACATTTCTCTCATTAATTTTCAGTCTCTCTCTGACAGTGAACTATTTGCCATTTTCCTACAAACATGGTCCAATTTCCAAAAGTCTAAAAAAAAATCTTCCTTTGATCCATCTATCCCATCCCACTCTACTCCCTTCTAACACCAAACTAAGCTTTCTGAAAAAGCTTTCTATATTCTATACTTTCACTTCCTCACATTATGTGTGACAACTTTCAATCAAATTTTGATGAATTGTTCCCTCAAAGGTACTGATGAACTCCTAATATAATGACATTTTGCTCAGTCCTCATTCTGCTTGACCTCTCAGAAGCTGTAACAATACCAACTATGTCCTCTTACCAGATACTTTCTCCTCCTTTGATTTCAGGGGTACTACATCTTCTGGATACTTCTGTTTTCTTCTTTCTCCTTCTCTGGCTCTTCCTTTTATCCCCAACAATTTAATGTAAGGTCTCCTCTCAGTATTCTCTTCACGGGTTCAATAATTTCCATGGCTTTAATTACCAATTTTATTCAGAAGACTTCTAAACCTATATCTTTAGACAATGGAGACATGAAGTGAATCTACTTTATTAACCAAAGCTGATCCAAGAGGAAGAGATGATGATTCTCTCGCCCTTTTCATTTACCTTTTCCCTTTCTCCAGGGGAGAACAGAATGTCCTCATATTGGACCCCCACTCCCTGCTTCCATCTATCCCAACTAGGCTGTTTTAGTGGGTAGGCAGGGCTTTGGAAGTTTTTCTCCTGTCCTGAATGTTCACTTTCACTACTAAATGTGACAAAATGTCACAAAGTTTGTTGGCTGACAAGAAGGTCCTCCCAGCTCAGCTTCGATAAGCAACACAAATTTAGTCTAACCCATAGTTCACACTTAGGACATCTCCATCATCCTTTGCCCAGATCATTGCTCTGCTCTGATTGGCTCTCCCCAGCAAACTTCATGATAGATCCTGACATTCTCCAACTTATGATTGCTTCCCTCCTTCTTCCTACAAACACTTTCAAGATCAAGGTCATGGCAGAACCCAGAACTCAAGAATGCTGGATAAAATACCCATTAATCCAATCAGTTCTTTCCCCTAAGTCTCCCAAATCACTGCCCCCTATAAGCATGACTAAAAGCAGAGTTCAAGGACATATTCTTTTCCCTCTCCACCCCAAATAGAAAATAAGTTCCTTGAGATCATGAACTATTCCATTTTTCGTTTCTTTATTCCCAAGCACAGTGCCTTGCACAAGACAGACATTGAACAAATGCTTATTAATCGATGGAATAATCTTTCATTCCTCCCTTTCCCTCATCCATCATATTCAATCTGCTTACAAAGTTCTACCAATTTTATCTCTGAAAAAATTTCTTGCATCATTCTCTATTAGATAAATGATCAAGTAATAAGATCAGGTAATTTTCAAAAACAGGAAAAAAAGATACAAATGATCAATAATCCCCTAAAAATTATCCAGATTTTTTAATAATAATACACATGCAAATTAAAATATATTTGGGATACCACCTTACAAACATGTGCAATTAATCAGTAAAGAGAATGAAAAAAGACAAGTATTCATTACTGGTTGAGTTATGGAGGGGGGGACATACCATCATACTTCTGGTTAAATCATGAGTTGGTGCAACCTTTTTTGGAAAGCAATGTTACATTATACAAAAATCTTCATATCCATTAGCCTACTGATCCCACTATTGGGAATATAATACCCTTTAGATGTTATTGACAGGAGTAAAAAAAAGATAAACTATCTGTACCAAAATATTCATAATAGCAGTATTCTGAATTGCCAAAGGGGAAAAATTTATGTCAAGTGATTTATGAATGGCAAAAACATTAAAATCTACTCACATAATCTGGTCACATATATACCATTCCATAATAAATGACAGCTATGAAGAATATAAAAGAATGTGGGGGGGAATGAGGAATATTGAATAGTGAAGAAAACAACATCTGACTCATTGTTGGTATTTAATAAATGCTTTTTATTGATTGATTGGTTGGTGAACTGATCTAGAGTTGGAAGAGATTCTAGGGATCATATGGCCTAATGCACATTTTTTAAAGATAAAGAAAATAAGTCAGAGGGAAGCAAAGTGACTTTTCCAAGGGTACACAGGTAGTAAATAGAAGAGCTGGATTGAATTCAATGTCCTCTGAGTCAAAATCCAGGGCTCTTTCTATGACATGTTGCCTCTCTTAGTAATATATACACTGTGACCACATAAATAATAATTATTACAGTGATAAAATCTACAAATATGCACAAGAGTTCAAAAAGTAATACAGTAGTCAACAAGACTTTTCATACTTCTTTGTTAACATTAATGTGCATTTTAAAGCAAGTTGTAACAAGTTTAGAGTTTCATATGTAATCATTCTAACTTGTATGTACATCTGAATATTTGTTTTTGTATGTGATTATGAATTTCACAAAAGAATTGGATCTCTCTCAAATCTTTCTCTTTCTATTACCACCACCCTAGTATATAACCATTCACTTGGACTACTGCCATAGCTTCCCAACAGGTATTCTAGCCTCAATTCTATCCCCTCTGCCATCTATCCCTTATACCACTGCCAAAATAATCTTGTTTGTGCATAAATTAGATCATGTCTTTCCTTTGATATAAAAACATAACAGGCAACCTATTGGCAACTGAGTATTATTCAAACTCCTTTGTTGATATCTAAGGCCTTCCACATTCTGGAGTCACCCTACCTGTCCAATCTACTTCTAGCTAAAAACTTTCTGAACATATAACTGCCTTTGTTCACACAGTTCCTACTTCTAGGAATATCCTTCCTCCCCCTCTTTCTCTATTGAATTCCTAATCATCCCTTAAAAGCCAATTCATATACCTCCCCCTCAATTAAACCTTCCCCAATGCCCATCATCAGTCATAACCTTCCCCTTCAGACCTCACAAATTACTTTATTTTGTAATTATTTAAAGTAAATATTACAGTTATATATGCTTGGTCTAATCCTTTGTATTAGAATGGCCTATTAAGGTCAAAAAGGCAACCACTGGATTAGCCTCAAGTTGTAGGTTTGAATGACTCACTTGTAACTGAAAGTGGGCACAATCTTTCAAGAAACCTTCAGTAAGGTTCTTATTTTTAAAAATTCACTTTTATGAATAATGCACTCTGCCCTATTTAAGAAATCTATCTGATATAGAAGTGTATCTGAAGTACCTACAAAAACAAGTCCCAATTTAACAAGACTGCTCTCCAAATAAAAGAAAGGAAATTTGCTTATGTAATTAGGTAAAGTATGTCTTTAAAGCTTTTGCTTGCCTGTGATATTACTGAAGAGGTCTCATAATATATAAGAAAATAAGTGCTGTGACTTCTATGTAAACTCAGGCTATATACCAAGGAACCACCACATAAGCAATGCCATCAGCACACAAGGCTAAAAATAAATGAATGGATGAATGGATGGGTGGATGGATGGATGGATGGATGGATGAAACAAAATAAAAATAAAGAACCAGGACACAGGCGATACTATTTTGTAACCTTATCATTTACGTAGCAAGTATCTCACTGGGCTCTCTATGCCAAAGTCAGGCATCTCCCTATAAGAGATCTAGGGATACTGCTGAGGGGGTAGAGTATTGCTCTAAGGCTATCAGCTGAAGTCCCCAAATTTTGGTGTGTTATTCCCACTCTTAGATTCCAGGGACTAACATCTCAGTTCTATTTAACCAACTAACCTCAATTAGCTTTTACAAAGGGATATTTACTTGAGAGATATAGGAAGAATAGAAGTACAAATATTTTCCCCATCACCTTGTGGGAATATTCTCCCCTATACTAAGTCAGTCTCTGGAGAAAATAAGTTCCTCAGCTCAGTTTCCATAAAGAATTGGTCCCACCAAGTTCACATCTGTGAAGAAGTCAAACTAAAAGAAATCTACTAGGAGGAAGCAGGAAAAGAGAATGGCCAAGTCTCTGGTCCACTAGTGCCTACAGTCAAAAAGATTTTTCCTAACCATGTAGTTAACTGCCTACAACCAGTTGCAGAATTTTTATGCATGCTGCACAGTCTTTTCATAGTAGTTCCGTTAGACATCATCAAAATTCTCCCAAAAGAATGCTCCCCAGCTTTCTTCACATAAAGAATTGTTTCAGAGGTACCCTCAACGTGTACCAATCCCCTGCCCCTTACACTTGGATAAAGGAATAAAAGACATGTTTATAAAATTGATAAATGACATAAAGAGAAAGAACATACTGGATAAAATCAAGACCCAACATCGTCTTGTCAGGCTAGAACATTGAACTGTATCTAATAAAGTGAAATTTAATAGGAGCAAATGGAAATTTTAAACTTGGGTTGAAAAAAAAAATCTTCAAAACTTGGGAGAAATTAAGTAACAGTTTGTCTTAATGATTTTGCAAGCTTAATATGAGTCACGTCACATGACAGCCAAAAGTGCTAATGTAATCTTGGGCTACATTGACAGACATAAACTCCAAGGACAAAGAAGTCATAGAATCTTTGTAGTCTTCCCTGTAAAAAATACATCTGGAGTACTATATCTAGTTCTGGGTGCCGTAGTTTAGGAAGAACAACTATAAATTGAAGAGTATGCAAAGACAAAGCCACCAGGATGACAAAAAACTATAAGGCTTTAGGATCACCCAAAGAAAGTTACAATGCTAAGCCTATAAAAAAAAGACTCCGGGGCAGATATGATAGTTGTCCTGAAGTATTGTCATATAAAAGAGGTACCAGATTTACTCTGGCCCCAGAAAGTGGGACTAATATGGGCAGAGAGGTAAATTTAGGCCTGATATCACTACCAATTATATCTACCCGAAAGGGGAATGAGATACCTTAAGAGATGGTGAGTTCCCACCCACTGGAAATCATCAAGCAGTGACTTAGATAACCACTAATTGCATATGATGTAGAGAGATTCCTTTGGGAGTACAAGGAGTAGATGACCACCCAAGATCCCTTTCAACGCTGGAATTCAATGATTTTGAGATATACTCTGTCAAATTTTTTTTTCTGACCCTGGAAGTAATGGAAAGATTCAGGAGGCGATATGGAACTTTGTTTACAGGCACCATACCAAACCACATAAACACTACATGAAATTTTCTGTTTCAAGCTAGAAATAATTATCTTATGGTAGCTAAAAACTAGAAACACTACAGTAAGTGACCATCAATTGCAGAATGGTGAAACAAATTGTAGTATATGAATGTAATATATTTTATACTATGTGATAGTTTTTATACTGTATGAGATGACAAAAGAATTCAGAGAAACTTATATGAACTGATGCAGAGTGAAATAAGCAGAACCAGGACAACAAGATACATAATAACAACAATAATGTCAGCAATAATAACACTGAACAGCTGTCAAATTCTGATTAATAATAATGACCAAACTTGGCTCCAAAGATCAGATGACAAGCACAGATTTCCCTTCTCTCAGCAGAGAGGTAGACTATGGATATGAAACATGTGTAGGTTGTCAGACTTTGTTACTATACTGGTAGCTTTTGCTTTGTCTGTTTTTCTTGTTATAAGGGAGGGTTCAATGTGATGATAGAGGTAGGGTATACATCAATAAATAACTGTACTATAACAACAAAAGTTTTCAAAAATAAAAACAATTTGGGGGGAAATGCAGATAACTACAAAAGCAAAGTGGAAAAATCAAAATACTTAAGGATATCACCATGGATTAACATTAATAAAAATGTAACATCTGTAAAGGTTTGCCTTCAGATTAATGCTTTCAGAATATAAAGCAATCTGTTAGAGACAAAACTCCCCACCGGAAAGTATTCTATGTTCTTATTAAAATATTAGTTCCTTATAATGAGAAAAAAGAGGTCATACAGACCTGGAAGACTACCTGATCCCCATGGTAACATCATGATCTCAGATATCAAGTATTACTTTATGTTCTCAGGCTGAAGGACCCAGAAGCTCTCCATCTTAAAGAGAAAACAAAACGCATCCACAAGGTGTCCCATAGAGCAAATCATTTCAAGTGCTAACAGCCCTGGAGGTTAGGGCATACTTTAGTAGCAGTATCCCTAAAGTATGTAGGGAATGTTTTTGGAAGTAATAATGAAGATATGAAGAATCTAAAGCAAACACTGTGGGTGAGCTGCTTATTAAAAAGACCATGTCTTTTTTCCACATCAGAAATTGTCAAGACTCATTTCAGATAGCATCTATCTTTTTAAAATATGGGGAAGCTCTAAAGGAGGCCTTTGAGAAACAAACTGATAGCCTCCCCAGAGCACGGGATTTGCAGTCAAGGGACCTTGACTTCAAATCCCAGCTCTTCCATACTCTGTGAGACCCTCTCAAGGTGTCAGTTCCCTCATCTTTAATGAGGGCATTGAACCAGATAACTTCTGAGATCCCTACCAGCTCTCTATCTACAATCCTGAGTTCCAAAAAATATATAAACTCACAGAATTTTGCTTGTGCTCAAATGGAAGGGTCCATCTGGTTCTGCCCCTGGTTCTCTCTAATCTTCAGGTAGGCCAGTGCTAATTTAAGGCACTCTAAGTCTTAATCTTCGAATATCCCACCATGCCTAGTACATAGTAGGCTCTCAATAAATGTTTATTGAATTGAATCTGTGATTTTTTTTTTAATTGGGACAGAGAAATTATGAAATGAAGTATTTTCTGGTCAAGGACAAAAAGTCCTTCCAAAAAGTTAGAAAAGAAGGTCCAGATGTTGGCAAGAATAGGGTTACTAGATTTCAGTACAGACCACTGAAAATATTCAGTCTGCTAGGAAGAATGCTAATTGAAAAATGACTAAAGGATGGCCTGATTTACCAGAAATGACTTTCCAAAACCACAATGTGGAGACATCGCAGCTCTCCTGTACATCACACACACACACACACACACACCGGCCCACTTCCTGGTTCCAGTCTCAGTTACCAAACACTTATCTGAGTCAACAATGTTAAAAAATAGGACACAGCAATGAAATATGGGTCAAGCCCATGGGAGCAGGACATCTTGTAACTTCAGGTAAGATAAAAAGGAACTCCTATAAGCCAGGGCTAATTCAATTCTGAAGCTACTATTGAGTCACAGTCTTCCAACTGATACACTTAACTTCTGAATAAATGAGAAAACTAAGAAGCCAACATAAATAGAAGAGTCATTATGCCCCTGCTGAAATTCAGTTGTCAGTGTAACATTAAGGGAAATAACATTCAGATTAAAGATGTTAAGTATAATAGCCTATTTGGCAAAGCATCCTGTGTTGAACAGTGAACACACTGAGATACACCAAACTATCATCTCTCTCATGGTACAGTGGCAAGAAAGCTGTAGGGCATATTAATGTTCAAAAGAAATTTGCAAATGCTAACCCCCTGCCTTCTGCCAGGATGCATCACCATCTGTATCTATCTGTTTTGCCAACAGTCAATAAATTTGCAGATAAGTGCATAAAGTTGTCAAATAGAACTGAACTCCTCCTTTTCTTCTTACTACCTCTGAAGATTGACTAGCTCTTAGACTTACGAATTTAAAACTGGAAGCCACCTCAGGGACCAAACCTCTCATTTTACAAAAGAGGAAACTGAGGCCCAGGGAAGTTAAGTGACTTGCCTAAGGTCTCACAGATAGTAAGGGTCAGAAACAGTCAGAGGTAGAACTCAAGTACTTGGGGGCAGAGCCAAGATGGCAGCTAGGACTTGTGTGAGCTTCCTCCCAGGTCCCTCCAAAAACCTATAAAAAATGGCTCTGAACAAATTCTAGAACTACGGAACCCACAAAATAGCAGAGGGAAGCAGGGCTCCAGCCCAGGACAGCCTGGATGGTCGCTGGGTAAGGTCTATCACACAGAGCTGGGAGCCGAGAGGAGCAGAGCCCAGTGTGGGCTGTGCCTGGACCAACCAGACCAGAAGCCGGGCAGAACAGGCCCTAGCACCCTGAATCAGTGAGCTGTGGCAGTTACCAGACTTCTCAACCCACAAACACCAAAGACAACAGAAAAGGTTAGTGGGAAAAACTGCAGCGGGGGACAGAGTGAAAGGAGTTTGCAGTTCTTCCACCGCCCCAGGGGCAGTGGAGGAGGTGCAGCTACAGAACTACAGCTCCAGTTGCTGCCGGCCCCAGGCCCACCTGGTGGGAGGAATTAAGTGGCGGATCAGAGCTGGAGTGCAGAGCCTGCTTAGATCTGAGTCCAGTCCGGGTTGGCGGTTCTTGGGGGAGGAGGAGTGCTGGTGTGGCAGAGCTGCCTGTGTAGAAATAGCTCTGAAAACAACAGCACAGACCCTCAAGCCTGGAACAAAGTACTCTCTCCTCTACAAGCAGTCATACCCAGACAAAAAACCCAAGAGTCAAGTAGTTGGCTGGGAACATGGCCAGGCAGACAAAATGAACTCAGATTCAAACTTTCTTTGGTGACAAAGAAGGTAAAAACATACAGCCAGAAGAAGCCAACAAAGTCAAAGAGCCTACATAAAAAGGCTCCAACACAAACGTGGACTGGTCTCAGGCCATGGAAGAGCTCAAAAAGGATTTGGAAAAGCAAGTTAGAGAAGTAGAGGAAAAACTCGAAAGAGAAATGAGAGTGATGCAAGAAAACCATGAAAAACAAGTCAATGACTTGCTAAAGGAGACCCAAAAAAATACTGAAGAAAATAATACCTTAAAAAATAGACTAACTCAAATGGCAAAGGGGCTCCAAAAAGCTAATGAGGAGAAGAATGCCTTGAAAGGCAGAATTAGCCAAATGGAAAAGCAGGTTCAATGGACCACTGAAGAAACTACTACCTTAAAAATTAGATTAGAGCAAGTGGAAGCTAATGACTTTATGAGAAATCAAGATACTATAAAACAGAACCAAAGGAATGAAAAAATGGAAGACAATGTAAATATCTCATTGGAAAAACCACTGGCCTGGAAAATAGACCCAAGAGAGAGAATTTTAAAACTATTGGACTACCTGAAAGCCATGATCAAAAAAAGAGCCTAGACATCATCTTTCAAGAAATTATCAAGGAGAACTGCCCTGATATTCTAGAGCCAGAGGGTAAAATAGAAATTGAAAGAATCCACCAATTGCCTCCTGAAAAAGATCCCAAAAAGAAAACTCCTAGGAATATTGTTGCAAAATTCCAGAGCTCCCAGATCAAGGAGAAAATAATGCAAGCAGCCAGAAAGAAACAATTTGAGTATTGTGGAAACCCAATCAGAATAACCCAAGATCTAGCAGCTTCTACATTAAGGAAACAAAGGGCTTGGAATATGATATACTGGAGGTCAATGGAGCTAGGATTAAAACCAAAAATCATCTCCCCAGCAAAACTGAGTATCATGCTCCAAGTCAAAATATGGATTTTCAATAAAATAGAGGACTTTCAAGCTTTCTCAATGAAAAGACCAGAGCTGAATAGAAAATTTGACTTTCAAACACAAGAATCAAGAGAAGCATGAAAAGGTAAACAAGAAAGAGAAATCATAAGGGACTTACTAAAGTTGAACTGTTATGTTTACATTCCAAAATGGAAAGATGATGTGTATTATTCATGAGACCTCAGTATTAGGATAGCTGAGAGGGCACAGGATGAGGTGAATATGAAGGGATGATATCTAAAAAAATAAAATCAAATTAAGGGATGAGAGAGGAATATATTGAGAGAGGGAGAATGGAAGAGATAGAATGGGATAAATTATCTTGCATAAAAGTGGCAAGAAAAAGCAGTTCTGTAGGAAGGGAAGAGGGGGCAGGTGATGGGGAATGAGTGAATCTTGCTCTCCTTGGATTTGACCTGAGGAGGGAATAACATACACACTCAACTGGGTATCTTACTCCACAGGAAAGAAGGAGGAAGGAGATAAAAAGGGGGGCACGATAGAAGGGAGGGCAGATAGGAGGAGATAATCAAAAACAAACACTTTTGAAAAGGGACAGGGTCAAGGGAAAAAATTGAATAAAGGGGGATAGGATAGGAAGGAGCAAAATATAGTTAGTCTTTCACAACATGAGTATTGTGGAAGGATTTTACATAATGATACACATGTGGCCTATGTTGAATTGCTTGCCTTCTTAGGGAGGGTGGGTGGGAAGGGAAGAGGGGAGAGAATTTGGAACTCAAAGTTTTAAAAACAGATGTTTCAAAAAAAAAAGTTTTTGCATGCAACTTGAAAATAAGATACACAGGCAATGGGGCACAGAAATCTATCTTGGCCTACAAGAAAATAAGGGAAGAGGGGATGGGGGGTGGAGTGGGGAGATAGAAGGGTGGGCTGACTGGGGAACAAAGCAACCAGAATATATGCCATCTTGGAGTGCGGGGGGAGGGTAGAAATGGGGGAAAATTTGTAATTCAAAATCTTGTGGAAATCAATGCTGAAAACTAAAAATATTAAATAAATAAATAATCAAAAAAAAAACCTCAAGTATTTGATCCCAAGACTGTACTCTTTCCACTGTACTATGATTGTTTACTCTCTCTTTTTTATTCTGTTTATGTTTTGAGTGGGTATTTTGCCCATGTCAGAACCTGTAATTATTATTGTAAAAAAAATATTTTGTCAGTGAACATTGTTCAGTTCTTATTTTTAAATGTTAAGACCCTTTTAATCAGAAGATTTTGGAGACCGTTACTGTCGAGAACCAATATTTACAGGAATGTAGTTACAATAGAAACAATAGCATCTAAAATTGGCACTAGTACAAAAATAGTTCTTTAGAGGGGGCCTGTGGTCTGTGTTTGTGAATGTCCTAGCACATGTAGTTGGTTGCATAATTACTGCATTTTGTAATTCTTATATAAGAAATAGCCTGTTATGGTAGCAAGGGTTTGGGTCTTAGGTTTAAGTTAAGAGCTGAGTTCAAAATACCATCTGTGACACTTGTTAGCTTTGTAACTCTGGGCAAGTCCAAACCTTTGTGTTGCCTCATGCAAACCCCTAGTATTTAGTAAATAATAAATAGGCTGACATTGACATCAGTGGAGGGCATTCCCACAATGGAAATTCCCCCACGCTGAAAAAATTATAGATCTTTTAAGTATGTTTTTGTATAAATAGATATTAAGGAACATTTTTATTAAGTTGTGGATATTGTAGTGAATATTGCCTCTAGAAAATCAATTCAAGCGATAAACTATTCTGTAGTCAGTTAGCCATTCATCTTGTGGTCACTTCTAAGCCTTTTTCTACTGGAGATCGGGTTGAGGTACATTTCTCTGCTTCCAGCATCTAAATTTAACTGAATTCATCAGCTAAGATTCTGTCCCTTTCCCATAAGAGGAGTGGGCCTTAAAATTTCTTTTTCAGTTGAGAGTTTGGAGTCCAATTTTTTTCTGTTTTTGAAAGGGGTAGGACTTTCACGCACTCAAGCATCAGGCAAAAGTCCTGGGCTGCTTTTTCCCCATTCAAATGGGTCGTCAGTTCCCAGAGCTTGGAATTTTCCTTCCAGAAAGAGTTCTTACCTCTAAGGGCCAAGCTCAATTGTAATACAGAATAGTCACCCAGCTAAAGAAAGTCTGAAGTCATTTAATCGATCTCTTCAACTCACTTTGTCCAGGACCGAATTGCAGTCCCAGACAACTAACTTAAACCTAGAAACTACCAGGTCCTTCTTTGGTCTCCCATGCAAATAAAAGAGAAGAAAAGGCAAAAAATAAAGACCTCTTAGGTAGGATCACATAGTACGTTAACCTCCACCCACCTCAACACTTAATCCAAAATTCCTATCATTATTCTATATGCGTGGCCCAAAGTAAACCTTCAGGTTTGGAGGTACTCTGCAGTGTCAAAGAGTTCCGCTGCACGAAAATAGCTGGTATTTATATAGTTATCCAAAATTTGCAAAGTACTTTGTATACTGTTTTTCCTAACCACTCTTTCATTTGAGGCTTACCACAGTTCTATGAGAAAGGTACTACAGGTATTATGATCTCTGTTTTACAGAAGTAACTGAGTTTGAGAAAAATAGCCATCCAACTAAATGGTTTGAGGCAAGATTTGAATCTAGGTCTTCTTAACTCGCGATCTAGCACTTTATCCACTACAACATTCTACTTCTCACAATAGCGTATAATCATATAGTCTTTTACAAAGTGACTACGTACTTTCCTCACAATAGCAGAGTCAAATATGCAAGTATCATGATCCCTATTTTGCAGATGAAGAAAATGAAGTTTAGAGAGATTTTATAATAGGTGGTGCGATAGAGTGCCAGACCTGGAGTCAGTCAGACCTGAGTTCAAATCCAGCCTCAGACACTTATGAACTGCATTACCCTGGCTAAGTCACTTAACTTCTGTCTGCCTCAGTTCTCTCACCTGTAAAATGGGGATAATGATAGCACTTACCTCCCAGGGTCGTTGTGAGGACCAACTGCGATGGTAGTCGTAAAGCGCTTAGCACAGCACCTGGAACATAGTAAGTGCTATATAAATGTTAGCTGTTATTAGTATTATTTAATAAGTGATGGAATGGCGATTAACTTCCAAAGCTTATTTCAGACTCAGTGCCATGCCACTGCTGCTGCTGCAAATTCTTGCCCCCTATATCTAGCCTACCCCCAATCTTTTGACTATACTTCCTCCTAGCCAGCTCCCTGTCATGATGCCACTTCTACCTCTTGCTTGGGGAATAATAATCATCAGGTCAGGGCTACTGTTGCTTTTAGAAAGAATTTGCCAGTGGACTGCTCTAGACAGAGCACCTCCCACCCCAGCTATGATGCCCCAGACCAAAACAACCTTCCTTAGGCACCTCTCTCCTCTATGTTAGACCATATACACTTGGAATGTAAGATCCTTGAAGACAGGCGTTGTCCTCTCTTTTCTATTTGTATATTAGCACAATCCCCGGTATATACTAAACACCCAATAAATGCTTTTTCATTGATTCGTTCTATTTTACTACACAGCCTCTCTAGAAAGTTCATTTTAAGAGAGACAGATCAACAAAAAGCATTGAAAATAGTCTTAAAAATATTTAACAGGTCTTCACCATAAAGAAATGGTTCAGCATAACAGAAACATAGAATTTTACAGTTGATTGGCTCAAAGCTTATCTTGTCCCATCTTCTCCCCTCTATATTATCTAGTTTAAAAAAAAAACAGCTCTCTGATATACTATTTAATTCGCTTCCCAATCAAATTCATTCAGGACTGAATATAGCATCACCAATGTCTGTTCAGTTTCCTGTGTAGGAAAGAAACATAATGATTCCCTAAACAGAGAAGGCTTCACAGCACCTGTGCAAATGGTAAGTGACAGCTGGAAAATGCAATTAGAAAGTTCTGCAAGTAATACTGGTATTAACCATTACAATGGAGTATTTAAGAAACCCAAAGTAGACATATCAGAAGGCACCCTCTTCATACTAACTACAAAATAAACAGATGTCTAGCAACCTTTCCATGCAGAAGCTAGGCAGACAGTATTTAGATGCATGGAGAAAGGAAAGGGATGTGGAGAATGCCTCCGAAACTTGTCTTGGCTCTAACTTGCCCTCCCTTGCCTTTTGTACTTTCCCTATGCAGGCTTGAGTGTGAGTAATTAACCTTCAACAAACCCTGAAGCTAATCTTCAACAAATGGGTAACTCCCTCAAATTTAGCTAGTCTAGCAGAAATGGATATTTTGTGGTCAATGAGGTGTTTTATGGAGCAATTAGAGGTGGGTGATAACACTCAGTAAATATACCTGGTTAAATTAGCAGAACCACCTGGTAAGTAGGAGGCTTCTTCCTCTGACTTACGGTTTAGTCTCTTGGGTACTTTCAGGCTTTAAACTTCCACTATTCCTAAACCAATGCATGTCTGTATCTATAAGAATTTGCATTTACTCACCCCAAAAGGTTTTTAAGAGAAATGATTAAATTTAGGAATTCTTCTTGCAGTATGTATAATTAAATGAATCTCAGCCAGCTCTCTACGGAGGCAACATGGCAAGAAGCATTTATTAAGCATTTACCACGGAGCAAGCATTATGCTAAACCCATAAGAGCAAATAAAAATAATAATAAAATAATTAAAAGCGCAAAAGCAAGCAAAAATAAACAGTAATTGTGGAAGACAACCCATGAAAGGGAGCTGAAATTCTAGGGGCTTGGGAGGAAGGTACCTCCATGGCGGTACGAAGGTGAAGTCTTGAGAGTCAGAAGCAGGGCAAGAAGGGGAATGAAGATTAGCCAGCCTGAGCACCTCCCTAAAATGAAGGCCCCAGGAGGAATTCACCGGTGGGAGAGAAGGGCTAGCATGCCAGAGGGATGTTCCAGGGAGAGAAGGCTACAAAGACAGATGCAAGTTCCAGGGAGAAGAGGCCCCAGGTGCTGAGGGAAGTTCCAAGGTGAGGCAGCTGCTGAGGAATGGCATTTGAAGTGTGGAAAGTCAAAAGCAGAACTGTGATTAATTAATGAATCTACTAAACCAAGTGGTCTCTTTCTATCTCATATATATTTCTCTTTCAATATTTTTGGCCAATAAATTCCCTACGCATTCAAATCAGACTCTTTTGATAGCCTTCCCTTTTCTCCCTTATCAAATCCTTTGTGTTTGTATCTTCTGAATTTCATTCTTGAGAGCTCCCATTTTCTTGTGGTTACTTAATAGCTGACATAAAGCATTTCGAAGTTAACAAAAATGCTTCAGGTATATTACCTCATTTCGACTTCATAACAATCTTATAAGGTAAGTACTATAGGTATTGTCATCCCTTTTTTACAGATGAAGAAACTGAAACTCAGAGAAGTTAAGTAACTTGGCCATAGTCATACAAGCATGTTAAGGATTTTGCAAAGTACTTTGTGCATATTATTTCATTTTATGCTCACTACAACACTGGGAGGAAGGTGCCTTTATTATTCTCATTGAGAAAATTGAGGCAGATAGTGGTAAAATGACTTGTCCACACAGGGAGTAAACGTCAGAGACTAGATTTACACTCACATCTTCCTGACTCCAGGTCACCATATCACCAAGCCATTCCAAGAGCCTACTAATTGGTTTCTCTGCTACAAGTCTTCCCCCAGCTCTAATCCATCTTCTACTTAGGCTCCCTATAACTTCCCAGATCAAATATGAAATCCTCTGTTTGGCATTTAAAGTTCCTCATAAGCTGGCCCCTTTCTACCTTTTCTGCCTTCATATGTTTTACTCTCTTCCCCACACTATACAATCCAGTTACATTAGCCTTCCTCCTTCTCAGTGACTCCAAAGACTAATCCTCATAACTGTAATGAATGTCTTCTCTCTTTCCCTCCACCTCTTAGCTTCCACAGCTTCCTTCAAGACAGCTCAAATTCCACCTTCTGTAGAAGGCCTTTTCCCATCTTCCCAACTTCTGATGCCTTCCTCCTCTCAAATTAGCTTCCATCTCTCTCTGCATATCTTGTATATACCTAGTTTCTTAAATGTTATCTCCCCCATTAGAAGGTGTACTCCTTTACCTTTCTTTGTATCCTATATGTTTAGTATAGTGCCCAGCATAGAGGAAGCACTTGTAATCCTTGCTGACTATTTGACTGAATTGATGAGAAATGGGGTGACAAAGGGCAGCACATCATTTGAGGATATGCTTACAGTCTTCTTTGTGTCCATACATGGCCCCAGGCATCCATCTGTCTCTCTTTCCTGATCATGTTGAGGCCCTGAAGCAGGAAGAAAGGATTCAGAACCTTACAAGGTGGGAGTTTATGGAGGCAGAGCCCCTATTGGTGATAAGATATGCCCCGACTATTTGGCCCAAAAGAACTTAGGCACTACAAGATGCCATTGCTTTAAAGGTCCAGCATTTGTGGATTCATGCACAGTACAAAGCTATGGTGGGAGATATGGGGCAGGTCCCAGCCAGGCAGGGCAACAATCCTTAGAGCACCTTCTCTCAAGACCAACGGATGGTGGCATGGCAACCTCATGATTTTCCCTGCCCAGGCAACTATTTTGGAGTGTAAATGATTGAGGTCCACCCAATGTTTACACTACCATACCCACTCCCAACCTTTACTGTGGGGAGAGGCACAGAGGGTTTTGGAGGTTTGGGCAGCCTGTAGGAAGGGAAGACTCTTCACTCTGACTCCTCCAGTGAAGCAATGGGAATGGATGAACCACCTTCACTAAGGAGTCCATAACGTCTGAAGTCTTGCTCTTCTATGTCCCCCTCCCCCCTCTCCCTCCCCGCCTTGCGCAGGGACACATAGCCCCTCTTCTAAACGTCTGAGAGACCAATTTGTAGTTCTTTAAGTCCTGTTCTGGAGCAGAGTCCTGCTTGCCCTGCCCTGGCCTATGTCTATGAGGTTAAATTCTCCTCCTGGTGTTAAGCTCCCTAGTTCACATTATTACCCACACATTGTGCCTTCCTGTATAGTCATCTCAAGCCACCAGTTTTATTACTGCCTCTCTTCTTGGATAATATTGCCTATAGTAAATTATTAGTCTTCTATGCTGTTTACATTTCTTATGATGCACCTACCACCCTCTGAAATCTTCTTTGGCAGATATATATTATAGGCAGTTTTCTCCTTCCTCCTCCAGTCTCAGTTTGAAACCATCTTGATCATAATTGCAAGATTCATAGCACATAAAATGTTGACTGGTTCTAAGTAGGTAAACTTTCTTCTTGGTCAAGAGTTGATTATTCCTATATTTTAAACTGTAGTCTAGAGGTACAAAGCCTGTTCTCAGGCACTCTCCAGTAGAAGCAATATTTGCCACGTAAGGTAAGGTGTTTTTCTACCTCAAAATACAGTGCAGGAAAATTCTTTAAGTAGCTCAGTCAGTCAACAAGCATTTATTATGTGCTTATTAAGTGCTAGGTCCTATGTTAGAGCTGGGGATACAGAAAGGCAAAAAGACAGTCCTTGCTCTCAAAGAGCCTACATTCTCATGCCAAAGACAAACCATATAAGTGAGAAGTCATATGGAAAGATCCCATCATCCTCAGCATACAACAGCAAAGCTTCAAAAATAATAGCGTTTATATAGTGCTTTAAAGCTTACAATATGTTGTTACATTTGATCCTTACAATAATTCTATGAGAGTTTTTATTATCTCCATTTTATAGCCGAAGAAATGGTGGCTGAGAGAGATTAAGTGACTTGCTTGGCGTTACCCAGGAAGCACGTTTCTCAGTCACAGTTCAAACTCTGGTATTCCTGACTCCAAGTCCAACACTTTATCCATTGTACCACCTAGCTCCTCTGCTAGGTGCTAGTCATCCCTCTTCCCTTCTACATGCCACATTATTCTGTCTGCTCATTCTAGCATATTTTAGGATATTCTCATGTCTTTTTAAACAATTTTCCCTCTTTGTTTTCAAAGTACTCATCCATTTTCCAAGGACTACCCAAATCTCTCTGATGAACTGGAGAACAGAGATGTGCTCCTCCAGCTTTTTCACCTTCTCTAGCAGGGAGACAAGTCTCATTTTTGCTTGCATAATCTTTACTTGAAATAATTTCTAAGCACCCTGCAAGTTATCAGAAGCTCTGACTTCTTTGAAAGTCTGGTTCAAGTCAGCCCCTACATAAAGCTTTTCTTGATCTTCCCACATGTTTATGTCTCCCTTCCCCCATACCTCACAAATTTCCTTCCTTTTACTTTATGTATATATATATATCATATTTACTTGTAGATGTGCCTGTTTTGCGTACTAGCATATAAACTCTTTGAAGTTGGGGGCTGTTTCATTTTTGTCTTTGCATCCCCTTTGCCTAACACAGTGTCTGGCACATATACAAATATTCCAATGGATATGGGAACTCGCTAATTCAGAACTTCCTTTCAATTATGCAGGTGTCAAACTATCCATGCTTGTCCATCCTGGGGAACTCCCATCCACATTCTCCCAAAAATTTCCCACTGCAGAATCTATCCTGCATGTTGAAGACCTTTTGAGCATTCTGGCAGTCCACCTGTCATCCCCTGCCCCATGATTGACTGATCTTCCCTTCCTGACATAAAATTCATTGACAGTACCCTTTACTCTTGCTGTTCTTTGGAATTCCTCATTGGTTATGTGTTACAGCCTACTCATAACTATCATTCACCTCTCCTTTGCCCTCTGTGTGATGCTGATCTTTAATCTTTAGAGGCAGTAGAGGTTCACTACTTGGTACCAGATAGCAACTACAATGAAATTTTAATATTTAAAAAATGAACCATTGCTTTCATGGTAAGCATGAGGTCAGTAAAAGAGCTTCTTCATCCAGCTCTCCTGTTCCCTTCTTTTTCAACAACAGGCCCAAATCTCCCTACGTATGCTAGTAGATGAGCTCTATAGCACGTCCATCCAAACCCACGTTGAAATCTGAGCAATAGTAATTCTTCATTCTCACTCCATTCTTGTGGGGATGGACAGGCCAAACTCCTTTGAATCATTAAAGATCTCTTCTTAGAGGTTTTGCAATGTACTGGGACTGGATGCATTTGGCACGATTTCATCCACAAATTACAGTATCTGAAAGATCTCACTATCGATAAGAAATCTCTCCCTGATTTGAACTTTGCACTACATCTCCTTCATCACAATAGTGAATACCTTTGATAAGTATACATGGCCCTGTTTCATGCCTCACCTGATATTAATTAGCTGTAATTTTTAAAAGTTTGAGAGATATAACTTCTGGGTAATTAATCATTTTATTAGTAAAAGGAATGGTCATTTGGCCATCTCCCTCAGACCAAAGACCATCATGGTAGGTGGGCTCATGGCTTATATGCCCTTGGAAAAGTGGGGGTTCTTGAGGGTGGCAATCAACTCTGATTGGTTAACAAGTAATGAGAGAGGATAAATATTACAATGAGAGATGGACCTATTAACTTCGATTATGTCATTTACTTCTAAATTGCCCAGTCTTGGGCAATTTAGAATTTATCCCCAATCAAAGAATTTATCCCCACCCAAATCTGTGTAGAGCACAATGGGCTTCCCCACCTTAGATTAAATTCCTTGTAAGGTTGGGTGGAGTCTGACCTGGATTGAGGAGAAAATTAATTCAACCTTCAGAGACTAACCTTTAAAATGAGAAATTTAGAAAAAGGGGAAATGCTGGATCTCCCCAGTCACTGGTTATATATAACCATTTCTCTCATAGCAAAGGATCATTGAAGAGGGTTATATATGCTGTTATAGCCTCCAAGGAATCCTGAATGACCTTGATGTATGAGTAGCAGACATCTTGCTGTGAAAGAGCTGTTAGGCAGCAAATCAAATGCTTTCTCATAATCAACAAACAATAAGCACAAGATTTTATATTTTCTACAGCATAGTAGATGCTTAATAAATGCTTTTTCATCGATCAATTCATTGCTTGATTGCAAAATTTCCCCTTGCCTTTCATACATGAAATAATAACACCTACCTCCCAAGGCTGTTGTCTGGATAAAGCGCCTTATAAATGCTAGCTATTGTTGCTGTTACCAGTACCCTGGGTTCTCAGTCACTCTTCTCATTAACGCCAGTAACTAACTGCCCGTTTGACTGGACTGCTCACCTTGGCCTTAATCATTAGAGGGCTCCTGACTAAGTATTCATTTATTTATAGTAGGCCTTATCTCTCATGGATATTGTCTTCCTCAGTTTCTTATGATTTATAATTAGCAAATTCGTGCAGGAACCCCAAGCAAACTGAAGCTGTCCTCAGCAATCTTCCTTTAAAGGTTCTTAAATGGAAGTTGTCATCAGTCTTTGACTTCCACCAGGTGTTAAGGAGAAATTCTGCTTCCAGTGACTTCTGATCTTTTCCTGAATGATCTCTTTTCTTCTCATCAATCAGAATTTAGATACCTCCAGGAAAGTACTAGTTGTGTGAATCTCTATCAAAGTGAGCTATCACATCCAGAAATCATAAAATGCTGAATGAATCTCTAGCATGGCTCATGATTTTTAATTATTGTGGAATTCTGAGGGTATGTGAGTTAGAACAAGAATTTGGTACAATGGCAAAAGCAATGGCTCTTGAGTAAGGGATCTGATTCAAATCCTACCTCTGATGTTTACTACCTGTGTAATCTTTGACAAGTCACCTAACTTCTCTGAACCTCAGATTCTGTACGTGTACAACAAAGGAGTTGGATTAAATGAGCCTGCTAGATCTATGATATTCCCCTTCATTAAAGAGTGTCTTCCTGCCTACAAAAAATAATTCAGTTCTATCTTCAAGATGTTATTTGGCTTGCCCTACACTGCAATTCCCAAGTCTTTTCTTAAAAAAAAGTATTCATGACATATAAGTATGAGACTTCTTTGTTGACTATCATCCTTTCTTATTTTCTATTCCTGAACCATATTTTCCAACCTACTTTTCTTCATCTGCCTCAATAACTACCTTTGCATTGAAATTACTGAGTGTCAAACTATAATTAATTTGAAGAATCTTATTGAATTCTTCATAGAATTTCCTTACTTCTTCAATCTATGCAACAGATAGTGTCCCATGAACTAGATACCTTGTCATGGTAGTCTTCTTGTAAATACTTATCAAGAACACTATTAATATGAAATGACCAAATGAGCCATGACATGATGTACCTTACGACCTCTGACCATATATTAAAATAAATCTTTTATTTTCCACTTCAAGGAGAACTTAAAAACCAACTTTCCACTCAACAATAATTTCCTTTTGCCTTATGGCATCCTTTATAGTGAAAATATCAAGATTGACATGGATCAGTACAATTAACCATTCATTGGTAATCAAACAAAAATCTCACATTTGATGATGAAGTTAACCCTTAAATTAATGTTTTTAGATGGTCTAAAAACTATGTGATTCTTTTCCATCCATCTGCCATCATCACTAAAGAACTAGAAGGGTGCCACACATAATTGGGACATTTTGAAAAGAATTTATCGCCAAGTAGCTAATACACTTCTGACAAGCTTTCTTGAAGGAATATTCAGGGAGCTCAAATGTTCAGTATAAGGGGAAATACTTATATTTCCATTTGTTGCCTCCTATGGCAAATTTTTTGGTAGTTTTAAAGTCAATACATCTAATACAGATACAGCGTATTCCAAAGAACGAATTCTTATTTGGTGTGTAACACTGGAGATTTTGGAAGTTGCCATGTGTAGAAAAGTTCCTAACAGAATCAGCATCTTATGCTCAACCAAATTCCAATCCCAATGATACCTAACAGTATGAAAGCAACTTACATTAAGGTTTTAGGAAGATGTTATTAATTTGAACAGCTGCTTTTTTCACTAAATTTTCAAAAGTGAAATTATAGCTTCATTCTCTTCCTTCTTCCTAGACATATAGTTTTGTCTTCCATCCAACGCATTCAGATAGGCTATTGTTGAAAGCCAAATATTAGACAAAATAAAGCAAAGTTCAGATCTGATATAGTAAAGCTTATTTTCCTACCTAAAATTTAAGTTGCCAGAAAAATCTCCTTTTCATTTGGTTTGGTTTTGTTTTTGTTATTACAGAAGCAGCAATCATATTATTTCCCCTTTAAATATCCCTTTCATCATCCTACCTAATTTTCAGGAAGAAATATGTGATTATTTTTCTCTCCATATTTTTCCCCTCTGGCAAACTGCTTGGGCTGTCAGGGAGAGGAGTTGCTCTAGTGACTTGGTCAGAACAGTTGATTCTGTTTACAGAAAAGGGGATGAGGGAGGGCTTAAAATAATGATAACAAAGGTTAGCTCCTCCAAAATCTTGTAGAGAAGGGAAAGAAACCCTCCCTTACCCAATCAACAAGCATTTAATGCCTCCTGTGTGCAAGAACTGGCTGGGCACTGGGGATACCAATATAAAAGTGAGATCATGCCCTCAAAGTACTTATTTTCTACTGGGAGAAGGGGTATGCCATGTTTATAGATAAATACAGGAGATACATATTATATGTTATACTGTTATATTTATATATATACACACACATATGTATATAACATATACATATATGCATATATAATATATATGCATATTTATATATGAATATGTATAGTATATTATATATACACATGCACCAGAAATACAATGTGATTTAGGAATACAGCAGTTGAACAACTAGGGAAATCAGTTACATTTTTGTAGTTACACATTTACAGAAATATATATACATATATGATATTTAAAGGATTACTTTGTAATGCTCGGGAATGGGGAAAGGCCTCTTCAAAGAGTTGGCACTTAGGGCAGCTAGGCGGTGCAGCGAGTAGAGCACCAGCCCTGGAGTCAGGAGGACCTGAGTTCAAATCCAGCCCCAGACACTTGACACATATACTAGCTGTGTGACCTTGGGAAAGTCACTTAACCCCAATTGCCCTGCCAAAAAAAAAAAGAAAGAAAAAGAAGAGAGTTGGCACTTGACCTAACCTTGAAGGGAACTAGCGGTTTTAAGAGGCATAGGGAAAAGGGGAGACTATTCCAGTGTGAGAGATAGCCTCTGCAAAAGCACAAATAGAGGTGAAGGAACCCTGTGTATAGGGAGAATCAACTGAGCCACCTTGTAGCAGGGAACGTATTAAGGGAAACAATGTGATATTAGTCTTGTAGATTGTAAAGGATTTTAAATGCTAGACAAAGGAGTTTATATTTTACTCCAGTGGCAGTGGGGATCCACTGAGGGTTCTTGAAAGGAATAATATGATCCAACCGTAAGATACTGCCACCCCCTTTCCATGGATCAGAGAGGGAAAATGCTGGGTACAGAAAGCCAAATTAGGAGGCTATAGCAATAAGCAACGAGAACCTGGACTTCAGTGTTTGCCGTGTGAGTAGAGAGAACAGGATGGTAGGGGAAAATGTGGAGCAGATAGAATTGATAAGACTTGGAAACTGATTGGATATGAGGGGTGAGTAAGAGTGAAGACGTAAGAAAAGATAAGTAGCTTGCAAACCAGAATAACTGGAAGAATGCTAGCACTCTTGACAAAAATAGGGAAATTAAGAGAAAGTGTAAGTTTAGGGGGAAAGATAACTTTTTTAACTATGGGAAATACATAATGGAGAGAGACATCCAACAAATGGTTGGAGATGTAGTTCTGAAACTCAGGTAGAATCAAGAGGTCTTGCAACTTGCACTAAAGAACAACAGGTTAACTCCTCTGACCTGGCCTGGGGAGGGGAGAGAATGGACTACTCTCTTTGTAGCAGTGCCTGCATTTCCACAATTCATCCCTTTAGAGAGCTAGGAGCGAGTTATATCTGGTCATTGTCCCAACCACCTTGTAGTGGGAAAATAGCTGTTTTAAAGGAACTTATGGGAATTGCAATTAATAATAAAGTATGATTATTTAGACACCAGTCATGGAGACTCGAGCTCAAGTCCTGCTTCTGGAATGTACTGGCTATGTAACCCTGAGCAAGTCACTTAATCTCCCAATGCCTTAGTCTTCCTAGAGGCCAATTCTAAAAACAAAAGTTCTTAACTCCAGTGTCTGTGAACTTTGTTTTTTAAAAAAATGAAAACTGTATTTCAACATAATTGAAATACTATTCATAGGATGTAGGAGTTATATATTTACAGACATATATATTTATAGGATTACTTTGTAATCCTATGTATTTTAGGAATTTAAAAATTTTATTCTGAGAAGGGATGCATAGGCTTTATCAGATTTCCAAGGGCATCTAGCATATTTAAAAAAAAAAGGTTAAGAACCCACCCCTGCTCTAAAACTAGAAATTTAGAATAGTTGAAATCTGCACTGAAAATCATAGGTCTGGACAAAAGAAAGAAACCCTGATTATCGCTATAAATTAGGATTTTCAAATGATCTACCATTATAGTCAGTTGTGATATTTAACTCTTATTTAAACTCATTTATAGAATTATAAGTAGTATTTAATTTCCTGACAAAGTGAAAATAAGAGTCATGAAGGGTGGCTGTTGATAGAGATAGGGTAATTATAATTTCAGTGAAAATTCCTGAATATGAGCAGATGGAAAATTAACCCAAACAAACTGGTGAGGGATAGTTCCGCTGTGTTAACTAAGAGCCTGTAAACAATCACGTATCATTCCCTTAAACTCTCTTCTTCACTAATTGTTGTCAGAAGGTGATTTGAGGTGGGGGTACAGTTATCATAAAATAAAGAGGGTCAAGCACAATTTTATATTATTAGGACTGGGAAACTTCACTTACAGCTAACCTCGTAAAGAGCTTTATGTGCTCATGTGTATAACAGGAGAGAGATTGAGTTCAGTTCAACAACCATTCACAGAGCCCTAAGTAAGGGCTAGGCACATTGGGAATACAAAGACCAAAAAAATATAAAATAATTCATCATCTCAAGGAGCTTAAATTCTACATTGGAGACACTCCATAGTGAGTAGAAAGTGTCTCCTTTTTCAAAATATCTTACCTACCACTTACACAACCATGTGAAATTCTACTATTATGGACTTATACCTTTGTGTCTTGATGTCTTAAATTAAAATGCTTCAGGGACAAATGAATTTTTGGTGAAGGTTGCCCATCAAAAAACTATCTAGCTTTCTCATCATTCACTTCCGTTGAATTACTAATAAGGTTGTGACTCACAATGTCCCCTGCATATATGTCCTTCCAAAATTAACTGAAGTTTTAACAAGGCTAAAGAAAGTGGATTCTGCAGGATTCACTGACTGAATTTATTCTTCATTTATTTTTTATTTGGATCACAATCCAGTCTGTCTCAGAAGTGCTTTGGAACTAATCTAAGATGGGCTCATGCCACTATCATTGAAGTCAAAGAGTCTATGTCATAGAAAATCCAGAGGGTATTTGGACTGCTATGTTGGTCAAATATGAAAACCTTCATATTAGTGTAGAATATAACCTAAAAACAGATCCATTATAGGAATTCCTTCAAGAAACAAGAGAGATTGACTGACCACATCTTCTGTTACCAAAACCATAGGCAAAAAAATGAAGAAAGTAATAATTATCTGGCCTTTGCAGCTACTGGATAGTAGAAAGCTGGTATTCTATACTCAGCATTAAAGAATAGCCCCACAAAAGGGCACAACCTTTCTGATTAAGAAACTATGTAGCAGAAGAATTTATGACCAAACAAGAGATAGAGAACATTTATGAAATGCAAAGTAGATAATTTTAATTAAAGTAAATTAAGGTTTTGCACAAACAAAGCCAATGCAACCAAGATTAGAAGGGAAACAGAAAACTGGGAAACAATTTTTCCAGCCAGTGTCTCTGATAAAGGCCTCATTTCTAATATATGTAGAGAATAGAGTCAAATTTATAAGAATACAAGTCATTCCCCAATTGATAAATGTTCAAAGGACATGAACTGGCAGTTTTCAGATGAAGAAATTAAATCTATCTATAGTCATATAAAAAATGCTCTAAATCACTATTGATTAGAGAAATGCAAATTAAAACAACTCTGAGGTACTACATCACACATATCAGATTGGCTAACATGACAAAACAGGAAAATGATAAATGTTG
This sequence comes from Trichosurus vulpecula, assembly GCF_011100635.1. Classification (NCBI taxonomy): domain Eukaryota; kingdom Metazoa; phylum Chordata; class Mammalia; order Diprotodontia; family Phalangeridae; genus Trichosurus; species Trichosurus vulpecula. The sequence goes on along the minus strand of NC_050579.1, from coordinate 217,540,269 downwards.
GAGAAGACGTGGGAAAATTGGAACACTAATGCATTGTTGGTAAAGTTGTGAATTGATCCAACCATTCTGTAGAACAATTTGGAATTATGCCCAAAGAGCTATAAAACTGTGCATACCCTTTGACCCAGCAATACCACTTCTAGGTCTGTCTCCCAAAATGATCATAAAAATGGGAAAAGGACCCACATGTACAAATATATATATATAACAGCTCTTTTTGTGGTAGCCAAAAATTGAACATTGAGGGGATGTCCATCAATTGCAGAATGGCTAAACAAGTTGTGGTATATGAATGTAATGGAATACTATTGTTCCATAAGAAATGATGAGCAGGTAGACTTCAGAAAAACCTGGAAAGACTTACATGATTGATGCTAGGTGAGGTGAGCCGAACCAGGTGCACACAGTACACAGTAACAGCAACACTGTGTGATGACCAACTTTGATAGACTTAACTCTTCTCAGCAATACAAGGATCTAAGATAATTCCAGAAGACTCATGATGGAAAATGCTATCCATATCCAGAGAAAGAACTATGGAGTCTGAATGCAGATGAAAGCACACTATCTTCTCTTTTTTCTTCTTTCTCATGGTTTTTCCCTTTGGTTCTAATTCTTCACAACATGACTAATGTGGGAATATGTGTAATATGATTGCACATATATAGCCTATATCAGATTGCATGCCATCTTGGGGAGGGGGGAATAGAGGGAGGGGAAGAAAATTTAGATCTCGAAATCTTATAGAAGTGAACGTTGAGGGGCAGCTAGGTGGCACAGTGAGTAGAGCACCAGCCCTGGAGTCAGGAGGACCTGAGTTCAAATCTGCCCTCCGACACTTATCACACTTACTTGGGTGTGACCTTGGGCAAGTCACTTAACCCCAATTGCCCTGCCTTCCCCCCTGCAAAAAAAAAAAATAAGTGAAAGTTGAAAACTAAAAACAAATAAATAAAATTAGTTTTTAAAAAAGAAACTACATAGCAAGAACATGAATCTTCAACCTTGTATCAAAATTGCACCCAATCAGGAAACAACTACTAGCTATGCCCCACCTTCACAATATCTCCAGTGCTTTCTTGAGGTTGGAAGGAGCACCAATGTCATTCTCATGGTCTAACAGCTGCTTCAGAGAAAAACATGAAATGGAAAGACAAGTGGGGGAAGGGAGTGAAAGGAGTTCTTCAGAACCCCTAAGACTTAGTGGAAGATGCTGAGGGAGCTGGAGTATTTCCCTGACCCCCAATTCATAAGCACATAGAAATGGAGAGTAACAGGGAGGACTCATCATTAGACAGGGGTGAAAAATAGGGACTTTCAGGAAAGCAAGTACAGAAAACCTCATTTGGGAGTGGCCTATGAGTGAGTTCAGTTTTAATATGCACACCGCTGTTGATACTTAATTTAGCCTTTCCCTCCGGTAAGGTGTATCCAGTAGAGATCTGGAGCACACTAGGAGAGGAGCACATTGCTAGCATGATAGCATTACTTTTGGTTCTTTCTTTTGATTTTTAAAAATGATTTCTTGACTAAAATTGTTGGTATCTGTCAATTAAGTGCATTTTACCATTGCTGAATTTCTAAAACTATGAGGAGAAAAGCTAATGTGAACACAGAATAAATCTATAATTACTACATTATAATCTGTCAATAGTTCAATCAAGAATCATTTATTAAGCACCAGTTACGTTCCATACAGGCAGCCAGGTGGCACAATGGATAGAGTGCTAGGCCTGGAGTTAGGAAGACCTGATTTCAAATTCAGCCTCAGGGAGTAGCTGTGTGACCCTGGGCAAGTCACTTAACTTCTATTTGCCTCCATTTCCTCATCTGTAAAATGGAGGTAATAATAGCACCTACCTCTCAGGTTGTTAGAGAAAATAAATGATACAATAATTGTAAAGTGCTTAGCATAGTCCCTAAAACATAGTAGGTGTTTAATTAATACTCGTTCCCTTCTTTCTCTCGCTCCTCATGTAGGAGGTTGTATTTAAGCTGTGTTTAAAGGAAACTGGAGATCTCAAAGGAGAAGAGGGAGAGCTGAATCACAAATGGACTTAAATGAGCTTTAAGGAAACAGTCACAAGGTCTGTGCTCTACAGATATCCAAGATCAGTCACTGAACAGCTTTACTGAGCATTGCAGCTACTTAATAATCAATAAGAACATTTATTTTTGGCATAGGTCATTACTCTATGTTGTTTTCCTGGTGTCTGATATCCAGGGTCACATCTTTTTAAAGGACACCTCACTAACTTTGGCAAGATGTGATGCGTTATAAAAGTCAATTGTCAAACAATGAGATAAGAAACTTAAGCCTTGGTCTTTGGTCACCACAATAAATGTAATCTATGCATTTATCCTATATACAATCTAGGGATATTTTAAGATGTTTCGATGTTATAGAACAAAAGTGACATGGTTTTACCCTTAGGGAACACATGTTTCCCCCTATGTTTTTGTTCTATAGAAAATAAAGGTACAAATATGCAACATTTGAAGAAAAGCCAATATTTAAAAATGCTCATTTGCAAGGGCATACATTAAGATTGAGTTAATAATCATCAATGAAATCTTGTAAATAGTAATTCCTCTAGTATATTTAACAGTATATTTTCTGATCATTAAATATTTAACGAAAGATTTTTTCATAGTGATTTTTCTTTTCTTTTTATTTTTTTAAAAAAAAGGAAGGAAAGAAGCAGAAAATGCCAAAGCTAGAGTATTAAAAGCCACAGACCAGAGCAAGAAGCTTCCTCTTAATGTAATTTGAGGAATAACCAAAAAGTTCTTCCCCATCAGCCTACTTCAATGAGCAAAAGTTTTGATGTTAGAGTCATTCATTAAAGACATACTGGGCATTTTCACTGGATTTAAGAAATAGTACATGCTGCCTATTGTAGTTTCTGAAATTTCATGATCACTTTATATCAGCTACATTTCTTTGCTATGAGAGATTGCATGGCATAGTGGATGGCAGGCCCACTTTAGAGTCAGCAAAACCTAGGTTTAAGATCTTCCTCTGTACTTGTGAGATGATGAGAAAGTCACTTAATCTCGATGGTGTCCCACAGAACTCTCTAGGACTATAAATTGTTGATGAATTGAAATCTGTATTCTTGGGCACAGCTGTTGTAACTGTGTGAAATGTCTTCATTTCATCTTTATTCTTTCTTGTGATTAATCGTTAATCTTGACCTTTGCTTTAATTATCTGATATTCTAACATTAAAGAACCCTATCAGTGAGATCCACAGATCCCAACGCTGATGAAATCATAAGTTTAGATCTAAACTTGTCTAAGAAATGGAAAATGTAATGAAATCACAGCTCAGTATCAATGTCCTTATTTAAATCCATTTCCCATTTTTCAAAGTAAGTGGCGTATTCAAATAGGTCTGGTTGGAATCATAAAATTTTAGCATTGTAAGGGACATACGGGGCATCTGCTCCTACACATTCCTGAAAAAGAAATCGTATCCAACATACCTAACGAGTATATTCAGGCTTTGCTTGAAGACCTCCACTATATCACAAAATATCCCACTCCAATTTTGGATAGCTATAATTATTAAAATGAAGGTTTGGGCTTTTGTTTCACAGCAAGCTTAAATTTGGTTCTTCTACTCATTGCTACTTGTTTTGCCTTCTAAGGTCAAACTGAACTAGACTAATCCTATTTCCATCTGATAGTCTTTCAAATATTTGAAGATAGTCAGCATATCAACACTGAGTCCTCTCTTCTAGCTAAGTAGCCTCTTTCTTCAACCAGTCTGCATGTGAGATGGACTCAAGGCCTTTTACCATCTTGTTTGGCCACTTTTGAATACTTTCTAGATTACCAGTGTGATTCTTAAACTATGGTACGCAAAAGTGAAGTACAATACTTCAGATGTGATCTAACCAGAGCAGAATACAGAGAGATTATCACCTCCTACAGCTTTGTCTTTTTAAATATATATACATTTATATACAATTCGTTTCTTTAAGTATTTCCTAATTACAATCAAAAAAGTTTTAATATTCATTGTTTTAAAATCTGTGGTCCAAATTCTCTCCCTCCTTCCCTCCCTTGAGAAGGCAAGCAATATGGTATAGATTATACATGTGAAATCATGCAAATCATATTTCCATATTAGCCACGTTGCAAAAGAAAGCACACACGCACACACGCAAAAAAGAACAAAATAAAGTGAAGCAAGTATACTTGAATCTGCACCCAGAGTTTATTGGTTCTCTCTCTGGAGATGGATATCATTTTTCATCATGGGTCCTTTGGAATTGTATTGGATCATTGTATTGATCAAAGTAGAAGCTTTATCTTTCTCAATGCAACTCAAGATTGCAATAGCTTTTTTGGTATCCGTATCACATTACATTTGCCAGACAAACTGCTATCCAGTCATGCCTTCCTCATTTTTGTAATTTTGGAGTTGATTTCTTGAACCCAAGTATGATTTTATATTTATCTGTACTGAACTGCATTTTTATTATATTCAACACAATGCTGTAGATCTTTCTGGATAGTGATTTTGTTATCCAATGTATTAGTTCTACCTCCTAGATTCACGTCATCTATAAATTTTATAAGTATGCCATTATGTCTTTAATATTAAGTCATTAAGGTCAAGCATAGGCACTCCACTACAGACTTCCTACAAAGTTGACATCAAACTATTAAAGAGTACTCCTTGAGTTCAGCCATTCAACTAGTTCTGAATCCATTTAACTCAAGTTTATACTTCCCTTTTTGAAAATCAGGACATTTGCCTTTCTTCAGTCCTGTAGTATCTCTCCTATTCTCTGGTTTTTCAAATACTACTGATCCCAGCTTAACAATCTAATCTACTAATTATTGCAGTTGTTGTTTTAAGTAACCAATGAGACAGCACCTCTGACCAGAATTCATTAAGGACAGCTAATTGCTTTCTTATAAACTTCTTATTTATACTCAGAATCAACTCCTCATCAAACATTCCTATTTTGTCCTTTTTAGTCCAAAAATCATTCTCTTTGGCAAAGGCAACAGAAGCATAAGAATTAAGCACCTCTTCCTTCTCTCTGTTGTCAGTTATTATCACCCCATGCACCTTAAGCATTAAGCTTACCTTTTTAAAAAAAAATTCTTTCCCCAAAAATAAATAGCTTAATAAATATTTCTGTTGTCCTAAACTTTCCTTGCTAGCCTCATCTTATTCTGTGCTTTTGTACCCCTGACATAGTCTTACAATGCAGAATCAACATGACAGGCTTTTGCAATCAGCCTCAGTTATCTGTCTTTGCTTTCATTTTCTATACATATCTTTTTTTTAATTTAAACTTAATATAAATTTAAGCTTTAGTTTTAAATTTAAAATTAAACTTTATACATTCAAACATTTCTTGTTTGAATATTTTTTTGAAAATTTGTATTTACATTTCCTAAATTTCCCCCTCTATCACTCTTCTCCCTGCACCTAAGAACCACCCTACATAACAAAAAAAAAAAACTGCAAAAGAAAAAGAGGAAGAGGAAAAATCAGTCAAATATATCAATGCATACAAAAAATCTGGCAATACATGAAATGTTCCACACCTTTCTAAAGGAGTGGAGAGAGATGGCTTCTCATATCTCTTCTTTGGAGCCATGTATATTCTTAGTAACTTTGCAACATTCAGTTTCAGTTGTTAGCTGGCTGCATTACTCTTTGACTTCTCCACCATGCTCCAAAAAGCTCATTATTGAATAACCTCATCATTCTGCAAGATCTCATCAACCTTGGTACTCCACCTCATCACTACACCCTGCCTCTCTGATTGGAAGGTGGGACCATGAACTGGGATGTTGTTTGTTGTCAATGACATCAGAAGGGTGATGTCTTTACTTGCAAGTGAATTGGATTTAAATGAGGCAGAGCCATGCAAAATAATCAGCCTCACTTTCTCCTCCAGAATTATTGGGAGTCCTATGGCAAGACAGAAGTCAAGATAACTGGCAATGGCTCAGCTCATGAACTCTAAACCTCTATTCAAAGAGAGAGCTCAGCTCCAACATCTCACTCTCTATGTATCTATGAATCACAGACCATCATATCAGAAGAATCAAAAAATTGTAGGGAACCTGAAAAACAATGTATAGACTGTTAAACCTGAAAATTTGGTTGAAGGAAACAACAAAGCTAGGTGATAGAAAAATCCATGTTGTTTATTATTTTCCCTTAAAGCATAGCTAAGCTAGCTTACTTGTATGTACAAGGAGTCAGAGCATAGGCTCTGGCTGTCTGAACAAAGCAATGAGAAAACTTATATACGTTATTTTAGCAGACCTAGCAAGCCTGTATTACCTCATTTTTTATGAGCCCCATGTATGTTTAACCATGATACAAGAAGAGGATTTTCCTTAATTGAATAGAGTTGTAAAGGATGTTGACAAAAGTCAGTTGAAACTACAGCCCAGCGTCTCTGTGTCTCATTACATTCCATAACATGGTATATACCTGTAGAATATTAAGCAAGGTAATCTCTCTTGGGATTAGGGTCTCATCCTTTAATGATCTGGCCTTGTTGACAGAGGTAAGGGTATTTCCTGAGCAAACTTTTAGAGAGAACAAAGAAGTCCAGGTCCTGGATCTTCATCCAGCTACTCATTAATTCAGGCTCTGGGTCTGGTTGAAATTAGAAATGATATAAAATAGTATAATATTTTCCACAAGACATATGATAAGTATAAAAAGATGGGAACACATTGCCGACAAGGATTTATATGCAAGAAGTAGGATAAAAGATGTCATCAATGATATCTAATACTACAAAAAAGGAGGTAGACTAGTGTTGTTTAAAGAGTGAGAAATAATAGCTCAATAGCCCAAGTGTTATACTAATAACCACAGAATATTAAAATGTTATTAAAATTAATATCAATTATTGTCAAATATTAATATTAATTATGATTAAAATATTAAAACCTCTGGACTAGTCAATAGCTGGTGTGGGAAAATAAATAGATGAGTTACTGAAATAAGAATGCCACATGATTATGAAACAACAACAAAAATTGTGGCCTCACTTTCCTGCTTGTTATCATTCGTCCTTCATTCTCGAAGAGGACCATGACATCAGGAAGGTGATGTCATGACCTGCAAGCGAATTGGATTTAAGTGAAAGAGGGCTGTGCAAACGTTGCCAGCCTCACTCTCTCCTCTGGAGCCATCTGGGTCCAGTGGCAAGATATAGATCAGGATGACTAGAGATGGCCCTGGATGCAGTGGGAGATCTTGGCCTTTTTAATTTAAGGTCTTTCCCAGGTCTCAGTTTCATTGAAACAACACCCATTCAGTGATTAAGGTTATGCAAAAAATGAGGCAAATAATGGTCTCTTTAACCTAGTTTAAAAAAAAATCACACTCAGGGTTTCTAGCCAAAACAGAAACAATTGCTATTTACACTCAGTCAAAGCCATCAAACAATGACCAAGTGAGGCTTGGGCTGGGGCCTATTGTTGGCCAATCAATGAGAGTCAGAGTGATTTGGGTTAACACATGGTCCTTAAGAAAGAAATCTAGCCCATAAACCTCAAGATATCCACAGAAAGAAAAGTTAGACTAGGTGTCCTGTCAGGTACCTATAAGCTTTAACTCTATGATCCTTGGCTCCAAATCCTCAGTGAAGTTTCCTTCTATGAGCCAGCAAAAAGAGATGGTTTCTCTGACAAGAATCCCTCCTTCCAATACTCTGGGCCAGCAAATTCCTCTTGGATGCAGTTCCCATTAGGAAAATTCATTTTCCAGGACACACCAAAGGGTATGTCTATACCCTCAATAGGGACGTTCGGTCCAAACTCCTGACAAAAGTTTCCCTCGCAATAAGCTCCAGTCCCAAAAGCTCACCTCATTGTAAACTTAATTTGACAAGGGAACACCTTTGATCAACTCTATACAAATTGTACCATAAGCCATTGTACATATAAGGAATTAAGAGAAACTTAAGAAAATTCGTATGAGCTTTTGCAGACAATATTGGTACCAATTTTTTTTGTTTTTGTATTTTTTAAAGGGGCGGGAGGAAAGTCTAAGATCCCTCCCAGCCCTAATTCTATGATCCTTGTTGTTGTTCAGTCATTTGGGGCTTTCTTGGCAAAGACACTGGAGTGGTTTGTCATTTCCTTCTCTAACTCATTTTACAAATGAGAAACTGAGACAAAATAACTAGCTCGGGTTCACACAGCTAGTAAGTGCCTGAGGCTGGATTTGAACTCATGAAGATGAATCTTTCTGATTCCAAGTCCACTACTCTATCCACCGTACCACCTAGCTGCCTGGTACAAAATTATTGAAGTTAAAGTACACAACCTTCCTTTTTCTATCAAAGAATAAATTATGCAGTTGGAAAATGACATACTCTACCAGTTGCAATCACTCTATTAAGTGTTGTTGCTAAACTGTTGTCAAGGAATTACCAGCTATATCTGCTGTGTCAAGACAAAATGTAGCAATAAAAACAAACAAAAAAATTACATAATCCTGGAAAAGAGATAGGTGACTCACTTAAACATTATATCTCATCAGGGACAAAAAGGAGCTGACAGAATTTACAAAAAGACTCCTGGGAGGCCCCTTAGTTTGAGGTGGCTACTGGGTATCAGTCCCCAAGAGCAAGAGCAAACTCAGCACAGAAGGGTCCATGTCCCTCACCCCCTCATATGTTGCTTAACTGACACCCTCTTCCCTTATCATCCCTTCCTGGTCCACCCCCTCCATCATTCATGAATCACCCACATTTCTGCCACACACCACTGACATAGATGCAATATCCTTGAAATCCTGAAAACAGAGCAAAGAGTTACATTATGATGTAGTTTGGAACTTCTGGGCAATTCTATGGCATGGAAAATTAAGGCTCCCATTTCTTAAGGACAAAGACCTTGATCTAATTACCTTCTCTTCACCAAAGTCATTGAATAAGTCACCAATAAGATGGATTGGCATACACTGCATTGGAGTTGTCAATAAACTCTCCAGCAGCATAAGGAAGGTCTGGATCACTGTCCTCTTCATTTGGGGAGTCATGATCCCCATCGTAGCTGCTGAAGAAGTGTGGAGAGATGAGCAAAAAGATCTTGTCTGCAATATGCTGCAGCCAAGTTGCAAAAACATGTGTTATAACCACCTCTTCCCTTTTTCTCTTATCAGACTTGGGACAGTCAGCTGATCTTTGTCTCTACTTTGGCACTCCTAGCAGCAATGCATGTTACTTACAATAGACATGAGAATGCAAACCAGTTTAGAAAAGAAAAGAGAGTGAATAAACATAAAGACCTAGAGGAAATGAAAGAACAGAGGGTTTAAATAGAGGGAGCCTTGTGGTGAACTTAAGACAAACAGCGTTTTCTTTAGAATTATCTTCAAAGAATCCTTCATATACATGATTCACTTTCTTTGGCTATAACCTTCCCTGGGTGGTAGAATTCAGTATTAATCCTCATCCCAATATTATGGACTGCTTTATTTTGAGAATCACTGAAAAATGTTTTTGCTATTTTCATAATTGCTATAGCATCTACCTCCTAGGGTTGTTGTGAGGATCAAATGAGATTATAATTGTAAGGCACTTAGCACAGTGCCTGGCACAAAGTAAACACTATATTAATATTAGCTATTATTCTATTATCTCTGATTTGCTTTCTCTTAAATGTGGCTATTATGTTAGTTACTAATGAAATGGTGTTAGAGAGGTCCAAAAGAGGACAGGCTTGAAGAAATCACCCTATTCATCCATAAAAGAAAGCAAGCAAAATGAAATGAATGAGTTGATTTCAGGCAGTGGAGGAAGTGCAATCACAGGTTTTCTCAGTTAAAGATTTTAAATTAAAGTCTAACTACTAATGATAAACCTGCAGTTTTCAAATGGAAGGTGGATATCAACACTTGTCCAAATATTTATTCCTGGGGCAGCTAGGTGGTGCAGTGAATAGAGCACCAGCGCTGGAGTCAGGAGGATCTGATATCAAATCTGGCCTCAGACACTTGACACATGCACTAGCTGTGTGACCTTGGGCAAGTCACTTAACCCTATTGCCCTGCCAAAAAAAGAAAACAAAAAAAATATTTATTCCTTAGGCTTATTTTGGGGGGGGGGCAGGAGATGCCAATGAAATTCCTAACAAATAGGGACTTAAATGAAATCTCTTGGAGAATTTATAATCTGCATTATCAGTCAGTCAATAAATATTTATTAAGCACCTACTATGCATCAGGCACTGTCCTAAATACCAGGGATACAAAAAGAGGCAAAAGAAAGTTCCTGCCCTCAAGGAACTCACAAGCTAATGCAGTGAACAATTCTGTAAAAAAAAAAAAAAAGAGTAAGTTGTCATTTGTATACTAAAACACTTTTAAATTTACTTTGGGTAGATATTCAGGTCAGTCTCATCCTCTCAGGGATTGTTTTCTTAAAATTATTATTTCCTTAAAAATATTAAAATTAAAATTATTTTGTTTAGATCTTAATATTACTGTTACAAATTCTTTTTAATAATATTTCTTGTTTAGTTCTGAGCTCTAATTTGCAAGCCATGGCATCACGTTCCTGATGTCATGGTCCTCTTCAAGAACAAAGGACAGACAACAACAATTGCTATTTTCATAATGCCATGTATTCCATGTTACTTAAGTATTACGTGGAACACAACTGAATCATGAAAATAGCTGCAGTTATTCTTACCTGGGATGGGGGAGACAGGGAGTTTTTTAATTATGATGCTGTAGGTTGGTTGGCGGCTGTTGTCCTTCATTCTCAAAGAGAACCAAAATGACACCACTGTGTTGGAGTCAAGGTGATGTGGGCATGGTGTCCTTTGCCATGTCTCCCATGCCATGCAATCTATTCCAAAGACCTGGAGAGTGTCCTTCTATCACTTCTTCTGACCTCCACGTGAACACTGGTCTTCTGTGAGCTTTCCGTAAAATGTTGTTGTTGCTTGTCCTTCATTCTCAAAGAGGACCATGACATCATGGAGGTGATACCATGACATGCAGGTGAATTGGATTTAAGTGAGAGAGGGGTGTGTAATAGTCTTTTAGGCAAATATATGTTTGGCATTCGAACAATGTAGTCAGCCCAAGGGAGTTGCACTTGTGGCAGTAGAGTTCGAATGTTTGGGTTTAATTCTAGAAAGAACCTCAGCACCTGCACCTTATCTTGCCAGGGGACCTTTAGAATCTTCCTAAGATTCAATTCAATTTAAATGCAAGTGTACAACACAGACATAAAACACAGTATACACAGATATACGACAATAAGGTTAGCACAACAGCTCTGTAGACCTTCAGTTTGGTAGTCAGTCTCATGGCTCTTCTCTCCCACGCTTTCCTTCAGAGCCTCCCAAACAACGAGCTGGCTCTGACATCAACCTCATTATCTGTGTGGACATCCCTGGAAAGTATACTACTGCCAAATAAGTAAACTTATCCACAACATGCAATATTTCTTCATTTGCTGTAACTAATGGTTCCACATATGGTGTGGTGCTGGCTGGTGGAGAATCTACATTTTCTTACTTTAATTATTAGGCCAAAATTAACACAAGGAGCAGAGAATCAGCCCATACTTGGTTGCATCTCAGTTTCAGAGGCTCCATTGAGTGCACAATCATCTGTGAACAAAAAATCACAAGCCAGCTCTCCCTCCACGTTAGTCTTGGCTTGTAGCCTTTCCAAGTTAAATAATTTACTGTCAGTACAGTAGTTGACCTTAATGCTGTTTTCATCCTCATTGAAGGCATCTGACAACATTGCTGAAAACATCATGCTGAAAAGCATGGGAGCAAACACACAGCCCTGCTTCACTCTATTGGTGACAGAAAGCGTGAGAGCGTTGCCCATAATACAGAACCCATGCGAGCATGCCATCATGAAACTGACCATACAATGTTGATAAACTTCGAGCACGCAAATTTTGACAAAATTTTCCACAAGCTCTCAAGACTGACAGTATCAAAGACCTTGGTCAGAACTTTGTGTACAGACCTCTGTGTTCTGCTCCTGGCATTTCTCCTGGAGTTGTCAGGCAGCAAACACCGTATCAACATTTCCTTGGCCCTTTCTGAAGCCACACTGGTTCTCAGGTAGATGACCATCTTCTAGGTGAAGGATCAGCCTATTAAGGAGGAGTCTGACAAGAATTTTGCTAACAATGACTAAAAGAGCGATGCCCCTGTGATTGTCACAGGACAATCCATTTCCTTTACCTATATTGAGATGGACAGTGAAGGCATCCTTGAACTCCTGGGGGATAACTTCCTCTTGCCCTATAACCTGGAAAATTTAAGTCGGCTTTTGTATGAACAGTATAAATCTACATTGTAAATCTCAGCGGGCATAAAATCAGTACCAGGAGCTTTGCCACATGAGAGGAGTGTAATGGCATTCAAAGCCTCTTCTTCAGTTGGAAGTTTGACCAGAGAAGGATTGACTTCAACCATATATGATCAATAGCTTCAGCACTGATTGATGACAGTCTGTTGAGAACACTGTTGAAGTGTTCAGCCCATCTCTCTCACTAATCCATGTGGCTCCAACAGCACTGAGTAGCTGAAAAGCACCATATGTCTTTGGCTCATAAATAGCCTTCAGGGCATCATAAAAGTTCTTTTTTTTTGAGTGGGGGAGGCGCAGCTAGGTGGTGCAGTGAATAGAGCACCGGCTCTGGAGTCAGGAGGACCTGAATTCAAATCTTGCCTCAGACATTTGACACTTACTAGCTGTGTGACCTTGGGCAAGTCACTTAAACCCAATTACCTTGCCTCCCCCCCTCCAAAAAAAATAAATAAAAGTGCCTTGGACTGTTACTATCACGTAAAACTGAATTTCATCTGTCTTCTTACTGAGCCAAGAATTCTGCATTTCTCTAAGCTTCCCTTCTACTTTACTTTTTTTTCCACAGCGGGGAAGGCAGGGAAATGGGGGTTAAGTGACTTGCCCAAGGTCACATAGCTAGTAAGTGTGTCAAGGGTCTGAGGCCAGATTTAAACTCAGGTCCTCCTGACTCCAGGGCCAGTGCTCTATTCACTGAGAGCCACCTAGCTGCCCCTCTACTTTACTTTTGATGGAGTTATTTGGATGCAATACCTGGTGAGTTCTCTCACAGAAAGGTTGTTCATCTTGCAGAGCTACTGGATTTTGTGTTGTGCATGAGCGTGCACACATTCCATGTAACAATGGTGAGTAGAATTATCCTTGCCAATTTTTTTGTACATGTTTTTGGGTTTCAATGATAGGCCAGGGTTGGGTGAAGCAGACAATTTTTAGGGCACCTTTTCTAGCCCCTTCCTCATGTCAGGAGGTAAGCAGTGTGGTCCTTCAAAGAGATTGCTCAGACACCCAGAGGGTTGCCAAATCCCACTGCTGTTTCAGTCCAATGAGAAGAAAATAGCCTGGACTACCTATGAAGGGTTGTGACCACAGCTCCCAGTATATCCACACCTGCTTCTTTGTCACGTGCCTATGGCCACAGGACTTTGAGGTAGGTAAAAAATGGTAAAATGGTATGAGTGATATCTTTTGATTAGCACATACATTGGATTTAAGTAAGGAAGAGTTGCACAAAATCATGGACCTCACTCTGTCTTCCAGAGTCACTGAAATCCAGTGGCAAGACAAAAGTCAAGACAACTGATGATGACTCAGGATGCATTGCTAAATGAATATAGAAAGGTTAGTAGCTGTTTGACAGTGAATATTTTTAACTAAGCTTTTATTTTATTTTATTTTCCTGTGGGGGGAGAGATGAAAGAGAGAGAAAATAAATGCTTGTAAGCTTAAAAAGACAAAATCTTATTAAAAGAAAAAGAGAGATTAGTGGCTACCTCCACTGGGCTAGGAGAAACAGAACTAGACTTGACATCTCTATGACTATAATAGAAAATCACTCCACTTCTCTAGGCCTTAGTTTTTTCATCTATAAAATTAGAATATTCAACTAGAAATCTAAGGTTCCTTCTAGCTTTGAGTTTGATGATTTTACAACACGCTGTAAATAGGCATGGCTAAATCCTTCAATAATTAATTTTTTAGGCATTCCACAATAATTGCTAGCTTAGGGTCCAAAAGGAGCTGGCATAGTCTATCTCAGTCCCTTGCTACTGTCCCAGTTGGTGAATCCAATTCAAGGATGGGTCATTTCAACTCTAAGAAAGATATCCACTCTACTTAAGTTCTCATAAATGCACCTCCACAATATTCAACAGGGAGCTGTTTCCTTTAAGTTATAGGGTAGCCCAGCAAGCGGCTTCTTACACTAATAGGTTACAAAGACCACCTTTGCCTTAGCTGTTTATGGAAACAGATCCACAAACAATTTGCACTCTTGCAAAACCCAAGAAGGTCCCCTACTCCTTGGTAAAAGAATCTAGATAGTTCTGTCTCTGCAAAGCAGGACAGCCCACCTCACCCACTCTGGAAAGCAATAATTTGCTTCCTACCATACCTCAATAGCTCACCAGAGTAAACCCACTTCTTTGGAAGTCAGCCCCTAATGGCTGTCTGGATACTTAGCTCCAGTGTTTGTAACTGGAAGGCCTGAAAGGTAGAAAGCAGCTCTGCCGTGATATGAGTATCATGAGAGAGCTGTTTTAGTTTGGAGTATAAGTTAAGAATATTGGGATTTCTGTCTCCTAAGGGAATAAAGCCTGTGGGTACTGGCGAATAACTACAGTGGGGGGGGGGGGGGGGGGGGGGGGGAGGTTGTGGGGAGGAAAAGGAATATACTTAGAGGAAAGGTACAATGATCCAAGTCAATAACCAAAATTCTGTACTGGAGTCAAGCCGAAGATGTCACTGTTATCAACAAATCTAGGTTCCTAGTCAAGAGATAGGAATGGAGTTCAGTCAAGGTTGGGGAAGGGAGGAGGTTCAGTATGGAAATGAACATTTCGTACTATGGAAAAACAGCACAGACTAATAGCAAATACCAATTTGTCTTATGCAACATCTTTGCCCAATACAAGTGGGTCCTCTCCTCAGTTGCATTGTCATTCAAGTATACTTAGACATATAGTGTCAGCACCACCTTGCTTGCTGGGACCCAAAAGAACCTATCACATTTTGCAATGAAAACTGTCTTTTCAATAAAGTAGCACATGCCATGGCATCATCCCTATGCGTTACCCCTTATTCTAACAGGCAGGGGAGCCTGGAGAAAGGAAAGAGGTCAGAATGCTGTCTCCTTGAAATGCTTCTCCAAACAGCAAGAATACAATGAGGTGTTGCTTGTTTCATCATTGACTTATTTGCTTTTTACATAGTCAAGCATCCAGCGGGTGTTTGCAAAGTTCTGAGTTATATCTTTCTGTAACAAAAAGTTTACTAGTAATCCCAAAATTTATGAAATAAAAACTTTTTTAAAAAGAACTTCTTACAGACATTTTAATCCTCTTCCCCAAGACCTAGGACTAGATTTGGTAAGGTCAAAGGAAAAGAATGAAAATCACTGAATGATTTATCGTAGGAGGCAAGTAATTTGTTAGTTTCCTATGAAAAGTTATTTTTTACAGAAATTAATCTTAGTAGGAAATAAAGTTGGAGAAATTGTGTTAAGTGTTTAGAAAGAGAAATTAGAAAGATCTTATTTTTTCATGTAAAGACAAATTATGTCTGAAAAGCTTTGAGTGTTTTCATATTTTAGAAAAGACTGAATTGCTAAAAAGGTCTGTGTTTCTTTTGTTGGGAAAAAACAGTTAGAAATTTAATGGAAGGAAGCCAAGTGTTAAATCTTTCCACTGCAGATTTTTCAGTGACTGATTGCATGTCCCCAGTTTCATCTTTAGGCTATAACAGGTGCAAAGAATAATGATGTTTTGAAATTTTGGTCTGATTGTTTAGCAGACTACAAATATATAATGTGGAAATACAGGGAAATAAACAGCAAAAGACCTAACAGCCTGATCTCTTAAAGATGGAATGAAAAAATAATTTGTCTTTTTATTAGAATTGAGTCTTAGATAAATTCTAGAATGTGGAATGCAAGGTCTATTTTTAGATAGCCTATTGTTAAACTTAGAAAGGCAGTATAGCACAGTGGATACAGGGGCAACACTGAAGTCAAAAAAATCTAGATTCAATTCTTGACTGACACATACTCAATTTATGAGCACTGGCAAGTCAGTTTACACTTCAGTGCCCCAGATGACCCTAAGACTACAAGTGGAAGGTGGGTTACTGATTTGCATTAGCAGAGATGATTACCAAGAATTCTCTACACCGGTAAAATCACAAGTCCAGACCACCCCAGAAATCGTTAGCTATATTATTTAAGTTCAAAAAATTCCCATTTTTATTACTTCAACCAAATGTTCCCTTTGTCCAAATAGCTCCTAAACTGAGAGGGAGAGAGGCTTATTTTTTTAAAAAAAAGAACATTTTTATTAAACACTTCCATGACATGGTAAAATCAAGCTAATCCTAACTTTGAAAGGTCGCATTTACAACCTTATCATTTTGCTATTGACCAGACATCAAATTATAAATAAGGTTTGTTAGTCAATCTGTAACACAACTACTTAAAGATTTCAGCAGGGAACTTATTAGTGCACCATAGTGTTGCTGCAGAGTCCTAATTTGTCATCTGTGCATATAAGAAGCTGAGTTCAGGGTATCTCACGGCAGGTACTGATAGACCTTCAGTATCATTTTCTGCTTTGAGGGTCCCTCAAGAAGGATTTTTGAGAGCAGCACTACTCCCGCCCATGCAGAAGTGGTAATCTGTAGTAAACTATTCCCTGAAGCATATTTTCCACTTGCTTTGTATTTTTCTTGATAAGAGATAGAAGGCAAAATATCAAGTGCTAAAGAATAAAGTACTCAGAACTAACGATTATATGCAAAAATTATGTTGTGGCATTTCATTCTCAACTTACTGTAAGTGGGTCCTCAACTAATTCTACTTTTTCAAAGAAGGTTATCTGAGTTGTTTAGACGACCATTCCAATGAAGCCATCATTATGGGCTTGGGACAGAAGGCGCTAGTTAATTTTACCCTATTAAAACTGTCTGTTTCTCTCTCTCTCTCTCTCTCTCTCTCTCTCTCTCTCTCTCTCTCTCCTCTTCTCCTTCCTTTGTTTTCTATGTTCACCTATGGTCTCCTTATCTCACCCAGATTAGAAGTACAACAGCCACTTGAATTCCTGATCCCCCTACTACAGAGGCTTTGACTTGCTCCATTTCCAACACATGCAAGTCCAAACCTCCCCTTTCAGCCTGGTGGCCCCCTGCTTCTCTTGGGGACTCACTATATTGGTGCCAGAATTAGTGTAGATACCTGATCTCCTTAGTCTACGGCAGCTCTGCTAGCTCAAATGGTCAATGGGCATCAGCTTCCCAATATCGGGGATTACAGTGGTGGGCTGCCATGCACAACATTGATAAATTTCCATACACTATCCAAGGGTGGAGAACCCCTTCTCAACTTTGCAAACATGTCTGAGCTCACAGCAGCACTGCTTTCAGCTGGGAAGGAGTGGGACATGACCTACTGACCACCTCCTTAAAGAAACACAGCCACAAAGAGATTTTTCATGTGCAATAAATCCTCTGGAGCCAATGCCCCATCCTTCCTTTTCCATGGTGTTTGCCTAACCTTGATATGTGCAGACTCACTCCTGACCTCCCACCCCCACTGAAGTTTTAGACCTGTTATTCTAAGATTCTGACCACATTCTCCTACCTAGCCCTTTGGACCTATTTGCCTTTCTGGATTTTTACCTGACTGCTCAACTGGAGATCAGTTTGAACTCCATTCCTTTCCCTCAGGCTTATTGATTATCTCAGCCTGTTAATCACCCACTAATCTTACGCACCTGCTCATTTTCCCTCTTTTTTTTCCCCTGAAAAATCTCCTCATCCCCAGTGAGGCATGTCAGTCTTATCCAATCCCGCAAACAAAACATTCTAGGAGAAAGCTACAGAATTGTACGCCCAGAAAAAAAAAATGTGTTCCAGTGATAAATGAGAAATTCTACAGTAGATCTTGTCCTGAAGCTTGTCAATAAGCAGTTACTAAGTAGAGTGGCAGCTACATGATTCAGGGGATATAGTGCTGGGCCTGGATTCAGGAAGACCTGAGTTCAAGTCCAGCCTCAGATGCTTACTAGCTGTATGATCTTGGGCAAGTCACTTCACTTCTGTTTGCTTTAATCCATGGAAAAGGAAATGGCAAACCCCTCTAATATCTTTGCCAAGAAAACCTCATGGGTAGTATTGTTCTACTATGGTCCTCGGGGTCACAGAGAGTTGGACAAGACTGAACAACAGTTAATACTTGAAGAATGTACTAGATGCTGGTGATTCCAAGACAAAAGAAAAACAGTTCCTACCCTTAGGCAGCTTACAACTTATCTGATAAAGGCAAAATATACAAATATAGGTGTGATGGGGATTTGGCACATGTCCAGACCACTAAGATGGAAGCATCCAAGTGGGAGACCATTGTTTACATAGCAGGGACTACCCAGATCTTTAAAATCACCTGATTTAATAGACTTGCCCTCTCTTTCCAGCACATCCAAGGATAAAGGACTCATTCACTCTCAGCAGGTGACACCATGCAGTAAGGGGCAGGGAGAAGAGGTCTGAAAGCTCCCCCTTCACTTAGGCCATATGGCCACAAGAAATAGGCTCAGGCCTAATTTTTTTGCTTTGTCCCTTTTGAGTTCTAGTTTCAAAGAGTGGAGTCTTCAATCCAAGAACTCAAGCCATGGGGATTTTAGGCCCTAGGATTCCAAACATATTATATCCAGTCCATTTGAGAAGTCAGGGTCCCAAGGTGCTACTTGAACTTGGTGAAATTATATAATATTGAGCTATGAGCCTAATTCTCTGCCTCTCCCCAGAGACTGGGGTATAGGGGGATTATAATTATACTCCTAAGGTGTTGGGGAAAATGTTTGTTTTTACTATATGTTTGAAGTAAATATTCCATTGTGAAAGCTAATCTACCGTCAAGTGGGTTGATGGAACTGAGGTGCATGGATCCCCAAAACTGGGGAAACATAATCAGTGGGGGTTCTAGTCAATAGTAGAGAACTAAGACTTCTCAATTCCTCAAGGTACTGAAAAGCCCTGGAGGAGGGGTGAAGGTAACCCACCAGGCCCTCTGAGAGTGGGGTCACAGCAAACCTATTGTAACAACAATGTTGCTAGCAGCTGCTGTGGCTGTGTAAGGTCAATAACACCAGCACACAGGAGGGATGCCAGCACAGGCCCTTTGATCTGCTTTCCTAAGGAAAGCAACTTTAAGGCATTAACAATCTCAGTTCAATTAAACATACATGTACCATTCACTTAGTTCAGGGGAAAAAGTCAGAACCCTGAACTTCAGAGCAAATACAAACAGAAACTACAAACAGATAAACAGACAGGCTTTGTCTGATCAAGATATCACATACATAGTTACCAAAAAGGGAAGCACCAACATCTGGGTTTTCAAAGCTGAGGCTTGGGGGGCGGGCGGGGGGCTCTTAACAATGGCTACCCAGAGTCTCATCTGGTCAAATCACACAACACTCTTCCAGTGAGTGAGAGCTCTAAAACAAAACGCCAACCTCAGATCTTATATACCCATCTCAGGATCAGAGGCATCACAACCATGCTACTCAAACCTACGGGAACTAGGCTTTCTTGTTTCTTAAGCAAGCCAAAGACTCCAGATTCAATCAAAGAAACAAAAGACAACAAAATGTCCAGTTTGCTTTCCATTACATTTGAAAGGCAAGACTCATCAAAGGTACTTGATTACCTTAGCATTCTAAAAGAGAAAACAAAAAAAGTCCCACCCTAATTACCATAGCACCTATGTAACAGATTTATACAAAATAGACGCAAAATAGTTACAAGGTAATTTTAGAGTAAAGAACTAGTAGTTGGAAAGAACATGAAAAGTTTCATATAGAAACTGGTGCCTGAGATGAGCCTTTAAGGAAACTGGTAATTCTAAAACATGGAGGTGAGGAAGGAGTGCATACTAAGCATAGGAGATAACCAGTCCAAAGGCATGGAGAGAGAAAAGTAAAACTATAGTGTACTTGAAGGGGAATAAGCAAACCAATTTCTCCAAAACCAGATGGAGTCTTCAACCCTACCCATAGGCAGCACAGCAGATATCTGATTTCTTCACCAGATGGACAGAGGATAGCACAGGATTGCTCATAGTAATCAAATAATTTATGAGAGTGTCCGAATTTAGACTTGTCTGAGCCCTTTCAAGATGAATTACCCCCAGCAGAGGTAGAAATGGTCACACCAGCATTTATCTGCTAGTCTGCTTTCTCTGGAATCCCATGTCTAGTCACATTCCAAGCTGCTATGTTCCCGCCAGCATTCTCCATAACTGCTAGGTAGAAGTAAAGCCTTAACATGGGAAAGCCTATTCAGTTTGGAGCAGAGGATATTATTGCTATTTTCTTATTTGTAGAGGGTTGGAAACAAATGGATCTTACCAACACTATCACCACCATCATATGGGCCACAGGTTCAAACAAGAGAAAGTGGCAAATCATGGATGGATTGAACAAAAATCACTAAATTGAGTTTCCAAGAAATATGGTGAATAGAAAACCAGATGACTCAGCCCATCCAGCTCTTCAAACAAAAAGTCCCTTCCCTAAAAAGGCCTCACACCATATGAATCCTATATCCCATCCCACCCCTCGCTCCACAACAGGCTACATACTTCTGGCTTTTGAGTTTGAGGTTCCTAGTCTTTGGATGTTTGGGATTCCACCTTTGTTGTACTTGGAGACCTCTGGGAAAATTAAGGGTTCAATGTTCACTAAGAAGACTAAATTCCCCTTTAACCTCGTATACCAAGATCAACCAATAATCATTTTTTACCCAACCATTATTGCTATTCCACATTCCAAATCAGTCCTCCAATGATCATGTGCAGTAGAAGCTAGGCCACTCAGCTCTAAACCCTAACCCTGGGATAATGCTTCCTTTTTAAAATGAAAAAAATAAAACAAAACATTTTTTTCAATTAACAAGTATTCGTTTTTCTCTCCCTCCCACCCCACCCCTCAGTGGGAAGGAAAAAGGAAATCCTTGTTAATCCTTGTAACAAGTAAGCACTGTAAGCAAAACAAATTCCTGCATTGGCCATGTCCAAAAAACTTAAGTTCACCACCTAACCAAGGTAGGTGGGTTGGGTAGTATGACTTTTCACCCTGCCATCTTTCACTTTGCCCCAGCTGATACTCCATCCTCCAAATTGGACCTCCTAAGCCCACGTGGCTAGGGATGCTAGGCAACTAGGTGATGCAGTGTATATGATGCCCATACTAAAGTCAGAAAGACCTGAGTTCAGAAGCAGCCAGGTGGTGCAGTGAGTGGAGCACCGGCCCTGGAGTCAGGAGGACCTGAGTTCAAATGTGGCCTCGGACACTTGACATACTTACTAACTGTGTGACTCTGGGCAAGTCACTTAACCCTATTTGCCTTAGTTCCTCGTCTATAAAATAAGCTGAAGAAGAAAATGGCAAACCACTCCAGCATCTTTGCCAAGAAAACCCCAAACGGGGTCATGAAAAATTGGACAGGACTGAAACAACTAAATAAGAGACCATGCATAGGAGGTACTGAGACTGAGCTCCCTGGGACCATGGTTTATTCACCCTAGCCATTTTCTTAACTCTCCTGTGCTAGTCACACCCTCCCTGCTTTTAGGGCACAAATAGTCCATGTGAACATTTGGAGTAGATTCTCTAATTTTGTGCATCTTGCATTTCTTTTGAGCTACTCCAATTCTGATTTCCTCATGGAACACAGCACTTTCTCTGACGAGGGCACACCATGCTGGGCCAGTGTCTCCCATGTCACACAATCAATTCCAAAGTTCTTAATACAGACCTTGAGAGTGTCCTTGTATCACTTCTTTTTTCCCACTTAATAGTGTTTTATTTTTTCCAATTACATGTAAAGATGGTTTTCAACATTCACTTTTATAAGATTTTCAGTTCCAGGTTTTTTTCCTCCCTTCCTCCCCTCATCCCTCTCCAAGATGGCATGCAATTTGATATAGGCTATACATGTAAAATCCTATCAGACATATTTCCACATTAGTCATGTTGTGAAGGAACAATCAAAACAAAAGGGAAAAACCACAGTTCTTTCTCTGGATGTAGATAGGATTTTCCATCATGAGTCTTCTGGAATTGTCTTAGATCATTGCATTGCTGAGAAGTTGCTGTAATCTCTTGGCTAATATTTTATTTAAAATTTTTATGTCAACATTCATTAGAGAAATTGGTCTATAATTTTCTTTCTCTGTTTTGCCTCTTCCTGGTTTAGGTATCAGCATCATATTTGTATCATTAAAAGAATTTGGTAAGATTCCTTCTTTGCCTATTTTTCCAAATAGTTTATATAGTATTGGAATTAATTGTTCTTTAAATGTTTGGTGGAATTCACTTGTAACTCCATCTGGCCATGGAGATTTTTTCTTAGACAGTTCATTGATACCTTGTTCAATTTCTTTTTTCTGAAATGGGGTTATTTTAGCATTTTGTTTCCTCTTCTGTTAATCTGGACAATTTATATTTTTGTAAATTTTCATCCATTTCACTTTGGCATACAGTTGGGCAAAATAGTTCCTAATTATTGTCATAATTTCCTCTTCATTGGTGGCAAAATCACCCTTTTCATTTTTGATACTGGTAATTTGGTTTTCTTGGTTTTAATCATATTAATGAAATGTTTGTCTATTTTACTATTTTTTTTTTCACAAAACCAGCTCTTAGTTTTATATATTATTTCAACAGTTTTCTTAATGTCAATTGTATTAAGTTCTCCTTTGATTTTCAGAATTTCTAATTTGGTATTTAATTGGGGATTTTTAATTTGTTCTTTTTCTAGCTTTTTTAGTTGCATACCCAATTCACTGATCTGCTCTTTCTCTATTTTATTCATGTAAGCATTTAGAGACACAGAATTTCCCCTAAGAACTGCCTTGGCTGCATCCCATAAATTTTGGTATGTTGTCTCATTATTGTCATTCTCTTTGATAAAGTTATTGATTGTTTCTATGATTTGTTGTTTGACACACTCATTCTTTAGGATTAGATTAGATTATTTAGTTTCCAATTAATTTTTAATCTATCTTTCCAAGGCCTTTTATCACATGTAATGTGATAATCACATGTAATTTTTATTGCATCATGATCTGAAAAGGATGCATTTAATATTTCTACCTTTCTGCACTCAATTGTGAGCTTTTTATGGCCTAGTACACGGTCAATTTTTGTGTAGGTGCCACGTACCACTGAGGAAAAAGTTATATTCCTTTCTATCCCCATTCAATTTTCTCCAGAAATCTATCATATCTCACTTTTCTAAAATTCTATTCACTTCCTTAATTTCTTTCTTGTTTATTTTGTGGTTAAACTCGTCTAGTTCTGAGAGAGGAAGGTTGAGGTCCTCCACTAGTGTAATATCTATTTCTATTTCTTCCTGTAACTCACTTAACTAAGACTTTGGATGCTATGCCACTTGATGCATATATGTTTAGTATTGATATTACTTCATGATCTATGCTGCCTTTTAGCAAGATGTAGTTTGCTTCCTTATTTCTTTTAATTAGATCTATTTTTGCTTCCACTTTGTCTGAAGTCAGGATTGCTACCCCTACTTTTTTTACTTCAGCTGAAGCATGATATGTTCTGCTCCAGCCTTTTACCTTTACACTGTATATACCTCTCTGTTTATTGTAGGATTATGGTTTTTAATCCACTCTGCTATGCCTTTCTGTTTTATGGGAGGGTTCATACCATTCACATTCACAATTATGTTTAGCAATTGTGTTTTTCTCTCCATCCTATCCCTCCCACCCCCATTTATACTTTTCTCTCTCCTTTCACCCTTTCCCTCGTCAGCAGTGCTTTCCTTCTGACCACCACCTCCCTTAATCTCCCCTCTGTTCTATCAGCCATCCTTCCTTTTCTTTCCCCTTTCTCCTTTTCCATCCCTATAGAGTAAGATAGATTTCTATAACCAACTGAATGTGTATGTTAATTCCCTCTTTGAGCCAAATCCAATGAGAGTAAGATTGAAATAATGCTCACCCCCCTCCTTCCTTTCCATCTACTATAATAGGTCTTTACACCTCTTCATGTGATGTAATTTACCCTATTCTCCCTCCCCCTTTCCTCTTATCCCAGTATAATCCTTTTTTATCCCTTAATTAATTATTTTTATCATCACATCAAAGTCAACTTATACCCACACCCTCTGTCTATGTATACCCCTTCTAAATGTCATAATAAAGATACAGTTCTCAAGAATTACAAGTGCCATCTTCCTGTGTCGGGATGGAAACAGTTTAAGTGCATTGAATAATATGTGTGTTTTTTTCTTTCCTGTTTACCTTTTTATGCTTCTCTTGAGTTCTGTATTTGAAGATAGAATTTTCTGTTCAGCTCTGGTTTTTTCATCAGGAACAATTTCCAAGTCCCCTATTTCATTGAATGTCCATCTTTTCCCTTGAAAAATTATGCTCAATTTTGCTGGGTAGTTGATTCTTGGTTGTAACCCAAGCTCCTTTGCTTTCTAGAATATCATACTTCAAGTCCTCTGATCCTTTAATATAGAAGCTGCTAAGTCCTATCTAATCCTGCCTATGGTTCCATATTGTTTAAATTGTTTCTTCATGGCTCCTGGAAGTATTTTCTCTTTGACCTGTTAATTCTGGAATTTGGTTACAACATTCCTTGGAGTTTTCATTTTGGGATCTCTTTCAGGAGGTGATTGGTGGATTCTTTCAATGACTGTTTTGCCCTCTTGTTCTTGGATATCAGGGTAGTTTTCTTGATAATTTCTTGAAAGATGCTGTCCAAGCTCTTTTTTTGATCATGGATTTCAGGTAGTCCAATAATTTTTAAATTATCTTTCCTGAATCTATTTTCCAGGTCAGTTGTTTTTCCAATGAGATACTTTAAATTTTGTTCCACTTTTTCATTCTTTTGGTTTTGTTTGACTGATTCTCATAGAGTCATTAGCTTCCACTTGCCCAATTCTAATTTTTAAGGAATTATTTTCTTCAGTGAGTTTTTGTACCTTCTTTTCCATTTGGCCAATTCTACTTTTGAAGGAGTTATTTTCTTCAGTCAGCTTTTGTCCTTTATTTTCCAAGCTGTTGATTCTCTCTTGCATACCTCTCATTTATTTCCCCAATTTTTCTTCTACTCCTCTTATTTGACTTTTAAAATCCTTCTTGGGCTCTTCCAAGAAGGCTTTTTGGGCTTAAAACCAATTCATATCCCCCTCTGAGGTTTTAGTTGCAGGTATATTGAAAGTGTTGTCCTCTTCTGAGTTTATGTTTTGATCTTCCCTGTTCCCATAGAAGCTCTCTACGATCAAGGTTCATTTCTGCTTCTTGCTCATGTTTTTTGCCTATTTCCTGGCTTTTAAAGTTGAGCTCTCCTATTGGAGCACAGGGGTCACTGTCCCAAGCTTCTTGTGTTGGGAGCCAAGGGCCTGTTTACCAGCTTTGTGTGCTGGAGCCTCAGATACTGGCTGCTGGAGACTGTAGGGGTCTGGCAGATTACCTGGTGCTGAGGTGGGGTCCTAGTGGTGGTATCTGGCATTTGCTGAGGTCAGGTGGGCTTTTCCTGCATTGCCCCAGGGCTACACTGAAGTACATGGATGTCTGGCCCCTGGAGGATGTCTATCCACCCCAAGCTGTGCCGAAGCACATGTTGGTTCTCCAAGCTGGAGTCTTGCCAGTTCACCTGATTGTGCTAAGGCACATGGGGGGTCTTGGTGTTGGCATTTGCCTGCCCCACCACCCTGAGGCTCAGGATGTCCTGCTGGTTTGCTGAGGTGGAGCTTACTGCTAGCTTGCTGGCATGCTTCCTGTCCTGAACTGTGTTCCCTTTTTACCTGAGTGATATGGACCTTTTTTGCCAATCCTCCAAGTCTCCCAGACTAAAATATTGCTCTACCCCATCTTTCTGCTGGCTCTGCTGTTCCAGGATTTGTTCTGGGGTGTTATTTTATGTTTGTTCAGAGGTGAATATAGGAGAGGAACAGCAAGTTACAGCTTACTCCACCATCTTGGCTCCCAGAAGTCCTCCTGTATCACTTCTTCTGGCCACCATGTTTACATTCTATGGAATGTAAATACCAGATAACCTTTCTATTTTCAGCATTTGGACTTCATGGACCAAAATCTCATTCCCTGGACAACACTCTCCATACATGGTGTCTCCCTCTATTAGAATATAAACTCCTTGAGATCAAGGACTGTCTCAATGCTGTATTTTATCCCCAAGGCATACTACCTTAGTATTTTTAACTAGTATGCACTTAATTTTTTTCCCACTTATTAAGCACTTGCTCAGTACCAGACACTATATTAGACATTGTTGATACAAATACAAAAGGCAACCCTCCTCTCAAGGAGATTACATTCTTTTAGATAAACAAGATCACCAATTTGTTAGAACCAGTAAATCAAGAGATTAATACTCAGTAGACGCAGGCTGAGGAGGAGAGGATGGTAAATGTCTTAGCTGAATATCACCCACACACCCTTTTCTCAATTGTAAATGGGTACATTGACTGACACTTCATGATCCAGACCTGGCTTTGGAATTCAAGAAAGGATACACTCTACTTTTTGAACTTCTATAAGTATTGCTTCAAACAAGTATATATTCTGGTCAAACACATCCCCCTTGACAGATTCCAAGGATGTATGTATTCAGCATCACTAAGTCAAAGTTGTTGTGACTATTTCTATATTAACCAGAAGAGCCAATTACAGCTAGCTGGATATATTTATTGATTGGTCACAAGACCATGTTCTTTATGAATTTTTGAAGAAGAATCATCAAAAAGAGTTGATCCTCCCCTCTCCTTCTGTGAGAGCCATGGTTCTCTTTGTTAAGAAAAGTATAGGCCCTCTATATGTAGCTCTTACCAGTCATTGGGCTAGGATGGAGCCTGGCAGCATCCTCATATCTTAAGTATGATAGGAACAATATCCTTAGGCCCTATCCCATGTGTGATAAGCTAGGTTTTCCCCTTAAGACGTATCAAAAGCATCTTAATACTTAATTGGCTCAGGGGACTAAAGGCTTGAGTCCCTAATATAACTTCCTAGCCTTAAAGCACAAGAGTCAAGGCATAAATGTCTCCTCCCTCAGGCTTCTAACTGGCAGACAAGCAGCAGGACCAAGACGAGCACAAGGAAGTTTCTATCAGCAGAATCAATGCTGTAGCTTTAATGAATATTATTCCCCTTCTACAACAAAGTAAGCCTCCTTTTGTTAATTGTCAGATGTTTTATGAACACCTTATTTCATTGAATTTCAAGTCTCAGGTACCAGACCAACCTTTTTAGGCCTGGCCTACTACATGGGGTGGGGGGTGGGGGAGACTTTTGGGCAGAGACTTAGGGGATGCAATAGAATTCCTTGTTTAGGAACAAAAGATTAGACCCAACTACATCAGGTCACTGCGATCTTTATAGAGGAATTATCCAGAGAAAATATATCCAGTTATTGTATAGCCTCAAGGTCCCAGATTCTGACTTCAAAAACACAACAAAAGATGGGCTCATTTTATAGTCTCCAACAATATTTATCAAAGTCTAGCTGTTGAATATCAGATCTGTGACCATATGAGCTTAGACGGTAAGTAAGACTGTTCTTTTCTTTTAGAAAAATTCCTTCACTATTTTAGCTGGCAGGCTTCAGAATCCCTAGCAGGAATGTAACCCAAATCTGATGAGAGAAAAAAGGTATAAAACTGACTCAGAAAAGTGTTGAAAAAAATGGTACTATACCATCATATGGATAATAGCAACTTAACTTTGTTTACAACTAAAACAAAATATAGTAGTTTGGGAAATTTGAAATTAGTTGTTAACATTCTGAATGCTGTCCAGTCACAGCTGGATATGAAAGGTATTAAAGGATGTAACTTCCTATTAGATGAGAAGTTGGAAAAACTCAGGAATAGCTTCTAAGATTTGATGGACTTCTCCATGATGGACCCTGGTACTTTACTACATAGTACAAAGTGTTTTTGTTTTCTTGGCTGAAGTATGTTCTTCCAAGAGACTGACAGGAATGCCACTTCTAGCATATCTCCCTTGGTTTAAAAAAAAAGCCTTTTGGAAAATGATAGCACCTTAGCTTATGAGATATTGATGGATTCTATTGTTTCAGAGCATAGCACTTATCATCAAATTGAAACTGATATCAACCTAATAAGCCCAATAGATGAACTATTGTTTCTTTAGATAAATAGCAAAGCCAAAGAACTACAGTCTAGAAGTAGATGTATGGTATGAACAGCCAAACTATTGTAAATACCTCTCCAAATATATTGAAAGAATAATTACATGCTAAAATTAAAGTTTATATATGAATTAAAAAAAGGAATATTTAAAATCTACATGTCGATGCTCCTGATGATAGGTATCATTCAAAATACTTGATAAACTAAGTATGGGTTCTATTGGCAATAAATTTTGCCAGAACAAAACAACAATATTATTAAATGCGTTAATCAGAGCAGAGGCGTCAAACATAAGACCATAGGCTTCTTGACATGTAGCCCACAATACTCTGTGAGCCAGATTAAAATGTAATTGGGAAATATTTAACAAAATAAAATATAATAAGACATAGATAATGAATATGTGGTTTTCTCAGTCAATATGAACCACAGGGCTCACAAGGATCTATAGGTTTGGTTTAGTTCTTATTTCTTGTTTGAGTTTGACATCACTGGTTTAGAGCAGTTCCAAAAGACCATGAACTATACAACAATGGAATCTCCCATGTGAAAAGTCAAAATAATGGTGTGATTCAAGGCAAATCTTTTAGTAATGAAGACAACTTTGGTCAAGTTTTTTTTATTATAACTGTTTAAAAAAAATAAAAGAGTAGAGAATATAGACTGTCACAATATCAGGTCCCTAAACACCATTACCAATTGAGACCAAGTGCTCCCTGCCCCTATTTCCTAACCTCTTGTACGAGGTAAATGGAAATAGTCACTGAAACAAAATTCAGACGAGTCATGGGATCATAGATGTAGAACTTTAAGAGAGCTCAGTGGTCATCTAGTCCAACCCCCTCATCTGCAGATGAGGAAGCTGAGATTCAGAGGAGTCAAATTTGCCCAATATCATATCGGGATAAGAATCAGAGGTGGGATTTGAGCCTAAAAGTCCTCTGTCTGCATAAGTCAGTGCTCTTTCTACCATGCCACATTGTCTCCTAGTTATATAATCTGATCTGGACATGGGAAGGTGAGAAGAACTTACATTTATATGGCTTTATACACAAGTATCATTTTCACATTTATTTTAAAGATGAAGAAACTGATACCCAAAGAAGTAAAGGAATTGATTGGCCTATGGTTACAAAGCTAGTAAGGAGCAGAGGCACAATTCAGATTCAGATCTCCTAACTCCAAGTCAGAAAATATTCCAGTTATATACCGTGCTGCCTTTCAGTGGAAAGTAGAAAACAACTTTACAGACCTAGTATGGCCTGTATGGTAAGAAGGAGGAGGAAGACAATAACTAGCATTTATACAGCACTTTAATATTTACAAAGAACTTTACATATATTAGTGTCTGAGACTTGATTTGAACTCAGGTCTTCCTGACTCCACATCAGAACTGCAAGTCAAGCACTTTATCCACTAGTGTCATATTATGCTGTTTGCTTTGTGCAATGCACACATGGTCTATCAGGTTCATGAATTCTATATCCTAAGAACTGCTGGGCCAAAGGCTAATGATTTGTTTCATTAATATTATTTTCTATTCCCAAAATACCACTGAAAGATTTGTTCAAATTGTGCCAAATTGGCCTGGCCAGTTTACCAGTCCCTTTAGTAGCAATAACTCTTTGTGAAGCTAGAGAAGTACCAGTTCAAGAGAAAGGAAATGAAATTCCTGAAGCATATAGTAGGCCAGTAGGGATTATTAATGGACCTACTTGAGGTGGAGACAACATTCGAGGAATGAAGGTACTAGAAATAGGATTAGTCTGCTATACAGTTAATCAGCCCTGCATCCCCAGCCTAACAAGTGGGAAAAACACACGGTGATTTGGAATATGAAGTCTAGTAGACAAGATTGTTTCCCCAACCTTCAGTGCTATACTGAGAGTCATGAGTATAAGAGGAAAGACCCAGTCATGACTGGTAGAGAAGGAAGGCAACTGCAAGGCTTGGTGGTGAGTAATAGAGCAACCAGAAATTGCAAGGTGAGTACTACACAGGCACGATGAAGTTGCTATCCCAAATCTTTCATCAATGTTGAAAATAGATTATTATTGAAATACTGACCAAGCTGTTCCATTTTCCATCAATTTGTTTGCCTCTGTCAGCTTTCTATAGACTGGGGCGTGTGTGTGTGTGTGTGTGTGTGTGTGTGTGTGTGTGTGTGTGTAGGGGTGTGTGTGTGTGTGTGTGTGTGTGTGTGTGTGTGTGTGTGTGTGTCCTTGTACTTCTTTTTACCTCCACTGGATTTCACTGTTTTACAAGGTAACACCGCTTAAGATATTCTATTATCCTTCTCTATAGTGTTTTGAATCAGTGTGTGTGCTATAGTAAAGACAGTGTTGGAATTAAAGTCAGATGATGTTCATTCAAATCTCAGCTCTTCCACTTACTAGCTGTGTGACTTCAAATCCACTTGGGGTCTCATTTTCTTCATCTAAAAAACAAAGGATTTAGACTATTACCTAACCTCTCTCACCTCCAGTTTCATCAGCTATAAAATGGGGAGGCTGGGTTAAATTCCTTCTAAGGTCCCATTCAGCTATCAATCTATGATTTTCTATGATTTTTTAATCTTTCAATCCCTTGGCAGCTAGGCAGCACAGCGGATAGAGCCCTGGCCCTGAATTCGGAAGGATCTGATTTCAAACTGAGCCTCAGATACTTAATAACTGTGTAACCCTGGCAAGGCACTTAACTGCCTCAGTGTCTTGAACTGTAAAATGGAGATGATAATAATAGGTACTAGCCAAGGTTGTTTGTGAGGATCAAATGGAATATTTGTAAAGTGCATAGCACAGTGCTTGATGCATAGTAGGCATTTAATAAATGCTCATTTCCTTCCTTGGCTACTATTTCACTTCATTTAACAAGGAAATCAAATGTTTGCTGCTGTGAACATTTCTTGGATTATTTTATATCAGTTAAAGTTTTGCAGGAAATAGTAATTGTTTTCAATTTTCTATTTGTTTGAGCAACTTATTTTATTCAACTTATTTCAATACTTATTAAGCAACTATTATGTCTATCATGTGCAATGAAAATACAGAAACAAAACTATACAGTCCCTGCCTTCAAGGAATTCACATTATAATGAGGGAGGGGTTTTTTGCAGTTGTGTACAGGGTCTTTTTCTCACCACTCTCCTTTCTTAAAATTCAATGTTGACTTTGGCCTTTGCTATGATTAGTAGATGGTTTATTATAGACATGGGATTCTCATGTGACCCCCACATCAGTAACCAGTTTTTTACTGGCTTCCAACTTCTGTGTGTGTGTGTGTGTGTGTGTGTGTGTGTGTGTGTGTGTGTGATATAATTCAGAGTTCATCATATAAGTACCTTGTAACTCTCTTCTTGAAGAAAGTATTTGCGATAAATAAATATAAGACATCTGAATAATTTATAAGCCATTGGCTTCTCTCATTTCTTAAATTTAATCAGATTTTTCAATCTCCTCCCCGGGCCCATTTTCACATTGAAGTCACCAAGTACTGATATATATATACATACATATATATATATACATACATATATATATGTGTGTGTGTGTGTGTGTGTGTGTGTGTGTATGTGTGTGTGTTCACTTGCCTTAGAGGACCTTGTCAACTTCTTCACAGACTTCTTTACCTCTTTATTCTCTAGAGCAGATATTGATTCATTGTGCTCTTTTGGCTCCTGCTCCTTATCAGCACTACAAAATGAGATGAAAAAGTATCACATGAAATGATATTTTTACCACCCTTGGACATACTATGAAATCAATTCCACCAAACTTCTTAGTTTACTTCTACAAGAAAAATCTAAGGACCACGTTTGCATTTGCATATGATTTTCTTTTGTTGCCAAGTTTTACCTAGCATGAGAATTTCAGCATCGATACGGTTCACTTTTTCTAAGAGTATTTCAAATCACTGGTCTTTGAACAAAGAGCTCATATTTAAAGTAGAAAAACTGAGTTAATGTTTAGAGAACATTCAGAATGGTGATTCTTAGTACTGCCTGTCCCCATTTCCAACTACTTCATCACTGTTACCATGGAAACAAAAGGCCTACCCAAGACTAAGAATAACTTTTCAAAATTTCCTTTTGTTTCAATAGGCTCCCATCATCTGACCTACCGGTCATGACCGTCTCTGTCCTTAAGAGGATTGGTCTTCAGATAAAATATAAAATTTGTCTTCTCAATGTTGTCCTTCCAGTATGGGAGCTTATGTTTCATTGACATAATCTTTAAGCAACAAGAGTCACCTCCATGCCATGATGGACCATTGGAATAGGACTTTGGGATGACATATTTCTTATATTTAAAAATATTCAAATGATTTTGTGTTATCAGTAGGACATGATTCTTCTAACAACACAGATTGCCTTTCATTCCTCTTTGTTCAGTTGTTGTTCGGTCATTTCAAACTCTCCGTGGCCCGATTTAGGGTTTTCCTGGCAAAGATATTGGAGTGGTTGCCATTTCCTTCTCCAGCACATTTTACAGATGAGGAAACTGAGGTAAACAGGGTTAAGTGACTTTCCCAGGATCACACAGCTAGTAAGTATCTGAGGCCAGATTTGAACTCACCAAGACAAGTATTCTACACTCCAGGTCAGGCACTCTATCCCCTGTACCACCTAGCTACCATGTTAGTCCCTTTAGTGAGTCCTTTCTAAATCTGCTCCAAGCCAAGAAAGATAAGTCTCTTTTATTGTGTGAAAAATAGCCTGCCACAATCCTTTTGGTCAAATATTAAAGATTCAAGGAGCTGGTGGCCTTCCCAGAATAATTTTTATAACATTAGAAAAACTGTTTAAAGTTTGAAAATAAAATTTATGTTCTTTTTAAAATATAAGTACCACCACCAAAGTATTTTCAAAAGGTTGACTTTTTTTGCTACATGTAAATAGAGTCAAAGTAAAAATCCCTTCCGGCTGAAAATGATAGACATTTTTTTCCCAAAAAAGTCATAATATTTATTTATTCTCTTCCATATCAACTAAACTATCATAAAGAAAGCAGCTTTCCAACTTCTCCTCTAATTTGATATCCCCCAAATTAGCACACCATCTTCCTTTAGTTTCCAAAGGTATTTGTGCCTCATATGCCCAGGGAAGTAAAAAGGATTTTAACACAAGGAGGAAAGTTTAAAAGTTACCATAGACCAGTTAATCCTGGTTCTATTTGCCAGTACTTCTCAATGTAGAGAATTAGGATTTGACCTTTGTTAGTTCCTTTTATTTGTCAATTGGTCCTTAATCTTTAGTATTCCTTAGTCAGTCAATGACAATCTTCTCAGGTTGATACTATTCCTATATCATCCAATGCTTCAAATCATGGTCTCCTCATAGGCAGAGACCCATCTCTAACTCACAATGTTAAACTCAAAAGATGTACCTTTATGTCAGACATGATTCTAGTAGTCCTTAATCTTCCCAGTTCCCAAACAGTTATTTTATTCATAATTTCCCAATTATTACCTTTAACACTCTGAAGAAAAGCATATGAAAGTGAGCTGGTGGTTCATAATGCTCTACAAGCATCATTACTTCAGTAATTGCTCTGCCTTCGAACAGATCCTTTTTAGTACATCTTGATGATGGGGTAGTT
The DNA here is from genome assembly GCF_011100635.1 of Trichosurus vulpecula. Taxonomy (NCBI): domain Eukaryota; kingdom Metazoa; phylum Chordata; class Mammalia; order Diprotodontia; family Phalangeridae; genus Trichosurus; species Trichosurus vulpecula. Next base: position 217,506,408 of record NC_050579.1, on the reverse strand, counting down.
CACTGGCCTACATAGGAAAAACTACTGTATCCCTAACTTCCACCTCTTATTCTTTTTTCTCCATCCAGGTCACACTCTAATCCTGACCAACCTGGCCCAGGAGTCCCTGTTCCACAGTGAAGAAACTTCTCTTCATCCTGGACTTTTCATCTACTTGCCCTCACTGAGAACTGGCTTTCCTTTGATAATAGGCTTTCCTCTGACAACACTGAATCCCTGGTTATTTTCTCTAATGCTGGTTGTACCTTCTCTCACACTCCCCAACACATCGGTCCTGGAATGGAAGTTTAATACTCCTTGCTTCCAGATTCTCTCTTTCCTCTATCACTCAGTAATCTTGCTTCAAGTACACTTAATCAAAATTTTCTATCTAATCCAAACTATGGAGGCTGTAGCATAACATCCACATATGTTGTCAAATCTTGTCATTTCCATCTTCATGATATCTCACATATACATCTCTTTTTCACCACTTACATAATCACCACAGTAGTATAGGCCCTCAGCACCTCTTGCTTGGACTATTACAATAACATTCTAACTGGTCTCCCTGACTCAAGTTTCTCTCCATTTTATTCCATCTTCCAATCATCTGCCAAAGTAATTTTTCCTAGGTATTCTAATGCATTGTTGGAATTGTGAACTGGTCCAACCATTCTGGAGAACAATTTGGAATTATGCCTAAAGGACTATAAAATTATGCATGCCCTTTTGACCCAGCGATGCCACTATTAGGTCTGTATCTCAAAGAGATCAAAAGAAAAGGAAAATATTTATAGCAACTCTTTTTATGGTGGCAAAGAATTGGAAATTGAGGGGATATCCATCAATTGGGGAATGGTTGAACAAGTTGTAGTCTATGGTTATGATGGAATAGTATTGTGTTATATGAAATGATGAGGGAAATAGTTTCAGAAAAACCTGGGAAGATTTAAATGAACTGATGTAAAGTGAAGTAAGCAGACCCAGGAGCACACTGTGCACAGTAATAGCAATATTGTAACAATGATTAACTGTGAAAGACTTAGCTCCTCAGATCAATACAATGATCCAAAACAATTTCAAAGGACTTAAGATGAAAAATTCTATCCCCCTACAGAGAGAGAACTGATGAGTACAGAATGTAGCTTTTTTTTTTCACTTCATTTTTCTTGCTTTTTTTCTTCTTTTGCAACGTGGCTATGCAAATATAGAAGGAAAAGGAAAAAAAAAAAAGTAATTTTTCCTAATGTGCAGGTTTGATTATGACATCTTCCTACTCAATAAACTCCAGTGGCTCCCTATTATCTCCAGAATCTAAAATAAATTTTTTTTTAAGCATTTAAAGCTCTTTCCAACCTGGCCCCTTCCTATCTTACCAGTCTTCTTAGATTAAATTCTCCTCCACAGTCTACAGCTATACTGTCTTACTTGCTATTCTCACATGTAATCATCTCCCACCTTTGTGAATTTGTACTGGCTATCTCTAGAATGCTCTCCCTCATCACCTCTGTTTCCAAGCTTTCCTGCCTTCCTTCAAGACTGATCTCAAATTCCACCTTCTGCAAGAGGCCCTTCCTGGTCTTCCACCCACCTACTCCTCTGTCCCTTTTCTCTGAGAATACCTTCCATTTACACTACATATATCATATGTGTTCATAGTTATTTGCATATTGTCTCCCATATTTGAATATGAGCTCCTTAAGATCAGGGATTACATATTTACCATTCTTTGTATCCCCAGCATTTAGCATAATTCCTGGTATTTAGTAAGCACTTAATAAATGCTTCTTGACTGACTCTCTTTTTTCTCAAGAAATTCACACATGGCTCATCATTTTACTCTCCTCCTAAACTCCAACCTTCTACTAGGGAACTTTAATATTCATATATGTATTAGATATTCCCTCAAGTTCCTAACCACCCAATTCTGCAGCCTCCTTAGATGCCATGACCTGGTCCTTCACTCTATCACAGCCATAAATTAGTATAGTCCCATAAAAAAAAACCCCACAACTCATCATTATGCTCAAATTTTCCACTTACCTAATTAGAAACTTTTATATTCTCCTGACCGTAGCCTCCTATCATTGCACCTCTCTTATCTTCACTACCTACCCCAACATATTCTTACTCATGAAGTCTTCTGTGAACAGGTGAAAACTGGTTTAACTGATACAGCCCCCAACCCTTAGAATACATGTATACAAAGGTTAATAAATTCAGAGAATAGGCATCACCCCATACCACCCCCAGCCTCCTGCTGGATGACACAGAGTTATGTTCACTATGTTCCTACCCCTCATTCCTCACTCCTTATTAGGCAATTTAGAAAATACTCCCATTTCACTAGTCCTGACTACACTGCTCTCTTCCCCTATGGATGACAGGGCAGTCTCCTATTGGCACCATGCTGACTCTCTGTCTAAAACTCTATATGTTTGGACCCTTGGGGACTCTGAACCTTTGACTAAAATGCAAAAACAGTTATGCCACACCTGGAAGCCACCCCACTGTGTGATACCCTTGGCCAAGAGCAAACAGAGGCCTCATACCGAAACTATTCTCTGTTGGCATTTATTCTTCTCCTCTCATTCTGAGTAGTAATAAAGTTTTTTTTAAACTGTGATTCTGCTTCTCTTCATTGAAACTCTCCTGTACTATATCTTTCAATCCCTCTACCTCTCAGTACCTTCTCAGATTATTACTCCTTCTCTAACTTCGCTTTCCTATCTCTCCAATTTCAACCCAAAAGTTAGCCATTTCAACTCTTCTGCTCTCAAATCTCTTGCCCCCTTATCCTATCATTGCCCATTTCTTGCCAAACCTCAGCCCTGAATTATTTCCACCATCTGCCTCAGCTTCCTACTCACAAGCTGCTGATTACAGCTGGAGGAAATCTGAGAACTATGCTAATGGATACATTCCAAATTCATGTTATCCAACTTGATCTGAGACCTCGAATATGCAAGGCAGTCCTTTCATTCCTTTCTAATTGATTCTCTATCTCACTTTGCACAGAAACTATGTCAAACTTTCCCTTCCATTCTCAAGATTCCCACCCCTTCCCCTTCTTCTCCTCTCTCAGCTAAAGACCTTAAATATTACTTTACTTAGAAAAGTTAAGTATTTAATATGAGCTCCCTCTTCTCCCATTTTCTTCATCTCAAAATCTCTTGACTTCATCTCACTCTCTCTTACTTTCTCCCAGTCTATGATAGATAGCCCCTTCATCTTGCCAGTCACCTCTTTTATATGTGTACTCGTTCCTTTCCCTTCTTGTCTTCTCCATATTTCATCCTCGATCACCCTCCACTTTCAACTTCTCCCTATTGCTTCCTTCCCTACTGCCTTCATACATGCCCACATCTTCCCCATCCTTAAAAAACCTTCACTAGACCCTATCATCTCCTCAATCTATTATTCTATATTATCTCCTCCCTTTCTCAAATTCTTGAAAAAGCTATCTATACTTACTGCCTCCTCTTGCTCTCTAATTCCTCAGCCCTTTGCAATCTGGCTTCCAACCTGACGGCTCGGTTGATACTACTCTCTTCAAAGTTATCAGTGATCTCTTAATTGCCAAACCTAATGGTATTTTCTTACTCTTCATCCCTCTCAAGCTCTTTGCTGTATTTGACACTATGAACTTGTTACTCCTGGATATTCTTTCTCTCTGAGTTTTTATGATACTCATCTCTCCTCATTTTCTTGTAACCTAACTACTCCTTGTCTGTCTCCTTTGCTGGCTCATTAATATTATGATGCCTTTAACTGGGGATGTTCCCCAAAATTCATTTGTAGACCCTCTTCTTTTCTTCCACACTCTTGATAACTTCATCACCTTTCATGGTTTTACTATCATTTCCATGCTGATGACTCACTTGTGTCTGTGTGTGTATCTCATCTCAGTATCTCTCTGAAGCTTCAGTTCCACATCATCAGTTGCTTATTGGACATTTCAAACTAGATGTTTTGTAGGCATCTCAAAATCAGCATGTCCAAAATGAACTCAGTATCCTTCCTCCAAAATCTTTCCCTCCTCCAGACTTCCCTATATCTGATTTAGGCACCACCATCCTAACCAGTCTCCCGGCTTCATAATCTTGGCATTATCCTTGACTCCTCATTTTCCTTCATCTCAAATATTCAATCTGTTGACAAACCTTGCATCTTCAATCTCTTGCATCTGACCCCATTTTCTTCACTTATACAATTACCACCTCAGTTCATGCCCCTTTCACCTCTCAACGAGATTACTGTAAAGGCTCTTAATAGGCCTCCTTGCCTCAAGTCTCTCCCTACTCCAATTCATCCCATATGTCACTACAAAAGTGATTTCCCTAAAGCATTGGTCTAACCATGTGATTCCCCTACTCAATAAACTCTAGTGGTTTTCTACTGCCTCCAGGAAAAAATATAAACACCTTTGTTTAGCTTTTAAAGCCTTTCACAATATGGCTAGAAAAGTTCTATTCTCATTAGACATTACTCCCCCTCCACTACTACCCCACTTCATTCTACCCTCCAACCCATCCCTTACACTCTAATACACAGCCAAACTGCCCTCTCTGTTTCTCAAACACAATCCTCCATCTCCTATCTCAATATCTTTGCATTGGCTATTCCTCACACCTGGATTTCACTCCTTCCTTAACTCTGCCTCATAGAGTGCGTCTCTTCCTTTAGGAGGTAGCTCGAGTACCATCTCCTACATGAAGCATTTCCTGATTCTCCCCATTGCTAGTATCCTCCCTCCCAAAACATCTATTTAACTACTCTGTTTATATTTGTATTTATTAACATACATACATATATACATATATACTTGTCTCCTCCATTAGAATGTTAACTCCTTGTGAGAAGTGATTCTTTCATTCTTTGTATCTCCAAGTGCCTAAAAGAGCACCTGCTGCATAGTAGGTTATTAATTGGTTGACTGATTGCTTTAGGTCCTCAGAACAGACTGGATCTCTGCCCAACATTTTATCTGAGAAGCTGTTTTTCATTTCACTTTGATTTGATCAGTTTTCCTTATACAAAGGACCTTTTTGTGCCTCTTTCAAATCAAAATGCCTACTTGTAAGAGGGACAATATTTATCACACATGATAGTAACAGATCAATCCCCCCAAAAGTAAGAGAAAGACCATTTCTCCATGTCTCCTTCCTTACAACTTGGTCATTTTCAATGTGTTTTCTTTAAATACAACAGAATTTCTTTTGTTCTTCTTTGTTCTGTGAATTCACTAACAGGCTTGAAAAAAAAATTAAACATCAAACCTGCTTAAAGACACCTGGTTTTCTTGTTAACAATGTTGGTCTTTTGTGTTTTCTAGGTCACAGTGACCAAAATGTTTACCACTTCCTTCTTCAACAGTGTTAACTTTTTCTTTATAAAAGCTACTTGGAAGATCAGAATTTTGAATTTTTTTATTTGTGCTTAAAAACATTTCTACCTCAAAGTCATTATGCTTTAAACAAAATATCTACACTTATAACTACCAACAAAAAATTACTATTTCCCCCCAAAAGTGTAAATTGAGCCCTTGGGAACCTAATCTCATTAGGTCTGTAAGCAAGTACAATCATGAGATCCTAGGATCTGAAGGTTAGAAATGGAAGGGAACTTTAGACCCTCTAGATCAACCTCCCTCAACTTAGGAAATCAGGCCAAGTGTAAGCAATTATTAAATACTAACTATGTGTCTAGCACTGTGCCAGGTGCTGGGAATACAAAGACAGTAGTAAAAGAGTCCCCCTCTTCAAAGAGCTTACAATCTATCCAGAGGAGACAACACATATGTGTGTATGTGTGTGTGTGTATAAACACACCTATATATTTATGTATGTCTACACATATGTGTGCCTACACGTAGATCTATACATGTACATATATCTATTACATATGTGCAAACATATGTATGTATATAAAATAGATACAAGATAATAGTGGGGAAGGTACTAGCAACTGGTGGGACATAAAAGGCTTCATTTAAAACAATGGTTCTCAAAGTGTGATCTGGCTCCTCAAAGGGTACCAGAGACGTCCACAGAGCCAAACTAATTTTATAATAGTCAGGCTTTTTTCTAAGATGGTAAATACTATTAGATATGAACCATAAAAACAAGAGGTCTTTGAGTATCCTCAACAGTTTTTAAGAGTATAAAGGGACCAGATTCCTGAGACCAAAAGTTTAGGAAACTCTGATTTAGAAGGTATCTTTTGAGCTAAGCCTTGAAGCAAAATTGGGATTCTAAAAGGTGAAGGTCAAGAGGATGAACATTCCAGAAACCATGGAGAGCAAATACAAAAGTATGGAGATAAGCAAGTTAGTGACACGTATGCGGAACAGTAAGAAGGCCAGTTTGTCTGGATCTACAGGTACCTGCAGGTAAGTAATGAATAATAAGTTTGGAATGGTAAGTTGGGGTCAAGTTGTAAGGACTTAAAATGCCAAAAAGAGATGTTTATATCTGATCCTTTAAAGCAGTATATATAATGGAGAGTGCACTGGATTTGTAGACAGAGGACTTGGGTTCATATCCTGGTTCTGACACTTCTTACCTGTGTGAACTTGGGCAAGTCACAACCTTCATGGGCCTCATTTTCCTCATCTGTAAAATAAGGGCCTTTTACTAGAGGGCCTCTGAGGTCCCTTCTGGCTCTAAATCTATGGTCTATAGTCTAATAGGGAGCCAATGGGGATTACTGAGCAGGGAAGTGACATGGTCTGACTATGTCACTTTAGGAAAATGACTTTGGCAATTATGTGAAGAATGGATTGGAGAGGCAAGAGGCTTTAGGAATGGTGACCAAATAAGGGGCAAAGGTGGTAAGGGCCTGAACTAGGCTGTTTGAATAGAGAGAAGGGAATGAATCAAAGAGATATTGTTGAAAAAGAAATGGCAAAATTTGGCAACTGATTGAATATAGGTTAGATAAGTAAGAGTGAGCAATTAAGAATGGCCCTGAGGTTGCAAAACTGGGTAACGAGATACATCTAAGATATCCTCAACAAATATATGGAAGTTTGGAAGACAGGGAGGCTAATTGACTTCCAATCCTAAAATCACAAAGCTGCCTGCCATGAAATTCAGAGGATCAAAGCTAGAAAGAACTTCAGAATCCAACCCTCAAATTTTATATTTAAGAAAACTCAGACTCATGTAGGTTGACTTTCCAAGAATCACACAAAAATTAAATAGGTGAACCAAGATTTGAACCCAGTTCCTCTCATTCTAGAACAGGGGTGGGGAATGTTCGGCCACACGTGGCCTTCTAGGTCCTTGGGGGCAGCCTTTGGACTCAGTCTGTTTTCCAGAGCAAGTCCTTTTTAGAGGATTTGTTCTGTGAAGTTTGGATTCAGTCAAAGGGTGGCACTTAAGGACCTAGAGGGCCACATGTGGCCGCAGGTTCCCCATTCCTGTTCTATAACCATTGCTCTTTCTACTATACCACAGTGCATTCTTTATTCAGCTTTACCCTATAAGCAAATGGAGATTCCTTAGGAGAGATTCCAGAGGAGAGGTCAAGGTTGATGAATGTTCATTGTGGGTTAAGGATATACTCTAAACGACAGCTGCCTTGTTGCTCAGTACCTCATATTTTAGTTTCTCCGCTGGTACCCAGAGGTTTCCAGATTTCCTTAATGGATTGTTTTTCAAGTATGGCCTATAGCTATCTTGGAAAAATAGACAAAGAATTAAAATTTCATCACTCACTGGAGCTAATTTATTTTCAATACTATCTAGCAGTTTTGGTTTTGGTTTTTAAACTCTGGTTTTTCATTTGGGTAACATGGCTACTCTCTCGCTTTTCCCCCTACCTCTTGCTTAATGCCCATGCAAAGCAATGTCTTACTTATGCCAGTTGATCTTTTTTTAAAAAAACTCACCATTTTATTAGCAACTTACATCTTCTAACTCAGGCAATGTCAATTTTCCATGCTTACTTCAAGAAGAAGAAAGCTCGATCTCACTTTCTTCAATAGGTCTTTCCCAGTCTCTCCAAGTGCTATGCGTTCCTCTCTGGGATCATCTTCCATCTACTCTGTATACGTAAATGCCAAATTATTTCCACATTGTTTCCCCCATTAGAATTTAGGCTCCTTGAGATCGGAGTCGTTTTTGTCTTTCTTTATGTCCCCAGGGAATGTCCGGCATATGGGCCTAATAATAGAATCTACCTCCCAAGGTTGCTGTGAGGATGACTTTAGCAGGATGGCAGGTTCATAGTTGTTTCCTTCCTTCTTGTTTGAGGTCAAAGAGGTCAATGTCACTCGATTATAAGAGTACAAAGAAGACGACTATTGACTGCATTTGATCAGGACCTACAATATCAATGAAACCAATTAATCTCATATAAATTTGTTAAGGATCCGGGACATCATTGAATTTCCATTAATTAATTATACTCATGTTTATTTTTTATCACATATATCAAAAATTGCCATCTCATCAAATTCACTTCAATTGTGTTCAATTTTTTGTCCATTCGAAAAGCTCCCTAAAAGAATTTATTCTAAATACTCTCCACTTATAAGATACTGGAAAGAGCATTGAATGTACAAACACAGAACCTGGGTCCAAACCCTGGCTCTGCTACTTAAAGTACTAGTTCTATGGTCAGATGATATGGATTCATATTCTACCATTCACTACCTGCGTGGCCTTGGGAAAATTACTTACCCTCTCTGAGCCTCAGTTTCCTTATCTGTAAGATAAGAGGCTGAACTAGGTTGAACTGAGATCTCTTAAGATCTATATCTATGACCTACGGACAATGATCTTGTTACATAATGAGGGTGTTTGCCTAGATGCCCTTTCCTTTTCTTTCCAGTTCCAGATGTATGATCACATGGTAATTTCCTCATCTGAAAAATTAAGGGAAGAAACTATGATTATCTAAGATACATATGTGTGGGTCTATGATCCTATGAGCTCTTACTTCAAGACTCCCAGAGTCTGCTAACATTTACAGGTATAATCGGTACTTCTCCCATTTGAATGAATCTAGGAGTTTTGGAGGGCAAAGTGATCTCTTTACATAAATCCAGGGCCTTTGCTAAAAAGAGTAAAATGTTTAATTTTGAAAACTAAAATTTATTTTTAAATAAAATTTCATTGCCATGCCTTTGTATCTGGGACTTTTAATGTTTTAGAAATTCATGTTAAAACACCAAAAAAGCATTTGTTCATGCAGGTGGTCTATCCCTTATCTATATTCTAGTTCTCCCTCTTTATCTGGATTATCCTTTTTACATATGCAATTTCTTTCCAAGGGACTCCTACAGTTTTTGGTTCCAGGCTGCAGACCACATCCTAGGTGGGAGAATATGAGAAACAATAGGAGGGAGACCAAGTGGGCCAAGCTGCTTTTATCCTCAGTGAATCAGAATTTTCCCCTCATTTTCCCCTGCTGGGATAACAACACTGACACTCTGACAAAGCTTAAAACCAGAGGTCAAAAACACTGCATTTTATAGATGACTGAATTTTTCTTCCAATATTCCAGCCCCCTTAACCCTGACTGGCAGAATGTTGTCCTTCACTGACAGTTTACTATTGAATAACTTAAATATAACATGAATTACAGCCAAAACAGCAGGTTTCCTAGTAATTGAAGGTGATTAAAATTTGGCCTTGCCTAGGAAAAGTTTGCATGCATCATTTCCTGTGACAATAAAATGGTCTGTGTGCATGCACAGTTATATTACTGTCTCCCTGGGGTCTGGACTGGGGTCTGTCTTCCTAGTCCTAGAAGCCAAAAGGCAGTGATGTATAGACTTTCTGTAAGAAGACTCCTGGGACTTGACCCATTTCTCTGAGACATGTCAGTCAGTCAATAAACATTTATTAAACACCTACTGTGTACTAGGCTCTATGCTAAGCACTTGGGGGTACAAAGAAAGGTAAAAGATAATCTATACCCTTGAGAAGCTCACTATCTAATGGCAGAGACAGCATGAAAATAACTATGTAAAACAAGCTAAGTGCAGGATAAATTGGAAAGGCTGTGTGATCTCAAACTAGAATTCTTGGTATCTTTGATTAGAATAGAGACTAGGCCTGTGTTTTCATTAGTTGAGGGAACTCCCAGGTGAGGAAGCTCCTTTTCGCTTTACCATTGCAGGTCAATATCTTCTCTGAAATTTTTCTCTAGAAGACAGAAGTTAAGTGACTTAACCAGGGCCAAACTGCCAGTATATGTCAGAAACAAAACTTAAACCCAGATCTTTCTGGCTTCAAAGTCATCTATGCACTAAGCCATGCCAAGAAAGGGCAATAAAATACCAGTTGGTGGTCCATCAGGCCTGTTATTCTTTTTGACCATAGTATAGATGGTTTTGGTTGAACCTCCTTCCCCACTAACAACTATTTTAGGTTCCAAAACCCCAGATGATGAATGAGTGATTTGTAATGGTGAAAGGGTTAAACTGTTCTTTGCACACCACTTTGCACAGCCACTGACAAGGTGGATGGGTAAATATAGGGTCACTGTATTTGTGTGTACCTAACTTTGTGTGGGAATGGGGAAGTGCTTGTAGAAATTATGGGTAAATAAAAGGTTATGTGGACAACTGAATGTTGTTTTGGTTTTTGGGGGTTTTTTTTGGACTAAAACTATTTCCAAGCCTGGTACAGCAATTATATATAGCTCTGGGTCCTATTAACTTATCTCACTGACAGTCTTGTGCCATCTTCAGTGAGTCCAGTGCCTGGCTCATAGTCTTTCCTCCCCAATTTCTGTCCTCACACTGGAGGACTTTAATATGCACATTAATACCCCCTCAAATACTCAAACCTCCTAGTTATTCAACTTACTTATGTCTCATGATCTACTCCTCCACCCCACCCCAACCACACACTTCCCTAAGCAATTCATTATCCCCCTCACCACAACAGCTTTTTACTCAGATGACTACATAGTTCCTCCTACTCCCACCACTCTCAGCTGAGAACCTTAACTCATATTTCAATGAAAAAACATTGAGGCCATTCACCAATCTCTTCTCCCCTATTCCTCATCTCACATCACTCCAATGCCTTCTGCCACTATATCCTGTTTCATATGAAGAGGTGATTTTTGTTTCCTTTACATGCACAAATCTATTGGGGGGTGTGAGGTGTTCAAGGAGGTCTTATCCACCTTTGGTGTCTACCTGGCACTCAATTCTCACCTGTGGTCCCAAGAAGCTGAAGTATGCACAATACACTATATACTGTATACCCCAGTAAACTATTTCAACAGATAGGCTAAATCAGGCTGAGGGTAACCAGTGGGTCCTCAAACCTGTCAGTAAGTTAGGGGGTATCTAACCCAAGCATGTGAAGACTTTCCCTGGCAGAACAGGCAGATGAGAACAATTTGTTCCAATGACCATGAAGGTGACTGAAGCAGGCACTGTGGAGCACTTAGAGTTTGGTCAGTCGTTGAAGACTCCAAGGTCATCCACCGCATCCCGGACCATTGCCAGTCATCCTGATTGTTGTCTTGCCACTGGATTTCCATAATTCTGGAAGACAGAGTGAGGCTAACAACTTCGTACAACTCTGCCTCGCTTAAATCCCATTCACACACTAATCAAGATATCACCCAGTGATGTCATTGGCCCTCTGCAAAAACAAAGGACAAACAACAATAATCCATCCATCTCACCTTCTCCAGAAGATTGCCACCCCACTTTCTCACTAATCTTCAATTGTTCCCTGCCTACTGGCTGCTTCCTTACTACCTACAAATATGCCTGTCTCCCACATCAACACAAAAATTTCAATTGATCTGTCCATTCCCACTATTATTCTATAATATCTTTCATTCCTTTTATGACTAAACTTGAGAGGGCCATCCACAATAGATTCCTTCACTTCCTTTCTTCTCACTCTCTTCTTAATTCTCTGCAATCTGGCTTCTGACCTCATGATTCAGCTGAAACCGCTCTCTCCAAAATTACTAATGGTATCTTAATTGCCAAACCTAATGGCCTTAAAAAAAAATCCTCATCTTTCTTGACTCACCTGCAGCCTTTGACACTGTCAATCACCGTCTTTTCCTTGATACTCTCTTATTTCTAGGTTTTTGTAAAACTGATGCTCTCCATTTTCCTTCTACCTAACTGATCCTTCTCTGTCTCCTTTGCTGAATCTTCATCCATATAATTACTGCTAATAGTTAGAGGTTCCCCAAGGTTCTATTCTGGGCCCTCTTTTCTTCTCCCTCTATTTCATTCAGTGATCTCATCAGTTCCCATGGTTTCAATTACCATCTCTAGACAGATGACTCTCAGATCTGTATATCTGACCCTAACCTCTCTCTTGACCTTCAGTCTTACATCTCCAACTACCTTCTTTTTTTTTTTTTTCTTGTTTGTTTGTTTGTTTTGCAGGGGGGAAGGCAGGGCAATTGGGGTTAAGTGACTTGCCCAAGGTCACACAGCTAGTAAATGTGTCAAGTGTCTGAGGCCGGATTTGAACTCAGGTACTCCTGACTCCAGGGCCGGTGCTCTACTCACTGCACCACCTAGCTGCCCCTCCAACTACCTTCTAAGACACCTTGAACTAAATGTTCCAAAGACATCTTAAACTCAACATGCCCAAAACCTAGCTCATTATATTTCGTTGTAAAGCCTACCACCATCTTCCCAGTAACTCAGACTCACAATTTGTCTCATTGTCTACTCTTCACTCTCTCTCAGCCCCCATATCCGATCACTGGTCAAATACTGTCATTTTTACCTTCATAACATCTCTTTTTTATGCCCCTTTGACTCTTCTCTAGCACTGTCACCATCGACAAGAGGATTGACCTTGGCCTAGCTGTTTTATGAGCAGACATTTACCAGGAATGGTTTGAATAATGAACTGCTGAGGTGAAATGTAAATATGTCTCCTTAACAGTCCTTAAAAGTTTTATAGATCAATGAATGAAGTTTTATAGATCAATGAATATTTAACAGTTTAATGATTTGTTTGGGCATAGTTCTGATAAAGCTTAACAATCAATATTCCAGCAAATTGAAATAGTAATAATAATAAAATTACTGAATCTTGTTTAAAACTTTTTTTTTTACAAATGTGCCCTGGTGTGTCTTGTATTTAAGCAACCCTTGGTACATAAGAATAAATTACCTATCCCATACCTGATTCACATAAAGTACCTTTTTATTCCCCTTTTTTGAGAAAGGCTTTAAAATCATCCTGACAAGCCAAAATCAGACTTCAGTGAACCAAAGGATGTGAGAAAAGGGAGCTTCCTCTCCTTCCTCTCTTAGAGATAGACTCCCTCAGGCCTGAACACAATCTATTCCTCATACCTGGTACAAAACAGGAAGGGGCAAGCGCCCTAGGCACTTGGGTCCAATACCAGTTCCTTTAAGTTCAGCTCTAATTTATTCACCTTTCCCTGGATCTTTGCAAAGGACAACCTCTGTGTATGATGTCTCTCCTTTCTCTCTATCTCTAGCACTTTGCACAGTGCCTGGCACACAGTAGTTACTTAGTAAGTGTTGTTTGATTATTCTCAGCCTTGTTTCTACCCACTTCTAAATTTTAAAGGTCTAGTCCAAGAGTATAGTCCATGTGCTCTGAAACTGGCCCTGATATCCTTAATATGGTATCAACAGGCCAACAATTCCCAGAAGGATTACTACAAGGTCCCATCAAACCCAGAAAAAAAGCTTAGATGTGGTGTGTGAGCAGGGATGATAAGACATTGTAGTGCTAGAATAAAGGCCTCAAACTTTAAACTTGTTTATAGAAATTTAACTGGAACCAAGACCCTCCTAGACCCACTTTCTGCTATGACATTTTCTCATAAGTTTTAGCAAGCCGTTTCTTTCCCTGAGACATTTAGGGCAATGGTGTCGTAGGAATACATTGGCTACCTTTATAGATTTTATTGCCAAAAGCTAGAGCCTAGAACATTTGCTTTTGTCAAACCCAATGTCTCTTTTTCTTGGGACAGGAATGAGAAACCTCTCCCTGACCAGCTTTTTGATTGTCAAAACAAGGGCACTATGAACTTTGACAATATCATTGAACTGCTTGGGAACTTTAATGTCTTTTTTGGAAGTTTTGTTCTGAATTTAACAAACACCAAATAAAAAGAGCATTTCCTCACACAAAGTAGGACAAAAAAAGAGGATTTTAAATAAAGCCATGAAATTTTGTATACACCTTGTTTTTCCTTTTATGTATATAATAAATTCAACATGTAACTTTCAAATCTGTTCTGCTTATCTGTTTCCTTCTGTCTTTCTTTTGTTTTCTTCTGTGCATTTAAACAATTGCTTCGGTGATGTTATCTTTTTTTTTTCTTTTCCTTTCCTTTCTTTTCATAGTTTTTCTTTTTCTTCTTTTGACAACTCTGTCACTGGTCAATTCTTATAGCACAATAATATTCCTAACTGATGGGCAACACCACAGTTTCCAGTTCTTTGTGATAACGAAAAGATCTACTCTAAATATTTTTGTACAAATGGGTCTTTTTTTTTTTAACTGTTTGGGGTATAGGCCTAATAGTGGTATTTCTAGATCAATGAATATTGAACAGTTTGGTAGTGCTTTGTTTGTCATAGTTCCAAATTCCTTTACAGAATGTCAATGAGTTCACAGCTCTATCAAAAGCACGGTCCTCCCAAAGCCCCTTCAACAATTGTCATTTTCTACTTTTGTCATCTTTGACAATCTAATCAGTATGAAGTAGAACTTCAACTTTGCTTTAATTTGCATTTTTCTAATTATTACTGATTGGGAGCACTTTTTAATATGGCTATTGAAAACTTGGTTTTCTTCTTTTTAGAATGACCAGTTCACATCCTTTAACCATTTACCTATTGGGAAATCACTTTTGCATAACCTTAAATATTTCTGCATTTCCTATACAATTAAATCCAAACTCCTTAATCTATCATTCAAAATATTTCTGTACCTCCTTATCCAACCTTATCTCCCACTCTGCCTTTACACAAACCCTCCATTTCCGGCAATCACCTATCCATTATTTCCCAGAATAAATCATTTGCATTCTTAGATAAGAATCTTTGCTCATACCCTTCCCCCTACCTAGAATACCTTCCTCCCTCTATGCTTATTTTAATCCTATTCATCCTTCAAAGCACAATTTGAATCTCAAAGAACAAATAGGACTTCCACTTTTTAATAGACTGGTGATTTCACTAGTATGAGAAACTCCCATTAAGGAAACTTGCTTTACCAAATAGATTAGCTCCTCCTATTCCATTTACAGACTTAGAGAGTACCCTGAGATATTGAGAGGTTCAGTGCCATACCCAAGATCACAGAACTAATATATGTCAGAATTGAGTCTTAGCCCTGAAACCAGCTCTTTATCCTCTAGACTAGGTTGTTTTGCCATCAACGATTCAGTAAACTAGAACAACAGCAAGTGAGCCAACACAGGTGGATCACAATTTGGGGGGGGGGGGGGGGGGAGTAAAGGACAAAAAGTCTGGAAAGGTAGGAAGGAGGCAGATTATAAAAAGCTTTAAACGCCAAAGGAATTTATATTTTGAGTTCAATGAGCACAGTGGGGTAACACGGTCAGATCTTTTTAGAGAAAAATCACTTTGGCAAATGATTAGAGGAATAAAGTGTGAGGAGAGATGAGTCAGGGAAACTAAGCTATTACAATTGCCCAGGTTAGAGGCAATGAGGGACTGAACTAGGGTGGTAGGCTCTGTGAGTGGAGGCAATCTGAAGGTAGAGACAAAAAGATTTAGCAACTCACTACAGATGAGAATGAGAGTCAAGAGTGAGGACTTGGGTGACTTTTCAATTCTCTCCAAATCATATCACCCCCTTTTATTTTTGGACTATCATCCTTCTCTCCCTCCCACCAGAATCTAGCATTCTACTCCTGGATCCCAGCTCTGATAGACAAAGGTTTTGGGAATGGGAAAGAACTGAAAAAGGAAGAAGGCCAGTCTTCCTGGATCACAGAATATGTGGAAGTAAGGTATAAGAAAACTGGAAAGACCCAGGTTATAATGGACTTTAAAAACCAAACTGAGGACTTAAACACTCATTGTAAGGGGTAAGAGAAAATAATGAGTCTGTGAGCTAAGGTTGACATTTAGATTGCAAGCCAGGGTGACTAGAAAGATGGTGATTCCCTGGACCAGGGTTGGAGAACCTGTAGCCTTGAGGCCACATGTGGCCTTCTAGGTCCTCAGATGTGGCCCTTTGACTGAATCCAAACTTCATTAAACAAATCTCTTTAATAAAAGAATTTGTTCTCTAAAACTTGGACTCTGGCAAAAGGCTGCACCCAAGGCCCTAGAAGGCCACATGTGGCCTTAAGGCAGCAGATTCCCCACTCCTGCCCTGGATGGTAATAGAGAAGTTAGGAAGAAGGGAGAGTTGAAGGACTTTGAATTTGTATTTTATCCTAGAGTCACTAAAACTTTTTGAGCAGAGGAAAGTGTGGAAGAAAAATTCTATACTCCACATTGTAGCCAAAATCTGTCAGAAACAATTTAGTACTATACAAGCATTTCTGTCTGGAGAGATCAAGGTTCCCTCCGATAATCAAAAACACTCTCTC
This sequence comes from Trichosurus vulpecula, assembly GCF_011100635.1. NCBI lineage: Eukaryota > Metazoa > Chordata > Mammalia > Diprotodontia > Phalangeridae > Trichosurus > Trichosurus vulpecula. The sequence goes on along the minus strand of NC_050579.1, from coordinate 217,489,863 downwards.
TCTCTCTCTCTCTCTCTCTCTCTCTCTCTCTCTCTCTCTCTGCCCCCCTCCATCTCTTTCTCTCTTACTCTTTCTCTTGTCTTCTTTCTCTCTCTTCTCTCTCAGCAATTTCCAGTTTACGTCTTATAATAACCCTGAAACAAAAGACAAAATTCCACAGCAAAATAAAACAAAGACATAGTTTAAATTGAGAGTTTTTGATCTACCACGCAGAACAACAGAAATGTTAAAGCCAGAACATCTAAAGATATGAACAGGAAGTTCTCAAAAGAAGGTATATAAGATATCAACAAGCATGTGGGGAAAAAAATTCTCCAAGTCACTAATAATTAGAGAAATGCTAATTAAAGCAATTCTGAAGTTCCATCACATTGACAAAGATATCAAAGGGGGACATGTTGGAGGGACTTAGAGTAGACAGGCACATTAGTTATATTATTGGTGTAGCTGTCAATGAATCTAACCATTCTGCAAAGCAATTAAGAATTATGCACTAAAAGTTACTAAAGAGTGCATGGTCTTCGACTCAGCTATACCACTGCTAGGCCTGTATCCCAAATTGATCAAAGAAAGAGGAAAAGGTCCTCTGTGTGCAAAAACAAAATTCTTATAGCAGTTCTTTGTGTGGCAGCCCAACATTAAAAAACTGAGAAGATATCCATCAATTGGAGAATGGCTGAACAAAATGTGGCTTTTGAACGTAATAGAATACTATTGTGCTATAAAAATGAGGTGAAAGACTGTTCCAAAGACATGACAAGACTTATATGAACTGATACAGAAAGAAGTGAGAAGAACCAGAAGAACTATTTATACTATAATGTCTCTTTCTGCATTTTAAGTTCTTCAGCCATAAAGCCCTGAATGACAAGTTTCATCTTTATTCTTTTGGAGATCTAGTTTATCATTGTGTTGATCAGAGTTCTAAAGTCTTTCAAAGTTGTTTTTCTCTACAATATTATATTCCTCTCTGATTGCAAAGTGGAGCCTTTTACAAGAATGACCACTTAATGAGAGAGCCCAGATCAGGCATCTCCTCTTTTCTCTCCTGGCTGCAGTACTCTGGGACTTCTCAGACTGACCCCACCAAGCCCCAGGAAGTGCATTATTAGGATAACTTCATCTTCCTATAAGACCTCATCAGCATAGTATTCTACCTCCTCAATACCCTCTGCCTTTCTGATTGGGAAATGGGGCCATGAACTCCAAACCTCCATTTAAGGAGAGAGCTCAGTTCAGAACATCCTTCTCACCTGGCTACTGGTGAGATTTTTGGGACTTCTGACTTTTCCACCATGCCACAAAGGTAACTTCTCCTCTGCCACCACCCCTCTCCTCCCCCAATTTTCAGCTTCTTTTTGTGTGTCGTCTTCCTCTATTAGATTATAAGCTCCTCAAGGGCTTTTTTTTGTATTTATACGCCCAATGCTTAGCACAATGCCTGACATAACATAGATGCTTAGCAAATATTTGACAACCATTACATAAATTCTTGTTCTGCTTATTTTACTCTGCATCCATTCATAAGCATTCCTGGTTTCTTCTGAAATTGCCCATCTCTTATGGCATAACAATATTCCATTGCCTTCATATTTCTACAACATGTTTAGCCATTTTCCAACAGCCCCCTTAATTTCCAACTTTGAGTTAATGAAAAAAGCTGCTATAAATATTTTTGTGCATATAGATACTTTCTTTCTTTGATATCTGAGGCATAGGCCTAGTAGTGGTATAGCTGGGCCAAAAGGTTTATACAGTCTGATAACTTTCTGTACATAGTCATGAATCGTTTCCAAAAATGACTTGGGCCAATTCACAACTCCACTAACAGTACACTAGTATAGTTTTCCCACAGCCCCTCCAACATTTGGCATTTTCTTCTTTTGTCATCTTTGCCAGTTTGATAGGGGTAAGAAGTCTCAAAGAGTTCCTTTAATTTACATTTCTCTAATTATTAGTGTTTTAGAGGATCTTTTATATGACTAGAAATCACTTTGATCTCTTCCTTTGAAAACTTCCTGTTCATAATCTTTGACCATTAACAATTGGGGAATGGTCCCTAGTCTTATAAATATTGAATCAGTTCCTTATATGTGTGGGAAATGAAGAGTTTATCAGAGAAACTTGTCACAAGTATTTCTTCCAAGTTATTTGTTTTTCTAATTTTTACTACATTAGAATGAAAGAATAAAGTGTTTATTGAGCTCTATGTGCAAAGCACTGTGCTAAGCACTGGAGATACAGACAGAAAAAACAGACAGCCCCTGCTCTCAAGGAGCTCACATTCTAATGGGATAGAGAACACATATAGAAGATTTCAGCTAAAGTCAGTGGGAAGGGTCCTATGGTCCTTAGGGTGTAAAGGCACCTTATTTGATGCCATTTCCACTGAAAATCATATCAGTTTCTGATATTGAACCATTTCACAGTGCCAAGGAAATTGGTAGCAATGTCTTCCATAGATATGGAGCCATGTACCTGCACCTGCACCAGCACCTGCAGGAACAGTTGCAAAGCTGCATCTCCACAAGGGTTGCTTCTCAGGATGATGCTTGCAGGCACCCAAATGTCTCTCCCTCACAGTGCCTTGCTGCTTCAGTGAGGCTGACCTGTGGGCCCTGTGAGTGGCAGTTGATTGGCTGTTGATAAGGATGACTGACTCCATCTCCAGAGGAATTAGCTCCCCAGTTGATGGCTATGAAGCAGGACCACTGAGTAGGAGGTATGCCTTTCCCAGGATTCCTATGCTTATTAAATGGGGGGGGGGAGCAGATTTTGTGATCCTCTCTTAACAATTGTTTAGTTATGAACTCTTCACTTTTCCATAGATCTGAAAGGTAGCTTCTTCCTCACTCTTTTGATTTGTTGTTTCTTTTTTTTAATGTAACCTTTTCTATCCAGGTCATATATGTATTTGGATCTTAACTTGGTGTATAGTATGCAGTGTTATTCCACACCTAATATTCTGCTACATTGCTGTCTAGTTTTCCAAACAGTTTTTTTTTTTTAAATAGTGATTCCTTTACTCGGTAACTGAGGTCTTTGAAGTCACTTAGCTCACTAAGCTATTGTGTTTGTTTGTTTCTGTATGTTGTGTACCTAATCTGTTCCACTCATTGACCTTGTTTCAGTCATGTCCAACTCTTCATAACCCCTTTTGGGGTTTTCTTGGCAAAGATGCTGGAGTGGTCTGCCATTTCCTTTTCCAACTCATTTGACAGATGAGGGAACTGAGGCAAACAGGTTTAAGTGATTTGCCCAGGGTCACACAGGTAGGAAGGGTCTGTGGCCAGATTTGTACTCAGGAAGATGTGTCTTCCTGACTTCAAGGTGGGCACTCTATCCACTTGGCCACCTAGGTGCCACTTTTTTTTTTTTAACAAATACTAAATCATTTTAATGAGTACCGCTTTATAGTACAGTTTGAAATTTGGTGCTGGTAGGCATCCTTTCTTTCCACTTTTCATTATCACCCTTGAGATTCTTGACCTTTTTTCCCTCTACATGAATTTATTATTTTTCCTATATCCACAAAATATTCTTTTGGGAGATTGATAGGTACAGTACTAGGTAACTAAATTAATTTAGGTAAGAAGTATTCCAATTCCTCCACCATAACCAGTGAGCCGGGGTGTATGAATAAAAGTGAAAATAGTGCTGGAAAGGGTGGCCAGGGAAGTTGTATCAATGGGGAGCCAGGTCTCAGTAAATACAAAAAGATAAAAGGAAGAAGGGAAAGGGTTATCAACATTGCTAAGAGTGTGTCTGTCTTCCCTTCCCCCAGCCAACCTCCATCCCCTTCCTCAAGGTTTAGGCAGGAAACTGAAGTCAGTTATCATTATTTCTAGTGACAAGTCAAAATGTTAAGAGATAACCAAGATGGTAAAGTAGAAGGAAGCAGTACTGCCACAAAGACCTAGAAAAACAACAGACCAAGCCATGATTGAGAAATCCGATCTCCGATGGTGCCTAGTTGAAATGTCTTTGATTGATTCAACAGAGCACAGCTCAGAACATCTCATTTCTCTTAACTGGCTACACTACTTTGGGATTTCTTTAACAGACTTCTCCACCACACCTCTGGAAGCCCATTGTTGGGAAAATTCATCTCGTAAGATCTCCATCAGCCTTGGGACTCCACCTCATCAACATCCTCTGTGCCTCTGATTGGAGGGCTGAGCAATGAAACCCCAAATCTCCATTTAAGGAGAAAGCACAGCTCAGAACATCTCATTCCTCACTGCACTGCTTTGGTAATTCTCCGCCATGCCTTACCCCCATCAGAAACCCTCCTGCTCTCTTCCCTCTTTTCAGATCCTTTCGTGTATTATCTTCCCTATTAGGGCATCGAGGTGGTATAGTGGATAGAATGTTTGGCCTGAGTTCAAATCTGGTCTCAGACATTTTCTAGTTGTGTGACCCTGGGCAAGTCACTTAACCCTGTTTGCTTCAGTTCCTTATCTGTTTAAAAAAAATAAAAGTGCCAGAGAAGGAAATGACAAACTACTCCAGTATTTTTGCCATGAAAATGCCAAATGGTGTCACAGAGAGGTATAACTGAATAACTACCCCCACTAGACTATAAGTTCTTTGAGGGCAGGGGCTTTTTTTCCCTATCACTAGCACTTAGTACAGTGCCTATCACTTTATAAGTACTTAATAAATGTTTATTGACTGACTGAAGATATCCTCACTTATAAAGTTATCAAGGCTCTTTGGGATCCCAGGAGACTGATTTAGGAGAGGAGATTGATCCACCCAGTTGAGCCACACCCTTGTACTGTGTTACTACTATGTTTTTACCATGAATGTTAATTTTACATGTAAGAAAAATGTAATCAGAAAGGTTAAGTAATTTGTCCAAAGTTATACAGGTTAAAAGCATTTGAGGTAGGATTTGAATACCTTATGTTCAATCAAGTCCCCTGATTTTAAATATATAATTCTTTCCATTATAACAAGCTGATTCACAACTGAACTCAAAATCAAGCTTAAAGGGGTTGCAGGTTCAAGGAGCAAAGGTTTAGTACTAGATAAACCAGAAGGTCACATGTAGAGAGATACAAATTGTCCTGTTCACCTGCCTTGAGGGAAATAGGGAGTTTTCACCCCCAGCAGTCTGGTATTGTGCCCATAACCTCCTGCCTTGCCTGCATTCCCTTCAGCTGAATACTCTTTTCACTGCCACCACTGCCCTTATAAACTTCTAATATAATCACAGAATCCATACCGAATCACAGATTCCCCTCACGATGGCAAATAAAGGAGTTGGCAGACTTGGTTTCTTTGTTCATCAAAAGGCAACATGAAGTATTTCATGGGACATTTGGCCATCTCAACTTACAGTGTTAAGTAAACAGACTGCAATGAAGATAATTGCAATTTATGTAATAATAGACATTACAGAGAATGAAGTAGAAGAAATATGGAGAAATGAAGCTTATACTTTCACACATGCAAGGCAGTGGGTGTAAAGATCTTTTTCTTGATCTGTACTAAAAGAAAATGAGAGGATCCCAGAATTAGGTAGGGATGGCAAAGGCCACAATACTGATCACAATCTCCAATCCCTGCATTCCTCCCTCTTATCTAAATCCACCAGCCTTGCTCTGGCCTTTTCTTCTCATTACCATTTTGACCTTATATAGTTAATCAATTCAACTATACAGGATCCTCCATCTTTGACCTCTATCATTCTTTGCCCTTCTGTCATTCAGATCTTGGCAATCCTCAGCTCAGATCACTCCTACCAACTGTCTTTTCTACTCATAGTTCTATACTGCTGAATACCACTGGAGAAAGTCATGAAACTTGACTAAACAGGTCTACAGGGTGTTCCTAAAGTCTGGACACATAGGCAAAAATGCATGTTTTCAAGAAATAAAATGACTGAAATTTTCAACAATTTTATTTAATTGGAATATTAACAAATAACATCTTCAATATGATTTCCATAGTTTGTGATGCAAAGGTTGATGTGCTTTGCAAGATTCATGTGAACTCAATGCAATAACTCAGTAACTCCACATTGCCATCAATTTTAGCACATATACTCTTGGAATATGAATATGAAATCATATGATGTTATTTGAAGTTGAAGATGTTATTTGGTAATATTCCAATTAAATAAAATGTTGTTGAAAATTTCAATCATTTCATTTCTTGAAAATAGGCATTTTTGCCTATGTGTCCAGACTTAGGAACACCCTGTGCTACAAATATATATTCTCCAATCTCAGTTGAGCCTTAGTTGCTATCCAGCAATCCTTTCATTCTTCCTTGACTGTATCTCACTCCCCTAAACCAACTGTTCCAAATCTTACTCTTCAATCCCCAATCCATCCCTCCCATAGCAGATAATCTCATATCTTATGCTACTGAGAAAAATCAAAACTATGTAGGTAAATCACCTTATCTACCCTATCCCATATCTCAAAATTCTCTATCTTTTCATCTGCCCTTTCCTCCTTTATTAAAGTCTTTAAAGAAGAAATGACCTTTGTCTTTTACCAGAGTCAACCCCTACTAATAGTTCATTCAGTCTAATCCCTGCCCTCAGGGATTTCTTCTTTTCAATGTATTTTTATTTATTTCATTAAATATTTCCTAATTACATGAAAAAAAATTTTTAACACAAAAAAAGAGTTCCAAATTCTCTCCCTCCCTGTAGCCCCTTCCTTACCTCTTGAGAAGGCAAGCAATATGATATCAATTATACATGTAAAATCATGCAAAATATATTTCCATATTAGCTACGTTGCTTAAAAAAAAACAATAAAAAGCAATAAGCAAAGGGAAAAAAATGCTTCAATCTGAAATCAAGGGTTTATCAATTCTCACTCTGGAAGTGGATAGCATTTTTCATCATACATCCTTTGGAATTATCTTGGATCATTGTATTGATCAGAATAGCTAAATCTTTTGCAGTTTATCATCCTTATAATATTGCTATTACTGTGCACTGTGTTTTCCTGGTTCTGTTCATCTTACTTTGTATCAGTTCATATAAGTCTTCCCAGGTTTTTCTAGAACCATCCTGCTTGTCATTTCTTATAGCACAATAGTACTCCATTACAACCATATACCACAACTTGTTCAGCCGTTCCCCATTTTATGGGCATTCCCTCAATTTCCAATTCTTTGCCACCACAAAAAGAGCTGCTATAAATATTTTTGTACATATAAATCTTTTTCCCTTTTCTTTGATCTCTTTGGGATATAGACCTAGTAGTAGTAGTATTGTGTATATGAAGTTTTATAACCCTTTGGGTGGTAGTTCCAAATTGTTCTCTAGAATGATCAGACTAGTTCACAACTCCACCAACAATACATTAGTGTCTCTATTTTCCATATCCCCTCCAGCATTTTTCATCTGCCTTTTCTGTAACATTAGCCCATCTGATAGGTGTAAGGTGGTATCTCAGAGTTGTTTTAATTTGTATTTCTCTAATCAATAGTGACTTAGAACATTTTTATATGACTATTGATAGCTTTGATTTTTTTCTTCTGAAAAATGCCTGTTCATATCCTTTGTCCATTTATCAGTTGTGAAATGGCTTGTATTCTTATAAATTTGGCTCAGTTTCCTATATATTTGAGAAAGGAGGCCCTTATCAGAGAAACTCACAGTAATCTTTTTTCCAGTTTCCTGTTTTCCTTCTAATTTTGGCTGCATTTGGCACAAAAGCTTTTTAATTTCATGTAATCAAAATTATCCATTTTATTTCCCATGATCTTCTCTATCTCTTGTTTGATGATAAACTTCTCTTATCTATAGATCTGACAATTACATTTTTCCATGCTCCCCTAATTCACTTATATCTCACCCTTTAAGTCCAAATCATCTATCCATTTTGACTTTATCTCAGTATACAGTGTGAAATGTTGGCCTATGCCCAGTTTCTCTCCTAAATTGCTTTCTAGTTTTCTCAGCAATTTTTATCAAATGGTGAGTTCTTACCCCAAAAGCTTGGCACTTTGCTGCTCCCCTTTTCTTCCAGGATCTTGCCCTATACACCTCATCATCATCATCATCATCATTCCCTCTTTCAACTACTAATTCCTCTGGCCTTGTCCCTATTTTCATTCTGTTGTTACTTCTCTACAGCTCTGAACACTATTGACATCCAGCTTTTCTGGTTAGTCTATCCTTCCTTGGTATCTGTACGTTCTCTCTCTCTCTCTCTCTCTCTCTCTCCCCCCATCCCTCCCCCCCCCACTCCATGGTTGCCCCTTCTCTGTCTCCTTTACTGAATCATCCTAATTCCATCCAAGCTTCTATCATCTATCACCTAGACTACTATAATAGTCTCTAAATTGGTCTCCCTGGTCTCCACATACGTGCAAAGACAATCCTATTTAGGGAAGCCCATTTGCAGGGAAAGGGGAGAACATGACAGGGGCAATATTATTGAAAAATTATTGCAGTAAAAAAAATCAAAATGTATTAATAAAGCAAAAATAAAATAAAAATGATTTTCCTAAGGTACAGTCTGTCAATAAACATTTATTAAACTCCTATTATGTGCCAAGTACTATGTTAAGTACTGGGAAAACAAAGAAAGGAAAAAGACAGTCCTTACCCTGAAGAAGTTTATAATCTTGTAAGGTAAGGCAACACATTAAAAGAAACTGAAAAGGGGAGACAATATGGGGAGGAGGGGGAGGGCAATGAAGGCCAGAGTACAGCCAGGTAGGAGGTTATAAAATGGCAACCCTGGCTACCTCCTTAAATGGAGGATCTGGGAAGAGCTCTCTGCTGTCCACCCTTACCCTCTCCAAGAAGAGGGAGGGAGGAGCCTCAGAGGTAAGGATTACTGAGGAGGTGTTGGTTTAGAGTTGATATGATATACAGGTTTGAATATATCAATCCTCAACTCAAAGACCTTCAATAGCTCCTCATTAACTCAAGGATAAAATACAAACCCATTTAAGGCCTTCTACAATCTGACTCTACATATCCAGCCTTATTTTATATCATTTCCCTTTTAAATTCTACATTTCAGCCAAAAAAGACTTACTAACTCTTCCCAGAAGTTGATGTTCCATGTCTACTCCATGTATCTGTATAGGCCATCTCTCTTACCTAAAAAGCTCTCTCTGCTCTTCTCCACCTTTGAGTATATTTACCTTCAGTCAAAGCTCAGCTCAGGTCCCTTGAAGCATTCCCTAATCTCCACCTCAACCCCAGTCATTAGTGTTCTTTTCCTCCAGAAATTATCTGTTTATCTATGAACACATTGTCTCTTTTCAATAGCATATAAATTCCTCATGGGCCGGGAGTATTTCATTTTTGCTTTCATGTCCTCAGTGGCTTGAACATAATAGGCACCTAATAAAGCTGTTGTTGTTAAAAGGCAATGTTATTCTAGTACTGCTATGTGGCTTCAAACCAGGGAACACTACGATTATAAGTAAATCAAAGGTCACAGGAAAGGAACACGGTGTGGAGAAATATTAATTGCTCATGGAAAGGTAGAGCCAGTGTAACAAAATGACAATACTGTTTGCACTGGTGCAGAGTCCTGCCAATCAAACTTCCAAAGAATTACTTTAAAGAGCTAGAAAAAATAATAATGAAATTCATCTAGAGAAACAGTCAAAAATACATCAAGGGAAATGAAAGGAAAGGGGTCTAGCAGCATTAGATCCCAAACTATGCTTCAAAGAAATAATCATTAACCATACCAATGATTTGGTACCAGTTAAGAACAAAAAGGTCCATCAGTGGAACAGATTAGGTATACAATATACAGAAGCAAACAAATATAATAGCACAGTGTTCAACGGTAGTATTTGGCAAAAACTTCCGGGAAATCTGAAAAAGCAGTTGGGCAGAAATTAGGAAACAAACGACATTTAATATCATATAAGATAAACTCCAAATAGAGAGATGACTTAGACATAAAAGATGACATCATAAGCCAATTCAAGGAACAAGGAAGAAATTACCTTTTAAATCACCGGATGGTGAAAGAGGTTATGACTGAACAAAAGAGGAAAATCAAAGAAGATAAAAATGAAAAAATGTAGCTTGTTTAAATGTTTTTAGAGAAATTAACATAGTGAAAATTATAAGGGAAACAAGGGAAAAAATCTTTGCAGCAAGTTTCTTTGATAAAGATCTCAGGTCCAAGAGACTTAATGAAACAATTCATTGGGGCAAGAGGCAATTTCGATTAAGTGACTTGCCCAGGATCACACAGCTAGTAAGTGTCTGAGGACTATGTTGAACTCAGGCCCTTCTGACTGGAGAGCCAGAGCTCTATCCACTGTGCCACCTACCTGACCCAAACCAATTCAAATTTACAAACATAAGAGCCATTACCCAATAGATAAAGTGAAAGAATCTGAACAGTTTTCAAAAAAAGAAATGCAAACTATTGGTAGTCATATGAGAAAATGCTCTAAATCATTAGTAATGAAAGAAATGCACATTAAAGCAACTCTGAAGTTCTGCTTCACCCCTATCAGAACTGACAAGGATGATAAAAGAAAATAACAAAAGTTGGAAGAGTTATGGGTTAACAGGTATACTAGGGTACTAGTTCACTAGCTGTGAATTATTGGTCCAGCTTTTCTGGATAACAATTTGGAACTATACCCAAAAGTTCCTAAACTATGCATACCCAGCTATATTACCATTAGGCCTATACCCCAAACAGATCAAAGAGGAAAAGGACCTATCCATACAAAAATATTTAGTGAAACTCTTTCCATAATAGTCCAAAGCCTCTTATTAGAGAATGTAATGGAGTATTATTGTGCTATCAGAAATGGACAGTTTCAGAGGAAACTAGGAAAACCTCTATGAGCAGATGCAAAGTGAAGCAAGCAGAACCAGAACAACTTATACAATGACAATATTATAGAGAAAAAAGAATTGTGAAAAACTTTAGAATTCTGATCAATAATAAATCAAGAATCCAGAGGACTAAAGACAGAACACACCACCTACTTCCTGCTAGACAACTGATGAACTTAAAATGCAGAATAAAACATATATTTTTGGATATAGCCAATATAACTTGCTTTGGTGGATTATGCCTATATGTTATGAGTCTTTTCTTTCTTCCTTCCTTTTCTTCTTCCTTTCTTTCCTTCTTTCTTTTCTTCCTTTCTTTCTCTTGGTGTTCAAGTAAGGGGTAGTAGAAGGAACACATGAAAAAATACTTATAAAAATGATAAAATATTTTTAAAAGCATGGTAGATATAAATAGGCAATGGCATATTACTAATTACAGATTAAGGCTATTATTAAATATACAATAGCACATTATTATTACTTTCCATCAAGTAGTTGCAGAAAGGATATTATCAAGAGCATTTACAACAAGAGGTAATACACTGGTCTTATAACAAGAATAAAGACCACACAAAGCTTGCAGCTCCGCTGGTGTGGATGGCTAGCATACCACCAAGTACTTCAATTGAAGACACAGATAATCTATGACAATTTGTTTTGCCATTCCTTAATGGATGGGCATCTACTTTGTTTCCAGTTCTCTACTACCATAAAAAGTACTGCTTTGAATATTTTAGTATATATGAGGACTTTCTTTCTATGACTGACTTCCTTGGAGGACATATTAGTAGTGAAATTTCTGTGTCAAATCCAGAGGGTGGTGACTTTACCAGTTTAATATGATTCCCAGTTGTAAAGGATGGACTAATTTGCACCAGCAGGGTACTCTTGTACCTCTCTTTTCACAACACTGAAAATTCACAACTTTTGTCATCTTTTCTAATTTGTTGGAAAGTAAAGTGAAATCTCAGAGTTCCTCAGTGTCCATTTCTCTTATTAATGATTTGGAGACAGGAAGTCCAGAAGAGCAAACATCGTCTCCTTCAGTGACTCTTTCATGTGGTTGTTAAAAGGTTACAATTCTTTTGAGAACTGTTTATTCATATCATTTGACCATTTAGCCATTAGAAAAAAATGGTTTTTGTTCTTACCTATTTAAATTTTTCCCTCTATATTTTGTGGCATCAGACTTTTATCAGAGATATTAGATGAAGTTTGCTTCTTGAACATATTGGTCAATATTATTACAGCATTTTAATAGCACTTTAATGCTCACAAAGTGCTTTACATGTGTTATGTCACTGATTCACAAAACAATCCTGTGAGGCAAGTGCCATCATTATCCCGTGGATTCAGGAAGACATTAAATCAAATCCAGCCTTAGACATTTACTAGCTGTGTGACCCTGGTCAAGTAATTTAATCCTTCTCAATTCCACATCTGTAAAACGGGGAATACTAATAGTACTTACCTTACAGGTCTACGTGAGGATCAAATGTGATCATATATCTAAAGTGGTGTGCAAACCTCAAAGCGGTTTGTTAGACACAATATTCTCTAGGAATTTGTTGAACATTGTAATTCTCTCTAATTTCACCTCCTCTGAAACTGACCCACTACATAGTGTTTCAATCCAGAGTTTTCTTTAGTCACTGTTCTCATTTCAGGTGATCGAAAAACCACACAAATATGACAAGTACAGTACAATGCAGAATCTACTTGGTTTGTTGTTCTCTTCTGATCTATTTTGCTTTGCTTTGCTTCTTTTAATAAAGTACAGACCCAACAAATGGCTTTTATGGTGTTTCATGACAAGTTAAAAAGCCTTATGGTAAGGGGGTAAACTAGTTGTAGGGAGTAAACAAGAGAATTTAGCAGGTGGCAGGAGGGAACAGGAAGTTTCAGATAACAGTCAATGATTTTAGTCTCATTTGGAGATTTAATTAAAGACAATTGCTTCTGCTCACAGCAGAGGCTGAGCTTTTACGTTGTAAGACAGAGTATTAAAATTTAGATATGGAAGACAGAAAAAGATCTACCTTTGGGATCAGAGGCCTTGGATTCAAATCTAGACTCTTCCATTTATTACCTATATGACATTGCATAAGTAACTTACCTTCTCTGGACTACATTTTCTTCGTCTGTAAAATAAGGGGGTTGAACTAGATGATCTATAAGGATTCTTCTAGCTTTAAAATTGTGACGTTATGATATGATCCTCAGATTTCTGAAAAGTTTAATTATTAGTTGTGTGTACAGTCTATGTAAGTATCAAGGCATCCTTATCCTAACATAGGACTCATCTCACTGATGAGCCAGATCCCCAGAGCTTAGTTAGCTACATCTCAGGGTCCTAGGGGTAATCCAGAAGGGTCAAGGAAAATTCTGTAATGCCATTGGTTTGAGCCCCTACTCATGTGCTTGCCCCTCAAGTTTATCAGTTGAGAATCATTACCATCAGTCAGAAAGGTATATTTACCAAGGTGGTACAATAGGAGCAGTTGATACAATTCTCTTCCTTCCTGTGGTGCTAATCTTGATTAAAGATCTTCTTCCCCCACCCAAGAAGGAAGAGGTGGAGCTAGTTAAGGGAAGCTTGATTAGGGGAGTCTTGTTTGTAGGCAGGCCCACACCCTTTTGCTACTAAGTGCTAAGGTCCAGGCTTCACCCTTTGCTAAGTAGGTGCTAAGCCCCAGGGCCCCAGACAAGGTATATATACCCTGTGGGTAGCCATTAAGCTCAGAGTAGAGAGAGCTGTGAAGAAGACAGAACTGAAAGAGAAGAGAGAGCTGTGAGGGATGGAGAACTGGAAGAGACAGAAAGACAACTAGAAGGGTTAAGAGAGAGACACCGAGAGAGAACTGCAAGGGCTCTGAGAACCGTAAAGGCTTTCAGAACTACAAGCTCTCAGAACTTGGGGAGGAGAGGACACAGGCAAAAAGATAGGATTCATGAGTGAGTGTTTATGGGAAGGCCTTATATTCTGCGATTCCGAACTATACAGGTATATTCATGGTCACCATCGATATTGTGAATCTTGCCTTACTGATACACTTCCCCAAAAAGGTCTATGACACACTCTTCCCACAAGTACATTCAGAGTCAAGGGAAAAGAAGGCTCAGACTTAAAAGAACATATGTGACTAAAGGTAATTCACAGCTTCTTCTTGCTTAAAGTCCCTTTCTCCCATTTACGGGGTACTTAAGAAGTTATTTAAGAAATTTTTCTTAGGCATGATATAGTTTCTTTGCTGGGTTCCTTGCAGAAATGTATGCCCAGTCTTTCCTTTGCTCTTGATGAAGTACTACCTATGGGTGCTCCATGTGGGACACAGATGAGAAGATGGAAAGTCCAACATCATCTGGACTCTTTAAAGCTGGAAGGTCATCTTCTGGTCAACAGGGGGTAGGGGAAGGAGACACAGCCAAAGGTGAAGACTGTCTCCCTCTTCCTCCTCCTTCTCCTTCTCCTTCTCCATCCCTCCACCCCTCAGGCATTTCCTTCTCAGTAATGTGCTGGAAAAAAAATCACATACACAGGCTTCAATTTCTGGAAAACTTCCAAACTGAACTAACATGATGCTTTTTTATACAAGACTTAGAGGATGTAACACAATTCTATGGCCAATTAGAACAGACCTTGTCTGGGCCATTTCACTTCATTAAATGGCTTTCAAAGACTTCAGAATCAGGGTTTACTCCTAGAGTTGCTGTGAGGATCAAATAAGATATTAAAAAATACTTTGCAAACCTTAAAGGCTCTACTTAATGCTTGAATGAAATCTGTTCTCACTTAGTAAGGATCAGGCTAAAATAGGATACGTAATTATAAGCCCACTATTACAAATGGTCAGTCACAGGTGTGAACAAGGCCTGGATATGCATTTCAAATAAGTATCCCAGGTTGTCTATTTGGATTGGTTGAGGGACTTGGTCATACCCTTTGGGGCTGGTATAAAACCAGTGAGCTAGTTTAGAATCAAAGATTATCATATCTAACAACATAGTGGTGGGAGCCTCCAACCAAACCTCTAAGAAAGAATTTCTTTGGTGGGGGCTGGGAGAAGGAAGAGAGGGTTGTACAAAACATTGACTGGACTCCGGTCTTGACTTGTATCAGTTTTCCCCCTCTCCCATCCCCCCACCAGAGGACAACCTTGTAAACTTTTTGGGTTTGGATTTTTTTCCTCAGAGCCGTTATAGTATCCGTAGGACAACAGCAGGCAGCAGCAACCACATTTGGGAGGTAAATACAAACTGAACTCAATAAAGAAAGGCAAATTCAAGGTTCTACAAAGTTTCACAGTAAAGGTATGACACACATAAGGAGGACATCTTGAACACATGAACAGAAAGGACTTCTAGGAGCTGTGAGTTAGCCCTTTACCATATGTTACTCTAAGCTTGAGACTACTTTCTTCTACATTCTGTAATTACAGATGGGAAAGTGTCACAGACTTGGGGAATGGGGAGGACAGTTATACCAACTATTCCTCTGTATTAAATACCTTTCTCTAAAAGCTAATTAAATCTGGCTGGCTAATTGATGATCCTAAGTGGGAAGGAGTGGCAGCACGCTATACAATGTTCTCCTCCTGAAGGATATGTATATGGGGATTTAATTGTCATTTTACTATTGTTGTCATGTACTAAACTACTGTTTAAGGTCCTATGAAAACATATTGACTAGGGCAGCTCTAAATATTGAACTCAAATCAAAACTAATGTGTGAATGTTTGATGTCATTTTTGCCCAAATGGTTGAAACAGGGTCTGTAAGTTAAACATATAAAAATAAAATAGCACCTTTTCTCCAAAGCTGCAGTGAGGAACAAAGCTGAAAGCTGAACTACAAAGGTTCTTCCTAGCTACTGGCACTCTTAATTGATGCAGGCCAGGTCCATCGGGGAAGAACTGCATGTGGGAAGCTTGATTGGAACAAGTATGTGAGTCAAACTGTAAGGCAGATATCCTAAGGCAGGCTCAGAAAGAATAGAGGGTCAACTGTAGCATCTTTCCTCGGAAGCTAAAGACATCCCAAGACTATAAATATACCTATATGGTTTATATTTTTTGATTCTTTAAGGAAAATTTCTCCAAAAATATTCATGAGATAAAGATTTTTAGTAACTTACTACACAAGTTAAATAATCATTATAAGTTTTGTCTTTTTATGATTTTTCTTTTTTTAGCCATCTGTCTGACCCAGCTCCTAGTGACTACACAAATTCATGGAGAAGTCTGTTTTCAAAACATCTTAAGTTGTTCGCAGTGTTTCTTTTAGCCCATCTCTGTTGTCTGAGGAAGTTCTAGAACTAGCCTTTTAGTTCAAATTAGATGTTGCAACAAAGTGAGGCACTTACAAGTCAGTGGACAATCAACAAAAGATCTACTTTGCCCTAGTGCAGCAAAGATATGCAACAAGGATACAATGAACTTAGCTTCTCTCTAGACTTGGTCCCCCTTATCTCCATGTGGAAACCCATCTGATCATCAGGGCAGGATATGGTAAAGGACACAGGGGTTCACAGGCTGGGACTTTTATATCTGTTGGTGACCAGAAAGCTGCTTTAGGGAAGCCATGGCCAAGCAAGTCCTAAGAACAGCTTTGTTTCCTTTTATGGAAAGCTAATCTCTCTCAAAGGAAAGAAGGAGAGGCCTAGGCATACCCTATATTGTAGGTAGGAGGAGGAAAACATTTTGATAATCAATATAGATGATTTTCTGAGCATTCAGAATTATTGGATAATTTTAAATCTATAATTTGACATTTTAATAAAATTAAAATTTATGTATTCCCAATGTAATATAAATCACTATCATTATGATCTATTAAATGCTGGGGTTTTTAGATGCAGCTTTTCCAGAAATTTTTCAAACTGCTATATAAAGTACACACAATAGAAATAAAGCATTTGAAATCTCAAGAGGCGAAACCGCACTTGTGTACAAGGTACAGAGTGTGTCCATGAAGGCTGCTATAGATGAAGATGAAATTAAACAGCATTAAGAAAGTTGAAGAAAAATGAAGTCAACAAGAATTCTCAAGTCTCTTTAGTAGGGAGGTCAGAATGTAGGGTGGCATCAAATTGCAAGTCAAAGGAGTTGGAACTGTACTCAATTTTATACTATAGGGAGCCACTAAAGATTGATTTTTTTTTAACAGAGAAGTATTATGCCCACATTTAAATGTAATAGTGGTATAGTGGCTTATGTGAAGATCCCATCAGCTTGCCTGGTTAATGTAATCTCTCCATGTGGAAGACACTAAGGAGTTTGCTTCCAAGAAAACTATGAGAGAAATAAGTGTCTTGGAGAAGTTGTGGACCATGTTGTTGACATTCCATAACTGCTTCTAGAAGGCTAACTACAAAGTGAAGGAAGATTCTCTGATTGGCTTAAGAAGCACTCAGAAAGTCTATCAGCATCTGCCACAGCCTCTTTTGTCTCATTCTCCCTTGGGGTATTTCAGTAACTCTTTTATTCCCAGTGTCTAGCAAGAGACCAAGGCATAAGAGTAAATATCTTAGAGATTTCTTCCCTCTGAAGCTACGGGTCCCTAAAAAACAGGTCTTAGACCTTATCCTTCCTTTTTTTGTTCTTTTCCCTTCCAAGTGAAAGGAGTGGAATCTCCAACTTTGGAATTTTCAAAAGATTGGGAAAACAAACCACAAGAACCCAGGAACTGGAGTCCAGAACAGGTATTATAGCAAGCTCAGTACTGATGCATAAAGGAGCAAAGAATGACCTTCAGGAGGACTTTCTGCCAGTGAAAGCTGAGACAAGGACTCTTCTGGAAGATAAGGCACATGTAGACATGAACTTGGTGGGAATGATACTATGTAGGAGTGAGCTAAATGGAGCCCACTCCTCCAAGGACCAAAGTAGTGTTAATCAGCTCAGAGAAAGAGTATGATGTAGGATAAAGCATGTCCAGCCCAATACTAGAAAAGCTAAGTCTAGAAGAAAAAAAAGTTTGGAGCTCAGAAAAGATGCCAGGGCTGCTGATATGGATTGATGAGAGTCCTCTGCTACTTGATAATTAGAGCAATGGGAGTAGAGGATTGTCAATAGAAAAAGTATAGAGAAGGAGGACTAAAGCGGAAAGAACAGATGTTAGAGGTAGAGAGGTAAGAGAAAGACAAGGGGGGTACGGTGTCTAAAGCCAAAGAAGAGAGTATTCAGAAGAAGTCAACAATATCAATTATTACATAGAGGTCAATGAAGATGAACATTTTTTTAAAATGACCATTAGGTTTCTTGATTGATTTGGAGTATTTGAATGAATCAATGAATAAAGCATTATTGTGAATCATGCAAATATAAAAGACACGCCCTATCCTCACATAGCTTATAATCTAATCAGTTTAGACAATACTTAAAGGGGAGTCATGGCTAGAAAAGGGAGTTTTGGTATGAGGAGTCACAGAGATGATGAATTGATAGTACAGGGCAGTCAACTGACATGCCCTTTATATAATCATACTGTTGATTAATGTATGCAGGGAAGGGGGTTTGGGGTGAGGTTGTGCAAGGTAAAAGGTGGTTGTACTCAAATCAGATGGTAAGATATCCTGGGTAGACAGCTGGATGGCTAGATGGAATGCAAAAGTAAAACATTGTCTGGTGTAATCAACTAAGTTGGGGGGCTTAACAATAGAAGCTCCAAAGACGACTGACTGAATTAACTTTCCCAAAGTCTATGTGTCATGAAGAACAGAATTTTCTCATGTTACAATGGAAGATACACATAGGAGGGATACTCTCTCTGTATGGGATATATATGTGTATATGTATGTACACATGTGTATATGTTGACTTGGTTCAAAGGTGGCATGGAGAGATATGATTTGAGGTCTGACGCAGCTAGCATGCTAACTGAGAAGAGCAGATAAAGTCCAGGACCGCTGAGA
This sequence comes from Trichosurus vulpecula, assembly GCF_011100635.1. NCBI lineage: Eukaryota > Metazoa > Chordata > Mammalia > Diprotodontia > Phalangeridae > Trichosurus > Trichosurus vulpecula. The sequence goes on along the minus strand of NC_050579.1, from coordinate 217,471,147 downwards.
CTTCATTCTTTATATGTGGTATTAGGGTAGACACATCTATCCAACACACACCAAATATTCTTAGTATAGAGGTATGATGTTTAGGATTCAAAAGGAAAGTGACTTCCCCAATCACTCTTAAGGGGAAAGGGTAGCCCTTATCTCTTACAATCGCCAGCTTAACCCTCTCCAATCAAATGCTGATTATATAAAGAGCCAATAGAGAGTAAAACCATTTATCCCAGCAAAACAACAAACAGAAATCAAAGAATTTCTGTCAATTAAAATATAACAAAGAATAAACAAAAGTAAATGAGTTCTTCATCTGGGAAAGAAACAGAACTTAGTTTAAACCAGGAGAGGGTGAAAGATCTCCCTTAGAAGAGGTCCTTTCTCAGTAGCTATAACACTGAAGGTCAAGGAACACGATGGGACTGTGGCTCCCACAAATGTCCAAGATTCTGAGGGCCCCCGTCTAGTATTCAAAAGTTTCTTTCTCTTGACCACCTCCCTGGAGCTTTTCTCTTCATATGTGTTTCTGCAATCTCTGTCAGAAATTAAAGTCTCTTATGCAGGTACATAGAATAATACAGCATTCTCTTAGCCAATCAGGAGTCATGCCTCCTTCCATGTAAACAGAAGCTTAGTGCTATCCCACTGCATAACTACCCCAGATTTAGGTAGAAGCATGGTTTAAAAAATGTGTATTTTTAAAATTCCTAGTTATCATATATACCTTCTCACTCCCCACCCAACAATGTGTTGTGTAATTCTGGTTCCTAACGAAGTGGTGGATTCAGAAACTGGGAAGTCAGGTATCCTGGGGAGAAGTGAGTTTTATTTTGGATATGTTGTTTGAGTTGAAGGAAAAATATTGTAACAACAATGCTTCTTGCTGCTCCTGTGGCTGTGTAAGGCCAGTAACACCAGCACACGGGAGGGCTACTAGCAGAAGTTCTTTGATCTGCTTTTCTAAGGAAAACAACTTTAAGGGGTTTACAATCTCACTTTAATTAAATATACATATATCATCGACTTCAGGGAAAAAGTCAGCACCTTGAACTTCAGAGAAAACACAAACAAAAATTACAAGCAGAAATTATATAAACAGAGCAAAATAACACAAATCAGCAGATAGGGCCTCTAACCCTCTGACTATAGCAATAGTCAGTTACCAGAGATAGAAGCACCAACATCTGGATTTTTCAAAGCTGAGGGCTCCTTAACAGCTACTCAGACTTTCATCTGGTCAAATCACCTAACACTCTTCCAGTGAGTGAGCCCCACCAAAGCAAAACCTCTCCTCCCACAGTTCCAAGAGTTCTCGATTTTCGATTCTGAGTTCAATGGCTATCCTCAGGGCCCTAGAACTTCACACCTCTCCAGGACTTCACACCTCTCCTAACCTAATTAGAAAAAAGGGTGTGGGCCTTCCTACCAACTCAATCAAAGGCACTTGATTGCCTTAGTGCTGAGAAGCACTCCAAAAGAAAAAAAACAGTAAAAAGTCCCACTTTGCTTGCCCTTACAAATATCCTGAGTGATATGTTTAGTAGAAGTAACAAACTGGCTCCTACAACTCAGGAGGAAACTTGGTCAATATTACAGATTATTTGGAAATACAGATTTGGAACTAATTTTCATACAGATAATAGCTCAAACCATGCAACTGGATGAGATCCCTAAGGAAAAGACTTTAAACAAACAACTAAAATTAGGGGACTAAAGGTAGAAGCCCGGGTAACAATTATATTTAGGTCCTTGGAGGAAGAAAAGGAATCGGGAAAGAAATAGAAAAGTGATCCAGGAAATGGAAAACCAGTGGTTAATTGTCATATACATCAGAGAAAGAATGAATTCTGAGGAGGAAGATGGGGTATATCAGTATCAAATGCAACAGAGATATAAAAAAGGATGGGAATAAGGATGGGAATAAAGAATTAGCCTCTGGGTTTAGAGATTCTATTTCTTGACAGAATAGTTTTGGATCATAGGCCATCTAGTCCAACCCCCTCATTTTTTCAGATGAGAAAACTGAGGTCCATGGAGTATCAGAGAGAGGATTTTGAACCCAGATCTTCTGACTCCAAAGTCAGTGCTTTTTCCCCACAGTAATGGGGACAGAAGTCATATAGTATAGGATTGAGAAATGAGTGGTTAATATAGAATTAGGGCAGCAATTGCAAACTAATCTTTAGAACAGTTTTGGGACTGAAAATAAAAACCTAAATTTTCTTAGTAAATAAAGAAGGTGAGGTCATCTTCTTAAAGATAGGCAGGTAAGGTTAGGGTTTTGAGGAGAAAAGAAAAATTTGGAAAGAGGTATTTCGAGGTATTCAATAGGGAATTAATAAGAGATGAGTAAAAGGAATGCCAGGACACAATAAGACCCTTAGTGAGGCAATGTAGTATGAATCAACTGACCAATCAACAAGCATTTATTTAGTACTTTCTGGGTACCTGGCACTAAGCTAGATATTGGTAATTCAAATGAAACAATAAAGCAATCCCTATTCTCAAGGAATTTGTGGAGTTGTAGTAAAGTTGCAATTTTCACAAAATTAGCAGATCTCTAGAAATGTTGGGGAAGCCCGTCCACTGGGGAATGGCTGAACAAGTTGTGGTATATGACTATGATGGAATATTACCATGCTATAAGATATTGTGAGTTCAATGATCTTAGAAAGACATGGATAGATCTGCACAAAATAATGGAAAGCAAAATGAGCAGAACCAAGAGAATTTTGTATACATTAACAGCAATATTGTTTTAAGAACAACTTTGAGCAACTAGTCATTTTGACTATTATTCCCAAATTAACTACAAAGGACCTATGAAGGACGATGCTATATGCATTCAGAGAAATAACTGATAAATAGAAGTATGTATAGAATGATTTTGCATATATATTACATATATGCAGATGCATATTTAGGTGTAATGGTAGCCATGGGTGGGGGAGGTAGAGAAAAAAGGAACAAAAGAAATTTATATAATTTTATTGTATATTTCAAATAGCAAGATGTACATAATAGATTTGCAGTTTCATGTGCAATCATCTTTTTTTCTATTCTAGTATGTCATGGAAATTCTTATTTTATTTCTTAAGTTTATTTCTTAAGTTATGGAAATGCTTATTTTATTTCTTAAGCAAGTAAAAAGAAATCAGTACTTTCTTCAGCAATGAACAGCAACAGGCAAGCGTGGAAAAGGAAAAGTAACTTAGGTTTCAGGATCGGAAAAGGAGGTATGGTGGCCAGTTAGCTGAGTGAAAAATTCTAGGGTATCAGTGACAGTGTTGTTCCATGGGGAGTACAAGACTACAAAACAGGCAAGTGAAGGCAGAAGACTAGGAGAATAGGAAGGGGTCAAGGGACTGAAGTTTTAAGCATCACTTTCATGAATGCAGTAAGAGTAAATTATCTATTAAACCAAACATTTCATAGAGCAAATACATTTTGAATCATCTATTCAGTGTTCCAGTAAGTTCATTTAGGAAATGTAACCCAATTTGATTGACCTTTCTAGGTGTCATTGATTTGTGCGGGTTAACAGACCACTGACTCAAATAAAAAACAGAGGTGTCTCGGCTTTCTCAAGGTAGAAACAAAACAGAAGCTTTATTTGATCAAGTCTCTCGAGAATTGGGCATCTCCCACTACCAGGGTGGAGACAGTAGTGAAGAGAGGCAACGGGGAGAAGGCAAGCAAGGGGATATATATATATATCCTTGTACAAACAATTCTAAGAAATCCCACCCCAGAGGCTGGACCTCTGTCCCCATATGCGGGGACAGGTAGCCTCACAATCTAACCAGGAATAAGTTTTACCCAATCCCAACACAGAAACTACAGAATTACCTTATAGGGAAACTTCAATGTTAAGATGGCGGTTTGTAAGTAGGCTAGGGAAGGGGGAGAGGGGAATATCACCTGATTTCCCCGAAATCATATGATTTACAGGAAAATGAAACTTAGGCCTAGTGAGGTCCACATCCTAACTAAATTTGTACTATTTGAGTATCACCTTGCCTGAGTTATTCATAGGGAAGCTTTCACAATCTTGGATTCCACTCAGATTGATGCAGTAAAGTCAACTACCTGGAGTTGTCTGATTTTAGTAGAGGCTAAAATTAAACCCTGAACACTCTGGAACTATGTCAGTGGTTCTAAATGTGATGTTCGGAAATTTTTCAAGAAGTAGAGATATTAATAATACAATAAATCATTTTTAATACTTAAAAGTAAGAGTACAAACTAATCTTTCAATTAAAGTAATAAATTCTGGTTAAGAGACAAGAGTAGAAAGCATATGATTCTATCTATTAATGAGTTACTTTTTTTGTAGTAATTAAATCAGTAAGGTTGAATTAGTCTTAGGGTTCACATACTAAGTGCTCTGGAACACCAATCTCATACACTGTATGCTTTTAAAATGCTTTCATATCTATTAATTCATAAGACTGTATCTTAAATAAGGAACTACTGCCTCAGCTCTAACCAAAAAGGGGAAAAATGGAGAAAGGAAGAATACATTGAAACAAGAAGCTAAACTGCAGAAAATAAATAAATGTTTCCCCAAACACGTTCATTTGCAAAACAACAATGTACAAGGCAAAAACAAAAACAAAACAGAAAACCTATGCATGATGGGTAATTTTTTTAAAGAATAAATATGTTTCTCTAGAGGAAATTGCTCAAGAGCATTCCTCCTTACATAACGTTTGCCCCAGTAATACTGCTCAGGTCAGTGTGTGTCAGGATTATCTATTGCCTAAATGCCAGCCACCTAAAGGAAGGCTGTCAAGTGTAGCATTGTATGTTCTTTGTTGTAGTATTTACAAGTGACTTTTGAAAAGTACTTTATTCAATTTGTTAGTTTTGGGTCTTCTGGTCAGACTAAATCTTGTTTCTTTTCAGACACTAGTATTTTTCAACAAAAATATTACATGGAATGTACACTCCTCCCCATTCTCTTCTCCCCAGTGCAATTTTGCACAGAAAAAGAAAGTTCAACTGATTTTTTTCTGATTTACATGAAAATCTGAATTTCATTCAAAGTAAGCTTCTCCAGGGACCAGGCCACATGAAAAATGTTAAGAAAGACAGCTTTCAAAGAGAAAGACCCCAGAAAACAATGTCTGATTCTTTATAGTTTTGTTGAGGTTTCCCAAGAAAATTATTTTCAGTTTAAGTACCTTAATTTTTACTTTAGGTATGAAAATAGAGAGTAATCAAATCTATTATGTTTGCCTTATTCATACCAGGATCCTATCATATAGCCTGAACAGAAGTAAAATTATTTTTTTCTATAATGCAGGCATAATTTTTCATCTAAATTGTCAAATTGTGATAGGTGTTACACAGTTTTGAGGTTTGCAGAACTCCTGAGTGAAATTCTTTGCTCGCCACTTACTACTTACGTGACTTTGAGAAATTTACTTCCCTTCCAGTTATGATTTCCTCATCTGTAAAATAAAGGGTAGAGATTGGATAACCTTTCCAACTATAAAACAATTGGGCTAAAGTCAGGAAGTACTAAATTCAAATCCAGCCTCCTGCACTTGCTATGTGATGTCTGACTCAGCTTCCTCATCTGTAAAATGGGATAACAGCACATACCTCCTGGGGCTGTGAGGAGGATCAAATAAAATGTTATTTGTAAAGCTTTCTTGTTTTGCACAGAGTAGATATTTAATGGCAGTACTGTGGCGTAGTGGATAAAGCTCTGGGCCAGGAATCAAATATGGCTTCACAGACACTTACTAGCTGTGTGACCCTAAGCAAGTCCTTTAATCCTATTTACCTCAGTTTCCTCATCTGTAAAACGAGCTGGAGAACAAAATGGCAAGCCACTCCAGTATACTTGCCAAGAAAACCTCAAAAAGGGGTCACGAAGAGTGAAACAGGGCTGAAAAATGACTAAACAAGGTGTTTAATAAATGCTTTTCCCCTTTTCCATCCCTCCCTCTAAGATCTAATAAATTAATTGGCACAAAAGGCTGAATATTGATCAAGCAGAATTACCTCCCCTTAAATTTGATTTTTTTTACTGTGGCTTAAAAAAAAGGCAATTTCTGATTTTTAGCATGACTATTAGATTTGGTCATTTAACAAATGAAGAGTTCAGTTCTGGTCCCGTATGAGTTTTACTCCTACTGCAATCACTGTTCTAACTGCCAGCTGTGAACATTTATAGCCATGTCTCTTCAAGACCAGTGGAAAACACAATAGCCAGCAGGCAGGTTGTGTGGTATGTGGACTTTGTTCCAGCTTGGTTCCTCCAGAGGATATACATTCCTGCCTTAAGTGGTGTCTGAAGCTTGGGGGTGGGGGGAGGGAGGGTTGGAAGGAAGAGAGGAAAGGACAGGTTAAGGACACAGGTCCCACAGAAAATTATAAGAATACCAAAACCCAACACCATCTGTGGGTTTTTACTATCTTTTTTTTCTTCTTTCAGTTCATGAAACCATTACTACAATGATTCAAAAAGGGGAGGAAGTTCAAAGTTACTTCTTACATGGGGCATGTCTCATTTTGATCTTTCATCAAACATCCAAAGGAGGCCGATGATTTTAATGAATAGAGCCCTAGCCTTGGAATTCAGGAAGACCCGGGTTCTAGTTCTGCCCCGGTACACACTTGACCTTGAAACCCTGTTCCTTAAACCTCCTAGTGCCCAAAGCAATTCTAAAAATTATAAATTGCGGAATTAATCTGCATTAGTAAAAGAAATTGCTTACCTTGAACTGATAAAATCATAGGTCCCCTCAGAAAAAAAATTCAAACACCCACCCCACAGTTTGCCCTATTGTCAAAGGCATTTCGGTACCCAGACTTTAATTCTTTACACACTGTTCTCTATTCAAAAGTGATCTTCGTGTTACTTGCATTCAAATGTCTAGGGTGAATAATTTTTCCAAAATAAGAAATGTCTCCCTTTTTTATAGTTTTCAAATGGCAAATGGCAAATGGCAAACAGCTTCTAATGAAAAATACTGATAACCCAGACTGTGCTTCTATGATACTGGAAAGATGTCATGGCCCACTGACAGAGAAAACAGCATACCAAAGATGTAGTTAGTGGCTTTCTCAAAACTAGTTAAAGTCCTATTTAATCCTTCAAAAAGGCTGAAAGACTGTACAGGTGAAACCTAGCAGCCCTTTTTATAGCACGGAACAATCAAGACAATACCAGATACTTCTTAGAGACTTAAGGTCTGAAGACAGTGAAACTAGTAAATGAGTTTTGTTTTTGAAGCTAGGGCGTGACCTAAACCTCTAACAAAACACCAGAAAATTACTTTTCAGTGATCCCATCCTTCATTATTCTACAATAAACTGAGGGGCCGCAAGAGCTGCCAGGCTAAGCATCTGCAAGTACAACTGAAGCAATTTAGTTAGTGTTTAAGTGTTAAGGACTAAGGGCGAAGAATGAGTACTTACTAAGCGCTAAGTGTTAAGACTACTTAGTGGGGCTTCACAACCCAGGCCTCCTCTGCCGGCTTTTTCTAAGGCAGGTCAGTGGTGGTTCGGGCTGCTCAGGGCCGGTTTCTCCAGCTGGATCCACGCGTCCTAGCCGGGAATCACCCAAATTCTTTGACGCTGGGGACTCTCTACATCTGAGCCTGCACCAACATAAACAGCTGGTAAATGAGGATCGTGACTGAAGTAAGGAGAAGGGAGGTAAGAGGAGAGGGGAGAGGGGATACCCATTTCATATTTAAGTTTCCAGCAAACTTTACAGTACGCTCTTGACTCTTGGGAAGCAAAAGGCCGGTGGGCGCTGTTTTAACTAAAATATGGAGTTTTAAATGAAACACACTGGGGCCCGTTTGTCCTCATGCGGAGTGTCTATTGCCAGCTCTTTCTCCGGCTTTCCCTCCGCCGGCCTCTTCATGGCACGATCTCTCTCCTGGCTTCCTCCCCCGCATGGGGGGGGGGGGGGGGGTGCTCTGGCTCAGCCACTTGCTATTCATCAACCGGTTCACACCGGCCGCCGCCGCCGCCGCCGCGTCGTGACGTCCGGGAGGTGGTAGGGGCGCGGGGCGGACCTCTCTCCCCCGCAACCCCAACCTTAACTCCCCCCGCCCTTTCCCCGCAACTTCGTCTTCTCTTATCCCTTGTCCTCGGGCTGCGATTGGTGGCCCGGGGTTCGCACGTCGCGCGGTGTACATAAGGGAGGGCTTGTGACGCAAAGGCGGCTCAGCACGCGTATTGGTTGCCGCGGGTGCGGGTCTTGCTCGGCGACGCGCTCTCTCCGGAGCCGCTCACTGTATGGTAGAGTCCCAGTGCCCCCGCCGCCGCCGCCGCTGCTGCCGCCGCCTCCATCGCCGCCGCCGCCGCCCCGCGACGACCACCGCCGCCCCCTGCGCTGCAGTCGCCGCCACCACCGCCTGCTGCGCCGCCTCCGCCTCGGGACCGGCTGTATGATTAGGCCACAATCTTCAATGAGTAAACATATTCCTGTGAGTGTCCGCTGCGCGTCCCGGGCCGGGCTGAGGCGCTCGGTGTCGCCGCCGCCGCCACCTTTGTTTCGTTCCTCCCGCCGCGGGCTGGCCAGCTCCGGGAGCCGTACGGATCCGGGCGGCAGCCATGTGGCGGGCCGGGCGGGTGGGATGTGGATGTGGGAGAGAAACGTAGGTGGCCGGTCGTTCTGGGCTTCGGCCCGCCACGTCTGCTCTGCCCCGGGCGCTTCCGCTCTCGGCTGGCGGCAGTTGGTAGCGGGGGAGACCGGTTTACCGCTCCCTGCCCCCCCCCCTCAGTCGCTGACCACCCGGGGCCCGAAGCGGTTGGGGGCCGAGCGCGGAGGGTCGTGTGGCCGGGTCCGGTAGGGGGCGGGGGGGTGACGGCCGGTGGGGGCGGGTGGGTCGGGCCGCTCGGCACAAAAGCCGCTTTGTGACCGCCGCCTCCGCCCCTGTCCCTAGGGGCCGGCGCGCCCCGGCCCTTGGGGAGCCCCCAGTGGACCGTAGAGTTGCTTCCCGGGCCCCTCTTTGTTCCGGAGAGAAAGAAAGCGGCCCGACCGGCCCCGCCGCCCCCGGCCGTGTGAATGCTCCTCGGACGCCCGAGGCTCCTGGAGGCGGTGGGTGTCAGGCCCACGGGAGGATGGTGTTCCCATCTCCCCGGCGCCCACCGGAGAACAGCAGGGTGGGAAGGAGTGAGGCGCACATGTCACCCCCTGACCCCGAATTAAAGAGGGCACTGCGAGGGAGAGAGAGAAGGAGGGAGGGCTGGCGGCCGGGCGCCGGGGACACCCGTTGGGCCGGCGGGAGGCGGGTAACGGTTTCCCCTGGGCCCGCCGCCTTCCCTCCCCTCCCCCCGAGCTCCAGGGGCTGGCGCTCCAAGCGCCGGCCCGGCGGGGGAATGGAGCCCGGCCAGGTAGCCGCCGAGGCTGGGCCGGACCCAGGCGCCGGAGACAAAATGGCTTCAGCGCCTGCTGGAAAGGGCGATTCAAACCCGTGATTGCAGGGGACAGTGTCAGCTTCAGGGCTGGATCTTTCTGAGATCTGGGGGTGATCCCGGAGTGCGGGGAACCGGAGGAGAGATCCACCCTATTCCTCCTCCTCCCCTGCAGCAAGGGCCGGCATCCCTTGGTCCTGCCCCCCGGGTGGACTTCGGCAAGGCCCCAGTCACCCCCTCCCATTCTGCTCCCCTGCCTGTCTCCACCTTGTAATTTGAGTTGTTCCGGATTTAACACCACTTCTCGGGCACTGGATAATGGGAACAAGTCCAGTCTTGTCTTTTCTCTGTGGGAGTTGGTCAGGAGAAGTCCAGAATTTGAGAACCGTGGAAAAGTGCCACCACCATCGACCTCTGTGACACGTGAACCCCATGCGCATCCCCATGTTTTATTGACCTTTGGAAGAGGCCTAGCTCTAAGGGCATTTTTAATCGGGAATTATTTTAAATTGTTCCCCAAAGCCCTTGTGTCTGTGTGTCATTTCTAATTCCATCCTTTACCAGTATTTCTGGCCAAAATTTTGAATTTGTGTCTTTTGCTGGTAATGACTGCCATTCTGAAATTACCTATATACTGTAACTGGAAACAGTGGTTTCGTGGTCCAAACTTCTTGAATCTGTGCTTGTCCTACTCTACTGTACATATATATGGTAGGGGGAGGGGAGTTTACATGGTTCTTGCCCCTTTGCCCAGCTATAGCTAGCTGTTGGGTTGTCAATATGGATGTTCTTAGTCATCTAAAGGTTATATTGGAGAAGGAAATGGTGGCATCAGAAATAGTATAACATTGATGTAGAGGCGAGTAAGGACTTTTTGAGGCTCAGATTGCCATCTCAGCTGCTAGCACAGAGGATTTTGGGGTTCCAAAGATGATTTGTGTAATGGAATACTCCAGTAAGTTTCGTGTTTTCTCTCTAAATGTTGGTTTAGAGTCAGTTGTCTTCATATACTAATACAACACTGGTACAAATGAATCTGTATAAATTTTTTTTTTTCGGTTTGTAACAGTGGTTTGGCCACTTCCATAGTCGCTAGGATAAACAAGTGGCTAGCTTGACCAGTTGAACCGGTCTTATCAAGACCAGTACTGACATTCCTGTTTCCTAACACAAAACCATTGTGGAACCTGGAGCATTCCCTGCTTATCTGGAAAACTGTAGATTTGGAATAGATTTTCTCATAGGATAAGCTGGAGACTTTACTCCCACAGTTACCTAGACTCTACTTGCATCTGAATTGTGTAGAGGGAATTGACAGTTTTCTCAGCTTGTTTTATCATGTTCTCATTCTTACAAAGATGTAGGCAGCATTTTCACTATTCAAGTGAAGATACTGCTAGAATAATTGTTCCCCTTTTTACAAAGGAGGAAGCAGGCTTAGGGAAGTGACTTGGTGAATGTCAGAACTCTGTCCTGTTCTTTTTCTAAGACACTACACTGCCTCTCTTGCCCTGTTAAAGCAAAGTGGTCCTTTGGCCATTATTTCTGTACCTGTCCTGAAGGCTCTTTCCATGTCTGTCCCTTCCTTCATCCTCTATCCCCCAACCACAAGATGGCTCCACTGAGAAAAGTTAGCTAGGTGATTTTTTGAAGTTATTCCTATATTATTTCTGAACCTTTCCATGCCTGAGCAAAATGTCTCTGGCAAAATCATTGACAGAGATTTGTACAAATAGCCTCTAAATAGAAATCACTTCACATCTCTTCACTCTGTCTCCTTCCTTTGCTACTATTCTTATGCTCATGTTCTGTCCTCCCCTCTACACCCCCAAATTATGAACACATGCCAGCTGAAGAAATAGAAAAATACATGTGTTACTGCATTGTGGGACCATCAGTTTTTAATGGGTACCAGTTTCTGTTAAATTGCTAGTTTATACAGTTGGCTTTAAACTTCACCCTTACCAGCATTCATCTTAACTCAAAGTCAGTCGGTACTGGCTGTCATGTGCACATTAAAGTAATAATTCGATATACAGTTTATTGTAATGGTGTTGTTAATCAAGTAACAGCTTGATTTTGTTCCATATGTTAAGTCCTGATCAGTAGCTTGAGGGGAACAAAACCAGTTTTTAGAATATTAAGAAGAAATCAATGATTATTCCAGACTGGTAGTCATTCAAGACTTCATTTATAAAAATTTCCATCCTTTTTTAAGACTTATTTTTCCAATATAAGTATTGTTCTCACACCTACAAATCTTGGGATGAAAATAAATTAGTTTGGTGTGTTTTTTTTAAATATACATATCGACAGCATTTTGCAGTGCCCTCTGCCATGGATTGTGTCACTGACAGATTGTGGCCATGTCTAGGCTAGTAATAGAAATTCTGTTCAAACTTCACTTAACTGAACTTTGACTTCCCTGATTCTTGTCAGGCCATATTTTTTAAATGACCTGCAAATGCTTGCAGTAACAACTTCTTGACTCTTGACTTTATCAAATTTTAAAATTACAAACCATTACCATTATCATCTTTATAAGGCTTTAGCAAATGAGATTGTACTTTTTTTCTGTATAGTTTCCTAAAATTCCTGGAATATAAATATTTACCTTTCCAGTTCATTTGCAGGATTTGGACATGGTTTACTCTCAAGTTTTTAGTTTGTTTTAAAAATGTAGCTAGCACTTATGACATCTCATCTAAAGTTAAAATAGCTCATACAAAAAGCTTGTGTTGATTAACCTAGAATTACCCCCATGTAATCCTAATCTATTAAATTTGTACACATTTCAGCATGAATTTTTTTTTCCTTGGGGAGTAGTTATCCAAATAATTTGACCCTGTCCTTTCAAGTGTCATGAGGGGGAAAACCCGAGTATAGAGAACTTTTTTTTTGGAGGAGAGAAAACTTCTTATTCTCACAATACAGAAGATCTGATGGACTTTACAATGAGGTTTTGTGTCATATATGGTATGAAGTTTATCCATCTTTTACTCTAAATGTAGGCAACTATGGATAGAAGCAGAAAACCAAAATTTACAACTAAACGTTCTTTGTACCCGTACTTCATGTATTCAGTCAATTTTTGATGAAAGACAACCAAAACTTGATTTAAATTTAGCCCTCTTTAGGAAGGTACTAGTTTAATAAAAGTGAAGTAGCTTTTTCCAAGTTGGTAGCATCCCTAGGCATCTTTTTGACACCAGAAAAGAAACTTCGATCTTCTCCCTTTTGTGTCAGCAGGAAATTCCAAAAAGACCACCCTGACCCTGATGTTTTTAACTGAGCCCAGATTTTTTTTTTTTTTTATCATAGCCTATCTAGAAAGGGAAGCAGAAATGTTACGGAAGCAAAGTTAGGCTGCAGGAGATCTGATTTATATCCCTGAGGATATAAAGACAGAAGCTTTGATTTAAAACTTTCTTATTGAAAAATTAGACTAGAAAATATTTGTTAATACATATCTATTCTTTATGTGTGTGTGTGTGTGTGTGTGTATATATAATGCGCATATGTTTTCTGAAATTGTAATGACCCTCACAGTAATCTGTGTAACCTTCATAATATATTTTTCTTTATTATAGAATTAGCAGTCTAGACAGATTTGCAGAGACCAATCTAGTCTTATACCCACCTCCTTGCCCCCCATTTAAAACATGAGAACTGAGGAACAGTTAAGTGACTTCAGCCCAAAAGATCACAGCACAAACAGAATTGGACAAGAAACAGTCCTCCCCTTTTAACAATGATTTCTTTATCCCTATCTTATCCTACTTTACCTTAAACACAGGCTTTTAACATTTTAGAAATCCATCACTGAATTTTGTTTGGTCTCACCACAAATCTGGTTAGGGCATCAGTAAAGTACAGTTAGAAGGCTGCGTTTCAGTCTGTGCTACAGAGTTACGTGGCGTGCATTATTAATTTTTAATACAGTAAGTACATTGAGGCAGCCAGGTGTAGTAGAAAGAACACCTCAGTTGGCAGTCAGCAGACCTGAATTCTGGTCTTGACTCTTCTCCTGTGTTCTTTTTTGGCCTTTAGTGAGCCTCAAACTCCCTGAGCCTATGTTGCCTTAGCTCTAAAATGGGGATACTTGAAGAAAAGTGGGTATTTTTTATAAAGTTTAAAAAGCCAAAGTTTTTAATCTGGGGTCCATGCCATTTAAGAAATATGTGTTTTGATTACTTTAAAATTTTCTTCATGACCTTATGTATTTTGTTTTATACATTTAGAGATATTCTTAAGTCCATAGGCTTTTATCAGGCTGTCAAAGCAGTCTGCCATGCATAAAAGGTTTTGCTTTAACACGAAGGGTCAGAATTTAAGAATATTTCTGAAGGACCAAGTTGTGTCAGTTGATACAGTGTATATATATTTTTTTTATCCAAAAGGCAAAGAAAATAGAGATTTTATGTCAGTTGACCACACCTGATTCTTTTAGCTAGTGTTACAGCAGTCATGCTATTCTATAAACATGAAGAGGGGAAAATGTCTTTAAATTTTTACCTCACAAAAGCTTAGAATTTTCTTGGTTTTATAGTTTGGTCACTGGAAGTTGGCATACGTTGCATTTTTTTTTTCACTTAACCTAAAATGATGCTTTTGCTTCTAATGATATTGTTCAAACTTAGGAATTGTTCTTTTTAGTAAAATATTAGAAATTATTCCTTCAGGGTAGGGACCTTTTCCAAGTTATATTGATATATTATTATTCCTAAGGAAGACTCTTTTAGTTAGTAACTTAAATCAACTTACACTGATGGATGTAGAATACTACATATTATATCAAACTTATTTCTCAACTGCTTCTATCAGGGATGGCATGGAGGCAGGGGTGGTGTGGGTAGAATGCATTGAAAAAGTAGCTAATACAAAAGCAAAAATCAATTCAAATGTTTTTTGTAGTAAAAGTGAAAAAAGATAGTCTTATGGTATGAAAGGCTATTAAGTCAAAGTTAGGTTCTGTAGAAGTTTGATTTTTTTTCTCCTATTATTCTGTCCTTTTCCAACTGAAATAACTGAAGTTTTCTCTTTTCCCCCTACAGCAGTTCTGTGGTGTTCTTGGTCACACATTTATGGAGTTTCTGAAGGGCAGTGGAGACTATTGCCAGGCACAGCACGACCTCTATGCAGACAAGTGAACTGTAGAAATTCATTACTACTCCACCAAGAAGCCCCCTTAAGAGCGGTTAACCTGGACACAAAGTGTTGAATTGAAATTGGCAGAGCATTTTACAAGAGTTCTGACCTGGATGGGGTAAACCTCAGTGCACTGCCTTTCTTTTGCCTCAGTATTACTGGATTGAAGAATTGCTGCTTCTTGTTAGGAGGTTCATTTCATTTCCCATTGCTCTCAACTTCATACTTAAAGCACTGAGAATTTCAAGTGGAGTATAGTGAAGGAGACTTCAGTTTCTTTACATCACTTCTGTATTCAAATTTTTAAATCCTTTCATAACCTTATTGAGTGTTTTTTAACTAAATTGACATGGCTCGAATGAACCGCCCAGCTCCTGTGGAAATCACCTACAAAAACATGAGGTTCCTTATTACACACAATCCAACCAATGCAACCTTAAACAAATTTATAGAGGTAAGTATGGAAATAAATATTACTTTTACTTAATTTCATTGCTGTTTAACAGCAATTTAATTTTAGAGCTGTAAATTTGCTTTTAGAAAAAACATGTATATGGTGATTGCCCTTACTTAATACTTTAGGAATTTTAGATGCGGTACATTGAGGGTACATTCCAGTCATTAGTCCCAAGAAATCAGTAAAATAAATCAGAATGAAATGGCTTCTAAATTAACATCAAAAATAGAAAAAGATGCCTTTATTCCATAAAGAAGCATACATGAGTTAATTTTGGATCTAGAAATTCTTCATTTAGGTTCTTGGTCATTGATGATCAAAAAAGAGCTGTGTATTTTACAATTCTGATCTGATTCAATTAGTCATTCATTGGCACCTTAGTTAGGCTAAGACATATTAAGTCGAAATGCTGACATCTAAATAAATAGACTTGCTGTTTCCCTCCTTGGCCAAGAACAAGTCTGTAAGCTCCACCTCATAACAATAGTCCAGTCTAGTCTCATTTAGTCAACTTGTTACTACCGACTCTACCCCTCTTTGGAGGAGGAAATAAACACCCTTACATTTTCTACTTCATCGTGGTGTGCTGAAGGAAGACTAATGACATATTGTATGTAAGCCACTTTTTAAAAGTAAGAAATATACAAGCACACACAATCCTGGAGATTAGTTTCATTAGTCTACCAACTAAATATCCTGCTAAAATTTCTTTTACAAGCTGGTTTAGTGAAGAGAGACACATATCTGGGTTTATAGCCCAATGTTACACTTATACCTTAGTTTTTAGAATAAATTCATTAAGACAATTACGAATATTTGAGGGCTTGTGTTTTTTTTTTAAATAGTTTATAGAGTTTAAGTATTGGACTGCTGTAAAGGGATTGATTACAAGTTAAATATTTCATGAAAAGGCCTGCACATTAAATTGCTGATAGTCTTGAATGATCTATGTTGGCCCTTCTGGGATTTTTTTTTTTCATGTTGCCATCCTCTTTTGTTTTTCTAAAGACTTATTTTTTTTTTAAGTTCAGAATTAACTAAGAGGAGAAAGGAAGAAACCAAGTAAATTATTTCTACTCCAAAGACTAGGAGGATTTTGTTTGAAAGTTACATGTACTACAGTCTTTAAACTTTCTGTCCTTTCTTTCCTAACATTGTAAAATTTATATTAGGAAAATGGATTATAATTTTAACTGCATTTCACTTTGACTGTAAGTCCTCTGAAATGTATTTTTTAGTTCTCAAATCAGAGGTCACAATCCAGGTTGTAATTTGCCTCAGTAGTTAATTTACTAAGACTTAGGTCTGCTGAAGTTCTGATTTGGGTGGGTTTTTTTTTAATGGCCAGTTTTCTTAAACAGAAAGTTATCTTCTCTTGACAGAAAAAAAGATTTATTTACTTGAGTAAAAAAGACAAATTAACGTGCTTCCAAAAGAACATTTTTAGCAACAACCCCCAACTTTTAAAAAATTATTAAAAGTGCAAGATGTTAGATCTAAAGTCTTAAAAGATGAAGAAGGGTGTAGTCTTAAAAAATTCTTCAGTTCTCTGTACAGATTTCTTAAAATGAACATTTTATCTCTTTATAAAATACTTTCAATGAGGTTTCATTATTGTCTTTAACTTTTTTAAAGAAACAAGTAGTCATTATTTATTCTGTATGGTTTCTTGTAAAAATGAGTAAATTATTGAGAATAAAAAAGTTGGGCTAGAATACTTCCAAGATCTTTTCCAGTTCTAACTCTGTGATCCTATGAAAGAATTTTTCTTGTTTCAGCTTTTGAATATTTATGGCCATTAATTGTAATGCATCATTTATTAATGTGTATGACATTGCATGTGGTTTTATTGATTTGAAATAGTAAAATATTACAAAATAAAAGGTTTTTTTTTTTCATTTGTTTATTTTAAGGAACTCAAGAAGTATGGAGTTACCACAATTGTAAGAGTATGTGAAGCTACTTATGACACAACCCTTGTGGAGAAAGAAGGCATCCAGGTTCTGGTAAGTGATAGTAAATTTTTATTGTCATGTCAGTTCTTACCAAATTTCATCCAAAAATATTTACTCACTTTTAACTACTTTTCTAAAGGTAGTAAGAGCATTAACTTATAATAAAATAATCATGTATGAATATTTGTAACATTAATATGGGGAAAACATATTAATGAAAAGACCTTTACCACTTGAATTGTGGATTTAAGGAAGAGAAGGGTGCATGCTCACTAGAACTTTACCTAGTTTATAATTTATTGATAGTAAAGCAAAGAATACAGTGAGGATATGTGCCAGCCTGTAATATAACTACCCAGGTCACTTTTACTCTGATTCATGATGTGCTTCAGCACCTGTGAGGTCTGACAAAGAAGATGATTAGAGTGGCTCCTGAACATTGTGGTTTACTTATCCTATTTTATACTCTACACTTAAAATGGCTAGGCTTAGTAGTATATAAAACTAAAATTCTCCTCACAGGTACTCTAAGTACCAATATCTAGAATGGTTATGATAATATTTGTTTTTTCAGGATTGGCCTTTTGATGATGGAGCACCACCATCCAACCAGATTGTTGATGACTGGCTAAACCTAGTGAAAACTAAATATCGTGAAGAACCTGGTTGTTGCATTGCTGTTCACTGCGTTGCTGGTCTTGGGAGGTAAATAGAATTTTTAAATCTACTGAGATTTCTTGGTGTGGGCTAAGGTAAACAAAAAAAGTTTATTCATAAGCCTAACATAAATGTGGGTTTTTTATCCATCACACTTCTCCCTTTCATGAGCCCATGATTTATTTGGTGATTAGTCCACAGGTATACATTTTTCTAGTTTAGCAGCACACGATCATTTTTATGACATGCATGCAACTTTAACTTTATCCCATATCTTACCCTAACACAGATTGATTCCTTCGGAATTTAACAAAGCTTAATCAGATTGAACAAGAATGTGCTAAGTACCTACCTTGTGCAGTGCTAGGTACTAAGGTTCTTCCCTAAAGGAGTTAAAATATAATAGACATTCTTTCTGGAGGTCTGGTACTTATGAAACTCAAGGTAATATTTGTGTATTTTTGTCTAATAGAGAGAAATATAAGATAAGTAATATTTTGAGCTCTTTGATTAAAATGTTGCACTTTGAGTACCATTTCTTTCTCAGTAAATTTTTGGAGAATCAGATCACGATGAAATGCTTACGAAAATTGTTGTGAATAGAAGTGAAGTATGTCTCCCCTTTGGTCTCCACACTGTTGTGTGACTAGTATAAAACAGGATTGATAGGATGATTTCTGTGATAGTGCTACTTTGAGACCCCTTCCCCTCTGGAAAAAAATAGGTTATATGGTATTAGAGAAATTATTGTTTGTTTTTATTTTTACCAGTTTTAAGCTTAATTTAACTGCCAAGGAAAATATTGTCATTATGAGGCAAAGTTAGCAACGTTTTTCAGTCTACCTGGTACTAACATTTTGGGGATTCAGTTTTTTATTTCTCTGTTTTATATGCTTTTACATTTAAAAACAAATGTTTGCTAGGGGTTTACCTAAGGAAAGAAAATCTAGTAAAGGCCAAGCTGTGTTGGGGTGTTGTTTGTTTTTTGTTTTTTTTTAATATCACCAAAATTTCCCTTGGTATCTTTCTCCTCACCCTTCTCAGAACTATCCTATCTTTCTTAAAGAAAAAGAAAAGAAGATATAAGAAATCAGCAAGACTACTAAGTAGTACAGACATATAAGCAATATGTGCAGTGTACCATATCTATGGACTTCCCAAAGAGAGAAAGGGGTGTTCTCTTTGGAGCCATGCTTGGTCTATGTAGTTTAACAACATCCACTTTTGCTTTGTAGCTCTTTCCATTTACATTTCTGCAGTCATTGTGTATATTGTTTTATTGGCCCTGCTTTCTTCCCTTTGCATACTCATCATTTTTCATAGCACAGTAATAATTCCATTACATTTATATACCACATTTGTTCCACAATGAATGGCCATCTACTTGTTATATTCTTTGTTCAAAATTCTGCTATAAATGTTTTGATGTATATAGGGAGGGACTTTCTTATCAGTGCAGGCCAAGTTCTTTAAATTACCAGGATTATAAAAAAAAATTGGGCAGTAAGATTTCCTAAGTCTGGTCAGTGACTCAGTCTTTGATACAATAGAACTATAGCAAGTTTGTTGCAGGATGTGATACAATTATAACAGCCATCATCATGTCCTATTAGTGTCCCAAAGTAAGACTGCTTGATCTTTTAATAGCACATTTTATACAGTGATGAATAATCTTCCACCACAAATATGTTCCCTGGTTTCTTCCTGCTATATATAATGGCTCTAAGGAAAGTGTCTATTATTTACATTGCAGTGAGGAGAAGGACGTTAAATTAAATGAGGTCATCAAATGAAGAGTTATTCTTCATCCACATGATTCCCCATCTTTTACTCTTGAGGTATCTCAGCCACATGTATTCTTGAAACATTTGCTCAAATAAGTGAAAAGATCTCTAAAGAAGGAAAATAATCAAGGAAATGAGCCCAATGCCCTCTTATTTCAGTTATTTTCACTTATTCCTTTGTTGGAAGAAGGTCACTCAGTTGTGAAATACAGAATTCATTCTTCCTTTCCTGATGGTGACTTGAAGTAGTTTTTGAAGAGAATGATCTTACAATTCAGTTAATCCTTACAAAAGTCATCCAAGAACATACATTAAAAATAAATGCTCTTGCTAGCTTGTCCCGAAGCCCACTCTCCTAATCTTTTGTCACCCAGGTTTTTAATCAAATTAACTTGTTATCCTCTTGCTTTAGAACAAACATGAATTAAAATAGTAACTTTGGCAAATAAATTGTACTCCTAGATGACCTTTGGGTTAGACTAGCAGGTTTTGTTACTTTTGTTCAATTCATTCATTTACTAAAATTCTCCTACCAGAGCTCCAGTGCTCGTTGCCCTTGCACTAATCGAAGGAGGAATGAAGTATGAAGATGCAGTGCAATTCATAAGACAGTAAGTACCAATTTTTTAAGTTCTGATAGATGCCCATGCCTTCCCAGAGTCTTTCATCTATGTGATAATAAAGAACTGGTGTTACATAAATTATAATACTCAGGTGTAGGGTACAACATGAGTAAAGGTGGGGATGGGGATTATTAAGCACCTACTATTTCTCAGTCATCTAAGTTCTAAGTGCTTAGGGATACAAACAAAGGCAAAAAAAACCAGTCTCTGCTCTCAAGAAGCTCACAGTCTAAGGGGGAAGACAACCTGCAAACAACTGTACAAATAAGATACATACAGTATACATTGGAGATGATTTCAGAGGGAAGAGACTTAAGATTAAGGAGGACTGGGAAAGGCTTCTTGCCAAAGATGATACTTGGTATTTCATTTGAGAACATCACATTTCTACTTAAGATTAGTCTGGCATGAATATGAAGGATAAACTGGAGGGAGCATATATTGGCATATAGTTAAGTGGTAATGGAAGGGGGTGTCTAAGGTGTTAGTGGGAGTAGGACAGTATGAATGTGAGTAGAATTAATGTTCACAGATAGAATATGGATTACATTTAAAGACAACAAATGGTTGTAAAGTAGGCCTTATTTTTTTTACATGTTCAATTTGTGGTACCAAAAGGAAATACAAGTAGATCTAGTAGAAAGTTTAGTTTCTTGGTACAAGTCATAATTTATAGCGTTATACAATTACATATAATCATGTTTTTATACAGCAAGAAATTCTAACTGGGGATTCTAGAATCTTTTTTCTCATTCCTTCCTTAAAGTGGGAATAGAGACTTCCTATATAAAACCCCTATCTGCTGAGCAGTGGGATGAACTTTCAGCTCCAAGCCACTAGTAATGACTCCTCTACCTAATAGAGATAGTCTCTTATTAAAAACCCTTCATAGCCCTCCCATTTCTTGGTGCCAGCTGGCTCCTTCTCAGTCATCATCTGTTTTCTTTGCATCCATGGGCTCTCTCTAAATTGATCTACTTGCTTCATTGCTATCACATGTTTCCGTTTGGCTTTTTCTCTCCTTGACCCATTGTGGAATAAGGTGAAATCTTTCATTTAGCCCCTAGTAAGGATTTGTTTTTAGTAAGGATTTTTGTTTGTTTTTACTGCTCCTCAACAAGGGAGAAAAAATTTGTCTAGTAAGAAAATTTGCATTTTGGTGTCCCTGTTCCACCCATTCCACCCCTCCCCCCCATATATTCATCATCTTTTTTCCATTTAAAACAAGATTTAGGGAAGAAAATCTAGTTTTTTCATTCTTAGTAACAAATGAAAAATCACATTTGTGTTATCCCTATACTTCAAGGAAACATGGGCTCATGGGCTGAAAAGCATCAGACATCTGGATGGGGAAGTGGGTGTAAGTTGGGGTCATTGTTAACAAGGCTTACGCTTAGGATGTGGGAAGGTTAGGTGGACACTTTTCAAGGGATTTAATCACCTCCCTCATTACCTTACCCCTTGATAATAAATACCACCACGGAATTAGGCATTAGCTAAGAGTTCCTGGCAGCAGTAGGGATAGAAGAAACACCTGTACCCACCAGCCTTTTCCTAATTGTTATCTATATTTATCCGTACAGATTAATTCTCTACAGTCTTTACAGCCAATCTTTAAGGAAGAAGAAAATATTAAATTGATTCCATTTTAGATATTTGACAAAAAAACACTTTTAAGTTGTCTGTGGCAAGGAACCAATGAGTTCAGCAAGGATCGTCAATAATTCTTCCTCTTTGGTCATTTCTAACCTTATATTGTTAGATTATGATTTGGGGTGCCTCATAGTACACTATACTGAATGGAATAAGATATGCAGTAGGCAAATGTTAGAAATTTGTTGTTGTTGGTTTTGTTTTGTTTTTTATAGAAAACGTCGTGGAGCCTTTAACAGCAAGCAACTTCTTTACTTGGAGAAGTATCGTCCTAAAATGCGGCTGCGCTTCAAAGACTCAAATGGTCACAGAAACACCTGTTGCATTCAGTAAAGCTGAGCTGCTTGTATTATTGCCTTGGAAGCAGAAATTGGAGACAGGACCTGGGGCAAATTACATACATAACTAGCCAACATAGAGGCTTGATGAATAAGTCTAATGAAGCTTCCATAGGAATATTTTAAAGCAATTTTATAGGTTACAAGCTTGGCAGAAATGCAGCTTCTGTCTTTGGGTTACTAACAACCTGTTCGGACACTTAGTAAAAGATTCTTGCTGTTCAGCCTTTGGAACTTCTTGTTTATCATTTGTATCAATTGAACTTTCCTGAAATCATGCAGTATGAGTTACAAATCTTATTCAAATCTATTTCCCAATACCAGAGTCTTATCAGCAAATATGAAATTTAGAGAGATTAGGTGCCAAAATACCCAGCACAATGCTTATATATTTTCAGTATCATACAGAGTTAACATCCGGGGAACTACAGATAGTTACCTGAACCCTATGTGGTTCTTATTCCTTCAGTCATTTCAATATTGAAGATAGGGCCTATATGGTAATTGCCTGCTCACTGTATGTTTACATCTCCCACAGTCGCACTAGAATATCAGGATTTGCACAACCATTCATTTTGTTGGATTTTACTAAGTCTTATGGTGATACTTTGTCTTTCTGTAAACCTTTGTCTCATTTTGTGCTGTTATTAAGACCTGCGTTTTGAAAAAAATCATAATCCTCTGGTTGAAAATCCATGTAAAAATCTACACATTGTACAGAAGCACACAAAGTCTTTAATGTCTCCAGACAATAAGCCTTACAGTTAATTTAATGTTCGCACTAATGGGGTGCAACTTGACAGGGAGGGCCTGAATAGGTTGGGAGGGGGCTATTAAATATTTCTAGTAAAATGTTGCCTTTGTCTTGTGCAGGAAGTATAGAATATGCCCTTTACTTTAGTAAATATTTTTTAAAAGGTAGAGATGCTTTGTTATTGTAGCTAAAGCAATTCTTAATCATAAAATTTCTGAAAATCTTGTAATTTCTTTTACTGTACCTATTGAAAGTTGTTTACCAACTATTGCTTTTGTTGAAAGTGATTTTTTTCCCCCTTTCCCCATTCTTCTCTCCCCCCTCCCCTGGGAAAAAAAAATTGGGTTCCTGCTATGAATTGAGCAGACCTCTAATATTTTGTATGCCTTTTGAGCTTGTGTAACTTAATATTTGGATACTTGATAATTTGTTTTATTATGTAATTGATAAAATGGTGATGTGTATTAATGTTAGTTCAACCATATATTTATACTGTCTTGGGAATGTGTGGTTATAGTTCTGTGGGAGAAATAATTTTCCAGTGTTCACCAGCTTGTAAAATCTAGTGCGAGAGCTTAAACATCTAAATAAATAAGTACTGAAATGCACTATTGAGGTTGTTTTGTTTAAATTTAACAGCAACTTTCATTCATGACTATTATAGTCTCTTGAAGTATTAAATGTTATCCTATTGCCCTTTATAAATGGAAAATAAACATTAGTAATGTTCTCACCTATAGGTACTGCTGAAGGAGAGTGAGAGCTGCTGTTGGATTTATTCTGAAAACATTTGCCAGGATAATGTTCATATTTTAAAATGTACAATAAATACCGTGAATTAACTAGGCACATGTACCACTGGAATACAGTGTAATAGCCTGGAAAATGGTTTAAAAATTTTTAAAGGCAATCCTTCCTGTGTACACTGCTGCATGCTTGATGCTTTAAAAAAGCTAATCAAAGATAAGGCCATCTATTGCTTTTACATAGAGTTGTTTATTCTAAAACACTTAAGAAGAAAAAGACTAATCCAATTCCCATATCTTCACTTCAAAATTTTAATAAAAATTGTTTCACAGCACACTGCATTCTCTAGTTATCAGCAACTATCAAAGTATTTACTAATATTTACTAGTAACCTAATAATTATGATCAAATGAGTTTCATTGTTTTCCTGGATAGAACAAAACTTGATTCTCTCTTGAGTTCTTATTGGGACCATTATGGAATTGAGCTGTCTCATTGTTATGCCCAAATACTTGTTTTGAGAAAATTATTAGTAAGAATTTGCTTATCATTTGAAATAGCTTTTACTTTGTTTAGAATCCACAAAAAAAAGCACTTTACCATAGAAATATAAATGCTGGTGGTTTTCATGTTAGCCTGAAACATTCATTTTAGATCAAGTCACCCTGGGTTCTTCTAAGGCTGTTCCAGAACCCAAGTTCAAGGAAAGAGCACCAAACTGAAATTCCCTGTTTAAGCACCTTCTGAAGCGGGGCCCAACTTTACTTCCTAGCCTTATGTTAAATCCTTTCATGAATTATATGTTCCCAAAATGTCCCTCACTTTTATTGTGAATTTGTTAAATGCTTTCCCCCTCTGCAAAGCTTGCCCTTAACATCATCATCTACTCCCATCTACAATTAATCTTTGTGATGGTTAGTTTTCCTTCTGTCTTCATTTGCCTGGCTGTGTCTACCTTAATCCGCTAAGCTCCATGGAGAGGAGGAATATATTCTTTTTTCTTCACAATTTTGCATAGTTTAGTAATTTTATTGATTGTTTTCAGTCCTGGCAGTGAAAACCACCTTCCCTTCCTCACTTCCTCTTTCTTATAGAAAGAACACTTCTGCCAGATTTGGGAGGGCCAACAGCAGGCAAAATTTTTAAATTGATGATTTGCTTTCTTGCATCCTTCCATTTTACTTTGTTGTATTGTGCTTCCCACCTCCTAATACTCCTCTTAGCAAGCATCCAGTTTCCTCATGATAATATCTCCTTAGCAGCCTAAGACCAGGGTTGTCCTTAACCTTAAATGTTCCGAGAATAAAAAAATCTACCTCTAATCAAAACTCACTATTCTCTCAGTATAGAGAAAACAAATTTTTACACCAAGGCAAATAACTAGCTCTATAACCCAAGATACTTAGTTTTTCAAAATATTTGTTAATTCAAATAACAGTTGGCATGTCCTAGAATAGTGTAGTCAAAAAATGCATTTTGTATGGAGAAGGGGGGTATGGAGGAAAGCAACTAAATGGGCTAACCCATTTTCAATGGCAGACTACCCCTGGGCTATTTTACTTCTGAACCCAGAGATCTTCAAAAGCTCCAGGTTTGTACCCCACCCAACTTCCCCCAAGGGTTGGGAAAGCAATGTGTATAGTCTTATCTAAATTGTATTTTTTATACTTACATAAATCTTTAATTTTATCCTCACAGCAACCCTCCAAAGCAGATAGGAGAAGTATTAGATTCCTCAGTTTTATAGATAACAGTTGCAGAAGTTAATTCTTGTTTAAGACCACACAGCTAGTATGTGACAGGTCCTCCTACTTCTGTGGAAGAACATTTTTCCAGGGCTGAAAACTCCAGGAGAGCCACTATCTTCTGATTCCTAATCAATACTCTTACTCCTTTTTAAATTTGTAAAATTGGGAACTGCCTATATTTCAATTGATTTATACTAAACTAATATGGATTGTGCTCACCAAGACATGGTCACAAATATTAAATCTAATTGGCATATTTGTTTTTATAAATGTCTCCCCCCAATATTGAACACATTTTTAATTGAGGAAAAAGCTTTTATAGCATGTATATGTGTATATATGTGTCTATTAGTCCAGCAAAACATTCTCACACTGTTCATACCTAAAACTGATGCAATAAAAACTACATTCAATAAGAGGCCTTTGAAGATTTGAAAAATAATTGGAAACTAAACTTAGTTCTAAAGAAGTGGTAGCTCAGAGAACAAATTATAGAAATAAAAAATTTAACCAAAGAAGATAACAATGAGACAATAGACAGCATACCAAAATACATGGGTTGCGGCTAAAGCAGTCCTTAGGAGAAATTTTCCATCAATAAAAGAGAGAAAACAAATACTTGAACAAGAAATCCATTCTTGCAACTAAACGATGAAGTGTAAATCCTACAGGTCAAAAGAGACCAATTGCAAACATAATTAAATTAATAAAAACTAGGAACTTAAAAAAAACTTTAATAAAGTTACATATAGTTGGCTAATCTGATTTTTAATGGGAAAATCAAGTATCAAAAGTGAAAAGAATGACAATTGGAAATGAAATCAAGTTATTTTGCTACATCCTAACAAAATTGATGAAGAAAATGAATGAATACTTAGTAAAAAAAATACTAGATTAACAAAAGAAAACCTATTTAACTTAGTCCAATTTAAAAAAAAAAGATTAACTTATAAATGAATTCTCAAAAACTTTCAGGACCAGATGGATACACAAGTGAATTCCAACACATTTAAAAAACATTTCCAAAATTGCATAGACTTTTCAAAAATATGTAAAATAATACATTTCTATAATACAAATATGGTCTTAATACCTAAACCAGGAAGAGACAAAGAAATCTATTGACCAATATTCATAATGAACAATTTTTTTTCAAAATTAAAAATAACAGGCTACAGCAATATAATACAGAGGTTATAAAATATGATCAGGTTGGATTTATAGCAGGATTGAAAAATCACATGATTATTTAATACTGGGCTTTTGACAAAATCCAAAAAATAGACTTAAATATAGTAAGCAATATCTATCTAAAACCAAGAGTAAACATATAATGGGAAAAGAGATCTTTCCAATTATGTCAGGGACAACTCAAGAATGTCTAGTAACCCTATTTAATGGTGCTAGAAATGCTAGCTATAGCAATAAGATACAATAAATTGAGATAATAAGCATTGGAAAATTAATCACTTTTTGCAGATATGATTTACTTGGAGAAAACTAAAGAGTCAATTAAAAATTAATTGAAACAAATTCAGCAAAATTTTCAGGATATAAAATTCACATAAACTATCAACATTCCTGTATATAATGAGTAAAACCCAGAAGAAAGGGATAGATATTCCACTCAACAACAGAACGTATAAAATCTTTAGGATCTTATTTACCAAGACATACCTAGCCACTATAAGAATACACCTACAAAGAAAGCAATTTGACAATAATAAAGACAGACAAAAAAACTGTTAATTGCACATGGGTAAGAATTCAATATAATAAAAATTTATGGCATAAATTAATTCTGTTATTCACTGTTGTGCCAAATAGCAAAGGATTATTTTATAGGGCTACAAAAAATAAATAATGAAGCTCACACAGAGGAACGAAAAGTCAAGAATCTCAAGGGAAGTGATTGAAAAAAATGAAAAGAAGACAGCCTAGTAATACCAGATTTCAAACTATGCAAGGCAATAATCATTAAAATGATTTTATATTAGTCAAAGAAAGATTATTATATCTCATGTTACTTTATCTCGTTTGTTTTGAAACTAGATTACCTCAAAAAACTTCAGTGTTTTTCCCCCTAAAGTCCCCATTGGAAAGCGTGGAAGGAACAAAGGAATTTGGCGTTGGCACTGAAAAGTAGAATCACTATGACAATTATGGTGACTTGACTCTTGAAATTGTTTTTCCTTTTAAACAACTGGCCTACTGGCCAGGATGCCCATTTTTAGAAATATAAAAAAAGAGAAAGTCAAGCTAAAAATACTGGCTCCTTACAGATGAAAGAACTTTTGTATTTACTGGGAGAATTTTCCTCTTTAGTTCCTTAGTTTTCAGTAGCCACACTCTCCTCTTCTTTGTTTTTGATCATTGTTGTTTTGGCAGCAAGGTAATCCATTTTGATTTTACAGCATGTTTATTAGTTGTTTACTATGTGCCAAGGCACTGTTTTAGGGCAAGGAATATTCAAATCACCCTGTGGTCTCATCAGTTTTGAAGTTCCCTCCAACAATGCAGAATGGAACCCAACCATGCCTGCCCATTCCATGCGATTATTTTCCAGGCCTTCCCATAAGTTCACCATAGAAAGGGCTACCCAACTTGATAGAGACTTTAATTTCTGTTGACATCACAAAGGTACCAGTAGAGCACTCTGTCTACCTATCATCCCTTGCTCTTGTCATGTGAGCAGTCCATTTCTTGTCCTATCATGAAACTCGTTGATATCTTTCACTCTTCCGTTCTTCTTAGTTCTTTACTACTTATTGGTTGCTGCCTGTTCACACCCACCTTGTGCCTCTTGGTATGATACTTATTTTTAGTTCTTTGAAGATAGTTGCATTTCAGGGTTCACTGCCATATAGCAACACCAGCAAAATGTCAGTATTGAAAGATGGGCTTTTGCTTTCATGAGAAGCATGGGGTCAGCAAAAGATCTTTGCAGTTACCTGAAGGCAATTCAGCCTCTTCCCTCCCTCTCACCCTCACCTCCATCATTCATTTCTGGGCCCATATTAGCCTATATTAACTGTCCCAGATTTAAAAGTGTTGTGCCTTCTTTTAGAGTATCTATCCAAACACAATTTGGGCAACAGACATTTTTCATCCACCCTGTTATTTCCTATGTGAATGGTCATGTGAAATTTCTTTAAGATATTATAGAGTTCTTCTTCCCAGAGATTCCTTTGTATTCTGTGGCTTGATGCAGTCAATGTAATACCATCCACAAACAGGAGTTTATGGAGGCACTCACATCCATGGAGAATCTTTGTTTTAAACTCTGCATTGGATTTCTTCCACCAGAGTGCCAAACACCTTTGGTGAGCATACATATCTCTGTTTTATGCCTTATATTTATTATCAGAGCATCATTGAACAGGGTTATTTATGTTATATCCTTCAAGGAATCTTAAAGGTATGGATAGGGTCATCTTATTCTAAAAGAATCTATAAGGTAGCATTTTGTTCCAAGTTCAATTTTTTTCCATAATCAATAAATCAGCACAATGGGATCTTGTATTTACTACATTTTAGTTCTGAAATGATAAAGATGTGATTCATTAAATACTTATTGGGAAAACCATCTTGTTCCTTTTATCAAGCATGCCCTCAATTTGTAAAGTTTTAATGTAAATGGAAGAGTAAGCATACAGATCAATAGTTAGTCGTATTCTCTCGTCAACTTTGTTTTGTTGATATTAATGTCTGAATTTTTTTTTGCATTGTTGATATCTTCTTCAGACACCTTGCTTATTAGTCTGTCTTATACCCTTACAAGTGTGTTGCCTCCATAATGGATTTCTATATATGTTTCTGTATACATGGTCTATTCTAGGTACTTTTCCCTTCTCTTCAGTGCCATTTCTACCTCTTGTATCTGAGACTGTGGTGTTGGAAGGTCCATGTATGGTGTGGTTCCACTGCCCTTAATGAAGAAAACAGTTTTATTATAATGATTTTTTAAAAAACTTTTCCATTTTTTTCTATATGTAGTCCTCCTTCCATTTGCATCCTTAAATGTTCCTTGGGATGACTTTGCTCAAATAGATATCTAAGTTTTAAGTTAATTTTTTACTCTCTGCTTTATGAAATAATACCACTCATAATTATCTATCTTCATTTTACAGATAAGTTTATACTACTTAACTCAATGTTGCTCCTACAGATAACCTCATCTCTTCACCTGGCAATTATGTTAGATATGCTTGCTAACCAAGGTGCCCTCTGGGCCTCTTTGATCTTCTTGTAACGATTTACATTTGTTAACCTCTGGGTAAAATTATTATAGTCTAAGGGCTAGGGATACAAAGAAATTTTTAAAATGATAATATTTCCCCTCAAGCAACTTTATGATTTAGTTTGGTATAAAACATGACATAAGAAACAGCATGATTTAGTGCATAGAGGTCAGGGCTCAAAGTCAAGAAGAGACCTTGGGTTCAAGTCGGATGCATACAATGACTTTGGGCCAGTCACGTAACTCCTCAGTATCTCCAAGCATGCCTCTAATACTCCAGTTACAGAATAGTTACCAATATGCATTTGTAGAGAGGATTTCCTCATGGAAAGTTCCCCTGCATCTGTGAAATCACAAGTTCAGATAAAAAGAGAGAGAGAGAGAAATAGCTTTAGTAAATTTAGAAAAATACTATGTTTTCAGGAAAGGTCAGAGAGTAGCATGAGAGATTCAAGGAGAAGGAACACTAAAACTGGAGGAGTCAGAAAAGGCTGCACAGAGGAAATGTCACTTGAACTGAGACTCCAAGAAAGAATTTCAGCAGGCAGAGGAGTATAACAGCAGGTAGGAAATTCTTCATTTGCTTGATTTTCCCCCTCACCTGGCAACATAAAAGGCTGGCTCTATGGTTTTCGTGAGGAGGGTGGAGATCCGTTCCTCAGTCTTAAAGCTCTAGGGAAAATAAGGCAAGCTACCTCTCTTACCTATGGACCTCAAGGACAGACAAAAGAAACAGAAAAGAATACTTTCTATACTTCAAAGAGGAATAGAATCTATAGTAGAGCCAAGCAGATTATTCTTCTATGAATCTAAGAATGTGTTTATCAGTCTATAAGAAGAAAGGAGAGTGTAAATAGGGCTAGTGTGTCACAAAAATATAATTGGGATGTCATATTAAGAAGGGTTTTCTCATTAGTCTAAATGTCAACTCTTCCTCATAGTTCCTCTGGTCTGCTTGCTGTCTAGGATCTTCACCTTCCTCTTCACTCCATAGATTCATTGAATTAATTCAGCCCTGTAAATACAGCCTCACATAGGTATGGCTTTTGGTTGTAAACTGCTTGGTGTCTACAGTGATCCTTTTTTAGCCAATGAAACTTTTATTTTTATTTCCCTGGGCAGGTCACTTAATCTCTTAGTTTCCCATTTCTCATTGGTAAAATGGGAAGAATAATAGCACCCATGAGGATCAAATGAAATAATATAAATGTAACTTGTGCCTCAGAATGCATTTTCAGAAGATTGCTCAATTCTCCACACTCGCATGAGGGGACAGATTTGGAGATTAGAGAGATCCTTCCTGTTCTGGATTCCAGAGTAGACCGAGCTGCCTGAAAGGGGACACAGCTAGTTGGGTAACTCAGCTCATCCTCTCCCTCTTCTCTCTCTCCTCTTTCTCTTTCTCTTCTCCAAAGGAAGGTAAATTTTGATGGCCAGAAGCTTCCCACTTAATTTGAGGTTTGCTGGCTAGATCTTCCTTCGTTTCTTTCTCTTTCTTCCTCTCTTCCTTTTTTTCTTTCCTTCTTTCTTCCTCTCTTCCTTTCTTTCTTTCCTTCTTTCTTCCTTCCTTCTTTCTTTCTTCCTTCCTTCCTTTCTTTCTTTATTTCTTTCTTTCTTTCTTTCTTTCTTTCTTTCTTTCTTTCTTTCTTCCTTCCTTCCTTCCTTCTTCCTTTCTTTCTTCTTTCTTTCTTCCTTCCTTTCTTTCTTCTTTCTTTGTTCCTTCCTTCCTTTCTTTCTTTCTTTCTTTCTTTCTTTCTTTCTTTCGTTCGTTCTTCTTTCTTTCTTTCTTTTTCTTCCTTCCTTCCTTCCTTTCTTTCTTCCTTTCTTCCTTCCTTTCTCTTTCTTTCTTCCTTCCTCCTTCTCTTTCTTTCTTTCTTTCTGTCTTTCTGTCTTTCTCTCCTCCCCTCCCAGCTTGATTTTTCTTTTCATTTTTTCAAATTAAAGGGGCCATCCCTTGACTCACTTCTTAAAGAGGACTATTCACTGAATAAGTGTTACCTCACTCTAAGTGAGAACCTGAAAAGACCTTAGCCTAAAAGGGCCAGAGTTTCCCATTACATCCTGGGTCTTCTTTAGTCATCCTGATGAATATCTGGTCACTGGATCCAGATGGCTTTGGAGGAAAAAATGAGGCTGGTGACCTTGCACAGCCCTCTCTCACTCAAATCAAAGTCAACTGCAAGTTATGTCATCATTTCCCTGATGCCATGGTCCTCTTCTAAAACAGAGGACAAACACAACAACAACAGCTTCTAGATTCAAGAAAGAAAATGTGGTTCCAGATTCTTTTCAGGTCTCTGAAGGGAGAAATTCTGGGAAGAAGCCTACATAAGAAGAGCTAGCACCTCAGTCATGTCCCTATCCCCAGCTTACTACACTAGAGACTTCAGGAAATTTCCTCTTAGGTGAGATCTGAGACTCTCATTTGAACTGAGTTATCTTGTTCCCAGTGGGAGAACCCATTCACTTTATTGTCTGGCATATTCTCATATGGATACCTTCTCTGATTTGTTTTGCTGTTTACTTGGATAAATGAGTATTAGCTATTCACTATAAATGTGCACTGTTGAACTGGTGGGAAGGGAGCCAAGTAATAGATAGATATCTTGGGGCACTCCTTTCCCATTAAAGGATAGTAATCAGGTGCACACTTTGGTACACCTAAAATTTTTTTCCCCTAGAATAATAACAAGGGACAAGATAGATATAATGCTAGCTCAGTAATCCCTCTCTTTGAGGACAGCAGAGTGGACAGTCTCAGGCTCCAACCTCCTGCTTGCCCTCCTACCATGAATCAAAGTCTCCCTTGGAGAAGGGTGGGAAAAGATCCTAGATATAGCTATTCTTGCCCCACTGTGAGCCACATCTAAACAAACTCATGTGGACATATGATTTAAATGGGCAATACAACATATCATCACATACCTTACACATGTCATAATTTACATATTTGAACCATATGGATGGATCTTTATGTGATGTAATGTCACATGTATATAAACACATATATAAAGCCCTTCACAAACCCTATAAAGTGCTATATAAATGGTAGCAGGACCTGAAGCCAGCGAGAACTCTGAATACGGACAATTCAGGACTCCAGTAGTTAGGCATCTGACACCAGTCCCCAGCCCCCAGCTCTGACTTGCCCATAAATAAGTTTGGATCAGAACTAAATAAGATAGGTGACTGTGCAGGGGGAAAGGGTCTGGCATGCCCTCTTTGGACCTCTGGTAGACATGGTAAAAGACAGAGCTAATTCAGTGACTGATCTCTATGTAGAGCAAAGAGCCCAATGGCAATTTGATGTCCAACTTTCCACCAATGCCTGTCAAGGCCATAGCAGAAAATCAGACTAATTTCCTAAAGAGGATTTTTTGGGGAAAAAAAGAATGAGAATAAAACAAGCCAAGTCTAGAACTTGAAGTGGGTACCAGGAGACTGAGGCAAAAGCCAGAGATTGATGTAGCTTGTGGATCCTGTTAAAGTTGTCCTCTCTAAATCTGCAGCAGTAGCAGCATCCATGCTACAAAGGGGATAAGACTAAAAAGTGAAATATACAATCTGTCCAAAAAACGGTCGAAGAGTCTAGTTTGAGCACAAAATATCAAACCAAGAGCTGAGGCTGGAAATATGAGTAAATATGAGTAAACAGAAGAAAACACCAAACAATGTAGACATTCTTGGGTTGAAAAGCCCAAGTGGTAAACCTAGAAAAAAAGAGAATAACTCATGACAATTACAAGCAGAGCCTCAAAAGAAAAAAAGAATGACTTGGCCACCAGAATTATAAGAATAGGTAGAATAATTGAAATTAAGTATTGAAATAAAGAGGAGGCTGGGAAAGAAAACAAGAAAAAAATTATGTAAGTGGATATATCATAAGAGTAAAGACAAACAAGGATGAGTTCACCCATAAAACAGAGGAGAGTTGCAAAATGGATTATAAAACAGAATCTATATTTTGTTTACAAGAAATAAAATTGAAACAAAGACTCACATGATTAAAATTAAGGACTACAGAAGCATTTATTATTCTTCACAAAAAGTCCAGAGTAAAAATCATAACAGAGAAGGCAGCAATAAAAGCTGACATGGTCAAAAGATGTAAGCAAGGAAGTGACATACTGAAAGGCATCATAGATAATGAAAATAGTATCAATATTTAGTATATGGACTAAATAGCACCTAAGTACTTAGAAGAAAAATTAATATAACTACTGGGAGAAATAAGCAAAATTATAATAATTAGAGACTTCAATTTTAGTCTTTCATACCTGGCTGTAATAGCAATTTAGATTTGAAGATCTTTCCCACCCATTAATAGGCCATGTGACCTGCTTACTTTACAGGAAGCCTAAGTCACATGTGGTGGGAGGAGCTTGCTGAGAACAAAAGGAAGTTGTCACAGAAAATGCTGAGAGAGAGAGAGAGAGAGAGAGAGAGAGAGCTATTATGGCTGCTAATGGCCATTGTGCTGGTTAGAGCTGAGATAAAGCAAACTGTGGCAGTTGAACTGTGAGTTTGTTTTTGGGAAGACCCTAGAAGGGGGTCAGAGAAGTTTTGGG
The DNA here is from genome assembly GCF_011100635.1 of Trichosurus vulpecula. NCBI lineage: Eukaryota > Metazoa > Chordata > Mammalia > Diprotodontia > Phalangeridae > Trichosurus > Trichosurus vulpecula. Next base: position 217,437,097 of record NC_050579.1, on the reverse strand, counting down.
ATAGTGAGGCTCCATTTTGTGATATTATGTATCGAATGCTTTGCTGCTGTGATGGATTGGGTAGATGGCTTATGGGATATGGTTCTCCACTGTCTGAATAAATGGTTTTCTTCTTCTACCTTCTATGTGGAAAGTCTTGTATACTTTGTGATACAGAACCACATAAGCAATTATCATCTACGTTGTTATTATTGCCTTACTGATACACTGGCCAAAAATAACAAATATATAAAAGAGGGAAAAAAATAAGATCTGAATTAGAATTTTGGGAAAGTTAGATATGAGAGATCTCTAGTGATTTTTCAATGAAAATAGGAATATACCTGTCTCCAGGCTATGGAAACCTACTCTGGCCAGGACATAAAAATAAACAGAAAAATCAACAGTGAAATCATCAACAGCAAAAAGAAATATGGATTCCAGATCTAGTAAACAAGTTAGGGCATCTATGAATAAATACTGCAAAACAAAGGTAAACAATACAACAAGTGATATGAGAGAAGAACCTGTAGAATTTGAGAATGTGGGATTTGAAAATATGGAACTACAACACACAGTTTTAAGTGGTTCAAGAGAGTTTATATTCAAGGTCTTTGAAGTTTTTTTCTTCCTGAGATCTTTGGTAATTTCAATCTTTTTTACCCCTTATTTTCCCCTTTCACTCACTTTTGAGTCTCCATCTCATTCCCCTCATATGGTGGCTTCTTTGGGGGCCAGATCTCAGAATGTCAAAGCCTCCTCCAGTGGTAGGCAATTTATGGTTCATCATCCTCAAATGACATTTCAGTGATCAAATCTGGCCCCAGCCAGATGCTGTGCTCTTAACTTCAGGCTTAATAGAGTACTGTACAGCTCCATCCTACCCCTACACACATACACACATACTCTCACACTCACACACATTCTCCTGTCCATCCCCACCGTTCCTTAGTTCTTTGGCAGTTTGGAGATTCGCAGCACTGGTGCTGTAGGATTAGTCCCCTTACCCCCACTGGCTATGCCGGTATTGGGGTTGTGGCCTCCCAGGCAGGCTGATCCTGATCCTGAAGGACTGGGGCTCTGTTGGCTATCTGTTGTAGCCAGGGAAAATTCTGCAGCCTAAAGCCAATGTCTCTACAACACTTAAAAAAGGGAGAGGGAACTGGGGTGAGGGGTGGGTTTAAGCTTGTGTCATATCCTTGAGTCTGCTAGTGAAGTGTCCTTGATAATGGCAGGAGAGATTGGGGAGGGGTGCTGAGTGAGCTCAGTGTCAATAAGCATTAATTCATGAGCATCAATTTAACCTTTTGGTATGAGATCATGGAAACAGCTGAAGTTGCTTTATCTTTGGTGCATAATTTCTATTTGGGGGAGGTTTGAGAGGTTGTAAGGATCAGAGAAAATGTCTAGTCCTCCATCTTATCCCTCACATGACCTGGTACATAAAGGATCAAGTTTTATCCTATGACTTTAACAATACTCTTCGGTGTTTGACACTTGTCCTGGCAAGTCTACAAGGCTTCAAGGAATAACATAGAAAGCAAAGTGCTACGACTGGGAAGACCCCATCTCAAATCTGTTTTTTCTTTATTGAGGATCTTGTAGCCAGCACACATTGCCTGCTCCAAGGCACCCTGCAGTGAGGTAGAGATGTATAGAATCCTATGATCAGTAAAGTCTGCATCATATTTAGTGAAGAAAAAAGGGGAGTTACTACCATTTTTCAGTTATTTGGCAAGGTTACATGACTGGGTCTATCAACTCAGAAAATAGAGTTCAACTAGTGAGTGATTTTAATATGGGTCTTCTGACTCTAGATCCAGTACTAGTTTCACTGACCTCAGAGGTTTCTTGGGAGTAGTTTTGTAAACTGTAAAGCCTCCTGTTCTGAACATGAAGCAGAACAGACATAGAGAAAGTCACTAAACTGAGCCAATTGGGTCTGGTATAAATTTATGTTGCCTAAGCTCAACTGGCCTTCAAGGGGCAAAACAATCAAATCTTACCTTAGGCAATAGTTCTGTGGCCCTCAGCAAGTCACTCACTTAACTTCTCTCAAGCCTCTTTTCCATCTCTAAAATAGGGATGATAATAAAAATAAAACTAACAATACAGGGTTATTGTGAGGATCAAATGAGGAAATACAAACCTTAACGTGCCATGTAAATATTAGCAATCACTGCTGCTGCTACTCTTTCCTATATGATTCTTGTTTAGTCCACTGCAACTCAGAATTCGAGGTCAATCCACCTCAGCCTTCCTGTCATACTACCACACTTGGCTATAAGTGATTCTTTTATCCTACTCACCACAGAAACTATTCCAAACCTCCTCAAATCTGCTAAAGCATCTCACACCATTCTCGCCACTTCACTGAGAAAATAAACAACACTTCTTTTCCCCTTATCTAGATCTCAAAACCCTCTTGGCACCACCCTTAATGCCTTCCTCCCTTAGTCTCTGATACATAGGTGATACTTCTTGACACTGCCAACCCCTCTACATATTCCTTGGATCCCATCCCTTCCTATCATATCCAGCAGATTTCCCCCATAAGGATTCTCCCCTTCCCCCACTTAGTCTTCAACTTCTCCCTACCTACTATTTTCCCTGCTGCCTACAAAAATGTTCAAGTCTCCCTCATCCTGAAAAAGAAAAAAATAACTGCTACCCATGATTCTATTATCTCTTCAAGTTATCATCCTAACTCTCTCCTTCCTTTTATAGCGAACCTCCTAGAAAACAGCTGTATGTACACATTGCCTCCATTTTCTTTCCTCTGATTCACTTCTCAACCCTTTGCAATTTCAGCCTCTTCACTCAACTGCAACTGCTGTCTGAAATCCCCAGTGATCACTTAACTGTCAAATGTGATGGCTTTTTCTTAATCCTCATCCCTCTGGAAGCTCTGCAGCACTTGACTCTGTTGACCACTGTCTCCTATATACTGTTCCATAGGTCATCTCAAACTCAGCATGTGTGAAACTGAATTCATGCCTTTCCTCTCAAATCTATCCTTTCTCTGAACTTAATTCTTCCAAGGGTTCCATGGTCATCCAAGTTCTCAACCTTGGAGTCAGCAAGACCTGAGTTTAAACCTGGCCAGAACACTTAGCAGCTCTGTGACTTTGGGCAAGTCACTTAACCTGTTTGCCTCAGCTTCCTCATCTATGGGGATAACAAGATAATCTACCTCCCAGAATTGTTATGAAGATCAAAGGAAATAATAATTGTAAAGTGCTTAGTGCAATGTCTGGCACTTTGTAGGTGCTTAATAAATACTTATTCAATCTAAAATCTAAATCTTCACTCTCTAAGTTGCCAAGTCTTGCTCCTAACTCCACAGCATCTCTCCTATCCATTCGCTTTTCTCTTCTCAGACAGCCATTATACTTTTGGAGGAATATATCACCTCTTGCCTGGGCTGTTATAATAGTTTAATTGGTCTCCCTAACTCGTCACTCCCCTCTCCAAAGAATCCTACACACAGCAGCCAACATTATTTTCTGAACATGTAGATCTCACAGTGTTATTCCCCTACTTCAGTAAACTCCAACTGATTGCTTTTGTCCATAGGATCAGATATGAGCTTTTCTGTTTGGCTTTTAAAGTCTTTCATAATCTGGACTCCACCTGCTTTTCCAAATTTATTAAAAATTTTGCAAAGTTCTTCGCAACTCTGATTGCACCAGATTGTTCTTGTTGCTATTCCTCATCCATGATGCTGTACCTCCCATCTGCTCAGCTCTGTACTGGTTATATATCTCCCAACACTGGACAGTGAGGTGGTACAGTGGATAGTGTGGCAGGCCTGGAGTCAAGAAGACTCATCTTCCTGAGTTCAAATCTGCCCTCAGACACTTACTAGCTGTGTGACCCTGGACAAGTCATTTAACCCTATTTGCCTCAGTTTCCTCATATATGAAATGAGCTGGAGAAGGAAATAGCAAACCATTCCAGTATCTTTGCCAAGAAAACTCCACATAGGATCATGAAGAGTCAGACACAACTGAGAAAACAAATGAACAACAATACCCCCCAAACCTGGAATGCATTCCCATGTTACACCTACTTATTAGAATTTCTTGTTTCCCTCCAAAACCTGCTCAAGTATCACTTTCTACATGAAATCTTTCTTGAGCTCCATAAGATGGTACTACCTTCTCCCTAAAAATATTATTTTTCATTTATTTTACATGAATGAATGAAAAACTTATGAAGCGCTTATTAGGTACAAAGCACTGTGCTAAGCATGGGAAGATATGAAGAGAAAAGCAAGACAACTCATGCTCCCAAAGAGCTCATATTCTAATGGGGAAAACACGGGGGATTTCAGAAGAAAGTCAGATGAAGAGGACCTTATGGTACAGTAATAGAGCAATGAATCTTTTTGACTCTCATTTCCATTGATAAAACCATACCCATTTCTGATATTGAACTATTTGACAGTGCTAAGGACTTTGTCAGGGAGAACTTTCTATTCCAGGACTTTAGTAGCTATGGCTGCTAAAGAGGAAGAGGTTCAACAATTGTAGAAGCAGTGTTAGGTCACATTTCCACAGGGGTTTTGTGTGTGTGTGTGTGTGTGTGTGTGTGTGTGTATGTGTGTGTATGCATCTATGTATGTGTGTTTATAGGTACATATGTATTGTGCGTGTATATATATATGCATATATACACACACATATATGTATGTGTATATATATATATGCATTTACTATACACACACACACACATACACACACACACATATATATATGTAGATATATAGATATAGTATCCCCTGATAAAATATAAGCTCCTTGAAGGCAGGGAGAGTTTCATTTTTGTCTTTGCATGCCTAGCACCTAGCATAGTGCTTGGCCCATTGTAGATGCTTAATAAATGCTTGTTGATTGATTGATAGAAATATGAGGCTTTGATATTATTATTTCCCTGACATAGTAATTCTCTAAACATGAGGTTGGCCACCAGGTGCTGAATTGTTTGGGTTACAGCAATGCACAGAACTGCCTCCTTAGGCAGCAGGGTTTATGACCTGACTCAGCCAAGGAAATACCCACATTGATGAAATCACTCATCTTTTGAAGAAGTAATTCTCTAATTATATACCTAGAATTACAAAGGTCTTTGAAGCTAATGTTTAGGTAGGTGGTTATGTTTGAACTGATTTTATATGAGAGACAGAGACCTATTTTGAAAGAATGAGTTTCAGAGACTAGTCAAATAAGGTGAAACTGAAGTATATATCTGATTCATCACAGTTTGTCCATACTAATTTTGTGTATATTGTGGTAGAAGCCTGGAAATGACTGGTCCCACTAGAAATATGATGGAAAAGTGATCTCATATAATTTAGACCAATCAAATGTCTTTCAATAGAATTAGCAAAGGATACAGCCTGAGGGGGAAAAACTGGAATATATTTTTTCACAGAAAATTAGCTTAATAGTTACTTGTTTTTACACCTAGCCAAGATGGCTACCTGAACCGGAAGGAGGTTGTACAACTCATATTACCTTCACCGGACAAACTGAAGTTTTTACCAGACCAAATAATGATTAAGAATTTCAATATAAGACAACAGTAAGAAACATCTTCCACCCAAAAACTGCATAGGAGGTCAGTCAAAAACTTAAGGGAAAGAGGAAAGGAGACCCACTAGTACCAGCACAGGGCAGCTTCCCAACATGACAAGAGATTGCCTGGGATAGTGTAGTGTGCAAGAATTTGTGGCTAGAGGCACCAAAAGAGGAAGTTCCCCTGACATCTCCAGAGTTTCCAGAAAGCCCATGGTAGACTTCTTGGAAGTGACAGGGAATAGCAACAAGTAGAACAGTGATCAGAACATAGCAGAATAATGCTCAATAACATACACCACAAGTCTGGGTGTCTCTAGCGGCCTGTCCTAGTTTGCTAGCGATGACCCTGAAGATCAACACTCAGAACCTCTAAGATTCAGGGGGGTAGAGGTCAGTGCAGAAAGACGGGCGACCATTGGCAAGATCAAATAGGGTTGACCACCTCATCCACAAATGCACTCAGGAGTGGAGCCTAGCCATGGCACAAAATCCCAATTCAGGAACTAAAGCTGTAAAGATAAGTAAATCAAAGGAAATACCCAATGGGATCAAAAATTGTTGCAAATCCAAAGATCCCCCAAAAGGAGAAAGATTAATTCTGTAACAAGTATAAACCAAGATTCAAAGAAAAAAATGGACTTCCCATAAGGACTGCATAAAAGAAATGAAGCATAGCATTAATTTTTTTTTAATTTTAATTTTAATTTTTTTTTATTTTTAGTTTACAACACTTGGTTCTACATAATTTTGAGTTCCAGATTTTCTCCCCTCCCTCCCCAAGATGGCATGGAATCCCATATAACTTCCCCATATAACTTCACATTGAATTAATTTACACACTAGTCAAGTTATGGAGAAGAATTGTGATCAATGAAATGAATCATGAGAAAGAAGGAACAGGACCCCCAAAAAAAAAAACCTAACCCAAAAACAAAAACAAAAGAGAGAAAAAGAAAAAAAAGGAGGGGGGGAAGGCTAGCATGAAGTGTGCCTCAATCTGCATTCATACTTCATAGTTCTTTCTCTGGATGTAGATAGCATTCTCCATTGTGAGTCCTTTGGAGTTGTCTTTGTACCTTGTGTTGCTGAGAAGAGCAAAGTCTGTCAGGGTTGGTCCTCACAGAATCCATATATCTGTGGTTGTGTATAATGTTCTCCTGGCTCTGCTCTGCTCACTCAGCCTTATGTCGTGTAGGTTTTTCCAGGTTGTTATGAAGTCCATATCATCCCCATTTCTTATAGCACAATAGTATTCCATTACCTTCATATACCACAGCTTGTTCAGCCATTCCCCAATTGATGGGCATCCCTTTGATTTCCAATTTTTAGCTACCCCAAAAAGAGCCGCTATAAATATTTTTGTACATATGGGTCCTTTTCCCGCTTGTGTGATCTCTTTGGGATACAACCCTAGAAGTGGTATTGCTGGGTCAAAGGGTATGAACATTTTTATAGCCCTTTGGGCATAGTTCCAAATTGCTCTCCAAAATGGCTGGATCAGTTCACAACTCCACCAGCAATGTAACAATGTTCCAATTTTCCCACATCCTCTCCAGCATTTATCATTTTCCTGTTTTGTTATTTTAGCCAATCTGACAGGAGAGATGTGGTATTTGTTTTGATTTGCATTTCTCTAATCAGTAGTGATTTCGAGCATTTTTTCATATACCTATAGATATCTTTAATTTCTTCCTCTGAAAACTGCCTGTTCATATCCTTTGACCATTTCTCAATTGGAGAGCATTAAAAAAATTAAAAACCCTGGAGGAAAGATTTGAAAGGATAATATATGGTTGGTTGGTTGGTTGGTTGGTTGTCCATCATAGAGGAGGATGAAAATGACATCACTATATTAGGTTCAAGGTACAGAATGTCTGACTATGGCCGATCAGACCAACACAAACTTGGAAAGTCTGTCGGGTACAAATCATCCACATGAGCATTTAAAGTGGAGATGTCTTTAAATTTTCACATCTCACATTTCTTTTAAGTTGCTGCAGTTTTCCTTTGCTCATGTAGAACACAATACCTTTTTGATGTGGGCACACCGTGCAGGGCAGTCCTTTGTCAGAGTCTCCCATGTCTCACAATCAATTTCAAAATTCTTCAGATCTCTCTTGAGTGTGTCCTTGTATTGCTTCTTCTGACCTCCATGTGACCACTTGTCTTATGTGAACTATCCATTAAAAAAAAGTCTTCTGGCAAATGGGCATTTGGCATTTGAACAAGATGGCCAGCCCATCAGAGCTATGTACTTTGCAGTAGATTTTGAATGCTTGGCAGTTTAGCTTGAGAAAGGACCTCAGTGTCTAATTCCTTATCTTGCCAGGCGATCTTCACAATCTTCCTAAGACAATTCAAATGGAAGCAATTCAGTTTCCTGGAATGGCACTAGTATACTGTCCATGTTTCACAGGCGTACAACAATGAGGTCAGCACAATGGCTCTATAGACCTTCAGTTTGGTAGGCAGCCTAATATTTCTTCTCTCCCACACTTTCTTTCAGAGCCTCCAAAATGCTGAGCTAGCTCTGGCTATGTATGTGTCAACCTCAATATCTTTGTGGACATCCCTGGAAAGTATATTGCCCAATGTAAGTGAACTTATCCATGGCATTCAAAGTTTTTCCATTTGCTGTGGTTCCATGTATAGATGGTGTGGTACTGGTTAGTGGAGAACCTCTGTTTTCTTAGTGTTCATTGTTATGCCAAAATTCATACCAGCAGCAGGGAATCCATACTTCTTTGCATCTCAGCCTCAGAGGTTTCATTGAGTGCACAATGTATAGTTTAGAAAAGAAAGTGCCGAAGTAGTGGACACTTCAAAAATTAGGATAGAGGAAAGAAAAAATAATTCCATGAGACACTAAGAAAGATTAGAAAAGAATAAAAAAAATGATTAGTGAAAACTGTGCATTCTGAACAGGGGTTAAAGTAAAACTACAAAGAATCTACCAAACAACTCCCGAAACCCCAAAAGGAAAAGTTCCACAAGATGTGGTATCATATACTATAGATGAAAGGAGACCTTGTAATACAAAATTCCAATAGGCAGAAGAGATAAACTTACAACCAAAAATAACTTACCCTGCAAAGCAGATTATAAGACTAGATGGCGGAGGAAGGGATAGGCAGGAATAGAACTTTAATTCAATAGAGGACTTTGAACTTTTTCTGATGAAAAGATCAGAATTGTACTAACATGTGAGTCAAATGAAATTCAGAAAGTTAAAAAGAATTAAAACATAGATAATGTTAATGTGGTTTTCTAAGTCAATATGTGGCATGAAGGGATTTTTATGTATGGTTCAGTGGCTCCAGTTTCTATTTGAATTTGATACAGCTGCCCTAGACAATAGGAATATCAGAAATGTAAACAAATACAGCAACCAGGGATGGGACAAGTAATGAAAAAAAATTACCCTAGTAATGAAAAAAAAAGAGAAAAACTTGAAAGAGAAAGAGATGTTTGAGGTTAAAATACACGCACAAAATAATAACAACAACAATAAATACCATAATAAAAAGGAACCATTAAGGAATTTCATTCTTTTTTTCCTCTCATTTTTTCAAATTTAATTTTTTATTATAAATTTAGATACTAAAATAAATACACAATGAGAAAAGAAAAAGAAACATTATAAACCTAAATATTAAAACTTAAATACAATATGCATCTATGGAAGACTGTACTAAACTTATTTGTCATGTTTCTCTGAGGATGGATAACCTCTTCCTTCATAAGTCTGAGTCTTTCCATATTTTTCTAAGTCCACCAACTCATCATTTCCTACACCACAGCAATATTCCAACCTTAAACTATCTAGTTATTTTTAAAAGTCTAAAACAATATTGGTTAGCATGGCTGACATATAGTGTAGTTTCCCTATTTTTCTTTTTTGATTAAATCTATTTTAGCTTTAATTTGGTCTGAGATCATGATTACTATTCCTGCTTTTTTTTTCCCCTAATAAATTCTGCTCCTGATCTTTATTTTATGTTTGTGTGTATCTCTTATTTCCTATCCCTTAGGCTTCCTCTACTTTACTTCTACCCACTACCTTCCCCTCCTATTACTTAACTTACTCCCCTCCAAGGATCCCTCCCTTATCCTCCCATTCCGTTAATATAAACTCTTCTATACCCTCCCCTTATCCTATTCCCTCTAAAAATCCCTTCTTTATCCTCTCCCCTATCCCTATCCTCTTAGTCTTTTATTTCCTTCTGAATTTAGAAAACTTTTATACCCTTGTAAATATATATGTATTGTTCCCTCTTAAACCCATTCCCGATAAAAATAAGGTTCCAGAACTACCAGCCCTTCTCCCCCATCTAATTCCTCTGTGTCAATTCTTCTTCTCATACTTCATTTGTATAACATAATTACTCTTTTTCTTTTTTAATAAATGTTTTTACTCAGGTCTACCCCAATCTCTCTTTTGAACGACCTAATTATTAGTAACAATCTTAGCCATATGTTTTATATTCCCTCATATAAAAAGCAAACAGTCTGTCCTTATTGAGTCCCTTGTAATTAGTCTTTGATATGTACCTTATATTTCTCTTGGATCTTACATGTCAAATCTGTTAAGTTCAGAGTTGTTGGTTTTTTTTTTTAACAAAATCCTGAAAGTCTGGCAATTCATTAAGTGTCCATTTCTTTTCATTCAGGATAATGCTTAGCTTTGCTGGGTAGGATATTTTCAGCCACAACCGCAATTCTTTTGTTCTTTGATATAGTGTTTCAAGACTTGCAGTCTTTTAGTGTCACCCCTGCTAGGTCTTATGTGATTCTAATTGTGACACTGTCACATTTAAATTGTTTTTCTTTTGTAGCTTGTAATATTTTCTCCTTAAGCTGGGTGTTTCAGAATTTGACTATAATATTCCTGTAGGTTTTCCTCATAAGATCTCTTTCAGGTGGTGATTGGTAGATTTTTCTATTTCTACTTCCCCCTCTTGTTCTAATGCTTCAGTACAATTTTCTTCAATCATTTCTTGTATTATTGTATGAAGATTCTTTTTTTGATTGTAGCTTTCAGGTAGTCTGATTATTCTTATATTTTCTCTTCTTGATATGTTCACCAGATCAATTTTTTTCTTATGAGATGTTTCACATTGTCTTCTATTTCTTCATTCTTTATATCTTGTCTTATTTCTTCTTGTTCTCTTATGACTTCACTGTATTCCCTTTGCCCAATTCTAATTTTCAAAAAGTCATTTTTTTCCTTAAGATTCTGAATCTCCTTTTCTAATTGGTTGACTTTCTTTTCATAATCTTGTTTTTCTTGAATTGTTCTTATTTTTTAATTTTTTTCCTAGATCTCATCTGATTTTTAAAGTCTTTTTAAGGTCTTCTATGAATTTTTTTGGACAGGTGACCATTTGGCATTACTCTTTGGGGTAGGAGAAGCTTTTTTTTTTGCTTCAGTATTTTCCTCTAAAGATGAACCCCAGTCTTCTCTATTCCTATAGTAACATTCTATGGTTGGATTCTTTCTCCTTTGCCTGCTCATTTTTTTTAATCATTTGTAGGAGCTTATTTTTTGTAATCACCTCTAGCCCTGGGGTGTGGAGGATGGTGCCTCTGGCCTCAGATCTCCTTCCATTTCTCCCTTCTGACCTGGAACCAAAACCAAGAACTCTGCCCTTCTGTCCACAGCCAGCAGTGTCCCCACCCATTGCTTCTGGGCTCACCAGGCATGTGCTGGTCCCTTCTCACCCAGAGCACAGCTCAGCTGAGTCTGGCATCCCTTATCATCAGAGGTTTCCTCAATCTTCCCTGGCTCAAACACCCAGCTCCCCACACTGTCTGGGAAATGAAAGTTTTTGTGGCTGGGACCAAGGCTACCTCCCAATCCAGCAAGAACAGGACTTTGCTGGTTCATTGGAACTAGCCTGGAGGTGTTTACTCTTCACAGGGACCAAACTTCAGTCCTGGGATTGTTTTTTTTAAATCTTTTCCTGGTTGTCCCTGGAGGACCACTGTTCTGCCCCAACCCTTGTTTATTTTTACCACTCATTGTTCACCCAGAGAAGCTATTTTGTCTTGTTTGTGGGGGAGATCAGGAGAGCTTGGAATTTTCTGACCTACTCTGGATCTTCCCAGAATCCTCTCTAAGGAATTTCATTCTTAAAGGAGACAAAGCGTAACAACAATGTTACTTGCATTTCCTTCCTACTGTGGCTAAGGCCAATAACACCAGCACAAAGAAGGGCTGCTAGCACAGGTTCTTTGATTTGCTTTTCTAAGAAAAGCAATTTGAAGAGGCTTACAGTCTCACTTCAATTAAACATACACATATCATTCACTTAGTTCAGGGGAAAAAGTCAGCACCCTGAACTTCAGACCAAATACCAACAGAAATTACAAACAGAGAAAATATAAACAGATCAACAGACAGGCTTTTGTCTGACCATAGCAATACATGAATAGTTACCACAGAGAGAAGCCCCAACATCAGAGTTTTCAAAGTGGGGGTGGTGCTCCTTGATGGCTACCCAGAGTCTCTACACCAACAATCTTCCAATGAATGTGCCCCCAAAACAAAACACCAACCTCAGAGCATGTATACACTTATCAGGGCCCTGGGGCTTAGTACCTACATAGCAAAAGGGTGTGGGGCATGGGACTCGGGGCTTTCTTGTTTCTTAAGCAAGTCATCAAAGACTCTTGATTCAAACAAAGACTCTTGATTCAAAGAAAGGACTCAATCAAAGGCACTTGATTGCCTTAGTGCAGAGAAGCACTCCAGAACAAAAGACAACAAAAAGTCCACTTTGCTTGCCATTTGTAAAGGCAATCAGTAAATGAGAAGATTTTCCCCAACCATTTGAATAGACTTCAGCAGGGGACTTTCAGGGTCCTAGGGGAAGTGGCTAAGACCGGAGCCAATGGTAGGCGCCTGAGTTCTGGTTGCTCAGATGACGTTCTAGCCGACAGGATGATGTCTGGCGACCATATATAAAGGAGAGAACACAGCTTGGAGACTGAGACTTAGTGGAGGGAGAAGAAGAAGAAGAAGTGGAAGCAGCAGCGGCAGCGGGCACTACTAAAAGCAGGACCGACCCTCATGCTGACTGGAGAGTGAGTACTGAGCAAGGGCTTGAAGCCAGTGGGTAATCTTCTTACTAGAGGGCCCTAACATTGGGGAGAAGCACCAGTATGTCTTGGCTTGCTGCCATAATATTTTTTCTGTAACCTCCTGGTCACTATTGTGAGATGGGCATATTGGTTTTGGAAGGTTCTTGCCAGGAAATCGAATTGGGGACACTGGTCTGTGGGTCTGCTATTTTAGAGCTTCAATAAATGCTTTAACTCCTCTGCCTTCTACTTCGAGAATTCCTTATATCCTGTGATTCTGGACCATTCAGGCATATTCATGATTTTCTTTGAAATCATGAATTCTGCCTTAATGATATACCATTACATCTGAAAGGTAAGACTCATCAAAGGTACTTGACTGCCTTAGTGCTGAAAAGCACTCCTAAAGAAAAAACAAAGGCAAAAAGTCCCACCCTGCTTGCCACCACACAAGGGTAAAAGCAGAAACTTAAATGGAAGGGATGACAGAGGAATAAACCTGAACATCATGGACTAAATCTTGCAACATTCTGCCTACAGACGAATCAATGTTTTCTGTGGGACTTGATTACACAGCTAGTAAATATTAAATGTTCAAGGCCAGATTTGAACTCAGGTCCTCCTGACTCTAGGGCCAGTGCTCTATCCACTACATCACCTAGCTGCCCCAAAATGTTGTCTTTAAAAAATAAGAGAAAGCAAAAAAACAATCAAATTAAGAAAAAAACCCACAAAGTTAGGGACAAATACAGGAAAATATAAACCTAACTTCCAGAACTCTAAATGTGAATGGATTAAACAATCCAATAAAATTGAAGAGAATAACAGATTGAATAAGGAATTGGATAACAAAACAAAACCCTACAATATTGCTTAACAGGAAACACACAAAAAAACCTAAGAATGAAAATGCATTTTTTAAAAAAGCATTAACGAAAATGAGGGACTGAAACAAAATTTACCATGAATCAGGTAAATCCAAAAAAGCAGGAATTGTAATTATGCTATCAGACAAAGTAAAAACAAAAAACCACAACATAAAAAGAGATAAATTACTATCAAAGGAAAACATTAATACTAATAACATACTCTGCCTTTTTGGTTCAAGTGTTCCAGAAACTATTTTATTTATTATATGTCCAAGCCATTTCTGGCTTGGAAAGATGTGCAAACTGGCTTAGTCTTCTGTGTCCTCTGTGTGCTTGGGACTCTCTGTCCCAAGAAGACCTCTGGCAACATCTACATGAATCGAAAAAAAGGAAAAGACCACAACACACCAAAATACAATCTTGGGTTAACACTTCAAAACAAGTCTCCACCCAGTTCCCTCCTGGACCACCCCTCCTTACCAGGATGTTTACCTCTCTTAGATATTAAGGATACTTAGGTTCTAGTCAAGTTGTGTTAATCAGACAGCTGCAGATTTAGAACAAAAAGATTATCCCCTAGCAAGAAGTTGTTAAAGACTTGTTTAAAAGTCCCAAGCATGGCATCTACTTTCTACCTTCTTTCCCAATTTTAGATCCTATGGTAAGATAGCATCTTGGTCCCATTCTTAGAGACCATGGTTAAATCCTATTATCTTACTGTAACATGCATGTCTATATAACTGATTTACTGTTGCTTATGCTAACTAGTGGGATGGAAGCACTAATTAGACTTATAATTCTCAATGCATACAACTTTATTAATCAAAGCATGAAAATAATACTCTCTCTAAGAACCAATCTTAGAAGTTCTGATAAACTTCTTTCACACCTTTCTGGACAAGATTTCCTTTTTGTCTAACTGCAGGCCACATGTGTTTTCTTCAGAGATGGTCATCTGGCAAGTCTCCATCAATCAGCACTGCTCTCAAGTAAATATAGCCTGCTTGAGTCCCAAGTATGGAGAATGCAGGAGCCAATCCTAGGAACATACTGATGGATCAGGTCTCAGATGTGTTTTGGTACTTTTAGCTACGAGTGTTCCTAAGTTGTTTACCATTTAACTTGACTGGTAATTTACTTCAAAAACTGGTAGTTTTTTCATTGGTGGTCTGTCTTATTAGATGTGTTTACCAGCTTAAGAATGCACACATGTTTACTAGTTCTTATCTTTTTATTGAAAGAGAACTTACAGAAAAATAGCTCAGTCACAAAATGGAGGCTGAAAACAGAATCAGCTGATAAGCTTATTCCTGTTATCTTATTAAGGAATTAAAACGTACTCACTCCAACTTACAAAATACAGTAGTGTTATAAACGACAATATGGTTAACAATTGCAACGATTTGTATATAGAATATTACAGACATTCCATATGCCAGGATGCACCTTGAACTAAAAGCCTTCCTAAAGAATATATTTCCAGCCACAGAAATAGGAAATGGCAAGTAAAGGTAAATAAATGCAATTGGCTATTTCAATGTAGTGAAATATTTCACATTCTCACTTAAACCTTTTGCAGTTTTTTTTTTCCAGAAAGACATTTATTGGGAATTAATGTAGTCTTTTATCTTAGAGATCACAGACACACTATCACAAGATACAGGGTTTTTTGCTCCTGGATAGCTTATTCTCTTCTCTGGCTAGGGGAAAAGTTACTAGCACAATCACCCCATCCTTTTGTTTTGAACTCCATAGAAACAAAAGCTCATTTGTGGTATAACATGTGAACTTAATATTGAAAATCCTGACTTTCAGAGCCTTTTTGGTCGTTAATAGTGTTCAGGGTTCAAAAGTCTTTCAACAATTTTCCTTATAGTCACGAGGGTAAATCTGCTTATATAGTCTCCACTTTAGAGACTAAACCTCATTTTATCCTAAAAAATATATCTATTATGAGAAACGTTCTTCATTATAGCACTTAGTCATTTGGATAGAATCAGCTAATATAATAACAAAAGGAAAAAAGATCCACCATATATTCTGTTCTGTCTTAATAACTAGTAATTATATAGTGCTTGTAAGATTTGTAAAGCGCTTGATCCTCACAATAATTCCGTGAAGTAGATGCTATTAATATCCCTCACAGATAAGGAAACTGAGTCTGAGAGTCGTTAAGGAAATTGATCAGGCTCACACAGCAAGTAACTGTGGCAGAATTTGAACTCAAGACTCTCCAACTCAAAGTGCATTGCTCTATCTACTGGCAACCAAGTCACCTCTTCATATCTGTCTGGTTTCCCAGAATAATGTGTCTGGCAGATGAGGTCAGTACAATAATATTTACAAGCACAATGATAATATTGAGCTACAAAAGACAAATTTTGAACCAATCTTTTTTTTTTGTTGCTGTTACATTTTGACTCCGAGTTGTCTCTCTCCCTTCCTTTATCTCTCCCTCCCAAACCAGCATTAGAGAAGGCCAACATTTGATATAGATAGATATGTGGAACAATACAATACATACTTCCATATATCGGTTCTTTCTCTGGAGGTAGATAGCATTTTCCTTCATAAGTCTCTCATACTTGATTTAAATGTCCAAATTACTCAGAATAGCTTAGTCGTTCATAGTTACCCTTTGAACAATATTGCTGTTACTGTGTACAGCATTCTTTTGGTTTTGCTCATTTCACTCCGCATTATTTCATGCAAGAGTTTGTGGTTTTTCTAAAATCAACTGCTCATCATTTCTTACAGCATATAATGGTGTTATAAGGCAATATACAATCACGTACCATAATTTATTCGGTCATTCCCCAAATGATGGGCATCCCTTTAATTTGCAGTTCTTTGTTATCACAAAGAGAGATGCTGTAAATATCTTAGAACACATAGATTCTTCTCCTCGTTCCCTGATCACCTTGGTATTACTGGGTCAAAGTTTTATAGCTCTTTAGGCATAATTCCAAATTGCTCTTCAAAATGGTTGGATCAATTCACAATTCCACCAACAGTGTATTAGTATCTCAATTTTTCCACATCCCTTCCAACATTTGTCACTTTCCCCTTCTCTAATTTTAGCCAATAAGATAGGTGTGAGACTGTAACTCAGAGTTTTTTTAACTTGCATTTCTCTAATCAATGATGATTTAGAGCATTTTTTATATGACTACATATATAGCTTTAATTTCTTCATTGGAAAACTGCCTCTTCAGAGTCTTTGACCATTTATTAATTGGGGAATGATATATATTCTTATAAATTTGACTCAGTTTTCTGTATATTTGAGATATGAGGTCTATATCAGAGAAATTGTCTATAAAAACTTTTCCCCAATTTTCTGCTTTCCTTATGCCAACCTGAATTAAAGAAAAGACCACCAACATAGCAAAAATTGTGATGTTTAGTTGAGGCAAGGTCGTTGCAGCTGCTGCCATGCAGCAGCAAGTGCTGGGGTGCCTGAGGAGGGGGTTAAGCACAGGGTTCTTATGGAATACCATGGCAGAGGGAAGGGGGTACAATTCTTGGAAATGTAAAGGAAAATCATGGAAAAAAGGAAACCAACTACAGATACAGGGGGTTAGTACATTCCACAGTTTTATAGGGTAAGTTGTTTCACATAACAACTGAAAGTCCATAGAGAAAGCTTGGGAATCTCTGGAAGGAAGAGTTGTGTATTTACAAACAGTCAGAGGTTAGTGGGGGGAGGAAGGGCAGCGGCACCTGGTCAACCTCAGGCAATCCATGGACCTAGGAACAGGGACAATGTCAGCTTCAGTCAGCTCATAGCAAAGTCAGCAGTAGTTAGCTCATAATTAGCTGGGTTCAACATTTCCTCCATTTGGTCAAGACAAATTCTGGAGTTTCATTGCTGACCAAAGGAAGTGTCTAGGAGTTCAGTGAGCTGCTTGGACCATGTCAGGTTGGGCCCCTTGATTCTGAAGGCAGAGGATAACCTAAGGCAACACTTAAAAAGGAGGTTTGAGTGACAGCCAGAGCCAGAGGTAGTTGGTGTAAAATGTCAATGGGCACAAAAATGAATTTCCCCAAAAGATAGTAATGGGGTACGTGAAACTAGATATCACACTCCCAAAGACCACTGCTCTCAAATCCTCTTTAAACCCTTATGTATTTTGTTTGCATTTCAGAACATGTTCCATATACAAATGTTGATCCAATATTAAATAATGAATCTAAATAAAATTGGATGTCTCTTTGAAGAACCACAAGATAAATCATAAGTCACTCTTTGCTAAGATAACAAATTGTGCTGGAATTCTTTTAACACAGAATAAAAAATATTTCTGATTTAACCTCACTAAATAATGGATTTATACCTTGGCCTCACAAACAACTTCATTGTTGTTCAATTATTTCCACAATAATCCTAAAATATTTTAAGGATTGGATCATAATTTCAGGTTAAATAGCAAAGGTCTTCCATGTACCTTATTGTAGTAACTCAGATGTGCTCCAGCATTAGCCTCAGAATAATATCAGTTACAATCACATAAGACTTTAACCTCAAATAGCAAGCTTCTCTAATTATGCTTAGGATGAGCCATAAACTACTCTAATGTTGTTATAACAATATTAGTTTATTAATAAAAAGCACCAGGCCTTTAAATTTTGCTAAGGGAAGGAGACCATATGCAAAGAAGAACAATGGGGTCAGGCTCTATAGTTGGCATGGAGACGTGCTGCAGGAAATCCAATGGACAATGTAACAAGGAACAAGTAATATGGGATACTTGGCCCTCATCTGGTATCTTGGGGGAGGATCTACTATTGATGATATCTGCTGTTTTTTCCATGTCAGATAGAGTTTGAAATCACCAATAGTGGGCCAGACTGTCCACTCAGGGGTTGGGGGCCCTCTTTAGATGAGACAGATGTATCCAGCTGTCAACTCTCCAGCTTTGCTGAGGTCTTGGTGGGGTCTTTTCCACCTGGGCTGCAGGGGTGTCCTTGCATGGGTATCTTTCCCAATAGACCTAGTTTCCAGGTTCCAGCTGCAAAGGAGACTGGTCCAGGCTGGGTCTTTAGAAAATGACTGAGAACCAAGATGGTTAAGGTCTTAAAAGTTTTGAGTGAGTCCTGTGCAGTAGGACAGAAGGGAAGTCTTGGTGGTGAGGGAATTCCCATGGGGCAGAAGGAAGAGCATCAGGCACCCAGTGACAATCTTAAAGGGTGAAAGGAAAAAACTTTCCAAAAGGAGTCTTCCTAAGGTTCAGAAGGACTAAGGAAAAGGCACTGAAAATGTCCAGGTAAATCTGGGAATCTGGGAAATCTGTCCTTTAAGGAATTAGAAAAATTCTACTGTACATTAAGTAGGCTCTGGTCTGGCACACTTTTTTCCCCCAGCTCTTTACATTTTCCTTGAAAATATTTGATCAACATGGAATGATTTGGCAACACTGCTGTTATTATATGAACTTAAAAAAGCATCACATGCTATCTAAATGATCATGAAAAGCAGCAAGATGTACATATAATCTCTCAGGGTGGCAAATCTATAACCAAATTCTCAAAAAAGTAACAGTGGAATTATTTGTGGGGCTCTTCAGGTTTAAATAAGGTTTCATGTGACATCCTTTCAGTCCTTTTGGTAATGTACCTTAGAACAACTACAAGGGGATGGCCTTTAAATCATTTGCCATTGGTGCATACGGTAGCGAAGAAAATTAATCTCATTAGTCATCTTGATTCAATTAAATGTATAATATGCTTTTAGGAACATCTTTTTGCATTTTCATTAGAAATTAAGTGTAAGTGGGGCAGCTAGGTGGCACAGTGAATAGAGTACCAGCTCTGGAATCAGGAGGACCTGAGTTCAAATCTGGCCTCAGATACTGGACACTTACTAGCTATGTGACCTTGGGCAAGTCACTTAATCCTAATTGCCTTGCCTTCCCCCCTCCAAAAAAAAGAAATTAATTGTAAGAGTAATTATACCTCTTAGGAAAGAAAAAATCAAGATATAAACTACCTCATTAAGGTTGGATCTGACATAAGCTACACTTGATATGAAAATGCAGTGTGCCTAAATATACGATAATAGCGACATAGTTAAGACAACATTTAAAAACTAGATAGATGCTAAGCTGCAAAAGAAACAAAAGCTAAAAACAGAACACAGATTACCAAAGTTTGTAAACCTGGCAATGAGACAAAATAATATTAATGGAAGGAAAAGGGTTAAAATAGTATAAGTGTGATTCAAAACAAAAACAACAGATAGTAATAAAACAAATTCTAGTTGAATATCCCATTATGGGACAATCTTTCTACACATACTTTTCTGTCATTCTAAGAACCCAAGATACTTAGTTTGTAATACTCTTCTAGCCTATTACTTTAGAAATTTTCTTTTAATAAGAGATATTATGTTCTACCAAAGTGCTTTCTCAAGCATATATCAATGAAAAAGTATCAAATAAATACACAAAGCCATAATAACATTTGAATACTAAAAGCATGAAAAGTTGAAATGTCTATGAAGCTTACAAAAAGGACAGTACATTTTGTTTTTAATTACCTCACCATTTTTAGTGTATGTAATACTTCAATAGCACGCAATAATTAAATTGGAAGGATGTGCTGATTTTGTCACAGAGTCACTTGATTCATTTCAATAAAATTCAAAGTATGCTTTTAAAAATGTTTCTAATCCTAAGCAGATTCAATATTCTCCCTTGATTGGAAACAGCTCAGACAACAAAGTTCCAGGTTACTATAAGAAACCTGTTTACTCTCAACACAATGAACACCAGTGGAAAAAGCTAGACAAAAAGAAAAAAAACAGTTTATTTAAAATACTTTCAACAATATCAATAGTCATATCAACTTCTAGAATGCTTATTTACCTCAAAGTATTAAACTACATGTAAAATTCATTTACCAAGAAGCCTTGTTTGTTGACTTCCTTGGGAGATCTCTCTGCATAAATATCTGACAAGCTTCTTTCATTCTCTCAGTTCAATTCAGATCATTCCTTGTACAATTTCACAATTTTCACATACACACAAATTGTCTTATAAACTACTCCTATACTATAAACTTTGTCATGTCAGCCCCAGGGAAGAGGAAACTTCCCGCAGCCAGACACCCCCTCCCCCACATGTCAGGAAACCGAAGGCCACAACAAATAAAGCCAGTAACTAGGCTCACAATTCCCAGAACAAGAAACCTGGGACAGAGCTCCCTGAGCCCCAAAAGGAGAAATCCACTGTAAAGCCGGGGAAAAGCTAACCAACATGAAGAAGGACACAAAAAACCCGAGGACCATCGATTCTTTTTATGGAGACAGAGAAGATCAAAATACCAATTCAGAAGAGGACAGCATTGACACTATACCCATATCTGATACCTCAAAAGGAAATGTGAATTGGTCTCAAGCCCAAAAAGCATTTCTGGAAGAGCTAAAGGAGAATTTTAAAACCCAAATTAGGGAGGTGAAAGATAAAACGGAAAAAAACCCCACTGATGAAATCAAATCTTTAAAAAGTAAAATGGCAAAATGGCTAAGGAGATTCAGAATCTAAATAGAGAAAATGACACCCTGAAAGGTAAAATCGACCAACTGGAAAAACAAAATGAAGACAGCAATTCATTAAAAATTAGAATTGAGCGAGTGGAAGCTAATGACTCTATGAGGCATCAAGAAGTAGTCAAACAAAATGTAAAGAATGAAAAAATAGAAGAAAACATGAAATATCTGATTGGAAAAACAGCTGACTTGGAAAATAGATCCAGGAAAGACAATTTAAGAATTATTGATCTACCAGAAAGCGACAATGAAAAAAAGAGCCTGGACAGTATCTTTGAGGAAATTATCAAAGATAACTGCCCAGAGGTCCTAGAACCAGAGGGGAAAATAGTCATTAAAAGAAACCACCAATCACCCCCTGAAAGAGATCCCAAATTGAAAACTCCAAGAAATATTACAGCCAAATTTCAGAATTTTCAAGTCAAGAAGAAAATACTGCAAGCAGCCAAAAAGAAAAAATTCAAATATTGTGGAACTACAGTCAGGATCATGCAGGATCTTTTAGCTTCTACCTTAAATGACAGGAGAAATTGGATTATGATATTCCAAAGGGCAAAGGAACTTGGACTACAACCAAGGATCAACTACCCAGAAAAATTGAGCATAATTTTTCAGGCAAGGAGATGGACATTCAGTGAAATAAGGGAATTCCAGACCTTCCTGATGAAAAGGCCAGAACTCAATGGAAAATTTGATCTTCAAATACAAAACTCAAGAGAGACATAAAAAAGTAAACAGGGGGAAAACCTCCACAAACCTTGTTAATCAATAAGGGTAATTTGTTTATATCCTTATAGAGGATTATATTGTTTTATATATGTTATATATGTGTATATATATACATATATATATATATACATGTCAATCTTTAGAATAGTACAATTATTATGACAATTGAAAGGGATATACATAGACTGTGGTGTCAGTTTAAATAACTCATATAATGATAAAAACATAATTAAGAGATATAAAGGGAGGGTTCTGGGAGAAGAGGTAAGGAGGTAGTAGAAAAGGGTAAATTACATCACATGAAGAGGCACAAAACATATTATAGTAGAAGGAAAGAAGGGAGGGGGAAGAGTAGTATATGAGCTTTACTCTCATCGGATTTGGTTCAAGAAGAGAATAACATACTCTGTTAAGTATAGAAATCAAACTTGTCCTAGAGGTAGTAGGAGGGGAAAGGGGAAAGAAAAGGGGAAGTGGTCAGAAGGGAGGGAAGAAGTAGCAAGGTGAAAAGGGTAAGATAAGGGAGGGAAATCAAGAGGGAAGATAAATTGAGGAAGGCAGTGGTCAAAAGCAAAACTTTTGAGGAGTGGAAGGGACGAGGGAGAAATAAAAGCATAAACAGGGGGAGGGAAACAGGATGGAGAAAAAGATACAGCTTGTAATCATAACTGTGAATGTGAATGGGATGAACTCTCCCATAAAATGGAGGGGGATAGAAGAATGGATTAAAAACCATAATCCTACAATATGTTGTTTACAAGAAACACATTTGAAACAGGGGGATACACACAGGGTAAAAGTAAAAGGATAGAATAGAATATATTGTGCTTCAGCTAAAGTAAAAAAAAAAAAAGCAGGAATAGCAATCCTAATCTCAGACAAAGCAAAAGCAAACATAGATCTAATTAAAAGAGGTGAGGAAGGACACTATATCCTGCTAAAAGGCACCATAGACAATGAAGCAATATTATTATTTAACATATATGCATCAAGTGGTATAGCATGCAAACTCTTACAGGAGAAGTTAAGGGAGTTGCGGGAAGAAATAGACAACAAAACGATACTCGTGGGGGACCTCAACCTCCCCCTCTCTGAACTTGATAAATCTAACCTCAAAATAAACAAGAAAGAAGTTAAGGAGGTGAACAGAATTTTAGAAAAGGCAGATATGACAGACCTCTAGAGAAAACTGAATTGGAGACAAAAAGGAATATACTTTTTTCTCAGTGGTACATGGCACATACTCAAAAATTGACCATGTACTAGGGAATAAAAACCTCACAATCCAGTGCAGAAAGGCAGAAATAGTGAATGCATCCTTTCCAGATCATGACACAACAAAAATTATTTGTAATAAAGGACCATGGAAAGATAAACTAAAAATTAATTGAAAACTAAATAATTGAATCCTAAAGAATGAGTGGGCCAAAGAACAAATCATGGAAACAACTAATAACTTCATTCTAGAGAATGACAATAATGAAACAACATACCAAAACTAATGGGATGCCACAAAAGCAGTTCTTAGGGGAAGTTTTATATCTCTAAATGCTTACATGAATAAAATAGATAAAAAGGAGATCAATGAAATTGATCAATTGAGACTCAACTGAAAAAGCTAGAAAAAGAACAAATTGAAAATCCCCAATTAGATACCAAATTAGAAATATTGAAAATCAAAGGAGAGATTAATAAAATTGAAAATCAGGAAATTATTGAACTAATAAATAAAACTAAGAGCTGATTTTATGAAAAAAACAATAAAATTCACAAACTCTTGGTCAATTTGATTAAAAAAAAGAAAGAAGAAAACCAAATTACCAGTATCAGAAATGAAAAGGGTGAATTCGCCTTCAATGAAGAGGAAATTAAAACAATAATCAGGAATTATTTTGTCTAATTGTATGCCCATAAATTTGATAACCTTAGGGAAATGGATGAATATTTACAAAAATACAAATTGACCAGGTTAACAGAAGAGGAAGTAAATTACCTAAATAACCGCATCTCAGAAAAAGAAATTCAGCAAGCCATCAAAGAACTGTCTAGGAAAAAAAGTCTCCAGGGCCACATGGTTTTACAGGTGAATTTTATCAAACATTTAAAGAACAATTAATTCCCATACTTTATAGACTATTTGGGAAAATAGGCAAAGGAGTACTACCAAATTCTTTTTATGACACAAATATGGTACTAATGCCTAAATCAGGAAGAGTCAAAAGAGAGAAAGAAAATTATGGCTCAATTTTACTAATGAATATTGGTGCAAAAAATTTAAATAAAATATTAGCAAAAAGATTGCAGCAACTTCTCAGGAGAATAACACACTACAACCAGGTAGGATTTATTCTAGGAATGCATGGCTGGTTCAATATTAGGAAAACTATCAGCACAATTGATCATATCAATCACAAAACTAGCAGAAACCATATGATTATCTCAACAGATGCAGAAAAAGCTTTTAACAAAATACAACACCCATTCCTATTAAAAACACTAGAAAGCATAGGAATAAATGGAGTCTTCCTTAAAATTATAAATAGCATCTACCTAAAACCATCAGCAAGCATTATATGTAATGGGGATAAGCTAGATGCATTCCCAATAAGATCCAGGGTGAAACAAGGATGTCCATTATCACCCCTATTATTCAATTTGGTACTAGAAATGTTAGCTTTAGCATTAAGAGAAGAAAAAGAAATTGAAGGAATTAGAATAGGCAAAGAAGAAACTAAAATATCACTTTTTGCAGATGATATGATGATTTACTTAAAGAATCCTAGAGATTCAAGTAAAAAACTACTTGAAATAATAAACAACTTTAGCAAAGTTGTAGGATATAAAATAAAACCACATAAACCCTCGGCATTCCTAAATATTACTAACGAAGTCTGACAGTGAGTGATAGAAGGAGAAATTCCATTTAAAGTTACTGTAGAAACTACAAAATATTTGGGAGTCTACCTGCCAAGACAAACCCAGGGCCTATATGAACACAATTACGAAACACTTTTCAAACAGATAAAGCCAGAGCTAAATAAATGGAATACCATCAGTTGCTCATGGTTAGGCCAAGCTAATATAATAAAAATGACAATTTTACCTAAATTAATTTTCTTATTCAGTGCCATACCAATCGAATTACCAAAAAATTATTTTACAGAGCTGGATAAAATAATAACAAAATTCATCTGGAAGAACGAAAGGTCCAGAATATCAAGGGAATTAATGAAAAGAAATGCTAGGGAAGGTGGTCTAACCGTATCAGATATTAAACTGTACTATAAAGGAGCAGTCATCAAAACTACTTGGTACTGGCTAAGAGAGAGAGTGGTGGATCAGTGGAATAGGTTAGGTACACAAGATGCAGAAGTCAACAAATATAGCAATCTTCTCTTTGATAAAACCAAAGAATCTGGCTTCTGGGCTAAGAATTCACTATTCCACAAAAACTGCTGGGAAAATTGGAAAATGGTACAGCAGAAACTGGACATAGACCAATATCTTATACCGTATACCAAAATAAAGTCAAAATGAGTTCATGATTTAGGAATAAAGGCTGATACTTATAAGCAATTTGGGAGAGCAGGGAATAGTTTACCTATCAGATCTATGGGAAAGGGAAGAATTCATGACCTAATGAGAGACAGAGAGCATTACAAAATGCAAAATGGATAATTTTCATTATGTTAAACTGAAAAGTTTTTGTATAAACAAAGCTAATGCAACAAAGATTAGGAAGGAAATTGGAAGAAAATTGGGAGTAAATCTTTACAACTAGTGTCTCTGATAAAGGCCTCATATCTAAAATATACAGGGAATCGAGCCAAATTTATAGGAATAAAAGCCATTTCCCAATCAAGAAATGGTCAAAGGATATGAACAGGCAGTTTTCAGAGGAAGAAATTAAAGATATCTATGGACACATGAAAAAAATGCTCTAAATCACTATTGATTAGAGAAATGCAAATCAAAACAACTCTTAGGTACCACATCTCTCCTGTCAGATTGGCTAATATGACAAAACAGGAAAATGATAAATGCTGGAGAGGATGCGGGAAAATTGGAACATTAATACATTGCTGGTGGAGTTGTGAACAGATCCAGCCATTTTGGAGAGCAATTTGGAACTATGCCCAAAGGGCTATAAAAATGTGCATACCCTTTGACCCAGCAATACCACTCCTAGGGCTATATCCCAAAGAGATCACACAAGTGGGAAAGGGACCTGTATATACAAAAATATTTATAGCAGCTCTTTTTGTAGTGGCAAAGAACTGGAAATCAAGGGGATGCCCATCAATTGGAGAATGGCTGAACAGGTTGTAGTATAAGAGTGTAATGGAATACTACTGTGCTATAAGAAATAGGGAACATATGGACTTCATAATAACCTGGAAAGACCTACATGATATGATGCTGAGTGAGAGAAGCAGAACCAGGAGAACATTGTACACCACTACAGACATACTGATTCTGTGATGACTAACTTTGATAGACTTGGCTCTCCTCAGCAATACAAGGCTGAAAGACAGCTCCAGAGTCTCCTGACAGAGAGAGCTAGCTACATCCAGAGAAAGAACTTGAGTCTGTATGCAGGCTGAGGCAAACTATTTGTTCTCTTTTTTTTCCTCTTCTTTTTTGGTTTTGTTTCTTCTCTCTCATGATTCATTCCATTGGTCATAATTCTTCTTTGCAACTTGACTATTGCGTAAATAAGTTTAATGCCAAGGTTTATGCAGAATCTATGTCGGACTGCATGCCGTTTTGGTGGGGACGGGAGATGGGAAGTAAGGGAAGAAAATTTGAAACTCAAGAACATGTAGAACTAAGTGTTGTAAACTAAAAACAAAAAAAAATCTAATTTAAAAAAGAAAGTCTCCCAATAATATCTGAGATGATGACATAACAATAATGAACATAATCTCTCCTTTTGACATTTGAAACTGAAAGTAAGGATTTTTTTTCCTAGGCACACAGACATAGCTCTACCTGTTTTCCATTGCTAAGGATCTATTAATCTGGAGGTCAGCCACTTAGGAGGATCTGTTAACAATCTTGGTCAAGTATTTCTTAATGAACAGAAAGATATCTTGACTAAACAGTCAAGCTCTTCTGGGTAAGTATCTTTGTATCTCATTGTAACATCTTCCTTTATTGTGGAGCATCTAGTGACTTTAAGATCAGTCACTAATTTTTGAGTATTTCTTTTCTTCAATTAATTTTTGTGCATCTTTTTCCATTTGGCCAATTCTGCTTTTTAAGGCATTTTTCTCTTCATTGGATTTTTGTGCCTCTTTTACCATTTGGCCTATTTTGTTTTTTAAGATGTTACCTTCTTCAGTATTTTTTGTGCTTCCTTTACCAACCTGTTTATATTTTTCCCCATAATTTTCTTGTATCACTCTCATTTCTTTCCCTCATTTTTTCTCTATTTCTTTTATTTAATTTTTAAAATCCATTTCGAGCTTTTTCATGAGTTCTTTTCGAGTCTGAGACTAATTCATATTTTTCTTTGTGGCTTTGGATGTAGCGATTTTGACTTTGTTGTCTTCTTTTGGGTCTGTATTTTGATTTTCCCTGTCACCATAGTAACTTTCTGTGGTCAGGATCTTTTCTTGTCATTTGCTCATTTTCCAGCCTATTTCTTGACTCTTTACTTTGTGTTAAAATTGGGCTCTGCCCCCAGAATAGCATAGGCACTGTCTTGAGCTTTAGGTTTTTTGTGTAGTTGTTTTCAGAGCTAGTTCTGGGAGGGGGACAGGTCTGTAAATTTTTCAGTTCTCCCAAGATGGTATGATCTAAGGAGAGGTGTGTATACTACTCTCCTTGCCTGCACTCTAGAATTATGACCAACCACAAGCACTCTTTTATGCCCTTGAATTGTGACCAGGAGCCCCACTCTCTTCCTGCTGCAAGCTCTGATACTCTAGTGCTCCTCCCCACTCTGGGACTGCCACCCAGATTTATGTATGGACAATACAACAGCGTCCTGCCCCCAGTGCCAGCAAAGTGACCCCTGTAATCTTCTGACCAGTTGTCTCATCTACTTATTTACTTACTACCTGTGGGTTGAGAGTTCCAGATGCTACTGCTTCAGTCACTAATTTAGTGAGTAGCCCCCAAAGCCTGCTGCTGGTTTGCTGGGACATGTTATGTTAGCATAGCCTGCACTCCACTCTAACTTCAGTGTAACACATCTTTCCTACCAACCGTTTAAGTTGTCTTGGACAGGAAAATTGTTTCACCCCATCCTTTTATGGGTTCTGAACTCCAGAACTTGTTTTGAGGTATTATTTAAAGTTGTTTGGAGGGGAATTTGGGAGAGTGCAGGTGAGTCCCTGCCTTTTCTCTGCCATCTTGCTGAATAGGCATTCTTTAAAAGATAGCCAATAAGGAAATCCAAAATAAGCACAAAAGAGGAGATATTGTACTTTATAGAAGAAACAGATAAACTTAAAATCAGAAAGAGCATAGAATGATAAAATTAAAAGCTAATTCTTTCAGGGGCAGAGCCAAGATGGCGGCTGGAAAGCAGGGACTAGCGTGAGCTCCCTGCCGAGTCCCTCAAAAACCTATAAAAAATGGCTCTGAACCAATTCTAGAACAGCAGAACCCACAAAGCAGCAGAGGGAAGCAGGGCTCCAGCCCAGGACAGCCTGGATGGTCTCTGGGTGAGGTCTATCCCACACGGAGCTGGGAGCGGAGCGGAGCAGAGCCCAGCATAAGCAGCACAGACCAACCAGACCAGGGGCCAGGCAGAATGTGCCCTACCACCCGGAATCAGTGAGCTGCGGTAGTTACCAGACTTCTCAACCCACAAACACCAAAGCAGAATCTGCACCTCCATCAGAATAAACATGGAGATGCTTTCCCTGGATTCACCAGCCACTGACTTCTTCAGAATCATCCCTTGTTACAGAGAGCCTTATTACACACTAACTCACTATGTGATCTTAAACAAGTCACTTGATCTTTTTAGTCTTCAGCTTCCACATCTATAAAATAAAAGTTCTGGACTAGATGATTTTTAAGGACTCTTCTCCCTCGAATATTCTACAAATCTATGACCTCTTGTAGACTGTTGATCTTCATCCCCTTTATACGGTCTGTCAGAGAGAACCCACAAGTCAAATGTTTCCTCATCTTCTGTGTTGAAACAGCTCTGTTAGAAAGACACAGAAACACCAGCCAAGAAGAAGAAAGGTGCTACCTTCTACTCCCAAACACACTGTGGTTAAGCCAGCCAAGTGACAAAGATGAACAAATCCACACTGTGATTGCTCAACAAGGCGTTTGGGAGAATGGGATGGTTTCCCTGGCATCTAGGGACTTCTTGCTGGTCCATTTGTTTTCATATACTCCCTTGTATTATTAAATAACTCCATGGGTGTGTAACTTGCTTGCCAAAGTAGACTTCAAACTCCTGGAAGGCAGATAATATCTTGTACGTTGTCTTTTGTTTAATTAATTTTTTTCAATTAGCAAAAATCTATTTTCTTTCCCTCTCACCTCTACCCTTAACATTGCAAAAAGAAAGAAAAACAAAAGCACTGTAACAAATCTACAGTCAAGCAAAACAAATTCCCACGTTGGCCATGTCCAAAAATTGTATGTCTCATTCTGCATCCTAAGTCCATCACCTCTCTATCAGGAGGTGGCCACTAGGCCTGTCATTGATTCTCTAGAATCACG
Source organism: Trichosurus vulpecula (assembly GCF_011100635.1). Taxonomy (NCBI): domain Eukaryota; kingdom Metazoa; phylum Chordata; class Mammalia; order Diprotodontia; family Phalangeridae; genus Trichosurus; species Trichosurus vulpecula. The sequence continues at coordinate 217,407,611 of NC_050579.1, read as the reverse complement.
ATTGGACACTGTATAGATCAGAGTTCTTAAGTCTTAACGTTGTTGTTGTTGTATAAATTGTCCTTCTGATTCTGCTCACTTGACTCTCCATCAGGCCACAAAAGTCTTCCCAGATTTCATGTAAACCATCCCTCTCATTATTTCTTATGGCACAATAGTGTTCCACTATATTCATATACCACAATAGATGGGTACTCCCTCATTTTCCAGGTCTTTGTTAATAGAGGAAAACTGCCATAAATATTTTGCACATCTGGGTCCTTTTCCTTCTTCTTTGATCACTTTGCGGTATAGGCCTACTATTAGTATAGCTGATTCAAAGATTATGCACAATGTAGTCACTTTGGAGGCATAGTCTCACATTGTTTTCCAGAATAATTAGACTAATTCACAGCTCCCCCACCAACACATTAATGTGTCTCCTTTCCCACATCCCTTCCAATATATCTCATTCTTTTTTTTTGTAGACTTTGCCAATCTGATGGATGTGAGGTGAACCTTAGAATTGCTTTATTTTGCATTTCTCTAATTGTTGGTCATTTGGAGCATTGTTTTGTTGGGTTATTGATGACTTGGATTTCTATCTTTGAAAACTGCCTATCTATGTCTTTCAAACCATTATGTTAAACATTTTCAAACCCTCTACACTTCATTCCCCCAAATACCAGTTCATTTCTTCCTCTTCCTTACTCCTTCTCTCTTCTAGGATGCTCTAGTACCTAATCTCCCTTCATGGGCTTTGCCTATAGATGCTTTCTTTGTTCTCTCTGGGACTCGTATGAGGTGAGACCTTTAAAAGATGTCTCCTGAACCAACAAACATATTTTTAAACTCCTACTATGGAGGGGCCAGGAAGTGTGCTGGACACTAGGGAAACAAAGACAAAATGAAAATCTCTGCCCTGAAAGATCTTATTTTCTACCAGGGGATGCAACATGTACATAAAATAGCAAAATGCTCTGTTAGGATAATAATGGCAGCTATATGGCTCAATGGATAGAACACTGGGCCTAGAGTCAGGAAGACCTGAGCTCAAATCCAGTTTCAGAACACTTAACTAGCCGTGTGACCCTGGGCAAGTCAATTTACCACTGTTTGCTCTGGAGAAGGAAATGGCAAACCACTCTGATATCCTTGCCAAGAAAACTCCAGTCCCAGCACTCTATCCACTGCCCCATCTAGCTGCCTTATGTGTATTGTCATAGTGTCATATTTTGTCAAATGTTGGCTCATCCTACCCATAAGCAATTAATATTTCTCTAATTACTATCTTTTTTCTGTACAAAAAAAGCTAATTCTTTCAAAGGACTAACATAATTGATAAACCATCAGGCAACCTGATTAAAGGAATAGAATAAAAAATCAACAAAATAAAAATGAACATGTCAACAATCACAAGAAAACCAGGAGAAATAAAAGGAATTATTATAATCTGCCATGATTCTACGTATTCATATTTATCATTCCTTATAATTCTATAATATTCCATTACATCTATGCATAGCTATTTGTTTAGCCATTCCTTAATCAATGAGCATCCACTTCGTTTCCAGTTCTTTGCTACCACAAAAAGGGTTGCTATAAATATTTTTATATACTGGGCACTTTCTTAGCAAAGTATATGTAGCACTAGTGATCTAAAAGCCTGCCTTACTTCTATATGATAGCTCTTTACCTAGTTTAGAAATAAGATCATGGGTCCTTACTATTGTTATCTTCCCCTTAATGCCCCACTATTTTCTTGTCATGGTTTTCAGTACTCCAGTAAATCTTAGATTATTGGTTGGACTAGTTTTCTAGGTTGGTTCTTTTTGCAAGTATATATTTAAAATTTTGTATGCATTTTTAGTTTGTTCTAATATTTCTTGTTGTCTCATAAAATTGGTGCTTTATGTTTGTCTCATTCTAATTTTCAGGGAATCCATTTAGGAAGTAAAATTTGCCTACTTCTGTTCTATGCTAGTAACCAATATTTCTCCTTCCCATTCTTTCCTCCATAGCTTTTATTTTTCCTGAGGCTCCACTTGGACTTGTGAAGCTATTTTTGTCTTCTGGAGGGTTTACCTCTGGGATTTCTTTCAATCCATAGTAGCTTTTTATTGGATTGGGCATTTTTGCTTCTATTTACTAATATTTTCAGCATCAGTTCCTTGGTTGGGACTTTATGTTTGGGGCAACTCTGTTTCCTTCAGTACTCTTGAATGTTATGGTCAGGCTCAGCTTGGTCCTGGAAGTGTTATCTAAGATTAGGCTCTGCCCTCTGAAGAAATTTTTGCATTTATGCTTAGTCCCCTGGCAACTTGACTTAGGTTTTGACTCCAAGGAAAAAACAAGTGATTCTTCTGCATTTAAATGAAACTATGCGCAAAATATCCAAGAGAACAGCAATACCATTTCTAAGTCTGTATCTCAAAGAGACCATAAAAATGGGAAAAGGACCCACATATACAAAAATATTTATAGCAGCTCTTTTTTGTGGTTGGCAAAGAATTGTAAATTGAGGGGATGCCTATCAATTGGGGAGGTGCTGAACAAGTGGTGATATATGAATGTAATGGAATATTATTGTTCCATAAGAAGTGATGAGCAGGTAGACTTCAGAAAAACCTGGAAAGACTTACGTGACTGATGCTGAGTGAAGAGAGCAGAACCAGGAGCACACAGCACACAGTTACAGTAACATTGTGCGATGACCAACTTTGATAGACTTCACTCTTCTCAGCAATACAAGGATCTAAGACAATTCCAAAAGACTCATGATGGAAAATGCTATCCACATCCAGAGGAGGAACAATGGAGTCTGAATGCTGATTGAAACATACTATTTTCTCTCTCTCTCTCTCTCTTCTGTTTTTTTCTTTCTTGTGGCTTTTCTCTTTGGCTCTAATTCTTGTTTACAACATGAGTAATGTGGAAATATGTTTAATATGATTGTACATGTGTAGCCTATATCAGATTGCACACCATCTTAGGGAGGGGGCAATAGGAGGGGGATAAAATTTATAACTCTAAATCTTATAGAAGTGAATGTTGAAAAGTAAAAACGATAAATAATTTTTTTTAAATATCCAGGGGAAGACTTTGATGGATTTAATCATTATTAGATGTACCCTACTGTAATAACAGATGCATTTATTTAATGATTTGAGGCTTACAAAGTGCTTTAGATACATCATTTCATGTGAACTTCACAATAACCTTATAAGGTAGGAACTACAAGTATTAGCTCCACTTTGCAGATAACTGTCTTAGAGAAATTAAATAGAATGCCTGTGGTTGTACTGGTTATACCATTATTCAGTATTAGAAGCCAAAATGAAGCTAGATATTCTGATTCTGAGGCCAGCACTCCATCCATCACATAACATTGGCTCTATTAATTTGAATTTGTATCCAAGATTCAAAGTTAAAGCAGTATAGAGATATAAAGAAATAATCTGGAAAAAATATAAGCAAAATTCTACCTTTCCTACTGAAATAATCCCCAGAACTTAAAAAAGAGAGCTCTCATACTATAGGAGGATACTTTAAGCTAATTTTTCATCGCAGGAACTGAAAGGTGGCATCACCTATTAAAATGGAAACGGAAAAACAGCATGATCAAAATGCTTTAGTAAACATAAGTAGCAGTCCTATAAAAATGTTAAATGGTCCTATTAAACAAAGTGATATAAACACTTTTAGCCCCATTAAGTCTTGTTTTAAGGGCTAAGACAAAATAGAAACTGAAATACTTATAGTGATTTAATTAAAAGAGGATTAATACTCTCGGCCTAAAATGCATTAATATATTACATGGTGAAATTCCTTACAAAGTCAAGGGATAAATTTTTAAAATACAAAGCATTATTCTTGATTTTCTCCTTTTCACCATAAGCCTTCTCAGAAAGGCAATTTTTTCTCCTTTTTCTCCCCATACCCACACCCCAGGTTTTTTTTTAACACTGAGAGAAGTGCTTAAGATGGTTATTCCCATCAATGATGTTTTCTCTGATTCTTTAAAGTTGTTAGTAAAGGATCATGGTATATAAGAAGCCAATATGTCCCTTGATCAATAAACTATGAAGACTCAGCATATGTGAACAAAGTTTGGTTAGTGGCCATGGAGAGAAATCCACTAATGGCTAAGCTTGCTGCTAGTTCCTGGTAAAGTATGGAAGTGTGTGTGTGTGTGTGTGTGTGTGTGTGTATGTGTGTGTGTGTATTGGTGTGTGTATGTGTGTTTGTGTGTGTATGTGTATGTATAGGGGGTGAACATTTGGATCCAAGGCACTGACAAAGCAGCATTTGTTAATTACTTCAATTGGGGCAGAAGCAATCAAGTAAGTTATTCAGGTAACCTATACCTTTACATTATGATAGAACTCTGTGGGGATAAGTGCCATATATTATAGTTAGCTGGTTCACATTCTACTCCTTCCTACATGAATCATCAAAGTAGGACTTAGATCATTCTGTAGCAGACAAGACAACACTATTCTGAAATAGTAATCAAATTTTTTGACCCTGGACAAAGTGCATGAAAGTCATACAGGTCTCATGGTCCCAATCTCATTGCAATCATATTTCAGGATCAGGGTTGATGGGAGAAATCTCAAAAGACTGAAGTGACTACATACGTAAAGAGAATAATAAACAGTTGGTAAAAATGTTGAGATGAGCTAGGCTAAGGGAAGATTCCAGGGGGTAACCTACTATAAAGCTCTTAAAATCAACCTCTTAATGACTATTTTATGCATCTTGTAATTCAACTATTTTCAAATCCATACCACTGTACTACCAACTAGGCTACATCTTTTTACTTCATCCACAAGAATAATATTAGATGACTTGACCAAACTTAAATCTACTCTGTTTACATCTGTCTCCTGACATGAGTCTTGATATTTCCATGGATGCAAGATGGCATCAATTTGAGCACTCACTCCGATGGCAAACATCATAAAACCATCCACATAGTTTCACCCTATGTAATTCCTTTGTTTATGTCCTCTCATAAACCCCCCTCAAGAATCCACTCTGTGCTGAGAGCTCTCCAACTGATCTTTTTGGAATTATTCAAGTTCCAGGAAATCATTGTGTTATTCATTATTATTACCCTTCACTCTCCTTATCAGGGGATGACATCTTTTCCTGATCATTGGTGAGCAAATGAATGAAAACTTAACTAGCTCACTATATCTAGCCAGTCCCAGGCCAAATTATGTTTCATATCCCATACAACCATCTACGCAGGCAACTTGCATCTCCCTCCCACCATGGGGATATACTTTTTGCTCTGGGCAAATTAATCAAATGAATATTACCTTTGCTTTTGGAAATGATGTACTAACTAAACTAAATGATATATAAACTAAAACTTCCTTCCCTGGCTACAACTCCCTTATGTCTCCCCCATTAGTGTATAAGCTCCTTGAAGACAAGGACTATCTCATTTTGTGCCATATGAATTCCCAGCACTGGAATATAGTAAACTTAATAAATGCTTTTTTATATTTTTCATTCATCATGCACTTTTGATTAAAGGAGCAACTTGAGATCATTTGAAGTGCTATGCAATTTTCCTTAACTTATCAAGCCCGTTCTTTTCTTGCTATTCAATTCTCCATCTAGCTTTCTCTCTACTATTGGTCTCTACAATACATGCAATACATGCTGATGGACAAGTTCAATGATCTATTCATTCAAGTTCATCACATTATGCATTTTGCTTTCACTAATCTAATAACCCTATCAAGAAGAAAGTGAAGTTAGTCTAGCATGAGTTGCTCTTGATAAATCCATCCTGATTCTTAATGATTATCTCTTCTACTTTTAAAAGTGCATGTTGCCTATACACCATAAAGCACAAACCCCTCACAGATCTGGGTTCCTATTTGTGGTGGGATTATCTGATAAACATCTTGTCTTCATTCACTTTGCTCAGGTCTAGTCAGATCTTGGAAACTTCTAAAGTCAACTCTAATCTGGATATCAAGCTATTACTATGGCAATAGGCTACTAGGTGGCATACTGGAGAGACCACGGTCCTAGAGTTGGGAAGACCCAATTTCAAATATAACCTCAGACCTTATCTGTGTGGCTCTGGGCAAGTCACTTCACCCCTATTTGCCTTGGTTTCATCACCTGTAAAATGGGGACAATAATAGCACCTAATTCCTAAGACCGCTGTGAAAATAAAATGAGACAATCATTGTAAAACACATAGCACAGTGCCTGGCACATAGTAGGTGCCATGTTAGCTATTAATATTAATAGACACAAATAATAGCAAAAATCATAAACCAAAAAGTGGCAATCTGAAACCACCATAGAATTATTTTCAGCATCTATTCTTCAAGTGAGCACCCTCCCAATTTCCTCAGGACGGTCTGGAATAGAAGTCTCCTTCCTGCACACCCCTAGGTTTTCATGAATCCAGAATCAAGTTGATTGTCTGCTCTCACTTGGCCTGAACTAAGGCAGTAGCTGTATCAGTGACCTAAGGACTGATAGATAACAGACTGCAAATTTGGTTTAGATGATAAATGTTTATAGCACGAACTTCAAAAAGAGAGGCAGAGCAGTAAAAAGGTGAGAGAGAATCAGAGTCAAGATCTAGGTTTTCTTGCCTCTGACACATATGGGCTACATGAACCCTTAGCAAGTCACTTATCCTCTCAATGCTCTGGGCAACTCTCTAAGGCAATAATTTGCAAAGAAAGTGCTAACCCACATTGGTAAAGGGAATTCCCTATTCTGTTGAAATCACAGAATAGTTCTTATCCTTATCTCTATGAACTTCAAAAGAGGAGAGGTTGTTGAATGATAAATGGCAGGAGAGTTTAGATGTATCAGTGGGGAGTAAGGAGTATTCTAACCTACCCTCCAGGACAAGCATCAGGGATGTGAGAGAAGATGCAACCAGTCCTAGAAAGGATGATTAGGGTGTGGAATGTTACACAGGGAAAACCAGATTGCTGTGAGTTCAGGAGGTGGATCACAATAGGAAGAGATCTAAAATGAAATGATTAGTTAATTATGGGTTGTGAATTCTGGAATACACCGTGGAATCAGTGAGTAGAGCTGGAGAGGGACATTGGAGGGCTAGGGCTGAGGTACTTAGAGATGAGAGAATGGGCAGTGGGGGTTAGGGATAGGAATGGATTCAGTATCATTTGTTCTGGGAGAATAAGAAGAGGTAGGAGTTTGCTACAATAAGGGAAGAGTCTGGGCTGTAGCATTGAAAAATGTTTTGTGTGTGTATGAAGTTTGTGATTGTGCCAGTATACATCTGAAGGAAAGGGGATAGATATAGTGAATCAGTCTAAGAGAGACTAAACAAACTGAAATTCAAAATAGAATTCAAAGTATCAATACTAAGATACTCAAATAGATCTGTGATCTCAACAATTTTTGAGTTCTCTCCAGTGATATGAAATGAAAACCATTCATGCCTGCCCATCCTGTTCTATTCTTACTCATGTCTTCCTAATTTTCCACAGAAGGCCACTCGACATACCCTTTCACTTTCTCCTGACATTAGGAAAGTTCTAGAGTAGCACCCTGGCCATCTACCTGTCATCTCTCACTCTTGACACATGAGCAATCCATCTTCTCCTTCTGTCATACAATTGATGACACCCTTTAGTCTTGTTCTGCTTGGAAGCTCTTCAGTGATTATATAATGGGGCTTACTCACACTCACCATGCACATGTCCTTATGTGCTATACTTGTCTTTAGTTCTTTGAAGCAGTGGTACTCCAGATCTCATGACCATATTGCAATACAAGAAAAATGTTTGTATTGAAAAGATGAACCTTTCATCTTATAGGAAGACTGGGGTTGGTAATGTGCTTTACAGCCCATTCTCCTCCTCCTTTTTCATACTGGGCCCAGTTCATTGTCTTTCTCTGTTTGTCCCAGATATATAATGTTGGATAAATATCAAAACTGAATAAAATTGAAACCAAGGCAAAACAAAAATACAATTGAAATTTGAATTTTTTAATTCAGTGAATAAGCACAAAAAGATTTCAAATATGAGCATCTCGGTGGGAGAGAAAAGGGTAAAAAGAAAAAAATTCTTCCAAAAACATCTAGAAATGCTAGAATAATTGTGAGTTCAAAATATTGTTTTAATCTAGAATAAAAATTAGCATGTTATTTCTCTTTTGGGTCTATAGAGGGAGAGAAAGTCTAGGACTTCCCAAGATAAAGTTCCTCAAAGAAAAACTCAGTGTTTACTGCTTTCCCAAAAGAGAAGAAATCTCTGAGCCCAAGGCATGTAGGACTTAATAAACAACAACTTGAATTAAGCTCAGAAGCAAACAAGGGACCAGTAAAGGTGATTATAGTTTTATTCTTTTACACATATTCTAAAGTATCTATTTTTTATGTATTAACATTTGGTGCAGTTACTGGCCTGCTACCATCCTAGATTTGTTTCCACTTGCCTTAACTGGTGTACAATTAACTGTTGAAAGTGATTTTGTTTCCCGAAGGCTCATTTTATTTTAAAAATTTTTTTAGATTTTTTATTTTTAGTTTACAACACTCAGTTCCACAAGTTCTTGAGCTCCAAATTTTCTTCCCTTCCCTCCTCTCCCCATCCTCCCCAAAACTCCATGGAATCTGATATATGTTCTACATATACTTTCACACTAAACTTTCCACACAATAGTCAAGTTGTAAAGAAGAACCACAACCAATGGAATGAATCATGAGATAGAAGAAACAAAATCAAAAAAGAACAGAAAAAAAGAGAAAGCAAACAGTTTGCTTCAATCTGCATTCAGACTTACCATTCCTTCTCTGGATGTAGACAGCTCCTTCCATCACGAGTCTCCTGGAGCTGTCCTTGAATCCCACTCCACTGAAAAGAGCCAAGTCCATCAAAGTTAGTCATCACAGAAGAAATATGTCTGTGGTTGTGTACAACGTTCTCCTGGTTCTGCTCCCCTCACTCAGCATCAGCTCATGTAGGTCTTTCCAGGTTATTATGAAGTCTGTATCTTCCCCATTTCTTACAGCACAATAGTATTCCATTACATTCATATACCACAACTTGTTTAGCCATTCCCCAATTGATGGGCATCCCCTTGATTTCCAATTCTTTTCCACCACAAAACAAGCTGCTGAAAAAATATTTTTGTACATTCGGGTCCCTTTCCCACTTGCGTGATCTCTTTGAGATATAGCCCTAGGAGTGATATTGCTGGGTCAAAGGGCATGAACATTTTTATAGCCCTTTGGGCATAGTTCCAAATTGCTCTCCAGAATGGTTAGGTCTGTTCACAACTCCACCAACAATGTAACAGTGTTCCAATTTTCCCACATCCTCTCCAGCATTTATCATTTTCCTGTTTTGTCATATTAGCCAATCTGACAGGAGAGATGTGGTACCTAACAGTTGTTTTGATTTGCATTTCTCTAATCAATAGTGATTTAGAGCATTTTTTTCATACGACTATAGACATCTTTAATTTCTTCCTCTGAAAACTGCTTGTTCATATCCTTTGACAATTTCTCAATTGGGAAATGACTTGTATTTCTATGAATTTGGCTCAGTTCCCTCTATATTTTAGATATGAGGACTTTATCAGAGACACTGGTTGTAAAGATTTTCTCCCAATATTCTACTTCCCTCCTAATCTTTGTTGCATTGGCTTTGTTTATACAAAAACTTTTCAATTTAACATAATCAAAATTATCCATTTTGCATTTTGCAATGCTCTTTATCTCTTGTTGGGTCATAAATTTTTTACTTTCCCATAGATCTGCCCAATTTTTCCTCTACTGCTTTTCTAAATCCTTTTTGAGCTCTTCCATGGACTGAGACCAGTTCATGTTTTTCTTGGAGGCTTTTGATGTAGGCTCTTTGACTTTGTTGACTTCTTCTGGCTGTATGTTTTGGTGTTCTTTGTCACCAAAGAAAGATTCCAAAGTCTGAGACTGAATCTGGGTGCGTTTTCACTGCCTGGCCATGTTCCCAGCCAACTTACTTGACCCTTGAGTTTTTCAGCAGGGTATGACTGCTTGTAGAGTAAAGAGTACTTTGTTCCAAGCTTGGGGGGATGCACTGTTGATTTCAAAGCTATTACAGCCAGCTCTGCAAAACCAGCACTCCTCCTTCCCCAAGAACCCCCAACCCGAACTGCACTTAGATCTTCAGCAGGCTCTGCACTCCTGCTCTGATCTACCACTTAATTCCTCCCACCAGGTGGGCCTGGGGCCAGAAGCAACTGCAGCTGTAGTTCTGCAGCTGCCCCGCCTCTGCTGCCCCCAGGGTGGTGGCTGAACCTCGAACTCTATCACCCTGTCCCCAGCAGCTTTTCCCACCAACCTTCTCTGTTTTCTTTGGTGTTTGTGGGTTGAGAAGTCTGGTAACTGCTGCAGTTCACTGATTCAGGGCGCTAGGGCACGCTCCGCCCAGTTCCTGGTCTGATTGGTCCGCGCGGCCCACCCTGGGCTCTGCTCCACTCCGCTCCCAGCTCTGTGCGTGAAAGACCTCACCCAGCAACCATCCAGGCTGTCCTGGGCTGGAGCCCTGCTTCCCTTTGCTATTTTGTGGGTTCTGCAGTTCTAGAATTTGTTCAGAGCCATTTTTTATAGATTTTTTGAGGGACTTGGTGGGGAGCTCACGCAAGTCCCTGCTTTCCAGCCACCATCTTGGCTCTGCCCCCTCCCTTTCCTATAGATCTGACAGGTAAACTATTCTTTGCTCTCACAAATTGCTTATGGTATCATGAACTCATTTTGACTTTATTTTGGTATATGGTGTAAGATATTGGTCTATGCCCAATTTCTGTCATACCATTTTCTAATTTTCCCAGAAGTTTTTGTGAATTAGTGAATTCTTAGCCCAGAAACTGGATTCTTTGGGTGTATCAAAGAGTAGATTGCTATAGTTGTTGACTACTGCATCTTGTGTACCTAACCTGCTCCATTGATCTACCACTCTGTTTCTTAGCCAGTACCAAGTAGTTTTGATGACTGCTCCTTTATAGTACAGTTTAATATCTGATACGGTTAGACCACCTTCCCTAGCATTTCTTTTCATTAATTCCCTTGATATTCTGGACCTTTCGTTCTTCCAGATGAATTTTGTTATTATTTTATCCAGCTCTGTAAAATAATTTTTTGGTAGTTCGATTGGTATGGCATTGAATAAGTAGATTAATTTAGGTAAAATTGTCATTTTTATTATATTAGCCTGGCCTAACCACAAGCAACTGATGTTATTCCATTTATTTAGATCTGACTTGATTTGTGTGAGAAGTGTTTCGTAATTGTGTTCACATAGGCCCTGGGTTTGTCTTGGCAGGTACACTCCCAAATATTTCATAGTGTCTATAGTGACTTTAAGTGGAATTTCTCTTTCTCTCTCTTGCTGTTGAGCTTTGTTAGTAATATATAGGAATGCTGAGGATTTATGTGGGTGAAGGCTCATTTTATGATGGCATTGTTGTCCAAAGAAAGGTAGTGGATAGAAAGCTATCCTTAGAACAGGAAGATCTAGGTTCAAGTCTTAGACACAGAGTGGTTGTGTGAGCCTTAGCAAATCACTTAACCTCTCACGCACTGGGCCAGAGGTGTCAGATACACTGCCAAGGGCAGCATGCCTCCACAATACTAGCGGGTCTGAACCAGACTGAAACTGGGAAATATTTAACAAGATAAATAAAAACACAACAAAACATACACAATATAAATATATGTTTTTTTAAGTCAATATGTGCATGCAAGGATCCTTATGTATGGTTCAGTGGCTCCTCTTTCTATTTGAGTCTAGACAACACATGAAGACTATAATTTGCTGACCTGCCTGAGTCCTAATTCCTTAGAAGGAATTTTCTCACCTGGAGATTCCATATACTAATGAAATCAGAGCTCTAAGTCCTTCTCCTATCTTTTCTGTTGCACAATCATTCAGGTAGTTCAGCATTAGAAGGCTAGCACTGGGATTTGAGGAAGGATCCAGGTGATAATCTTTATAGGCAGAAAAATTCTCTCCATAGCTGTAAGAAAAAATGTTGCCACCTTTTGAATTCCAAATGTTCTTTGCCCTTGAATTAAAATTCTTAGTCATGTGGGGAGACTGAAGTGCTTCAGTGGCCAAAGAAATAAGCCAATCAAGATTTGCTATTTTAATGCTATTGCATTAATTCCTTGGCTTTGATCTAGTCATGTCCTCTGGCTTACAAAAGGAGGAAAAGAAAGTATATTAGTGAGGGTTCATGAATATGTAATTTAGAGTAGATATGGACCCACAAATTGCTTTGAATCTGGGATAGCTGTTCTAGGGGCCCTATATGTGAGAAGAGGGTACTACTGTTAAGTTGTCCACTTTTTTTTTAAAGAAGACAAAATTGGCCCTCAGGTGGGTAAAAATGAGAAGTTAAGATATAAAGGAATAGCAACAGACATGGTTTGTGGATGAGCAATGGATCAGAAGGAATCAGAAGACCTAGCATTGAGTACTAACACCACAATTTACTACTGTAGGAAAATCACTTTACCTCTCTTAGCCTTAGTTTCCTATCTTGAAAAAAGAGGAGGCTAAATGAGTTAATCTCAAAAGTTCCTATCAGCTCTAATACTCTATAATTCTGTTTTATGACTTGGTTAAAGTCACATATGGTAGAACTGAAACTTGAAGCCAGGTCTTCTTACTCCTCCCAGACACTACAACATAGATTTGGTACAAAATCTATCTTTTTGCATCAGAGACCTGACTAGTGGAGATGTTTTATTTTGATACCAGAGTCACTCTTGAGATTTTAACTTGAATTTCTGTGTGGCTAAGAAGAAAGGTAAAGTTGGCATTGGAATTCTTTATTACCTACCTACAAAAATAGATAAAAAACAGAGAAGTCATAGGCTCTACCCCACTCCAAACTATATGATTTTTAAGTAGAATCATTTTCTTTTGGGGAAGGCAGATAATAAAATAAATCATGAAAGATATATAAGAATAAGCCAGGGATTAGATTCTAGGATTTCAGAATACTACCACCATCTTTACTCCTACTTCTTCGAGAAAGTTACACTGAGGGTTCAGTCATTAGTAGTTCAACTGCTTTTACCTCCAAAGTGCTCTAGTCATCCCTATCATAAAAATCCACCTTCCCTTTAATTTTTATTACCCCCTTGAACTTTTGCCCTTTTTAAAATTTCCCAGCCAAATTTGTTGAAATAATAAGATGCTTCCAATTTTTATCTACTCCCTCCTTGATCCTTTGTATCTTTCAACCCAATTGATTGGCTTGCATTCCTTACTAATCTCACACTGTCCTCTTCAAGCCTTCAATGATCCCTTTATTGCCAGTTTCATCGGTACTTTCTTGGTCTTCATTTTCTTTGACCTCTCTTCAGTATTTGGCACCAGACCACCTGTTCTGAAATTTTTCTCCTTAAGCTTCTGGTTTTTTGTTGGTGGGTTTTTTTCTCTCTTCTGGGTCTCTTCCTACCTCATTGATTATTCCTTCTCTGGCTCTTCTTACTCCTTTGGTATACCTACTTGATGTTATGATCCTCTTCAAGAATGAAGGACAAACAACAACAACCTAATACATGCAAAATTTGTGTCAGCTGCTGATAATAACAAGGGCCTAAGCTCTGGAGTCTTGGAAAAATTCTCACTTCTGTGGCTTTTACCAAACTCCTTCAAACCTCTGTCTAAAAAATCTGGGAAAATCATCGCTTGACTCTGACACCACCACATGTGGCAGTTCATTTCATCATGAGTGCTTGCAGGGGTGAGGAACCTGTGGCCACTTGAGTGCAGACTTTTGACTGATCAGTATCTTCTAAAGTATGGGACACCCTAAAGCTCAGGAGCCTAGAGTCGGGTTCCCAACCTGCCTGACTCTAAGGGTGATACTACATTTTGTTAATAGCTGGTTTATGGCTGCTATGACTGTTGTCATAATGTTTATAAGGATATGTTTCCTTTTTAGGACATATTTGCTTTGCTTTTTTTTTCTTGCTTGTAAACTGCAACCTTAAATTCTTTCCTTTGTGCAAGTAGATGAATTTACATTGTGAATATGCACGTATATGTTGTTTAGTGAGCATTGGTAAGTGCTTGCTGATGCATCGCATAGATGTGAGATGCTATATGAATTGTTGAATAAAAAGCTCTGCTTTTAATACTCTTATAGCATGTTTTGAGGTCTGAAGACTGGTTCAGGAAAGGAAAATCAGAAATTCAGGCCATGAACAAACTTAATTTTACCTTTTTTCTTTGATTTTTCCTTGAGACCCATTTTGATTCAATGGTCACTTATGTTGTGGATGAGCTCTAGGAAGCTTAACAAATAAATGTTTCACTACGTTGAGCCAAGGACATCAGACTAGGCCCAATAAACATAGAATATCAGCCATCTGGTGATACCTCCTTTCTTTCTACCTTCTTTTCCTCCTTCATTCATCTCTTTCAATGGATAAAAATCCCAGGATCTGAGAGGAAATACAAGAGATTCCCCATTTCTCACTGACCCAGAAACCTTATGAGCTGAGGAAAACTAATGCAACATAACTTTCATGTCAGATGGAACCATTTCTGAATAAAAACTGGGAAGATATATTTGATGCTGCTACCAATTCTTCTTCTCCCTCACCTTCCATGAGTTAATTTGATGTATACTTTTAAAAAATAAATTACATGTTTTTTTAATCAATGAAAATCTACACATTCTCCCTCCCTCTCAACCTTTATCCCTTTAAAAATGAAAAAAACAAATCCCTTGTTACATATATAGTCAAGCAAAACAAACTTCTGCACTGCCCATGTCCAAATGTTTTTTATATATATAAAATATAACATGAACACATATACATATATAGACATATGTGTATGTATGTATATATATATATGATACATGTTACATATACATATAAAAAATTCTCTACTGTGAGTCCTTTGCCTATCTCTGTCAGGAGGTAGGTAGCATATTTTATCATTAGCCCTCTGGTACTATGATTGTTCTTTATGCTAATCAGAGTTTCTAATCCTTTAAAAGTTGTTTGTCTATACCATATTGTTGTCATCATACAAATCGTTCTCCTGGTTCTGTTCATTTTGCTCTGCATCAGTTCATATAAGTCTTCCTAGATTTCTCTGAAATTATCCCCTTCATAATTTCCTACAGTATTCTATCACATTTTTAACTTGTTCAGCCATTTCCTAATTTATGGGGGCTTCCTCAGATTCCCACTCTTTGACATCTCAAAATGAGCTATAATTTCATATATTCTTAGAGTTATTTAGAACTTAGTCCTCTCTCAATCTACTTTCCATTTAAGTCCACCTTCTCCCTTTCCTACCTCTTTCCCTATTGAGTGAAAAATATCTCTGTACCTAACTGTGTGTGTATATATTCTTCCCTCCTTTGACCAATTCAAATGAGAATGATGTCAGTCATTCTCCCCTACCCCCTCCTTCTTGTTTGTATAAATGTCTATTTGTACCCCCGATTATATGAGATAATTTCCCTGAAATTTTCTTTTCTTTTCCCTACTTTATGTATTCCCTTTTCTCTCCTTTTCCATTCTTCTTTTAATACCATCAAAATATAATATATCCCTCCCCATAGCACTATACTCAGTTTTGCAAGTTAAATAATTTTTAGCTGTAAGCCTGCCAGAATATGGTGTTCCAATCTCTGTACTCTTTTATGGAAGTGGCCACTAAATCACATGTGATCCTGACGGGGGCTCCTTGGGACCTGAGTTCCCTCTTTCTGGATGCTTGCAATATTTTTTTCTTTGACCTGGATATTTTTGATTTGGGCTATAATGTTCCTGGGAGTTTTCATCCTGAGTTTTCTTTCAGGAAATAACTGAAATATTCCTTCTCATTCCCCTTTACTCTGGTTATAAAAGATCTCGACAGTTTTCTTTTAAGATTTCTTAAAATGTGATGTCTAGATTCTTGTTTTGGTCATGATATTCAGGTAGTCCAATGATTCTTAATTATTTTTTTTTGATCTGTTTTCTAAGTCTTTTTCCCCCTAGGATTTTGCTATGAGATATCTTAAGTTTTCTTCTATTTTTTCAGCTTTTTTTTTTTACTTTGTTTTAATATTTCTTGTTGTCTCATGGTGGACAATCATGTCTCATTGATTCCTATTTGGTCCATTCTAATTATCAAAAAGTTTGTTGCTTCTGCGACAAACTCTTGTGCCAAACTGTTAATTCCCCTTCTATATCTTTCTTCCTTAGCTTTCATTTCTCTTTCATTTTTAATTTTTGTACTCCCATTTCATTGATAAAAAAAATTTTAAAACTTTTTTCAACTCTTCCTTCACCTCTTCCAGGAATTCTAGTTGAATTGGTTTTATTGAGTTTGTGCTTGTAAATGTTTTGGAGTCATTCCTTTCTTCTGCATTTGTGTCTTGAGTGACATTATTACCATAATAACTTTTATGGTGGAATTCTTTTTTTTTGTTTGCTTATCTTTCTAGTCTTACTTCTTGACTTTAGATTTGACATTAGGGCTAGACTTTGCTTACTTCTGGAGGGAAAGTCTGGATTGGTCCTATTGTTACTTTCTTGAGTAGAGGGTAGGTCTCTCTTTTTGTTTTTCAAGTCAATAAATATTTATTAAAGGTCTATTATGTGCCAAGTACTATGCCGGGGTGGAGGTGGGGAAAGGGGAGTAAAAGGATACAAAGAAAGGTAAAAATAGTCCTTGCCTTCAAGAAGCTTACGTTCTAATGGGGGGAATACAACATCCACATAACTATGTACAAACAAAAATGTACAAACAAGAGTGCATATACGATAAAATGGAAACTATCTCAGAAGGAAGATAGCATTAAGGGAGACCAAGAAAGCCTTCCTACAAAAGGTAGAATTTTAGCTGACACTCAAAGAAAACCAGGAGTCAGAGGTGGGGAAGATAATTCCAGGAATGGAGGACACCCAGTGAAAATGAACAGTTTCCTAATCAGTTAAATTAAGGAATTGTATAAGTCTCTGAGGGCAGCTAGGTGGCACAATGGTTAGAACACTGACCTTGGAGTCAGGAAGACCTAAGTTCAAATCTGGCCTTAGATACTCACTAGCTTATGACCCTGGGCAAGTCACCTAACCCTGTTTGCCTCAGTTTCCTCAGCTGTAAAACGAACTACAAAAGAAAACTTCAAACCACCCCACTATCTTTACAAAGAAAACCCCAAATGGGGTCATGAAGAGTTGGACACATAAGTCTCTGAGATTGGTAGTCTTTTTCTTAGACTCCAAAGAATCTGTCCTGGAACTGGGTAGCAGGCAACAAAGTTGCCACTTCATATGTGTCCCCATCATAGCATCTCAGTAATGGTCTGAGAATGGCTAAGTATGGGTTTGGCACTTCCTCTTGTGCTGAGCAGTACACTAGACCCTGTCCCCAGTTTCTGCAGTAGATCTCTGTCTGTCTTCCTATGCTGACCTGGACTGGAAAAAATGACCCACTGTGAATTTTTCTTGGATTTCACCATCAGGATTCAGTCTGGTACATTGTATTTTTTTTTTTTAGATCTGTTTGGAGGGGATTTGGGGGAAGAGATTCTCACTATACTTATGCTTCCTGATACCCTGCCATATGGATTCCACCCCTCAAGCTTTGATTTGAAAATTTATGTTGTATAATGATCCTGACATCTTACTTTACTGTAAAAATTGTCCTTCAACAAATCTCATTTTGACATGTATTTCTGTATGTCAGTCTCTTTTTCCTTTCCTAGTGTGGATGCTAATTTAACATATCACTTGCTTTGAGAGACATTTGCTGCTAAGTGTAGGAAATAATATGGATAAGAGTTATTGGTTACCTCCCCTTTCTATGTCAAGAACTATCACATGGACCTAGAAAATAGCACTAATTTAATAATTTCAAGTAATGACATTAACTTGCCCTTGCAAGCATTTTAAATACTAAAGTTTTTATTGATAGAACAAAGAAAACAGAATAGAACCCAAAACATAACCCTTAAAAATCTAACACGTATCCTTCAGTGAGCCACTCTTTCACGAAGCTCCTCACAGATTCTTGGTCCTGAATAGTCTTACAATCCTGAATAAGCAGGTCCTTTTCCTGCTGCTCCCAGAAGCTGTTACCTTTCCCCTCCTTCTCCTTGTCCTCTTCCCCCTTCTTCTTTCTTGTTCTTCTTCTCCTCCTCCTCTTCCTCCTTCTTCTCTTCCTTTGTTCTCCCCATCCTCTTCCCCCTCTTCTGCCTTCCCTCTCCCCTCCTCAACATGGGGTATCAATCCCTCATCTGAGGGTGTTCTTCCCAAAGGAAGGTAAATTTTGATGGCTGAAACCTACCTAGTTATCTTGGGGTTTACTAGCTAGGTTTCTTTCTCCAATACCATGCCTTAAATCCAATTCACTTTGGCTCTCATTGATTGGCCAACAGTTAGTCCCTGACTAAGCACCACTTAATGATTATTTTTTGGGCCCTCCTGGCTCAGAGCGAATGTAAATAGTAATTGTTTCTCTTTTGGCTAGCAACTCTGAGGTTCTTCACCTCCCGGTTTAACTTTTTTTTATTATTATTATTGAAGGGGTCATCCCTTGACTTACTTCTTAAGCAGGCCTGTTCATTGAGTGGGCCTTATCTCACTCAACGTGAGAACTCAGAACGACCTTAGCTTGAAAAGACCAAGGTCTCCCACTGCATCCTGGGCCGTCTCCAGTTGTCCTGAGCTATATCTGACCACTGGACCCAGATGGCAGGTGACTTTACACAGCCCTCCCTTACTCAAATCCAATTCAATTGCAAGTCATATCATTATCTTCCTGATGTCATGGTCTTCTTCGAGAATGAAGGACAAACCACACAATCAAGGCATAGCTCCCAGTGGGCAGCACTAAGTCATTACTTTCACTCAAGGTCAAAACACTCTGCTAGGCAAATCTTTGTTTGCTGGGTACCCCAGAGAGGGGAAAGCCTCTGGAGTTGGGTTGTTTGTTTGGTTTTTTTCCCCTGGGAGGAGATACTGTTCTCACTGAGTTAATGTGGCAAACTAGGGACTTCCTCTCATTTGAGAGTTTCCTCTTTTGTTAATATTCCTAAAGACTTCTGGCCTTACAAAAACTTATCCAGGGAACAGTTATTACTCATAGGTAACATGGTAATATTAGCTATGTGACCATGGCTTTACGTGCACTTTACAGGCCCTTTACAAATGTTACCTCATTTGATTCACACAACCATCCTGGGAGGTAGGTGCTATTACTATCCTCATTTTACAAATGAGGAAACTGAGGCAAACAGGGATTAAGTGACTTGCCCAGGGTCACACAGCTAGTAAGTGTCTGAGGCCATATTTGAACTTAGGTCTTCCTCAGTTCCTGAGCCTAATGCTTAGTACCAGTACTTAGTACTAGTGCCTAGTACTGTGCCACTCAGTGGGAGAAAGTGCTTTACACCTTACTACCACAACCATACTTCTAAGATACAATGCAGTCAGTTAAATAGATTATGCCAGAACTATTTTGGTTCTATTTTGGAGTCTGAAGACCTGAGACTGAATTCTACCTCTGCTACTTATTTCTATTTGTCGTGAGATAAGTTATTCTGTACCTCTGGACCTCTGTTTCCTCATCTGTAAAATGAGGGTGTTAGATTGACCTCTAAGAGCCCTTCTGGCTCAAATTGGTGATCCCAACACCTTATATAACATAAATATTACATTTTATTTGTTGGTGTTCACAGAGCTATAATTATATACAGGATGTCTCAAAAGTCTAAATGCAGAGTTCAGCTCTATTAGCTTACATAATAACAGAATAATCTATATTCACTAATACAAAAAGGATCTGTGAATTCTTTAGCATAAAGGAATGCCCACTGTATAAATTCCCTCTGCCAATAGATTACTATAAGATAAATTCTAGGGAATTGCCTGAGATACATAGAGGTTAAGTGACTTGCATAGAGTCATACTGCTAGTAAACATCAGAGCTAGTATTTAAATCCAGGTCTTTATGACTCCCAAGAACTCCATCTACTATATTACCATCTTCTAGTATAGATATATTCTAAATACTCTCTTTAAAATATGGTAGAATCAATTTTCAGAGATCACATGCTGCTAAAGAGGGAGAAATAATATTTATTGACTTGAAAAAAAAAAAGACCTACCCTCTACACTCCTTCCCTCCCCCACCTCTTCAGCAAAAATTATGCTAGATTTGGAGTCAGAGGATCTATGTTTGAATTCTGACTCTGCTATTTATTACTTGTGTGATATTGGGCAAAGAGCTTAGGATCAGGAAATCCTGGGTTCAAATCTCACCTCAGAATTGACTAGTTGTGACCCTGAGCAATGACTGAGCAAATCACTTAATTAATTTGATTCTCTGTTAGACTTTATGGCCTCCAAGGTCCCTTCCAGTCCCAATTCTATCATCCTTTGAAAGACATATTACTTCTCTGGGCTTCATTTTCCTCATTTTTAAAATGAGAATGTTAGAATAGATAGGTTTGAAGGTCCATTCCAGCTCTAAATCTATGATTCTATTGTAGCATCCCACTAGTTTGGGCCACTCTCTCAACCCAACTCTCCCTTATAAATTAGGACCTCTAGGGGGATTGTCAAGGTACTTTTGTGGGTCCATATCTTAAAACTATAACCTCTGTGTTCCATTGGTATATTTACCCTTAACAATCAGTACAGTAGTACTATTAGTTTAAAACAAAAGCTGAAATAGAATAGCGCCATCAGTTGTGACAAAGCATTTCTCCCACTTCCCCGCCCCCTCAAACTTGAGAGTAGCTTTTTGTTTAGTCATCTCTAACTTTTTGTGACCCCATTTGGAGTTTTCTTAACAGAGATAGTGGAGTGGTTTGCCATTTCCTTCTTAAGCTCATTTCATAGATGAGGAAACTAAGGCAAACAGGGTTAAGTGACTTCCCCAGGACGTATTTGAGGCCACATTTGAACTCAGGGAAGATGAGTCTTCCAGATTCCAGGCCACTGGCCCACTGTAGCCACTGTGTCACCTAGCTGCCCATAGACCCAAGGTACACTTCTAGTAAATAATGATTAACAGTTGGAAGAGTGAGAACACACATAAAATACTCTAGTCAAGAGGCACGCATATGGGGAACATATACCATCAACTCTTCTTCATAATTTTTTTGTACCTCTTTTATACTAATGATGCAAGTTGATTGCTTATATCCTGGTAGATTATGTTTAGCACTACAGGGTCCCTGACCTCCTTTCTCTTCTCTTTTCATGGTGCTTTCCTGCTGATTTTCCTGAGTCACACATGCCACACATCTCTTCTGTGGTGTTCCTTAGGTCTGCTCTTCTCTAAAGATCATATCCTGACTAGCTTCTATCCAAAGTAGAACACTCTAGGACTGCTCTTTCCCGAGCCAGGTATCTCACGCTGTTTGCCTGCAAAACCTTGTTGCTAAAGGAGGTGGGGGAATAGAGGAAAATGTCCTCATCCCCAGCAGCCCTCACCTTTATCCCCATCCCATACTGGGGAAGAAATGATTCTCTTTCAAGAGGTGGGTTGTTCCTTTGTAGTCGGCTCTGTTCTCACTGCCAAATATGACTCTTAGAGTTCCTCCTGATTTGATTGACTCCAGAGCCAGCAAACTTGCATTTGAAAGGCTATCAGGGGCATGGCTGATCAAGTGTGATTGAGGAGCTTCTTCATACCTCGTGTATGTGTGTGTGTGTGTGTGTGTGTATGGGTGTGTTTGTCCTTTGTTCTTGAAGAGGATGTCAGGGAAATGATGACATGACTTGCAGCTGATTTTGATTTGAGTGAAAGAGGGCTGTGCAAGGTCACCAGTCTCACTTTCTCCTCTAGAGCCATCTGGGCCCAGTGGCCTGAGATTCACCAGGATGACTGGAGATGGCCCAGGATGCAATGGGAGAGCCCAGCCCTTTCAGGCTGAGGCCTTTTCAGGTTCTCACTTTGAGTGAGGTAATGCTCATTCAGGGAATAGGCCTCTTTAAGAAGTGAATTTTGGGGAGGCAATTGGGGTTAAGTGACTTGCCCAGGGTCACACAGCTAATAAGTGTCAAGTATCTGAGGCCAGATTTGAACTCAGGTCCTCCTGATTCCAGCACCAGTGCTCTATCCACTGTGCCACCTAACTGTCCCTCATAGCTCCTAAAGGAGCAAAGAAGTATAAACTCTTCTTTATAATTTCTCTGTACCTCCTTTATACTAATGATGCAAATCGATTGTTTATATCTTGGTAGATTATGTTTAACAAAATTGGTGTCGACTCATTCAATTTTTATTTTACTATAAATATTCAATATACAAATATGGATACAGTGTTGGCCTTGGATGCAGAAAGATGTGTTTAAATGTACCCCAACACTTATTAATTGTGTGATCATGGCCAATTTATTCAATCTCTCTGAGTTTCAAGCCAGTTTCTAAGACTTATCTCCTAAGTTATAAAAGGGCTTCAGCCTATTATAGTGGCATATAGCCGCATATATGGCATATAACAAGCATAATAAATGCTTGTTAATCGATTTTTCCATCTAAAAAGAATACCCACACTACTTCAATCATTATCAATTATGTATTTACTATATCAACTCCCTTGGCGGATAGTTGTATGAAATCAGGAAGTTTGAAAGGACAAGCAAGCAAAAGTGTTAATTATCGTGATTAGCAATGAAACAAATTCAGAACCTGGTTTTTATGCCAAGTTCTAAATACAAAAGAAACAAAAGCATGGTTTATTTATTTTGTCTGGACTTGTGCTTTAATTGATATGAGGAGCTTTAGGTGATGAAATTCCCTTTAATAATGTTGATCTGTAACTGCAATTATTTTTGTTCTGTCAGGTCTGACTCTTTTGTGACCCCATTTGGGGTTTTCTTTGCAAAGATACCTGTCATTGGCCATTTCCTTCTTTAGCTCATTTTACATGTGAGGAAACTGAGACAAACGGGGTTAAGTGACTAGCCCAGGGTTACACAACTAGGAAGTACCTAAGGTCATATTTGAACTCAGTAAGATGAGTCTTCCTGACTCCAAGTCCAGCACTTTATCCAGTATCACCTAGCTGCCCTTGTGACTGCAATACAAAGTTGCATGTATTGGGGCTGAAGTTAACCCAAGTCTTCCTGATTCTGCTGCCAGCTCTCTATCCACTCTACCATGTTCATTCTCTATATAGGGCAAAAACAATCTTTAATTTGGGTTTGTTCCTGATGCCCGGTGGGTTGTATTTATGTGATCAGATTTTTTCAAAAAGTGTTTCATGTTCTGGCAAAATTAGAAAGACTTCTAGAGACAAATTTTAGGATTTAGAACAAAAATATGACCTGAATACCCTTTGCCCCTCCCCAAATAGCATATGTAAGGATAACATTCTTTCTGGGATGATTTCCCCAACTCACACTCATACTGACAGGTTGAGTCCACGGAAAAAGACTACTATTGCTACTATGAATACTACCCAGATTTCTAGGAGTAGGCCCGAGGGAGCTGGGTTTCTAGTACTGTCAACCAAAAGCCCCCCACAGAGTGCTTCCCATTGACAATTGGCCAGTCAGACTTAATTAACTTCTAACAAAGGTGTTTATTAAGAAGATAGAGCAAGAAAAGTAGTAACAAAAGCATCCGCACCCCAGACCCAAAGCAGAGGCCCACTCTCCACTTATATAACACAAAACTCCTAGAGAGAGAGTAGGCTCAAATAAAAAGTACAAAGGCAATGTTTAGAAAAACTCCTGGTTACCCTAAGTTGTATGCTAACTTTGTGGAATTCTCATGAAGTCCCGTTTAGGTGTAGCTCTCTGCGGGCCCTGAGGAATCTATACCTCAGTTGGGTCACTTGTCTGCCATGAGGCAATCATGCTCCTTGAAGCTGA
This sequence comes from Trichosurus vulpecula, assembly GCF_011100635.1. Classification (NCBI taxonomy): domain Eukaryota; kingdom Metazoa; phylum Chordata; class Mammalia; order Diprotodontia; family Phalangeridae; genus Trichosurus; species Trichosurus vulpecula. The sequence continues at coordinate 217,383,775 of NC_050579.1, read as the reverse complement.
TTTTACTCAAGCAACCATATTTCTTAGGGTCCTGCTGTGTAGACTGGATTCTACAAAAACTTGGCTAATTCTTCCTTAAGAAGTAAGGAGACTGTCTTCAAGATTTGATTGGCTTAAAGGACTGGCTCAGATATAATGACTTCTTTGAGGAGCTCCAGTTTTCTTTCTGAGGCTTCTACTATAGATTAACCAACACCAGGAAGTTGTGCTTAGTTGTGTCGAAGAGGTGTCCTTACTGAATAACTTGTTGAATAGCCTTTGCTTTCTGGAGCTAAATAAATCTCCTTTTATAAACTGTTGAATGACTTACAAGCATCTCACTTACTTCCAATATTGGACCTAAACTACCAGGGCACTTACCTGAATCAGGCCCAGCTGGAAACATTATACTGTACTTCTCAATCTATGCTTGTCTGCATTTGTTCTCAGTATGTCTCTTTTTGTCCCTGGCTGGATGCTCTGTCTTCTGGTGTTTCAGTCTGTCAAAATAAAAGTGTGTACGTGGGAGGGCCTAGGAGGGAGAGGGAGAAATTCTCTGCCTACCTCTCCTTTCCTCTCAGGGTCCTAGAATACTCAGGTTCCAAATGTGGAGTCTAGTGGTTTGGTTTCCTACTTGACAGGACTTGCTGTTTTCACATGTAGCTCCCCCTCCCCACCCCCACTTGATTTTTCTCAGCCAATCAATCACAAGATGTTTCCTATCTGGCATCATCTACCTTTCATCCAATGGCCCAAACTCCCATGGTCCTTTCGAAATGATTAAGGGCTTGTCCACATATTCCCATTTGACTATAGGAAAATTATATACTTTACTACTTTGTTAGCTTTGTTGATTGAGGTGAGACAAGACAAGAGGCATTTATTAAGTGCTTATTATATGCCAGGCACTGTGCTGAGCAATGGGGATACAGCATAAGCCAAAAAGAGAAGTTCTTTCAGGAGAGGGGTAGAAGAAAAGATACCTACACCATGGCCTAGGGTCAAAGTCTGGAAAGTCTGAATGAGGGGGAGGTGCTGAACTTTTCCCATATATATTTTTCTGCATATATTTCTATATATGTAGGCCTCCTGTGGTAGCATGCAACTTTCTCAAGAATAGGGATTGTTGTCTTTTTTTTCTAACCTTTATATCTCTAACAGCTAGAACTGGAGTTAGCTGGGGTAGCTATGTGGTGAAATGGATAGAGTGCTGGGCCTGCAGTCATGAAGATCTGAGTTCAAATTCAGCCTCATACACTCACCAGTGGTGTGACCCTGGTCGAATCACTTAATCCCTATTTGCCTCAGTTCCTTATCTGTAAAATAGAAACACACTGAAAAAGGAGATGGCAAACCACTCCAGTATCTTTTCCAAGAAAACACCATTTGTCCATGGGGTCACGAAGAGTTGGACAGGACTGAACCACAAACATCAAAAGTACAATGGTGGTCCCTAAGTGGTGCTTAATAAATACCTGCTGACTAATTAAAATGACATGTGATTGTGAAGCACTTTGCCTGTGACACCAAATGTTTCACCAAATGTAACACCATAGCATCAAATATTCCTAAGAATTACATTTTGGTAGCAATTATATCTGTTTCACTGAGTGATATTGTTAGATTTGCTATAAAAATCTAAAAAAGATTAAAAAGCATATTATCTCTAGTAGTAGATATTTTAAAACAATTTTAAAAGATTATTATTTTTGTTAAGTAGTTAATGGTTGTCTCCTGCCTCCCTGGAACTAATTGCCTCTTGAGTCCTTCCCTAATCCATCACCTACCCAAAGGTGCTCGGCAGTCCGGAGTTTACAAAGTTCCTTTTTTCCTAGGAAGTTTTTTATATTTATTTTTTCTATTTAATTTCCCACGTCTTCTGGGATGTGTAGGCAGGCTGGTCACAGCTATCTCAATCAATTCAATTCAAAAAGCATTTGTTAAACCTTTAAGTACAAGGCAGTGATAGGTGTTACGCGGTACAAAGACAAAAGCGAATAATAATAAGTTTGCATTTATAAAGCACTTGGAGATTTGCAAAGTGCTTTACAAATTTTATCTCATTTTATCCTCAACAAACTGGTAGGAAGGGGGTCCCTGAGCTGTTTCCTAGGAAGTTTGGGAGCACAGCCTCACGGTGATTTAAAGTGACTAGATTTTCTTTTCTTTTCCACGCCCCTCCCCCAACCTTATCACAACCAAGTTTGTACACGTAGGGTGAAGGCAACTTCAGGAATGATAAGAATCTTAGCCATAATATTAGAATTATAAATGAACTTAACAATCCATGGGGTTTAACTTCCTCATTTTACTGATGACACCCCCTGAAGCGCAGAGAGGTTAAATTACCTGTTCGAGGTGTTATACACAGGTAGTAAATAGTGGAGGCTACATTCCAACGCAAGTCATCTGCCTCCAAATCCAGGGTTATTTCCATTATATCCTGTTGCTACTTATTAGGACTTTAAAAAAAAAACAACTAGCTGGGGAGATACTTTTAGGGGTGAGGACCGGGATACCGTGGGGGAATCGCGCGTCTTCAACTCCTGGGTTTGCCCCTTATTTTTCCTGTCTGGGTGTCTCTTACCTTATCTGTAAGAGAGTTTGGCTTTGGGCTGGATGACCCTCCAGTACTAAATCTATGATCCTACAACTTTTCTGGGCCCTAATAATGGATCATGAGGCGAATGACCTATTTATTCGATATTTTTGAGCAAACTTGTGCTTGGGGGTTTTCGAAGGGGCTAGGTCTAGGCCAGATCCAGCAACTAGGTGGCAGTGGATATACTGCTGGACCTGGAATCTGGAAGTGCTGAGTTAAAATTCTGCCTCAGACACTCACTGTGTGTTCCTGGGTGAGTCACTTCATTTTTTTCATCCTCAGTTTCCTTAACTGTAAAATGGGGACATTGATAGCACCTTCCTTGAGGGTGGTGGGGAGGATGAAATGAAATAATATTTGTAAAACATATGGCAAATATTAAAGTGTTATGTAAATACTAGTTGCAATCATCATCATCATCATCGGTCCAAAGTGTTAAATACTTGTTATAGTAGCTGAGTTAAACTGTTAAATACTTGTAGTAGCCGAGTTAATTTTTTCATTAAATTGTCTCTGTTGGGGGACGGAGGGGAAGAGGTCGAGAAAAGGTAGCCATTTTGGAAAGGGAAAAGGAGGGAGGAGGAGGCGGTAGGGGACTCGCCCAGGAGGAACCCGAAGCTGGAAAGAAAAAAAATTAAGGTGGGGGTGGTGGTATTGGTGTTGGTGTTGGCGTCTCCTTAGCGCGCAGGCGCAGCCGCCCAGGCCGCTTGCCCACGGAACGGTAAACAGTGAGGTCACGTGAGGCGGCCCTGCTCCCTGCCCTCGCGCCGCTTCACGCAGATGGCTGCGGGGTCTCGCGCAGCAGCGGAGACAGCACGAGGCGAGCGACCCCTGGGCCCCGGGCTGGCGTACGGAGGCGAAGACGACGACGACTAGGAAGGCGAGGGCGAGGACGACCACGACCGCGGCAGTGGTGGTAGCAGTCGCATTGGCAGCCTACGCCCCCGGAGGAAAAGAGGCAGCGGCTGCGGCCGCAGCGACGACGACGTCCTGCGCATACCCCCTCTCGGCGGCACCCACCATTCCCCCCTCCTCCGCGGCGGCGGCGGCGGCAGCAGCGGCGGCGGCGGCCACCATCTTCCTCCTGCTGCCAGTGGTAGCGCTCGTCGGGCGGAGCTGGGTGAGTTGCGGCCGCGGCCGCGTCCTGGGAGACAGGCTCCCGTCCCCTCCCCCACCCCTTTCCCAAACACACCTCCTCCAGCTCCTGCCTCCCCAATCCCGTACCCGGGGCAGTGGGGGCGGCGAACGCCCAGCTCTCACCTAGCGGTGGAGAGAGCGCCGCCCCGGCCTCCTGCGCAACGTCCTCCCCGCCCGGACCCAGCGAGACCGTTTGTAAGGCGGAGGGCTGGGGGGGCCCGGCCTCGGCCCCTTGGGAGCTCCCGCTCTCTCGCTCTCTCTCTCTGCTGCCCCCTTTCCTTTCCTCCTCCGGAGTCGCGTCTGGCCCTGACTTCTTCCCCAGCCCGCGGGCCTCTTATGTGCGTGGGGCCCGGGGGAAAGCGGGCTGGCGGGGGTTTCTCCTTCCCCCCACCCCCGCCCCCGGCAGCCGGGCCGATAGGGACAGCCCAGGCCTAAGCGTGGCCCTGGCTCGGACCCGGCGGAGAGGGCGTGGGAGCGGCAGGGCGCCAGGGATTGGCGTCGGCCTACACGGCCGCGTCCTGGCGCGCCTGTAGCCGGAGGAGTTAGCCGAGCTTCATCCCTTCATCCCTTCCTGCCACCTCGCGTGTGCGTGTGCACGCCTGACACTGGCCTTGCGGTTAGCTCAGGCTGAGGCGAAAAGCCCACGCATCTTGTCTGCTGAGACACCGAGTAATTTAACGAGCCACTCGTAGTTGGTGTTTTAATGGTACTAAGTAACTGATCCTCTGACCTTAGAGGGAGGGGACCTGGAGACAAAATGTTTTATTCAATTTTAAAATTATGTATTGCCCAAATCAGTATTTTTAGGAAGAGTACCCTTAAAAGAGGGCTCATAGGTACTTCCTTTTTTACAAAATGTTGTAGTTAGCATTAATTGCATAGCAACTATAATTTTTTTCAACTATAATTTTAACAAAACTGTTTATGTATTATTTAACATGGAGGGAAAAGAAGGCATTTGCCGTGGTTAAAACTTGTATGATCTCTCACGTATGAAACTTACGGTAACAAATTAAATATAATTTTAGTTTATGAGGACATAGCAGTAGAGTACATCACTGCAGTATGTTTTCTCCTCGGCTTCTGTTTTATTTAGTAAGCATTAAGTCTACCCTCTTCCGAGTTGAGGTGCTGAAGATAAATTAACACCTATCTCATTTTTCAACCTGATATAAGAAAAATTCTTCAAAGGTGTGAAAAAATGATGCTATTCTTCATTGCTCGATGCACCACATTTTTAAAGTAGCATTTATATAGTACTTTAAGGTTTGCAAAGCATTTTACATCTGTTATCTCATTTTGATTCATAAGTGACATCTGACATTGCCGATGGGCTTTAAGGACCTATCCCTGGACTGGTAGTGGAAAGGATACAAAATCAAGAACTAAAAAAGTTGAGCACTTATGTTGGAGTTTGCATTGCTTTTCTAGTACACAAAAACTACCATAAAAAGCTTACCAACTTTTCATCCTCCAATTGGTTGTCAATAATTACATTTACTAATATTTTTGTGAGGCACTATGGTGCAGTGGAAGAAGGACTATATTAAGAGTTGGAAAGGGACTACCTGGTTTGTAATACTGGCTTCTCACTCATTTGATTTTGAGGCAAGCCCCTAGACGTCTGTAAAACAAGGGGGTTGAGAAGAAGACCTCCATGGTCCATTCTTGTTTTGAAACTGTGATGTAATGACTATCTCTCTTAGATTTTTTTCTCACTTCTATAGGGCACCCCGGTTGTATTTTAGCTATATTCCATTCCTAGTCTGATTTTGCTCCTTTTACAATCACCTAACCCCATTTTCTCTCCTTTCCTGTACCATAGGACAGAATATCTTGCTCCTTACTAAATTACAAAACTTTTTATAAGTGAGTTTTTATTCTGAATCATACTTACCAGAACTCATTAGCAGCCAACAGCCATTAGAATTGAAACTAGCTCTGAAACCTGGAACTTGCTAAAAGTAGAGAGATGCATTTTCATTCTTGAAGAATTGCCCTAGGTGCTTTTTAAAAGCAGTTTCTTAAATAAGCATCTTTTACAGGTGAGGAAACATCTGTATAGGCTAACAAATTGTGACTTGCACATGGTCTAAACAGTGAATGAAATAAAGACTACTGAGTTCTTGAGTTTTTCGGTATATAGTATCTGACCCTAGAATTTTTTTTCTTTTGTTGAGAATTTTATTTCCTTGGTGAAGAGATATCTTTTGAGAAAACCCTGCCTACCAACGAATTTTGGCACCTGTTTTGCAACTTAGAACCATAGGGAATTGCTCAGGGCACACTATGAGGTTAAATAACCTGCTGAGGGTCACAATCTTAGGCAACACTTAAAGGTAGTTCTTCTTGAGTGATATTGAAGCCAGCCCTCTTGCCAGCCATCATGCTAAACTTCCTCTAGAATTACAGTGTTACTTATTTTAACACTTATTTTGCACCCTCTGGGGACATTAGAAAACTTTTGGTACTCATCTGTAGGCTACTTTAGACTCTGAACCCAGCTGATTGCTCATTCTCATTGGCATGGCACTTTGCCACAGCCTTTCAACTTGAAAACTGAATTTACAGTAGTACTTTCCAGATTGTTAGGATAACCCTCAGACAACTTTTCCATGTGAACACAGTGGTATTGCTCATAGGTTATTTCTGAAGAGTACTTAGAGTCAGGTGAGGTTTGAATACGATCTCAGATACTTTACTAGCTCAGTGACCAAGGATAACCCTCTTAGTCTGTTTCTTCATCTGTAGAATGGAGGTAATAATGGATGCATGATCAATCTTAGAGGGTTGTTCTGAGGAAAGAACTTTCAAACCTTAAAGCACTATACAAAGTCAAAGTGATTGACCAAGTTCTGCTGAGTAGAAACTTACTGAAAGATGCTATTAGGTTATAAAATACCAAGTATGTGAAGTTGTCACTTTAAAAGGAAAGTGTTTATGAAATACAAATATTCCATGTTCAAAACCTGAAAAGAAATTATGTGTGAGAAACAAAGTGCATTTAGTTGATGGGGCAGTGTATTCTCAACAATTAGACCTAGAATTGTACACAGAAACTAAAGAACAGTGGAATCAACCCAGCTAATTTTTCTAGCAAAGATTGATAATTCTTTAGCTTCTGGAACACCTTGTTAATAATAAATGGAACATTAACAAACATCTTTTGTCTTGCTGTAGAGGATTAAATATTGGAGAAAATTTGGGAAAATACAGGTTAATTGATAGTCTTAATCTCAGATTTTAAACAGTTATTGGGAGATATTTAGAGTAGTGAATCCAAATTATGAATAAATTAGAATTTTCTAATGTACTAAAATAGATTGGGTTATCCATTTGACGTGGTAATAGGATGTACTCCTCATATGTGACATTACCTTGTATTTACATGTTATTTTACTCTAAAGGTAAAGATATTTAAGGGATGTCTGGCATGAATTAGTTTTTTTCCCCCTTCCACGGACTTTTTAAAAAAATAGCTATAGACTTTCTCCCATTTTATTTACAAATAAGCAAGTTGATGCTACTTGAAAACTAAGTTTATCCCCCTGCTTATAAGTAACCCCTCATTTCTAGCTAGAGTTGTACAGACCATTTATTACCAAAGTTTTCCATGAAACCATATTTCATAGAAAGTTCATTCAATTCAACAGAATTGGTTGATAAACAGTTATTAAGCACCTGCTTACTATGTGCCAGGCACTGCACTAAGCCTTGGGAATACAAAGAAAGGTACTAGATTGATTATTGCTAAGGAGCTCACAGTCCAATAGGGGAGACTATATGCAAATGATTAGGTACAAACAAGCTATATATAGGATAAATGGGAAATAATCAACAGGAAAGGCACTAGAATTAAGAGCTTCTTGGAAAAGGTGGATTTTCTGAAAGACTTGAAAGAAGCCAGGAGGTGGAGATAAGGCAGGAGAGAATTCTTTGCATAGAGAATGGCCACTGAAACTCCCAGAACCAAGATGGAATGTCTTGTTCAAGGAACTACAAGGACACCAGCATCATTAGATCCAAAGAGTATATAGCTACTGTAAGGTGTAAGAAAGACTGGAAAGATTTGGGGAGGGGAGTGGTAAGGGGAGGGTGTTATGAGAAGCTTTGAATGCCAAATGAAAAATTTCATATTTATCGCAGAGGTGATAGGGAGTCACTGGAGTTTATTGAGTAGAGAGGTGACCTGCTCAGACCTAACCCTTTGGGAAGATCACTGACAGCTGAGTGGAAGATAGATTGTAGTAGGGAGAGACTTGTGGCAGGCAGGCTGATCAACAGGCTATTGCAAAAGTCCAGATGTGAGGTGATAGGGGACTATAGCAGGGTAGTGGCAGTGGCAGAGGAGAAAAAGGGGCTATGAGGTGTTAGAAAGGTATTATCTGCTATAGGCCTTGGCAGCAGATTGGATCTACAAAGAAGTGTGCTTTGGGGAAGGGAAAATAGTGCTATTAGAATTTATAGCTTATAATTAAGATCTGTGATCTCAGTCATATGAAATCAGTTACACTCGCCACCTATGCAGATTGCACATCCCCTCTACCTTTTTTTGGCTCATGTTTTTTGATAAGCTATCAGGTGGTTCTACTTAATATACTAGTGGGGTGGCGAGTGGCTTTTTGGATCTTCAGATCTAGAAAAGGACAATAAAGATAATCCAGTCCAATCATCCTTTCTGTTTCTTATTCTTGCTATAAGGCTGACCGAGTTCTTTTTCCTCAGAGATAACCGAGGATGCGTGTCTAATGTACACCTTAGACACATTACTGTAGTATAAAATAGAAAATAAAAGATTAGTACATGCCAACTGTTAAGAGTGCTAGTCCTTGTCTACAGTCAGCGGAGAACCAGTTTACATATCTACATTTGAGTACCAGTTTCTCCTTTTGGATTTGGGAGAGTCCTTACTTGTGGACAAAACTTGCCTGATCATTTATTTAGTAGAGGCATGGACCTCGACCTTGAACGAGTTTGACGCCTTGAGTTCTGGCATCTAGCACCTGAAGCCCTAATTGTCTGTCTCCCTTTTACTGCCACTGTCTCTGGGTACTTTACACTGTCTTCCTTTTACAATCACTTCTCTCTTTTCCTTCTCCTTTGGTTTAATTTTTTTTTACAAGAAAAAAGAGAATTTACAAATTCAGGTAATTAGAAATATAAAAGAAATCTGATCCCAAAGCTGTCCTATCATAAGTTCCCAATGATCTAGCCTGGCTATCCTTACTGCTTCTTGACTAGGCTGTGTTCTCTCTCCTTGGACCCCCCAAGAATTATTGTCATCTTCTCATCTGGGCAAACTGAGGTGTAATTTTGCCTACATGGTCTTTCTATACTGTTTATTGGTTCATCTTTCTAATCCCTGGTTTATTCTGAGCAAGTTAGGAAGCCTCTGATGACATGGAAGGCTTATAATATGCCAAGTCATCTAGTCAGTAAATTTAACCACACCAACATACAAACTAGCAATTATGAACCAGGTGAAAAGAACTTGTTTCTGTCACCTTAAATTAGAAATTTTTAACCCAATACACAACTAAAACTCACAAAAGACACTCCCTTCTATAAGTAAGTAAAATTTTATGCAAGATTAAGAGTGGGAAAAATAATTTCTGACTGGGGTAATAATTTATAACACTTCATGGAGGAAGTGTCATTTGGGCAGTCTTAAAAGATGGATAGGATTTCAACAATGGAAAACAAAGGAGGAAGGGGAAGGGCAGGGCATTGAAGGCTTTGGAAAAAATGAATAAAGGCATGAAAATGGCAAAGTAATGGGTATGGTTGAAGGGTTTAGCAAGTAGATCCATTTTACCTATTCTGTGTTCTAGTCTGGGGAAAGTAGTGTAAGAAAGTAGAGTGGCCCGTATTCTTGAGGGGTTTGGACTTTGTTGAGTTGTGAAGAGGTGAAAGGCCAATTAGGCTATTGAAGTAATAGGTGGTAATAAGAGTTTCTACTAAGGTGGGGACATAAAGGAGTCTGATGGAGAGGAGGCTATGGAAGTAGAATTGGTTACTTGGCAACTGGATGAGTGGTGAGGGAGAGGAAAGAGCTAAGTGACTGGGCAACCAGAGCCTTGAATTTTTCTTTTTTTTCTCCTCTAATTGCAAGGATTAATCAGCTGTAGGACACATGGAATTTTGGGGGGGGTAGGCTTTGAGAGGTACTTGCGCTTCTGTTTTAGGAAATTGTGAAGACTGGGCTTGGGAAATGTGTAGTTATGTGCTTTTGAGGATAAAAAATATATATAATTTTATATATATATATATATACATATACATATATATACATATACATATATATATATACATATATATATATATATAACCAGTATAAAACTTTACAAAGAAATACTTAACACTTCTTAATTAGATTTGCTTTGTACTCCCTTCTATGAAAATATAAAGAAGTCAACGATAAAAGTTTTATACTGGTTGTGAGGAATGCAAAGAAAGCCATCCTTGGTATATAGGCTTCTACAAATTGTTTACAAGGCAAGAATATTTGAAAGTTTAAATAATTGTAGAAGAATTAAACAATTCAGTACCAGAAATGCCAAATGAATGGTACAAACCAGGAGTTCTCAAACTTTTTGGTCTTAGGATGGACACCTTTATACTCTTAAAGATTCAGAGCTCCCAAAGAACTTCTGTTTAGTTGAATTCTATCTGTTGATACTTAACCATATTAGAATTTAAAATGTCTTAAGATTATTATAAATAGGTTTGACTTTGAGAACCCCCTGAAAAAGGGTCTTGGAGACCCACACTAGTATATAGACAAAAATGCTACATATGAGTTATCTGTCTGTAAATTCTGAAGGTCAGAAACACCAAAAAATATAGTTGTGTGTGTGTGTATGTACACATGTATATATTTACATACATGGCATAGCTATAAAGATTACACTTATGTAAAATTGAAGCAGAATGGTTAAAAATAGTGCAGTAAAATTTTAAAAGCATTAGAAAATTTGCTGTTTGTCAGACTTGCCTAAAACTAGTTTAGATAAAGTTTTTGCTATGAGTACAAGTGTCAGAACTAATTGTGTCAAGATATTAACTTTAAAAACTCGATAAGACTTTATTGATGTTTTTTTATATCACTATCACTTCTCAATGACTCCCACCTCCACCAATAGAACCCTCTCTTGTGAAATAAAAAACTTAAGTTTAGTGGAAGAATTTTAACATTGGCTATCTGATAATATAGGCCTTATTCCATGTCGGTAGTCTGCTAAGAGTAGGGAGGCATGCCTTAGCATCAGTCCCCAGAATCAGGATTGCATTGACTATGGTGTAAATTGTTTTCTTGGTTCTGCCTACTTAGCTTTGCATCACTTCTTAAAACTCTCATTTTCTGATAGTCATCAGTTTGGATTACACAGTAATTCCATTGCATTCATTTTCAAGTTATTCCTCAATGCATGGGTATCCACTTGAATTTTTTTGCTACCACAAAAAAGTGAAGCTATGTCATTTTTGCATAGAGGACCTTTCAGTCTTTGACCTTCTTGACATACATACCTTGTAACAGGTTGGGTTTTTTTCAGAGTTTTAGTGACTTTTATATCTTTAGTGATTCATCTATCTTCTGTGATCTGAAATTGTTTTTCAGAATCTTTGGACCAGCTCACAGCCCACCAGTTATGCATTCATGTTTTTCTTCCCACCTCCTTTTCTCTTTGCATGTAAGAAAAAACTGCAAATTTATTTTAATTCACATTTTTAATTAGCAACTTGGAACATTCTTTAATATTGTGGTTAATTTGTATATCTTTTGAAAACTGCTTGTTCATATTCTTTGACCACTTTTCTATTGGGGAATGGCTTTTTACATATTTATATAAGAAATTTATCAAAAATTTTTATGAAGCTTTTCCCCTCCAATCAACAACTTCTCTTCTGGCTGTGTTGTTTTTGTGCATGCAAAACCTTCAAACTTTTATGTAATCAAAATTGTCTGTTTTATCTTTTATGATCATCTTTAATATCTTTGTTAAGACCTCTCCACTTAAATGTAGCTGTTCCAACTACCTTCTTTTTTTTTAATTGACTATCTGTGTATATATAGGTCCCCTATCCTTTGACACTTATTTTTTATGGTATAAGATATTGGGCTAAGTTTCATTCATTTATAATTTGTGTGAGCATTCTGTGAAAAGTAGAAGCAGCAATTGCAAATTTTGTACTTGGTAATTTTAGTTGCGTTTTGTGCACATATTTCATCTTCGGAGGAAGTTATTTTATTTTGTATATAACTCATTAGGTTAAAATGTGTACTTTTTTTGGAAGGGCTTCGGAAGAGTAAACAGTATTATTATCTCATGTATTAAAAGATTGGTGGTATGTATCTGTAAAACTATTTAGTAAATGTTTCCATTGTTCCTAGGGTTTACATGTAGCTTTGGTATTTCTTACAATCGTTAAGCTTCTTAGTCACTACTTTCTTCCAGTTTTTAACCTGTGTGCTCCATCTGCTAACTGTTATTTTCCAACACTGTTGTTTTAACTTCACTGCTCTCTTTTTGGTTCTTTTGTGTACTTTATTTTGATTCAGAGAGAAGCTGATGACATTGTAGAAAGAACTTTTTATTGAGAGAAGACCTAGGTTCTGCACTCCAGCCCTGCCTCTTACTGTGTTACATTAGTCAAGTCACTTAGTTTCTTGATTTCCCTATCTGCAAAATGAAGATTAAACTAGATTATTTCTAAGGGCCTTTCCAGTTTTAAAAATTGACAAACTTGAAAGAATGGAATACGTTAGAGGTCACCTTGTCAGGACTCATTTGAATAATTTTCCACATTTTTATATCATTTGGTAAGCTTTATATGGATTATGTCACTTGTTCCTTACAACGTCCCTGAAGATGGGTGCTATTTTAACTTCCATTTTACAGATTAGGAAACAGACTCAGAGATTTAAGTGACTTGCCCAGGGTCACACAATAAGTATCCATGTTTGGATTTGAACAGGGTTCTTTCTGACTTCAGTCCATTGTTCTTTCCAGTGTAATACAGTGTGGGGTAACTGATGATAATTAGCTGGTGCTTGCCATGAATATTTATCTTATTACAAAACAGTTATCTCTCTGCCTCTGATGGACTGGATGCTTTGCTAAACACCACCTTGGAGTTATTGTAACTTTAAGGTGTTCTGTTAAAGAGCAGATAGGAATACAGAACCGATCTGTATAATAGGTTCTTTTGTTTTTCCTGATTAGGTAGGACACTTGATGTAGACTGCAAACTTAATACCATAACTTAAGTGTTAATCTGCTAAAAGACTTCATGAATTACGTAACTGAATAAATTTTCAGCTGCTTTGATTACGTGCTGCCGGAAGTAATAGGATTCAGATTTCAGGTCTATTAAAAATTTTGTTTTATTTAAAGATGCCATTGACTTTGGTGTCTGTAGCCTGAGTACTGCTTTACCTTGGCAAAATATCTTGGGTATACAGTCTGGATTGTTATATGTTCTAATATTGATATTTCTTCCAGCATAATTGTTTGAAGGTCTTTAGTAAAAACATGTTGAGGGAAGTTAACCACAAGATTTGGTATGTTCTTAGGTTTTCAGTCCTGTCTTGAAGCATAACTTTGTAAAATAGTTGTAGTATAATTGGATATTTCTCAGTTCTCTTTTGCTTTTGCAAAGGAGAGTGGATGAGAGAAAATTTTCTTGATTCATCCTATCATCAGTTTGTGAGTAATTACATTAAATTTCTTTTTGTACCTAAACTTAAAAAATAACTTCTACTGTCTGATAACAAAGATCTGCTTCACTAAACATGTACCATTGATTAAATAGTCTTTCCTTAGTAGTCTTTTTTTCCTCCTTTCAATTCTCTTGTGCTTTTCCATGGTGCAGAAACCTTCACTTGTATTAGAGCATGACATAGAGCCATTCTTGATTGATTTTTAGGTATGTGTAGTTTATGGGTGTTCAATTTTTACCATTTAGATTATTAGTATTAGCAGCAAACTGGCAGTTATTTTTTAAGGTTAATATTTTACTTCAGATATCACGAAGCTTCCTCCTTTCCTTACAGTTTATCTATCTGATTCTATTCTTACTGGTTTGTCAATTGTGATTGAGCAAGTCTCCAAAGACATAGACTTTGTATAGTCGATCTAAATCATCAGTAATAGTTATATTTTGTAATGCATTCTCTGCAGATGTGGAGCCATCTCCTTAAATCTCAGTTTTTGTGTAGTTATTTGGATTCCTAAGAGATTTTTATGAAGTGTGGTTTTGCCATTTGTATTGCAGACTTTTAAATAGGTGTTCTGGAATTTATAGGCAGATCATCTGTGGAGAAATTATCTTAAAGAAAACTGAAAAGGAATTGAGAACTGAATACATTGTCAACTGGACCCAATGGGCCTCTAACCTGTGGATATCTGGAGTCAAGGAGAGCAGGCTAGAGACGAGAGTCAGGAATCAAATAAGCTTGATTTCAAGTGAAGGAAATGCCTTGCAAGCAAGGAGGCATTATTAGATACAAGTACTGGGGACCTGCATTAGTGTGGCGGAACCTTGATTTATGTACTTGTGGCTAGATAAAAGAGTCAAACCGTGTAGTGTAGTAGTAGTAGTGAGGTGCAACAGTAAAGCAAGGTTGTCTAGGAACAAAAAGTCCATTCATAGCAGGGTTTCATGTCTGGTGCTTGCCTGAGCTCAGGGACCATCAGTTCTCGAAGGGGAGTGCAAAGGATTGTTGTTATGCCAAGCTCAGGGCACAGCTTGCTTGCTGGGCTTTAGCTCTGGAAAACAGGTTGTCTCTTAATATCTTGACATCATAGAGTATTGTGTACTGGGCCTGGTTTCTTCTGTACTTTTCACAAACCAGTCTCATGACTTTTTTTTGTCACAACATATTCTTTTTAATTGTCTAATGTCAGGATAAATAGTTTGTAATAAGGTTGCAAACAAGATCTTAACTTATCTCATTTTGATGATGAACTGAGTCTTTTTAATTTTTAGAGAAGAAAAGAAAAGTTCTGATTTTAAATTTGATTTTTATCCATTACATTTCAGAAGTAGAATCTGTGGTATGAATAAGGATTTAAATCTTAATGACAAAAAATAGCATTTTAAAAACTAATAGAAGTCAACCCTTTTTGGGGTTTTAAGAAAATATAATGATAATTCCTATAAATATTGGACGCATTTTAAATGTACTTTAAAAAGGGAAATGTTCCAATACAGAGTAGTTTTACTTTTGAAGTGTTTTCAACAGATCAGAATAGAGAAACTGGCTTTAGTTTAAAATGGTGTTTGATGGAGATTGGTTGTCAAACTTAAAAGTTTGCCTCTTTGTATGTTCATACAAGGTACTTAGTTGTCGTACATACCAACATCTGTTAATTTTGTCCTTGTGAGCCCTCTGTTAACTATAATTTTTGTTTAGTGGGAGCTGATCAATTTAAAGCACTTTTAAATTTAGGAATAGAAAGAACAATGGCATGGAAATCAGGAGACTTGTAGTTTTGAGCCCTTTCACTGACCAGCTATGTGCCTTTGGGAGAGTCACTTAACCTCTCTAGACATCAGTGTCCTCATCTATAAAGTGAGTTGTTGGGACAAGATGATCCCTAAGGCTCCTTCTTATCCTCTAACTGAATAACTTAGAAGTTCTTTCTGAAAAAATGACTTGTGCTTAGCATAGTTTTTAATATTATAAGTGCTTTTTGTTATTTTTTTTAAAGCTGAACCATGATTCTGAGAAAGTTGTGTTAACCCAAATGCTCCATTTCCATAAACTTAGTTCCTTCTCCTTTGTGTTGTAGTTCTTTATGTGCATCGTTAAATACCCTCATTTACCTTCATTGCTACAGATCTTGATTTATTTCTTTTTCTGGGTATGAAGAAAGTGCCTTCACAAAGATCATTCAGTATCTGATTTTGAATAGGTAGTATTAAAAGTGACTTTGAGAGAGCAGTGTGGAATATTGGAATAGTAGCAGCTAGTGCCACAATGATAATTAGATTGTAGCCAACTTGAGAGCAAGACCTTGCTAGATCTTTGTTTTTATAGTGCCTAACCAAGCAGTTAAAATTTAACAGATGGTTAATGAGTGTTGAATTAGTTGAATTGAAATAGTGGACCATGCCAGAAAACAGAGTGAAGACTATGTATTTGGACATTAAAAGATCTTTCAGCCCTGAAATTGAAAACCAATTTTAAGATTATGGATATTTGTATATCCCTGGTGTTCACTTAATTGAATTTGTGCATGTGATTAAGCTTAAGTAGATAAGCACCTTCAATGTTTCAGCATCCAAGATTTCATTAATATTAGTACTCTGTCATCCCCTCAGTAGGTCTTCACGAGTTTCTGTGGTGTGTTACTTTTCTTCCCTCAAATGTCACTTGTTGAGTATCTTCTGCTGATAAACCTCTCTAACTTACCTAGACTGATTATTGAATGACATTTAGACCTGCTGAAGACTGTGCTTTGTTGATAAAGCCTTTAAGAACCCAAGGTCATGTCTGTATAAGAGTAAGGCATTGGAGTAGAAATTTTAGTGAAATAAGACAAGTAAGGAAGACATTTTAAATATACAAATAAAAACATTGTAAGAAAAAAAGTAGATCATAGATTTGGAGCTGGAGGGGAGCTCTTGGAGTCCACTTAGTTCAACTCCCTCATTTTACAGTTAAGGAAGTTGAAGTCCAGGGAGGCTGTGACAGGTCAGTCACACAGGTAGGAAACATCAGAGAGGCAATATTTGAACCCAGGTTGTCCAGAGTCAGTGCTCTTTTCTTTGAACAGTCATTCATTTAAATTGTTCTAATGTAAATACTCATTTTCAAATTGCATAAGCATTTCTTAATCACCTACCAGATAGGCACTTGTTCAGGAGGGGATGAGAATACAAGAAATAAGATTTGAGTTTCTGCTTAAAGTGTAATTAAAGGTAAAGGCTTTTGTTGTTTGGTTGTTTCCAATCATAGCTTACTCTTAATGACCCCATTTCTTGGCAAAGATACTGGAGTGGTTTGCCATATTCTTCTCCAGCACATTTTATAGATGATGAAACTGAGGCAAATAGGGTTAAGTGACTTGCCTCCAGGGTCCTAAAGCTTGAGTCTTCCTGACTTTAGATCCTGCACTCTACTGTTCTTCCTGGCTGCCCTTGGGTTAAGTCTTAAAGGAATACTTAAATGAAACTTGAACAGTATGAACCAGGAGTTCCTTTAAGATAAATAGTCTATCCATTTAAAAACAAACCAGGAAAAACCCCAACAACTTAGTAATAGTTTGAGGTAGTTGAGACCAGCATTGTATTTTTCTGTTGAATTAAGTCTGGTCATATAATTGTCCAATATTCTCAAACATATTTTAGAATGTGTTGTAGATAAATGGATTTTTAAGAAATATTTCATTGTTTTTAATGGATAGTTGGGAAACATGGATACTCCTTTTATTGATACAGATTGCACCTCCAGAATGGGTTTTTATAGTTGGAGATCATCTTTCTAAACCTCATTTTACAGAGGAAGAAACAGCTCAGAAAGGTTAAATTTTTAAAATTCAATTTTATCTTTAGTTCCAAATTCTCCCCTTTTCTCTGCCCCTTCTCCATCTATTGAGAAAGCAAGAAAAAACTCCTTACAAATATGTATAGTTATTCAAAATAAATTTCCATGTTAGCCAAATTTTTAAAAAGGGCAAGAAAGAGAAATAGAAAAAAATATGCTTCAATCTGTGCTTAGACCATCAATTCTCAATCTGGAGGTGGATAGCATGTTTCATCCTGAGTCCTTTAGAATTGTTGGTTGGTCATTGTGTTGATGAATTACCAAGTTTTTCAGATTTGATTAGCTTTACAAATATTGCTGTTAACTATATAAAATGTTTTTTGTTCTGCTCACTTCACTTTACATCAGTTCCTACAAATATTCCCAGAACCATAACTTGTTCAGCCATTCCCTAATTGATAGGTATACCCCTCAGGTTCCAATTCTTTGCCTTATAAAAAGAGCTGCTATAAATGTTCTTGTATATTTGAATCCTTTTCCTATTATTTTGATTTCTTTGTGGCATGGGAATGATATACCTGGTATACCTAGCAGTGCTATCACTGAGTCAAAGGGTATATATGCAGTTTAATAGCTTTTTGGGCATAGTTCCAGATTGTTTTCCACAATGGGTTGACTAATTCACAGCTTCACCAGCATTGCATTTTCCACATCTCCAGCATTTGTCATTTCCTTTTTTGTCATCTTTGCCAACCTAATGGTGAGAGGTGGTAGCTCAGAGTTGTTGTAATATGTATTTCTGTAATTATTAGTGATTTAGAGCATTTTTTCTTTGGTCATTGATAACATTGGTTTCTTCCTCAGAGAAGTTGAATTAATGAAGGTCACAAAGAAGAGCCAGTGTTTGAATTCAGGTCTTCTGAATCCAGATCCAGTGTTTTTTTTTCCAATTTTGCTTACCATCTTCACATGTTTTGCCTTTTTGTCCGTATCTTTCTGTATTTCGTATAGGATCTATTCAGTACACTGCAGGCCTTAAAAAAAAAAACAAAACTCCAACAGCATTTGTGGATACTGTTGAACTATTCATCTCCTATTTCTTACTCTTGCAACATGACTGGTACAACTTTTGTACTTATCTTTCTCAAAAAACATATGCTTTCCTCACCTTTGATCTTTCTGTTTGTCACCTGCTGCAGATTCTTGTGAGGTGGTGGCCTTTGATGAGTTAAAATCATTTAATTTCACTGAACTGTTCCAGATAATGAACAGTGTTGTGATCCTGCCTTGTCCAAAATAATATATATGTAAAATATATGTGTCTAATTTAGGAAGCTTCCTGTCCAATTATATGCTTTAATCTGGATAATATGCATGCTTTTTCCCCCCTAGTAAGCCAATTTCTTATGAATGATTATGGGTGTCTTTGGAGAACCTTGGAGAACCTTTCTGTCAGTAGAGAATTCATCTTCTGTTTGACCTCTACCCAGGACATCCTTCATATCACTGATGGATGAATTAGATCTCACTTTTTTACATTGCCCTTGCTGTTAGAACTTTGAGGATCATCAAAATAAAGTTAACTTTATGGTAGCATCTGCATAGAGTTTCTTTGTGGGATTTTAATATTCTCTTGGGGAATATCTTGTTTGAGGTTGTATCTAAGATTCTATTATTGTAGTAAGTCAGTTGCTTTTAAAAATAATCCACATATATTAGAGACAACTGGATCTTAGAGTTTATTCTATACCTTTTAGTCATCTTATTGAATGACCTTGTCAGCTGTAGAAAATAGTCAATGAAAGCTTATGTGTGGTATTGATGAACAGTCACTGGAATTGGACCTGTGTTTGAATCCTGGTCCTGTTGGGTATGTTAATTTTAAGCTCTTGAATCTCAGTTTCCCCATCTATAAAATTAGGGGATTTGATCTTCTAAGATCTCTTCCAATTCTGAGTAATATCATACTATATTTTTATCAAAAATTGTCCTATGTGCACATACCTTCCCGTATTTTCCCCAGAGATATTATAGAAATGATAAAGGTAAATTTTTTTTTATTAAAATGGATAAAATTGTCTTGATTGCCATTTTTGGATAAAAGTACTGTATGTGATCTTTTCTATTCTTTTTAAATCTTCTTTGAGATCCTGAAAATAATTATTGTCTTTAAAGTTGCATTGCTTACACAGTATGGATTTCTTTTGTATAAAGTTGGTCAGGTTGTGCTGGTCTTTGGTTTTCCCAGCTTCATATTTTTAAGGATTATTACGTCTTTTTCACTTATGAAATCAAATCTATATGAGAGTTGGGGCAGAAATCAGAATATAATTCTAATATGGTAGAGTCCAGAAATGTTGTTTTCCACTAAAGTAGCTGTTGTGAATAGGTCACTATGGAAACACTAGACGATATATATGTTTCTCTCCCCCCCCCCCCCCCGTTTTATCTACAGGTATTTTTTAGAGGATTTGGAGGTAGTGGGCTCTCCCCTACTAGTGGCTATCAGTATTACTTATCAGGGATGTTGTAGGGAAAGATTCTTATTCAGATGGTGATTGGATGACCTCAGATTTCTTCTAACTTTGAGATTCTTAATTCTTTGATTCTGGCCTAGTTATCACACAGATTTGTTTTCCCCTCAACTGCTTTTAAAAAAAGTTTATTTTTCACTTAACAAGTATTTATTTTCTCTTTTCCTGCCCACCACTGAAAAAAAAAACAAGAAAACTAAGCCCTTATAACTAATATGTTTAGTCAAGCAAAATAAATTCCCACATGGATCATGTCCCAAAATTTATATTGCATTCTACTCTTGGGTCTGTCACTTTTCAGAAGGTGGATAGCGTGCTTCCTTATCAATCCTCTGAAATCCTGGCTTCATTGCTCAGAGTTTATAAGTTTTTCAGAGTAGTTTGTCTTTTTTTTTTATAGTCTCATTGTTTTTGTTGCATTTGCATGATCCAACCGTAAACAATGAATAACTCCATTTATGTCATTTTTTAAAGACCACATTTGTAATTATATAAATTTTGAGAATGTCTTGGTAGATTAACTTTCATATAATTTATATATTTTGTAGTTTTTTTTTTGTCTACTGATCGTCACTTGTCTTTTTAGTGGATAAATTAATTTCCCTGGTTCTGCTCACAAGCCTTCTCAGGTGTTTTTATTCTTAGGGCACAGTAGTATTCCATCATTTCAACTGCTTTTCTAGTTTCAGCTTTCTTGTTTGTTACTCTTTAACATTGTTTAAATTTCTCAAAGGAATAGTGAGACTAAATATCTTAGTCTTTTTCTTTGCTTTTTTTTTTTTTTTGAAATTCAGCTTATTTAAGCAGGTAGGTTGGGAGCTGCTATAAATGCAGACAGTGCTTTCTTAAACCATCATTTGGTATTGGTTTTAGCCTTTGAAGTTCTCCCTGAGGTTACCAGTGATCTCAATTGATAAATCTTATGGCTGTTATCAGTATCCATCTTTCTTCCTTTCTGCTGCTTTTTTACTCTGTTGACCATTCTTCTCCTGAGCCTCCTTGGCTTTTGTGACATTGCTTTCCTCTTTTCTGGTTCTTTGTCTGATCATTTATTTTCTCTTGGTGGATTATCATCCATGTCCTACTGTAACAACAGTTTGGCTAGCAGCAGCTGTTGAGGTATAAGACCCAACGAGACTAGCAACAAGAGCTGCTAGCACAAGTTCTTTGATCTGCTTTACTAAGGAAAGTAACTTTAAGGGGTGAACAATCTCACTTTAATCACTTTAATCATCATTTACTTAGTTCAGGAGGAAAAGCCAGCACCCTGAACTTCAGAGCAAATACAAACAAATTACAAACATCAGCAGACACACCTTGTCTTGATCAAATCACAATACCTCTTTACCAGAGAAGAACCAATGGGTCTGGGTTAGCAAAGCTGGGGGGCAGTTACAGTGGCTTGCCCAGAGTCTCAACACTCCTTCCATGAGTGAGCTACAAAGGAAAAACACTGACCTCTGAGTTTATATACCCTGTTCAGGGTCAAAGGGCATCACAACATGTGACTCACACCCACATGACCTAAAAGCTTCTGGAGTCACGAACATGTGACTCAAACCACATAAACTAGGCTTTTCCTTGAGGTAAGGAGGTCATCACAACTCCCTGATTTAATCAAAGTAACAAAGGTGGGACTCATGAAGGGCACTTGATTAAGTGCTCCAAAAGAGAAAACAGTAAAAAAGTCCCACTTTAATTACCGATACACCTACCTCTTAATCTTGCATGCTCCAGAACGCTCTGTCCTGAGACCTCTTCTTTCTGCAGCCTTTCTTTAAAATTTTCAAAAAGCATTTATTGAAGCTGTGTGCATTGTAGTAAGTGCTAAAAATGAAAAGATTGTTTGTGAAACCCAGACGATTAAAAAAAGGAAGTCCTGATTCTGTTCTTAACAACTTTTCACTCTACTTGGAGAGAACTCGGGACACCGATAGTTACGTAAGGAAACATAAAATAACAGAAGGGAGAGTGCCAACCCAGGGGCAAATAAGGAATGCCCTCAATTTAGGAGATGGCACTTGAGTTAAGTCTTAAGAGGAGCTGGAGATTCTAGGAGGTGGAAGAAAGGAGGATAGCATGTGCAAAGGTGGGAATTGGAATGTAGTGTACTAAAATTAGCAACAGTCCAATTTGTTTGGAAAGTAGCATTTGTTAAGGGGACTTGTGACTTAATCAGTCTGGAAACATTGGCTTGCACTGTATTGTAAAACACTTTAATGACAAACAGAAAGATCATTTTGTTTTTGTTTAAAAATTTTTTTCTTGGGATTACATGAGTTCAATTATCATCTTTGTGCAGATGATTGCCAGATCTATATATCCAGCCTTAATCCCTTTCCTCAGGTCCAGTCCTATATTTCCAACTGGATGCTCTGCAGGCATCTCAAAAACATGTCTTTCCCCCAACCCACCCATTCTCCAAATTTCTTTTTCTCAAGAGTGACCGTCTTTACATCTGGGTTCCCAACCTCATATTCATCCTTCACTCTTCTCACTCATACCCTATCTAATCAATAGCCAAATCTTTTTAATTCTACTTCCACAATAGCTCTTGCATATTCTTTCTACTCACAAAGCCATCTATTTCAGGCCATCATCACCTGTTGCCTAGACTATTGCAACAGCTTCTTTTTTGTGTTGGTGGCTTTCATTTTTCCTTTCTGTGGTCAGTTGCTGAAATAAACTTCCTAGAGCAGAAGTCTGAATATGTTACTCTTCTGCTTCAGTTATTTAAAAGTTATTTAAAATATGAATGCCTCAGGTTGGCTTTTAAAAGTCTGACCCTAGCCTACCTATTCAAGCTTATTTTACATTTACTGTCCTTTATACATATTGGGATACTTGCTGTTCTTGACTGCATTGCATACATCTCTACCTTTGTACAGACTGCCTAGAGTATACTCCTTCCTCAACTCTTGTTTCTTAGAATCACTGGCTTCCTTTAAGTCTCACTTTATGTGGCGCCTCTTTTGGGAAACTTTTCTTGATGACTGTACTACTTGTTTTTACTTCTTTATCCTTACAGATCATGAAATGTATTAGTTGTTGTTATAGCCTGCTAGTAGAATGTAAACTTCTTGAGGGCAGGAATTGTTTTTGGTTTTCTTTCTATCTCCATCACCTTTCTTTAGTGCTTAATAGTGTGCTAGGGACAAACCAAAGTGAAATGGTCCTTTATTTACTGATTCCCAAAGTATATTTTTCCAATGTATTTTTATTGTCTTGGTAAGTCCATCTCCACATTGAAGTCACTGAACAGTAAAGTATGTGATTTAATTTGGGTGGGTCTTGTTAAATTCTTCGTAGATATTTCTCTGTCTCTCCATCAGTTTTTGAGACATAAGTTCCAGCTACTTTCCAGTGATGTTTTCTTAGGCTTTTTCATTGCAAGGTGAACTAACCATGTATCACAGGAAATATTTATTTATTGTTTTTAGGTATAGTGCATCCCCAAGTAGAATCCTTGAGCTCATCTTCCATTTAGCTGCGATTTCTTTGGTTGTGTATTTGTTTGCTTTGCATGGGGAAAAAAATAAACAAACTTATGTCTTAAACCATCTGTTTTGTTAAGTCTATCATAAGGAGACCATGCTAGATCATAGTTTAATAGAACCCATTTAAAAGGAAGAATACTTGATATATGATTTATTTCTTCTAGACAAAGTGAGATATGCTATCACTGATATATAATTTTGTAAAACTCACCAGTAGAAAAAAAACTTGCATTTAAAAGTTAAATCCTTCAAATTTTGTAACGTAACTCATTAGTATATTTATTGAAATTACAAATAGTTGGACTTGAGTTACTTGAGAAGGACATTATTGAGTAAGATTATCTCAGGTGTTTCTCCTTTAGTCATTTCTACTGTCTGATCTAGATACTTCATTTTTATGGAGAAAATATCTACATCTTTCAAAGAATTGTTAGTGTAGGGCTGGACAGTGGTACTTTTTCAGTATGTGTCACTAGTTACTGTAGAAGATTTAGGATAGCATGGTTAATAATTATGGCTAATCTGATTATGGCTTAGCCTTTATAGTACTTCATTGGAATGCTTGGGGATTAGGTCTTCTGATTGATATAATTTTCTGGTTAAGTGGGTGTTAATCAGAAATTCCCTTTTTTCTTTGCTGAAAATTTTTCTAAAGTGTATTAATCTGATGTTTGATAGTCTAAATTGTATTGAAGTAACTTTTAACCTAAATTAAATGCGCATTAATCGGAGATTTCCTTTTCTGTTGAAAAATGTTCTAAATGGTTTTAGTTCACTTTTATGTCCATAGTAAGTTAGGGTACTGAAATCAGTGAATATTTGGTGATTAATCTTTCAGTATTTGAGGGTCTTCATTCTGAACATCATTCATGATTAATAACAGATGTTAGAGAGTTGGAGATTGAGGGGAACCTGTACCAGTTCCTGGATATGTGTGTGTATACATATATGTTTATGTATACACACTCACATACAAACTCATGAAGAAATTTAAAAAAAAGAATGTTGCTGCTATTTATTGCCTCTTTTTCTCGAAAGTAAATGCACAGGAAATTGGATATTTATGCTGTGTGCTAAAAATCTTAGTGTAGTTTAAGCTTTGACTTTCTGGAATGCTTTGTATATATATTTTTAAAGTTCAGAGTGCTTTACAAATAAAATGAGGCTGTTGTATAATTTTCACAGTAATGGCATAAAATGCTTTTAAGAGTAATTCACTTTCATACTTACTCTATGTATATTTTAGGTGTTATTCTAGAAGATAGTTTAATTTATCTAAAACAGACTTAAAATGGGTTATTGTATTTAGCTATGTAATTTGAGATTTGACAATTTTTTTTCTTTTAAAAATATAAATATATTGTAGCCTGTCAACAGTAAACCAGAAATATGCCATTCTACATGCATGGTGAATCATACTTAATAAAAGTTGGTTTTGAATTGCCAAATGCATAGTCTACAGCAGTGAGAATTTTTTTTTTTTAAAGAAACAATTCAGAAATACCTTAAGTGTTCTTTTAGACTCAAAACAGGAAAAAGAAAATAATTTGGTTGTAGGTGATTTTACATTCGATAGCTTTATTTCTTATGATATTTTTTTTGTCTTTCTATAGGGCTGAAAGACACACAGAAGTCTTCATGGATATAGTTGATACATTTAATCATTTAATTCCTACTGAACACTTAGATGATGCCCTATTTCTAGGATCCAACCTGGAGAATGAAGTCTGTGAGGATTTTAGTACAAGTCAGAATGTCTTAGAGGACTCGCTGAAGAACATGCTCAGCGATAAGGATCCTATGCTAGGATCTGCGAGTAACCAGTTCTGTTTGCCTGTTTTGGATAGCAATGATCCCAATTTCCAGATGCCTTGTTCAACAGGTAACTCTTATGATCTTTTTTTTTTAAATCTGCAATTTAAATAAAGTAATTTTTAGCAGCATCCTTTTTGATGATGAAGAAAATGAATTTAGGATTCTACCCTTTATAGCTTAGAGCTTCTCAGGCATCAGAATAAGAACTTATTGAGCCTTCCTGACTATTCTCTCTGGAAGGGCTGTTGAATTTTCTTCTGGGACACTTTAAATTGTAGTCCTATCTGTAGCCACAGGGGAAGGACTAAAGAATCTCTCAATGTCACTTCCAGTCCTCTCTATTATTTATCCCAGTTTATATCCTTGATGTGCTTTGTGCAGGCACTCTCCTCACAGCCAGAAAAAATAATCAAAATCTGTAGCATTGAAAAACCAGAATATGAGAGCATTTTATGGGGCACAATATGATACTTTTGTTATATTTTCTCATACCCTAATGGTGGTGGTGAAGGTGTTTTAAATGACAGGTTTTCTATTTGATATTCTGTGGTAGAATGGCCACTAGTAAAGAAGTATGATAGAAGAATTGTAATGAGTTCTTTTATTTAGACATCATAGAAAGTGTGCTTTGGGAATAGAAAAGGCAGTGTGGTATGTGATCAAAATAAAATATTTTTAAAAGAATTTCGAAAATTGAAATGATGAAGGTAGTTGGACTGGCAGTAACTTGAAGGACATTTACATTTTTTGTATAAATACTCTTTAAAACATTATAGTATTTTGTTTGGGGAAAACCACAGGCTTTCTTTAAGTAAGGAAAGGAATAACACTTTAAAGCAGCAAAGTACAAATTTTCTGGTAATCATATGTCTCAATTAATTTAATAAAAGAAGAAAAAAATCTTACTACCTATGAAAAATTTGGTAATTTTTTTTATCCTTTCCCTAATAGTAGTTTTTCAAATGTATGTGTTGGACTGTTTTTCAATGACTTATTTTTTTTGCAGGACTTTTCAATTGAATACTTTTAAATGTGAGCAAAATTTTCTGTCTAGCTAATTTTCTTCTGTTAAATATATAAGTTGTAACTTAGATGTAGGTGTCCCAATCCTTCTACCTTTGTACATTGAGTTGTTTCCCACTTGATTGTTTAGACCAGTTCTACTACCTACAGTTTGAAGTTCTTTCTGTTTGACCGTCTAGTGATACAAGGGTCTTGAACTGTTTCCAGTTTTTATAGCTCTACCTAGATATTTCTTTGAAGTCACTTAATTTTACATTGAAATATTTTCATTGTTTTCTAAATGTCTTGAAGCTTTTCCACTTTAAAAAAATTTTTTTTTAAGATTTCTATTTTGGTACTTAATGTTAATACGGTGTTTCTAATTTGTGCTTATGTATTTGTTGCAGTGTTTAAAAAATTTCCTTTATCAGCTAACTTAATTCACAGTTGGCACTTGATCCACCCATTTTTCTTCACTTGCAAAATTCCAAATCTTTCATTGTTTTGTAGGGGTTTTTTCCTTTGGTGATTTATTTTGATAAAAAGTTTATGACTTGGGATTAAAAAAAATTAAATTGTTGAAAACTTTATCACCTTATCAGTAAAAGTTTTAGGACTCTTGTTCATTTACTTTGTTCATTTTACTCCTTTCCCATCAAAAAAATCCTTCTATTTATAATCTATGACTCTATTGCTTGCTGTTTGAAGTTATCTTTTAGAGTTTGACATTTTGATTTAAATGAATCAATTTGTATTATTTTCACAATTTTTTACATTAAAGTTGCTTTGGGGCATGTACTTTATTAAAGCTCTCTGATCAACTTGTTATTAATATTTCTATACAGATAGATTGTTGAAACATGTAGCAGCATTTTTATAGGTCTTTTAAAATAATAATTCTTTAATGTCTGTATTGCTTTATGTAGCATGAACATGGTGGGGAAGAGATACTTGAACTAGATGACCTTTCGGAGTGTTTTGAGCCTTTTGGTGCCTTTTGGTTATTTACATTTTCAGGTGATACTGGGAAGCTTAATTCCTTGAAAAGCATCTGGAGAAGTTTCCATGTTAATAAGAATCTATGTTGACACATGTTTTAAAGCTTTAAGTGGTTCACAAGTTATTTAATTTTCTCTGTTACAATGAAAAAAATATGATTAGTAGTTTATCTTCGTGGGTCTACTACCTCATTTATTTGGAATGGCTGAAAATGAGATAAATAATATATTTGTATACTCTTAGAAGAATGTAACTGGTAATTCTGCTTCTTAGTTGTGCTGAACTGGAGAAGTTGCTGTTGTAAAGTCCCAGGCTTTCAGTAGTTTTGCTAAAGTGATTGAACAATTCTTAGCTTATTTTTTCAGTTGTGGAGATTTCAAGATTGTAATTGTAAAGCATAGAGGGGGAAAACACTTAAAAAGTCAAGTAGGTATTTTCATTAATGTGGGTCACATTGATTTATTTCTTTATGGTCATATATTGCTTTATTTCTTTATTCACAGCAGATGAGGCCTGTACTCAAATTTATGAAAATAGTTTAACAATATCTGATACAATATGTAATCCTAATTAATTTTCTATTGGTAGTGAGTTATAACTCTATGTTTATATCATAGTCATCTTGCTGGCTACTTTTAAATTCCTTTACTTTGGTCTTTTTTTGAATTCTACCATGGTTTACTTTGTATTTCCTATATTAGTCCAAATTTTATTAGCTTTCGTTAAGAATATGTCTGATTTCAGTTTGTTTCTTGTATCTTCATGCAAAGTATTTTCTCAACTGTTCTTTTGTCCCTATAAAATCAGTAGTGTAGTTGAGAAACACTTGGCATAATGCCACTCTCCATGTAATTTTTAAAGTTGTACCTTGTAAATACTAGTGCTTAGTCCTTTATATGTTTAAGCTTTTCTGTGTTTTATAAGTCTTATGATAATATACTTAAAGTCATATTTAATAATAGAACAGCACAAATGAAAGTTTGGATTTTGGGGTTTTTTTTTGAGTATTTTTGTTTACTGCTGATTGGCCTTAATGTAATCATTTAATTTTCTTTAGTGTTTCCTTGGTGTATTTTTGGCATATAGAAAGCAGGTTCACTCAATCTTCAGTTGTATTGTCTACTACACATAAAAACAAGGCCAGTTGCTTGCCCTGTGAAAATGTTTGATGTTTTCAGTAGTCCCAGGCTGTGAATCATGGAACCAGCACCATTTTAGAAGAATCAGGTTTATACTTGACTCCTAAGGACAATGGAAAGATCTGTAGTTGGTGTAAAGGAAGGTGTAGCATATTACCAACAATGTTTGTATAAAAGAATGACATAAAAGACATTATCAGAGTCATAAATGACTGGAAGAAGAGGTGGACATTTTCATGCTTTAAGAGTGAGGAACCGGAGATACACGCAGTAGGGGAAGACTTTCAGTATGTTAAGTAGAACCAACCATCCATCCTTTCTGAAAGGATGTGAACCTAAAGAGCTAATAGAGCTATGCAAGGTGTGAAGAAGAAATGTTATTTTCTCCTACAGTAAAAGGGGATGAGGTGTGGAGAGTAATATACTTTTATAAGATTATATTATACAATATCTCTGAAAGACCACAATGTAAGCTTTTATAGCTTGGATTTTAGTTGCTTAAGAATCTTCCATAGCAACCCCATTCCTGTAGAACAAAGTGCCCCAGTATAATAATTTCAACTGTTAGACTTTTGTGGAACCTTTTAATGGAGTTAATTAAGGTTTATACTTGCATTAAAAAATTTACTGTATCAGCTTAATTAAAAAAAAATTAAAACAGGTTCCAGAATCACTTACTATATATACTTTTTGATATCTGATTACATCATTATGGGTATTTCTAATTGAGATCATGATCCATTTACAACTCATCCTTGTATTCTCTTGTCTATGTCCTATAAAATCCTTCACAGGCCTTCTGTGAGCCTTCCTTAGCTCTCTTGACATTGAAATAACAGTAGAACACATAGGATATCCATGGGTTAGCCTTTGCATTACATGATGGCACCACCTTTTCTGGGTACACATGCCTGTGATAATAGTCTTTTGATACTTTTGTTGTCAAATCTGAACACTTTTCCAATCATTGTTCTGTATTGCCATCTTTTCTGTAAGCACATCTAGGATTATGATGTTAGAGCATTTATTAAGTACTTACTGTGTGCCAGGCACCCAATTAAGTTCCAAATATGGTGAGTCCATTCTCTTTTGATAGAGAAAATAGTTTACTATAATGATTTTTGCAAATCTTTTCCATTTCTTTCATTTGTAGCCCTTTGATTTTCATCCTTAAATGCCCTTGAGGTGACTTTGCTTGGTTTCTTGCCAATCTTTCTTTAAACTGGTTTTGCCCTCTACTACTTCTCTCTTCTTCATGACTTATAATTAATCATCCGTCATCCTTTGGAAGGTTTTACAAGCAAGTTTATACTCTAACCTGGTGCTGCCCGTTGGTAGTCTTCGCTTTTTGTTTGGCAGATATTTGCTGACTAAGGAAATTTCTGGGTTCTTGTAGTTAGTCTCCTTGATATGGCAATTTCTGCATTGGTTAAACCTCTGGATAAAATTAAGACAATTAGTACTGATATTATTTCTGTTTTATTTCCCATTATTGATTTTTGGTTACCTGTTCAAGGTTGCTTCTGTTCTATACTATTTCTTTATTGTTCTTTTTAAAAAAAACAAACAACTAAATTGGATCTTAGCTCTAACAAGTGGATTCACAGTATAGAGTTGACTCATATTTAACTCTCAATAACAATTTTTTTTTCCTCTGCTAAATATAGCTTCTTTAGTTCTTTGTGCTGGTATTTGGTGTTCAACATGTGAAGTTGGCATTTGTTTCCGGTCACACAATAAATTATAGAGTGAGGAAGAGAACCCAGGCTTGTGACTGAATATAATTGTCTCTGATAATTTTCTTCAAAGTATTTGATGGGTTATTTTGTGGAAGAAGGCATAGTGTTACTTTTGTGTTCTTTAAGAGGACAGAATTCACCAATGGATGAAAACTCTAGGAATCCATTTCATCTTTTGTAAGAGTTTTTAATATTTAGATCTGTCTGGTTGTTTCTTTTGCTTATTTTAATTTATTTTTAGAAATTAGCATTTTCCATTCCAATTCTTATAAACATTCATAATGTTTTAAATTTCTAGATAAATTGTGTGTGTGTGTGTGTGTGTACATACACACTTATCGATACGTTTTATTTGGACACAGTAGACACTTCCCAACAAAACCCCAAGTAATACATCTTCCCTCAAAGTTAGTTGCCTGAAAACATTTAAGCCAAACTGTGATTGTGACTTACACATACCACTTTATGCTTTTGGAGTTTATTGATTCTTAATGGAAAAGATATGCTATAAATTTGATAGTATAGTATTAACATTGACCATTGTACCGATTTGATCTCTCTGCTCTTGACTTTTTTCTTTTTAACATTTCTGTAATCCTGTGTATTGCGCTTTTGCCTTTGCTTTCTTCAGTTTGCATGTTAATCTTTGTTTTAATTCTTGTTAGAATCCATAGTTTTTTGGGGGAAGAATAAGAGAAAGTATATGAGGGAGAATGAAATGACATAGACATTTTCCAGAGGATGCTTTAATAATCTAGTTTTTCATTATTTTTGGTCCCAGTTAGTTGTGGGATGTTGAAATTCCTTTTTAGAGTGGGATGAGTCTGAACTGATTAGATTCCTCCTCGTATTTCCTCTATCTCCATCTAATTACCTTGCAAAACTCCTAAAACTCTACAGGAGTTGAGGATAAGGTTTGTCAAATAAAATTCACAATTCTTGACATTTCAAGCACTCTAAAATTTAGTACCTTGACCCCCACTCCTCCTCCTATTATCATATATTACTCCCCTTACATACCCTGTCCAGCCAAATTAGATTATATACCTTTCTTTTTAAAGGCTTTGTATATTCCACTTTTTTTGCCTTTGCTTATGCAGAGCACATTTCAGTGCTTGAGATGACCACACCTTTATTCCTCAAAGTACCATTCATCCTTTACATGCTGAGATGCTGCCTTCTCCAGGAAATTTGCCCTGATGTCACCCTTACCTGACCTTAG
Organism: Trichosurus vulpecula; assembly: GCF_011100635.1. NCBI lineage: Eukaryota > Metazoa > Chordata > Mammalia > Diprotodontia > Phalangeridae > Trichosurus > Trichosurus vulpecula. The sequence continues at coordinate 217,352,618 of NC_050579.1, read as the reverse complement.
TTAATAGTGACCCTTTATTCTTTGTACCTCATATAACATTCGCACCTCTTTTATATATTTTATTATTTTATATAATTTATTGTATAGTGTTTGTGCATGATTGTAAGTTCAATGAGAGTGAGAGGATGTACCTAACTTGACATTCTTAAAGACTTACTATCTTTGTACTCCAAATTCTTAAGCTAAATTCTTTAATCATATATCATCTTGAGGTATTATTGCAACCATAGTGTGATTTTATCATGGATCATGTTCAATTATTCGTAGCATATACATTAGCAAGAAGGTTGGAAACTCGGAGTACCTTTGACCTTGAAGGGATGTCAAGATATTATGTAGCTACTATGACCTTGTTTATATTCTTGATGCTGATGCATCTGGGGCTTCTTGCCTTTTAAAGGTATTATCCTGAGTAGTGTTTGCTAGTTGAAGGTGTTTTGTAGAGTCCTTAGAAATAGAAGTATGACTTAATTTACACAATTGGTGGGAAAATGTACTTTCAGTTCTCTCTCTTTCCTTCTCATTTTCTCTTTTACCCCTTTTTTCTGGGACAGCTAGGTGGGACAGTGAGTGGAGCACCAGCCCTGGAGTCAAGAGGGCCTCAGTTCAAATTTGGCCTCGGACACTTGACATACTGTATGACCTTGGGCAAGTCACTTCACCCCAATTGCCCTGGTGGGGCCCCAAATTTTTTTAAATTTACATCTTCTCTCTTCCTGGTTTTTTGTCTTCTTCATATTGTTAAAAAAAAAGTGCCTTTCCTGCAACCTGCTACTTACTTTAGCTGTTCTTCTATTTATCCTTTCTAATTGCCATTCTTTACCATTTATTCTGCCCTCACACTATTATTTGTACACCTTCCTGGGAGATCTCATCCCTAAATCTGATACCCTTTTGGTGCTCCTCAACTTTGCCATATGACTCTAGGGGCCATTTCTTCCTTAAAATTCTTTCCTTCCTTGTCTTTTATGATAATGTCATTTTGTTTCTCCTCCTTTGATTGTTCCTTGTATCTTTGTTGCTTCTGCTTCTTGCCACTTAAGTGAATTTCTCCTAAGATTCCTCTCCTTGTTCCTCATCATTCTTCTCTTTTGTTGATATTATTCACTCCATACTTTAACTGTTACCACTATGCAAAACACTACCAAATCTGAATGTTTTATTTCTATCTACTGTAGCTTTGGTTTGCATTGCCATATAGCTTCTGGACATTTCTACTTGGTTAGATAGAATCATGTGTAAAACCTATGCCATTATCTCTGCCCAAACTACTTCCATCTACTGACTTCCCTATTCTCCTGGCTCAAAAGCTCAGCTTCATACTTGGCTCTTCCCTTTTTCTCCTCTCTCATATTCAGATGGTTCTGAATTCCTGTCATTCCCTTTGTAATGTTTTTCACCTTTTTTCAGTACAGGATCTTTAATTTATTTAAAATGTTGTTTGTAAAATATATCTTTTATTTTTGAATGGCATTGATCTCTTTTCCAAGCTTCCTTCTCTGGGTCATTCTGCATACCATTGCAGTATTAATCCTCCTAAAGTAAAACTTTGGTATTACTGCCTCAGTTTTTTGCTTCTCATTCATTGCATATAGGATAAAATCCAAACTCTCTTAGTCTTGACTTTCAAGAGCAGACAAGGGATATTCTCTCTATGGGGTGAGAAGGTAAATGTTTTTATTGATTTCCATTTGATGAATAAAACTAAGAGGAGTTAAGGCCTTCCCCTCCTTATGACAATGATTGGCATATTTTGGGGAAAATAAAAATATCTAAAGCCAGATGATGACTAGATGTAGAGGAAAGAACAAAATTGGCAGGAGGAAGCAGGATCATTGTTTAATAATAATTTTAGGGATTTTTTCTTTTTTTTTTTAATAGACCCAATCTGGAGAAAAAAATAATTTTGGGAGTAACCTTAGTAGTAGGAGATTTTTGTTGTTGTTATTGTTCATTTACTAGATTTTTTCTCTTTTTTTTGGTCCCTTGACAACCAGTACAACTTGTTTTAATTTTAGCATCCATTCTGCATTGCTGAGCAAACCAAATTGATTAACATTTTTATCAATGGTTTCCTTTTACTGACTAGTAGCTCATGAATGAATTTCAAGGGAATAGTTCCAGTGGGCAGTTCCAGTGGGCAGAAGAACCCCACAATGAATGTGTCAAGGTGTGTCTTCCTTTTTCCTCTCTCTGCTTAAATTCCATGCCTTCATTTGTTATTCCTGAAGTACCCAATTTAACTTCAGTGTATCACCTACTTGTTGGAGTGAGAAATTGTTTTGTAGCTTTAAAGTAGTGTTATAATTAGAAAAGTTATCATTTGCTTACTACTTCTTTCTCCCCAAAGAATTAAGGTATAGTGGGGTAGGCATATATTTGCTTTTCATCCTAATGCTTTAAAGATAATGCAGATTTGCAGATGTAGCATTAACTTTTCAGACAAGAGGCCAACAGATTTAGGATAAATAATAGTTGCTATTTGGGAAAGGTTTAATTTTTTAATCTTTTGAAATTGTCTGAGTTTGTTTACTCTGTATAAGCTGTGAGAAACCTTTCACTTAGGGGTACAAAATCTCAAGGGAATTCTATTATGATATAATGTGATTTGGTGATTCTTCATCTTCTTTGCTAACTAGGAGATTAGTTTGATCCAGATAGGTAAAGTGGAAGTAAGAAGCTCTATAATTCTTTGTAATGTAGCTATGTATGGGCTCAGATGGCAGCAAAACTGTTTTCTTTTCTGGAAGTTGTTAGAAAGGCCAACTTTTACTAGTGGTAATTTTCCAGGAAACTGTCTTAAGATAAATAAGAGTGCTGTCCATATACTGACACTATACAATGGCTTTGGGACCTTTCCCAAACACCCCCCCCCCCCCCCGCTCCCCTTTAGGGGGTTTCCATATTCTTGGCCTAAAAATATTAATTGAAAAAATTTACAGATTTTCTGAAAGTATACCTGAATGATGGTAGTGGTGCAGAGTGGGAGAAGAGGAAAGAAGAAGTAATTTTGTGTGTGTGTGTGTGTGTGTGTGTGTGTGTGTATGTGTATATATAAAAATAGATAGACAGAGGCTGTAACTTTCAAATTGCCCCTTCTTCAGATAGGTGCACCTATCCATAAATGGGTGATAATTCATAGTCACAAAGTGCCTTTCTCAAAATTTCCTTGTGAAGATATTCTAAGAATGATTTATCCCCATTTTACAGATTAAGACACCTATTCAGAGAGTAAAGTAAGTTGGCTGGGATGACAGAACACACTAAATACCAGTGCTAGGATAAGAGCCTAGGTTTCATCGGATACCCGATTGTATTACTTTTTCCAATATTCATGTTGCCTTTTAGTCCCTATACAATTAGTGGAACATTTAAGTTCACCTAAAACTTTTGAGACAGTTATTTCTGATTTAAGATAATTTAAGCTTTTTAAAGAAACTTTACGTGAACTTTTTTTCCCACAAGTGGAGGCAGGTACATTTTTGTATCCTATTCAAAGTGTATTTATATTTTTATGAGTTTGGGTGGGTCCTATGCAATCAAATTTGCTCTGAGAACTGGCCCCACAACTAGGAAGTCCTGCCTCTGGGTGCATCATTTTCCTTTTCTTTATTTTAGGAAACTCTTAAGACTAAGTTACAGAGAAGGTGTTAACCTTCAATGGTAAAAGGAGTTTTCTTATTTGAAACTTATCTGTCGTAATGAAATTACAGGTCTGGTCTAGTTCCTACCTTTATCTGTACGTATATAGATAAACATATAAAATAGTAATAGGCTAGGTGATGTTTTGAATGGGTGCTAGACTTGGAGGAAGGTACACCTGAGTTAATATCCTCCCTCTGACTCTTTAGTAGCTGAGAAATCCTGGGCAAGCTACTTAAGTCTCTCTCAGCCCCAATTTCCTCATCTGTAAAAGAGAGCAAATAAGAGAACTTACCTCACTGGGTTGTGAGGATCAAACATTTTGTAAATAATGGCTGTGATTTTTACAAATTCATTTGCAATACAGGTTTCTTTGTGTTTATCAGCTTTTATCGTATTGAAAAATTTAAGAGAAGCTACAAAAGCTTCTTGCTACCGTTTGAACTGGACATTCTGCCCTGCAGGGTTATTTAGCACTTAGAGATACTTATCTCGAATGTCAAAATCTCAGAATTTCAGAGTTTGGAAGTACCTCAGAGGTTGTTAAGTCCTGTCTTTGCCTCAACAAGAATCCCTTCTTAAGGCAGCTTATTCTGCTTTTGAAAAGTTCTGATTTTAAGTAAAAACTTCCCTAACATCAAGTCTAAATCAAACTCTTTACAACTTAAAACTTTCATATATTGTTCTTACTAATTCAGCGATCCGTGGCTGAATGGAAAATGTCTAATTGCTCTTCCACTTGACAGCCCTTTAATACTTAAATGATAGTTATCCCCTCCCCTTCACATTCTTTTAGCAGCTTGTCTGTTTCTTGACTTTGTCCAAATTACACATGACCTTCTTAAAACGTGGTATCCAGAACTGAACACAGTACAAGTATGGTCTAATTGGGGCAGAGCTCAGAAAGACTGTAACCTCTTTTGCCTTAGATAGTATGCCTCTGAGGATTCAGTTAGTATTTTGGCTGCTATAATCATGGTGTGAATTCATTGAGTTTGTAAATGCCTAAATCTTTTTCACAAGAACTACTATCTAGTTATATCTCCTCTATCTTGAATGTATGAAGTTGATTATTTAATCCATTGTAATACTTTGCATTTATTCTTAAAAAAATTTAACTAGATTTGGCCCAACATTCCAGGCTATTTGAGATGTTTTTAAATTCTGCTTATTATTAATTATGTTGGTTATCTCTTCTAGCTTTGTGTTAATTTTAAATTTGGTAAGCATACCATCTTTGTCTTCAAAGTATTGGTAAAAATGGAAGATAGAAATGCTTTTTAAGACCTACTTCCTAGGTTTGCTTTGAGTGTCAAAAGATAAAATGTATATTTTGCAAATTTCAAAGCACCATTTAGATGTTAGCTATTGATACAGGGTGCTGTTCAGGTTGTAATTACTCGGTGAAGCCTTTCATTGTTTGGTAATGCTCTCCCTTCGCCAAATAAAATATTTATTTATCTATTTTTATGTTGCAACCCACAGTAAGTAATGCTGTTAAAAAGGAAAGATGATTAGTATAATGTTACCTGTTCTTTTTTTGTTACATTAAAAAAACACAATAGACACTTCTGTATGTGTACTCAAAGAATCCTAGCCACTACCAGCGCAAAATTTAATTACTGAAAACAGGTGGAGGGAAAGCCAAGATAGAAGACTGAAGAGGTTTGGAAAAGCTGCTGTGGTGAAAGTGAATTTATTGGGGATGTGTAAAAAGGGCAGCTAGACAGAGGCTTGGTATATAGTCCTGGAGTCAGGAAATCTGAGTTCATATCTGACCTCAGACACTTACTTAGGCTGTGTGACCCTGGGCAAGTTATTAATCCTGTTTGTGACCCTGCCAGTAACTTAACCTCAGTTTCCTCTGTAAAATAAGGTAGAGAAGGAAATGGCAAGCCACTCCAGTATCTTTGCCAAGAAAACTCCAAATGGGGTTGCAGAGTCAGACATGATTGAACAACAAAACAGATTACCTTGCCACAGTGAGGGGGCCAATTGAAATTATGTATATTTGTAATGGACCCAATCTGAAGTTTTGAGATTTTCTCTAGCTTCTTTTCAGCACTTGAACATAAGAAAAGGTATTGGATGTTGTAAATGATCCAGAGCTTGGTCTCGGCAGGACAAGGTCAGTGATAAGACTTGAAAGGACGGTGTAGAGTTGAACTGGTTCACCAAGGGGTCAAGATGTAGAAGGGAGAAGAGTGTAGCCAGTGCAGAGGTGACGAATGAGAAAGGGCTTAGGAATTAGGAGGATTGAGGGTCACCATGAAGATGAAGACCAAAGTTAGACAGTATCATATTGTTTTAAGTAATATGCTGAAAATAGAAGTTTTGACATAAATTTTGGAATGTCAGTTACTGCATTATACCTTTAAGGACTATTGGCGATATGTAGGATTGCTCGTTCGTATAATTAAATGATCCTACGTGGCTATTCTAATGCAGTTATTAGGAATGCATTTTGTAGTCATTTCCCTGTCAGCTATGTGGTGCCTTGGCCCACAAGGCTGTATGACCCTGGGCAAGTCCTAACTTGTTTGCCTCAGTTTCTTCAACTGTAAAATGGGGGTAATAACACAACTTCTAATGGTTGTTGTGAGTATCAAATGTTTAGCACAATGCCTAGTGCGTGGTAGGTGCTTGTATGTGTATGTGTTTACACACATGCATATATACACGAGTGCTTAATTCTTATTCCTCTTTTGGTGTTACTCTTCTTCCCTCTTTTTTTCTGGTAGAATGTAAACTCTTTGAGTATAGGGACCAATTTATTTGCTTAATTTAACTTGTTAACTCAGTGTGAGGTGAATTGTATTGCTTTTAAAGTGTCTTCCTCTAGCAGTATCCAGCCAGCTCACTTTACTGTCTGCTGCTAATCTATGAATTGGGAAATTAAATAACGAACCTGTTAATAATAATTATAATAGCTACCATTTATGTAGTGCTTTACAAATATCTCATTTGATCTTTAGATCATCTTAGGAGGTGGGTGCTATTTTTATTCCCATTTTACAGATAAGGAAACTGAGGCAAACAGGCTAAGTGACTTGCTTAGCTAGGGTCACAGAGCTGGTAAGTGAGGCCATATTGAACTCTGATCTTTCTGGTTCCAGGTTCAGGGCTCTATCTACTTTGATGCTTAGCTGCCTCAGGTGTTAGACCTTGAATTACTACCTGAAGGGTTATCTTGGGAGTAAAATGCTCTGCTAAATAACTACTTACTAGTAAACCGAATAGAGATTGAAGCTTTAAGATGTTAAATGACTTGCCTAGAGTCGTGTAGCTAATAAGTGAGGAGGATTTGAACTTAAGTCTCCTGACTTCCAAGACCAGGATACACATTATATGTAAACGTTGTCCCTGTTGGTAGGGTTCCTTGTTTTATGTTCCTACTGAGTAGGCATTGGTAACCTGTAGTTTGGTGATAAAGGAAGTCTAGGAAATTAATTTTTTAATAGAGCCTAAAGTGAAACTTTCTCATTTTCTTTTCTGCACCTTCTCTAATCTACCCAGCGACTTTGCCTTTCTTTCTGCCTGTCCATATCTCCCATATCCACATTCAGGCCAGGCTTACCTTCTCTGAAATGATTTTTATTTCAAAATTGCCCCTATCTGCTCTACCCTTTAATCAAAACTCAAGGGAAATCTTATCAAGGTATTAGACAATAGGTGATTATAGTCACATAGCAATAAGTTATCTCTGATGAATGAATTTTAACTCTCCTAAGACTTACTTGAATTTTGAAGCAGAACCTGTTCCAAATGAATTAGTTGTGAAATGTCATACGCGTCTCGACCAGTTTCTTCTTAGCAACCTCACTTTGCCACTCTATACTAAACAAAACTCTTTATTAGTTCTATACCCCTTAGCAACAGTGACTGGGCTTGTGATTTTATTGATTTAAGGGAACTTCTGGATAGTAAGCCACCTCTATTAGTATAATTCAGTTCATTCTTTGCCATCTGTATCCTTAGAAAGTTGTCTGGACAGCATTGAAAGCTTTACTGACTTGCCCAGGGTCATACAGCCATTATATGTCAGAGGCCAGTATTCTCCTACAACGTATTGCTTCTCATTGCTTATTAAATAAAATATAAACTCCTTAGTCTGGCATTGAAGGTCCAACTCAGCCCAGCTCAATCCAACCAGCTTCTACTATGTTCAAAGCACTGTGCAAAATAAAAAAAGAAACATCCTCTGCCCCTAAGGAGCTTGCATTTCTGTGGTGGGAATAAAATGAAGTATATTCATGACACTTTGGGAACAGAGTGTAAGCACCAACTGCTAAGAGAATCAGGAAAAACATCCCATAGGAGATGGAGACAGTGAGGACAATAATACTAGCTAGCATTCATATAGTGCTTTAATGTTCACAAAGCACTTAACAGTTCTCTCATTTTAGTTTCGCCACAGCCCTGGGAAGGTGAAACTGAAACAAATAGTTTAAAATGGCTTGCTCAGGATCTTAGAGCTAGTAAGTGTCTCAGGTGGTGAGAAAGTTTTATTCAAAGCTGTATGCTTTTGTGAAGACATGGAGGCAGGAGATAGAGTACATGGGGAAGAGGAACTTTAGGTAGGCCAGCTTGGCTGAAATTTGGAGTAACTAGGGTCTTTTGGCTTCCTAGTCAACTGTGCTTCTACCAAATAGAACCACTGACCCAAGTCTTCCCTCCTTCCTCATCCTGCTCATGATGTCCCTCATGCTGGGAATGGAGAATATGGCTTTTTTTTCCTCCTCTCCTTTTCCCTCCACTTAAGGCTTGACTACATTGGCCCTCTCATTTAGAGAGGGAGGAAGAATGGAGTGTTGGGTTGAGGTAGAACAAGGAAGGCCTCTTGCAAGAGGCAGCACCTTAAAAACAGCTCTGAAAACGTTTCAGGCATAGGTGGCAGCTTGTGCAAAGGCAGAAATAGAAGATTGTATGTTTACTGAAATGTTTAGTTGAAAAGAAGGGAAATCTATAGGTTTGGCAAAATTTCGTAATTACAACTTGTTGGTGGCTCTCAAACTAAAAGTTTTGTTGATAGGGGAAATGAAATATATTAGCAAAATTTTAGGCTTATTCTTACAGTATTTTATTTAAATATTCTTTTTTAAAAATGGTAGATCACACTTTAGTGCTTTATAAAATATTCAACTACTAATTAAATATGTTTGGTAGCAGGTTTTGACCTAAACTTTTAATGTCTGTAGTTAGAATTTTAAGTTAACCCCTCTGAAACTTAGGTTTCATCTCTACTTTTTCTATTAACTAAACATAGCTTTAGGTTGGAATGCTTTGTGGTGTATGAGAAACAATTTCCTTCCCTTCAGAAAACTTAGAACTGAATTTCATGTTCATCATTTAACACCTTTTTTGTGGTTTTAAAAAATTAACAAATGTTAATATAGTATTCTATTAAAGTTAAAAAATTCAACAGCTTCATTGTATTGATAGCTTGCCCCTGGGATCATTTAGTCAACAAACACTTACTAAGTTCTTACTGTATGCCAGGCACTGTAATAAACATTGGGGATACAAAGATAGCCAAAAGTCAAGGAACCTACATTCTAACGAGGTGAGACAACACATAAAGAAATGTTGGAATGGGGAGAGTAGTGCCCACACTTGAGGCAGAAATGAAATCCTTCAGCTTGGTGGGAAATGATGAGATGACTGCCCTGGGGCCCCTCCTTAAATAGAGGATCTGGAGTGATCTCTTAACTGTCTTCCCTTCTCTAAGCAGAGAGGGGTAGGGGTCCTGAGATGAGGAAGAAGTCAAATGAAATAAACAGGTAGGAAATGATGGAGATGAGTTGACAGTAGTGAGGTAAAAGCTTAGAGCACTAAGAAAGACAAGTTAAGAAAGTGAAATTAATGATTATAGAAATTTCTTAGTTTAAAATAAAATGGATATCATGAAATTTTATAAATTGTTTGAAACTTAGAAAATGTACTTTAGATGTTAAAATCCATTTGTCTTAGTAAGGTAGCTTAAATGATACTAAAAATATCACTGAACCCAGAGAGGTTAAATGATTTGTCTAAGGTCACAAAAATAGTAAATGATAGAGATGGAGTTTTAAACCATTTTTCTGACCTCAAATCTAGTGTTCTTTTAGGGTGTGTGTAACTTGGTGAGAAGAACTAAGTCTCAACATACAATGATTCTGAAAAAATTTACATCTTCAATCCTGATACTCAAGGCCAATTACCAGATTAGATTAGAAATCAGGATTGTCTATATCTAAAATACTTGTACTGTATTCTGAGTTGCATAGCTATACTGACTTTCTCATACTGTGAATAATACAACTACTTGTGTTTGTCTATTCTACATTTTAAATGTGCTATACTAATCTAGTTCTCCTGTTTCATTATGAGTTACTCATTATAGCAAGATCGTATTTTAAACTTTATACTTCAGAACTTCACATGGTTTTTGCACAGTAGGATCTTAATACATTCTTTTTATTGAATAATACAAATTGTTGGGAGTGGGAGCATTAAACGTCATACTAAGTGACTTGGATTAGCTAAAATTGTTAATAAGGGAAGAGCAACATTGATAAACTTTCTCTCCTTTAACTTTTATTTACTATTCCCCCAAATGAAAAATATTATTTGTTGTTATAGTCTTATCATATTGTGGAGTTTTTCCAAACTTTGTAAGATAAGTCCTGTTTCCTGACTGAAAAAGAGGACCAAGATGGAGATTTTCCCAATAGTCTTCAAAATGGCTTTTTAGGCTAATGTTAACTTAACCCAAGGGTTTTGCTCACAAGGAGACAAAATTTCAAGATAATATATTCTATGCTTTATACATACATTTCAAAATAATATTTTAAAATGAAAGTATGACGTAATCCAGTGATGTATCAGGGCAGGAAAGGTTTGTTGTTTTTTTTTTTTTTTAATTTTCCTAAACTGTGTTCCATGGACATCCTGAAAAATGCAGACATTTATGGATATGGAAAACCAAACCTCATTTTAGTGAATACCTAGAACAGAGATTGGAAACCTTACAGAAATGTAATGCCAAGTTTCTGAATCGAACACACTTCTGTTTTGTTGAAATATGATCCCTGTTTTTTGTGATTCATTTGGGACCTACCTTTTAATTTCTTAATTACTTGGTCCAGATTGTTTTCTTCTTTATTTTCTGATATTTACATGGTATCTTAGGGGAAACAACAAAAATAATTGGGGCATGTTTAATTTGAAATGCCTGGGGGAAAGAGGGAGGGCCGGACATGATAGGAGGAACAACCAAGAATTGATGTGAGATGTTACACACATAGGCTCCTCAAAACAACTCTGTTGAAATAGCCCCTACAGTATATGTCTTCGTTTTATGTATGTAACTGAGGCTCAGAGAGGTATATGTATAATGTATAATTAGACAATTAGCATATATTAAGCACTTACTGCTATGTCCCAGCTACTGTGCAGGTAATACAAAAACAAAAGTGAAACAGCTCCTGTCGTCAGGGAGCTTACTATTAGGGAAGACAATATGTATTCAAGTAAATATAAAGCACATACAAGGTAAAAACAAAAATAGTTTGGGGGGAGGGGCACTAATGTGAAGATTCAGATAAGGCCTCATGTAGAAGGTGGCATTTGAGTTTACCTTTAAAAGGAACTAAGAATATTAAGAGGTAAGGAGAGAGCACAATTCCAAGTACAGAGGTAGGATAATCTATATCTGTAGGAGGTGGAGTTACTAGTCTAGGAAACGGAGGGGTGATTTGGCTAAACTCTGGTGTACATAAAGGAGAGTAATGATTAATAATATGAGAAGGTAGGACCGTAATTTCAGCCACTCCCCCACCACCACACTCCTCTTTTACAGATGAGGAAATTGAGATTCAGAAGTTAAGTGACTTACCTAAGGTCCCAGAGCTAGTAAAGTATCTGAGACAGGGCTTCACCCCAGGTCTTCCTTCTCAGCCTAATAGTCTACCATAGTGCCTCAGGAGCCAGATTGTGAAGGGTTTTAAATACCGAATAGGAACTTTACCTTCCTGACTCCACACTAACGTCTGTTTCCATCACATACTGCTTGCTATTTTACTAAGGAAATGGGAATTTTGAAAGGGATGGGGAGAAAAAAGGGCGTTCAAGGCAATCTCTGGGGTTCATAGGCTAAAGAGCTAGGAGTCTTAGAGATCATCTAGTCCAGGAGTTCCTAATCTTTTTTGTGTCACAGATCCTAGAAGCAATCTGGTGAAGAGTATTAGGACCTATTACAGATATTGTTGTTAAGTGAATAAAATAAGTAGGATGACAAAAGAAGCTAATTACATTGAAATGCAGTTATCAAAATACATTTTTTTAAAAAGTTCACGGTCTCCTTTGCTTAGAGAGAATGTAGTAAATTCGGTATTTTGATTGTCCTACTTGTTTGTCTCCTGAATTTCTTTTTCTGTACATTTTAGCATAAGGCTACAGTGAACTACTTCTTTTTAAAGACATCCTTATTGTTAGCACACACCCTCCTTCTCTCTTCCCAATTTAAAGTACAATTCTGAGTTTTAGGAAGGACATTGATAGATTAGAGAGTTTGCAGAGATGAATGACTAGGGTGATTAAAGGCCTTGAGGTCATATGGTTTAAGGAACTGGATATACTTAGCCTGGTGAAGAGATGTCTTGGGAACCTTGTAACTGTCATCAAGTATTTGGAGGGCTGTTATGTGGAAGGTGTATTAGATGGTTTCTGTAAGGTGTTTTTCTATTTTATGGTCACTTGTAATGCCAAACAGGGTGGGACTTTTTGCTGTTTTTTGTTTTGGAATGCTTCTCAGCACTAAGGCAATCAAGTGCCTTTGAATCAAGAGTCCTTGATTGAATCGGAAGTCCTTGATGACCTGCTTAAGCCATGGGAAGGCCTAGGTCATATGGGTTTGAGTGGCATGGTTATGATATCCTCTGACCCTGAAGAAGTGTGTATATATGCTCTGAGGTTAGCATTTTGCTTGGGGGCTTACTCACTGGAAGAGTGTTGGTGTGGAGACTCTGAGTAGCAGTTAAGGAGCCAGCTGCCCCTCACCCCATCCCCACTTTGAAAACCCAGATGTTGGTGCTTCTCTCTGGTAGCTATGTGTATGTATTGCTATGGTTAGACAGAAGCCTGTCAATTTGTGTTATTTGCTCTGTTTATATAATTTCTGTTTGTGTTTTCTCTGAAGTTAAAGTTGCTGACTTTTTCCCCTGAATTAAGTGAATGATATGTGTATGTTTGATTAAAGTTGCTATGGTAAACCCCTTAATGTTGCTTTCCTTAGAAAAGGAGATCAAAGAACCTGTACTAGCAGCCCTCCTGTGTGCTGCTGTTAGTGGCCTTACACAGCCACAGTAGCTACAAGTAACATGGTTGTTACATCAGTTAACATTAATAACGTGTTTGTTGAGTAGTACACACATATTTCAGGGAATGTTTGTATGATTTTGATATATCCATGGGAGACAACTTGTAGAAGGAGAGTCTTTAAGGTTGTATTTTCCTCTCCTGATTCATAGGCTTTAAAAAATTTTTTTATTCATTTTGAACTTAAAAAAAAGACCAAAAAAGAGAGTATTTTCATGTATGTAGCACAACGTAAAAAGAGTAGTCAATATAAAACCATGAATTTCCATTTCATACCGTTTTTTTTTAAAAACTTAAAAAAAGAAAAAAACTAATAAAAACTGTAAATTGTTTTTAAAGCTTACTTGCTTTTCTGTGCTTCCGTCTAAATTTTCTTTTGTTCTCTGCTGTGCCCATTTTATTTTTTTTCCCTACCTCTCTCCCCACCCCACTCCAGAGAAGGCTACCATTAGACACAGAAATGTATATATGTATGTATGTGTGTGTGTGTATGTAAAACCATACTATACATGATTTTATTTACCAGTTCTTTGTGTGAATGTGGATAGCATCTTCCTTCATAGGTCCTTTTTAGTTGATTTGAGTAACGACCTAGTCATTTGAAGTTGTTTTTGGAACAGTATTGTTGTTATTGTGTACAGGGTTCAGTTGGTTCTGCTTGTTTTACTTTTAATTATTTCTTGCATGTCTTTACATGTTTTTCTAAAATTAATTAGCTCATCATTTCTTCTAGCACAGTACTACTATTCCATCACAATCATATACCACTGGGGCAGGTAGGTGGTGCAGTGAGTAGAGCACTGGTCCTGGAGTCAGGAGGACCTGAGTTCAAATCCAACCTCGGATACTTGACACACTTACTAGATGTGTGACCTTGGTCAAGTCACTTAACCCCAATTGCCCTGCCTTCCTCCCTCAACAAAACAATCATACACCATAGCTTGTTTAGCCATTCCCACATTGACTGGCATCCCCTTAATTCTCAGTTCTTTGCCACCACAAAGGGAACTGCTATAAATATTTTAGAACATTTAAGTTCTTTTCCTTTTTCCCCAATCCGTTTGGGAAACAGACCTAATAGTAGTATTTCTGGACCAAAGGGTAGACACCGTTTTATACCTCTTTGGGCCATAATTCCAGATGGCTCTCCAAAATGGTTGGATTAATTCACAGTTCCACTAACTGATGAATTAGTGTCCCAATTTTACCACATCTCCTCAAACGTTTATTGCTTTCTCCTTCTATCATTTTAGCCAATCTGATAAGTGTAAGATAATATCTCCAGGTTGTTTTAATTTGCATTTTTCTAATTTGTAGGGATTTTAGAGAATTTTTTGAATAAGACTATATATAGTTTTGATTTTTTTCATTGAAAAACTGCCTACTTACATCCTTTGATCATTTATCCAAATGGGTGGGGAATAACTTGTATTCTTACAAATTTGAGAGAGTTCGTTATATATTTGAGATGTGAGACTTTTATTGTATAAGCTATCTATAGAATTTTTCTCTCAATTTTCTGTTTTCCTTCCAATCTTGGCTACATTGGATTTTACAAAATCTTTTTAATTAAATGTAACAGAAATTATCCGTTTTATACCTCATAATGCTCTCTACGTCTTGTTTATTCCTTGTTCTCCTATGTTTCATGGTCTTTGAGTTTTGTTATGTCTCCCTTTATATCTAGGTCTTGTATCCATTTTGACCTTATCTTGGTAAATGGTGTAAGATAATGCATTGTCTGTGCCCAATTAGCTTTCCCAACAATTTTTGCCAAGTAATGAATTCTTATCACAAAAGCTTAAGGCTTTACATTTGTCAAAACACAAGGTCACTATAATAATTTACTACTGTATATTGTGTGTCTACTCTGTTCCATTGTTCTCTCTTTGTTTCTTACCCAGTGCCAGATAGTTTTGAAAATTGTATTTGTATAGTTTAAGATCTAGTACTACTAAACTTCCTTCCTTTACATTTTTCATTAATTTCTTTGATATTCTTGAACTTCTGATCTTCCAAATGAATTTTGTTACTATTTTTTCTAGTACAGTAAAATAATTTTTTTTGTTAATTTAATGGGGATGGCGTTGAATAAATAGATTAGTTTAAGTGAAATTGTCATTTTTATTATGTTGGTGCTGCATACTCATGAAATACTGTTATTTCTCCAGTTATTTAAATCTGATTTTATTTGCATCAAGAGTCTCATGTGATGTTCATGTAAGGGTTTGTTTTGGTAGCTATATTCCCAGGTATTTTATACTGTCTGAGTGCTTTTAAAAATAGACAATAAACATAGTAAAATTCTTGGTTTCTTTGAAACTTTGAGTGAATTGTGTGACTGTGAAGATGTGGTCTGCTATAGAAGATCGTTTATGAAATACTGCTTTGCCTTCAGTATATTGGTAAATTTTCATAACAATTTTGTAGAAATGGGAGATTAGGCATGTAAATTGCTATTGCTATTTTCTTAATCCCTTTTTGGTGGGGGGGAAATAAGCATTTATATAACACTATGTACCAGCCATTGTGCTATAAATGCTTTACAAATAATACCTTATTTGATCCTCACAACAACCCTATCTGGTAGGTGCTGTTTTTATTCTCATTTTAAAATTGAGGAAATGGAGGCAAAGGTTATGACTTGACCAGGGTCACTGCAGGTATTGAGTGTTTGGTGTCAAATTTGAACTCGGGTCTTCCTGACTCCAGACCCAGCTCCCTTTTTTGCTGATAAGGTTCATGATTTTTTTCCCCTTTAAATGACCTTAGGATGATCTGGATAGTCTTAGCAGGTTTTCTCTAAACTTGTTTCTGTTCATCACTTTTTTTTTTTTTGTGGAATTTTTGTGTGAAGTTGCATTTATTCCAGCCTGTGTCTGACCAAGAAATCTTTGATAACATCAACATGAGTTATGACATACATTCCCACTAGTCCCAGAGCCCAGGAATTTTGAGTTGACCATTTAAAAAGACTGCCCTCTTAAAAAGCCTACACTCAGTTCCATTTTATTGTCTTCCATAAGTGGATGATGCAGATCTATATATCAAACCCATGTCTCTCCTGAGTTCAAGCTTTGAATCACTAACTAAAGGGGACATTTCTTACTGCATCCTAAATTCAACATATCCAAAGCAGAAATGGTATCTTTTCCTCCAACCCAACTGTCTTTCAGATTTCATCATTATTATTGTTGAGGTAACCACTGTCCTCCCAGTCACTCAGGTCCATAACCTTGGCATCATCCTTGACTTCTTACTTTCATACTAAGTCATTTGCCAGATCTTGTCAATTCTATCTCCACAGCATGTCTCAGGTACATCACATTCTCTCCACTCAAAACAGCCACCATCCTGTTCAGTCCCTTATTACTCCCTTCCATGAACTCTGGTTCAACTGTAGTGGCCTCCTTGCATTTCCTCATACATTTGATCTTCTAGCTATACCTCTAAAGGCACTGGCTGTCTCTAATGCCTGGAATGCTCTCTCCTTGCTCACTTTTTGGAGTCCCTGTTTTTCTTTAAAACTTGGCTCAAGCACCACTTTTTATATGAAGCCTTTCTTGATTAACGTCACCTCCTCCCCTAGTTGCTAATTCCTCCCTTCCCAAAACTACCTTTTTTTTTCTTTTTAGTGTATAGTCTGCATATCTTTGTTAATGTTGTTCTCCACCCCCCCTAACCTTACCCCCCCCCCCTTTTTTTAGAATGTAAGCTCCTTGAGAATACTGACTGCCCGACTTTTGTCTTTAGATTTCCAGCACTTAGCAGTTAGCACAGTGCCTGGAACATAGTAACATAGGTTCCCAGAGTGGGCCAGGGAGAGATGGTAGTAGCCTTGGGTGCAATTGGGGGTTGTTGAATAAAAATAAAGGGGCTGTTGGAAGCATAAGGAAAGACGAGAATATAAGAGAATTTTGAAAAACTGTTTCATCTGTTGTGTAACAGTTTAAATTGTAGTGATTACATCATTTTCCAAATAAACACACAATGCAAATTATAACTGACAGGTCTTAACAAGCAAGTGTTGGCAGGCAAGTGTGTTGAGCATTGTTGGGAAGTCTAGCATGCATTGACAGGAATATGTGCATGTAATGGCTTGTTTGCAATATGATACCATAAATTGCATCATCAAAATTTCAATACAGGAAAACCCCCCACAAATTTACAGTACTTTTAAGATGCATCATTAAAAATATATTTTTTTAAAGTTGTACAAATAAAAAACATCATTAAAGGGTTAAAGAAAGTAGATTGGGGGGGGGAGTGCTGAGTAATTTTTTTTTAAAGGAGGTGGTAAGCCAAAAAGTTTGGGAACCTCTGATAGTAAGTTGGTATTTAATAAATGCTTGTTGATAGATGTCAACTCCATGGGTCACCTTTAACCCATCAGAAGGTTCAAGGATAGTTGTCATGGGTATGTGTGCGATTATGCCACAAAGCTATTAACTCATTTTCCCTGTGGCCTCTTACCTACTGTTTACATCTGATCTCTCGAATTGAGGTGTTTATTTAAAATTCAGAATTTATTTATAAATAAAACTTAAAATCCAAATCTACCCCTTTCCTCCCACAAAAACAAAACAAAACAAAACAACTTTTAATTTAAAACACCAACACACTCTCACATATGTAAAATCTCCACCCACCTCCATTAATCCTGTTTTGCCTTCTAGAGTCAAGGTTGAGTTTCTTCTATATAGTAGTCTTTTATTAAAATTTTTAAATTCATTTTTAGTTTTATATCAACCAGTAAATCTGCAGGCATTTATTAAAACACCTACTGTATGCCAGGTGCTGCTAAAATTGGGGATACAAGTCTAAGACTAAAGAGGGAGACAGCACACATATAAAATATGTACAGAAGGCATATAAAGAAGCTTTAAAAAAGGTAGTTGAGGAGGAAAAGGAAGTAGCAATTGGGGGTGGGTAGGAATGCCTTTATTTAGAAGATGGTATTTAAATTATGTCTTGAAGGAAAGGACAGAATGCTTATTTGGAATATCTTTTCCTTCTTCCTCCCCTACCAGAGAGTGATCTTTTGTAGCAAAGTAATGAAAAAAGAGAAAAAATGGTTCAGCAAAACCAATTGACATGTCAGCCAAGTTTGACAATATATGTAATATTACACAACCATAATCTCTTTAGAGAAAGGAGTAAGTGGGACATTTTTTCAGCTCATATTGTTGTTCAAGCTTCTTGGTCATTATAATTACAAGATTCATTTTTGGGGGGCAGGAAGTTTCTTTCCATATGCATCCCTGTCTTTGTGTAATGTGTAATTGTGTAGTTATTTTCCTTCTGCTCTCAGTTCATATAAGTGTGAGCATGCATGTTACTTTTGGAATAGAGATGGATAGTTGAGCAAAACAGATTACTGCATTAGTCATGTCCAAGAAATATCTCTTATTTTGCACCCTGAAGCCATCACTTCTCGTGAGGAGTGGGTAGTTTGGTGTAGTAGAAAGAACTCTGGACTTGGAGTCAGGAAAAAGTTAGATTGTAAGTCCACCTCCAATGCTTAGTAGGCAGCCAGCTGTTGAATAGAGTGCAGGGCCTGGCCCAGACACCTATGCTAGTTTTGTGACCCTAAGGAAGTAATTTAACCTCTGTTTGCTTCAGTTTCTTCAACTGTAAAATGTGGATAGTAATAGTACCTACTTTACAGGGTTATTGTGAGGATCAAATGAGATAATATTTCTAAGAAGTGCTTAGCACAGAACCTGGTACATAGTAGGCACTTAATGAATGCTTATTCTCTTTCCCTAGCTGTGTGACTTTGGGAGAGTCATTTAATATTTTTGATCTTTATTGCATCTGCAAAGTGGAAATTAATAGTAATTGTCAGAGTAAAATAATGTATGAAAAGGACTTTGTTAATCTTAAAACTAGTCAACTATCATTGTGAAAAATGTGCAAAGATGATGATTGTTTATCAGACTAACTTATTGGAGGATTGGAAACGCAAATAGACTGATTTACAAAAATACTCTTTATTGAAGTAGATAATTATAGTTGTGTGCTTTTTATTTCAGGTTGGTGTTTAATACAGGAAATTAATTTCTGAAACTGTAAAAAAAAAAAGTCAATGGCAAAATAGGATTTGTTATATAAAAATTTACCTAAAACTATTCAGATGCACATCTTATTTATTAGATGTGAAATCAAGCAGTACTGCGTAGTGAGTTTAAGAAGGTAAAACTTTTAATTACTAGACTACCAGCTGATTGGCCTATTTTGTGCACAAAGATCAGCACCACATTACTATTGAGGCCCCTTCTAACCTTTAGGATGTAGCCACATAATAAAAAAAAAAGTAAATTCTGTTCCACGAGCATTGGCCAGTTTTCAAAAAGGTAATTTTTTTTAAAAAAATTATTTGCTATTAATATTTATCTTCCTCACTTAGCAGGCTCCTCTCTCTTCCCCGAGTTGATCTGACCAACTCTGGTTGCTTGATGCTCCACAGCATTTTAATCCCTTACTGTGTCCTGTTCCTTGTTCTTACATTTTTGAATGAATCCTTTCTAATCTCATTTGGACAGCAATACTCTACCTCAAGTTTGATTTCTATCATTTTGTGATATATTTAATTACAAAGGAAAATAGTATATCCATCACAAGTGCTAAATAGATAACAATTCAGTGCTACTCATTGGTACTGATCTCAGTCCAAGCTAGTTTTAGCTTGAATTCCGTCTGGAATTGGGGCATAGGTTTTTTGATGCAATATTGCAGTTTTTCTTGCACACTTGTCATTCTGGGAAGAAACAAACTCCTACCTTTGTCACCAATCTTTCCCACACCTAAGTCTTTCCCAGGATTGGATCTAAATGTTATATAACTTCCTTGTGGAATTTGTGGGAGTCTCTTGTACACCTTTTCAGAGCCAGACACTTGATCCCAATCCCGTAGCAAATTTGACCCTGACTTGGCTGCAGCATCTTTGTGGTTTCCAGTGGACTAAAGGTCAACTTCTTCAATCCACCAATACTTAAATTTGTGCCCTTAGATCTGAATTGGAAGCAGATTTTGATTAGCAAGCAGTTCTGGCTTACAAAGGAATTAACTGGTTATGGTTATGATAATCTGTTGATTAGAATCTTTGCTGCTTTGATTATTTAATTCCATTTATCATTCTATAATAATATGAAGGAATAGCAAAGTATAGTCCTTGGAGCTCAGGGAAATAATGAATTTATACACATTGGAAATGGATTTAGACTTTCTGGTGAGGTGATGTCTTATTTAAACTTTCTCACATGCTTTTCAATTCTATTTTGATTCCTCATTTCTTCTTAGGAATCCTTAGATTTTTTTTATTCGCATGTTGAGATCTTTTGTTTTCTTTTGTTTTTGTTTTTTTCAGTTGTTGGTCTTGATGATATTATGGATGAAGGAGTTGTTAAAGAAAGTGGTAATGATACCATTGATGAAGAAGAACTTATTTTGCCTAACAGAAATTTGAGGGACAAAGTGGAAGAAACTTCAGTCAGATCACCAAGAAAATCGCCTCGTTTAATGGCACAAGGTAATTTTCTGAGAAGACAGAGAGAGAGAGAGAGGGAGAGTCTGACTTAGTAAATGGGTATAATTTCCAAGAGAAAAATTTGTTAGGTTGTACACTTACTGGGGGGACAATGTTTGTTCAATGCCTCATAATTTATAAAGTTAACAATAACTTATTTTAATGATATGCTTTGTTTTTTTATTTTAGTTTCACTTAGTGTCATTTATATTTTTCAGTGATGAGTTGTTTATTATTGTATTATTGAGTAGGGAAACAAGTTATTTTAATTGCTATATGTGATTTTGAGGAAAAAAAGGGAAGTGATAATCTCTGATAATTATAATGTAGTTCCTTAATCTAGGTTTATAGTGTTATCAAAGGTATAGTTGGAGGATGAGATAGTGGTGCTGTTAACTTCCTTAATAACTAAATGACCAGTGAAAACACTGAAAATATTTTCTTCTTAATCTCTATAAACAAATTAGTGTGATTTGAAATAATGTAATACTAATATAACATTTCAGTAACTTCATTTATGGTTAGATTTATAAAACCTGGTACATAAAACATTAGAAATTGTTTTCATGATGGTAAAAATCTACAGTATATGTAATAAATGGATCATGCATTTATAGGAGGTTTAGTTGAAATCTTTCTGAGTTTATTTTTTAATTGACATACAAGTATTGAAGTTGAAAACTTTTTGTTGATTTTAATATTAAATGAAATTCTGTAGTTTGGAGTATGAGTTTCTAGGTAAACATAAAGAAAACAAAATTTCGTAATTTCTACTTTGATTCATATACAATAAAGTAGTTATCCAGAGCTAAATATTTGGCTTGAGAATTATATCTTTCAAGCCTTTCAGTTTTCTGATTTCTGGCCTTTTCACTGCTTGTTAGCGCTGCCACTAATGGGGCCATACAAATTAGGACAAAGAGAGGAGAGGAAAACACAGTTTTCTTCTTGTTGGTCATTCTATTATGGGGGAAAAATTGAAACTTTAGGTTAAAATTGGGTCTGGGGGATCATCTTTGATATTCACCTTTTTTTGATATTCCAGTTTTGGATCATGAAGAACTGGCATGATTCTTTTGACTAAATTAATTGCTCCACATTATGTATGGTCCCTGGAGTTTCCAACCTGGCTCTTTATGTATTTGTTACTAAACTTCTGGTATATACTCTTGGGGGAAATTGCATGTTTTGTAATAATAAAAGTAAAAAAAATTAATAGAAATTCAATGAGAATGGGTTATAGAGGTTGGCTCAGTCTAGTTGTGATGAGTGATTTTAATTTTTAAAAAATTTACTCTGAAATGATGGCTTTTTTACTTCATATGCTTTAGTATGTTCTGATTCCTTGTTCAAGTCAAGCAATGGGCTCATAGTATAGCATGCCCATTTTACTTGTTTATCATCATACCTTTTAAGAGTTAGAAGGCTGAATAAGACATCTTCTGTATTCAGATTCAGTTGTGGATTTTTGTACAGTCACAATTCTGAGAACTTTGAAAATAGAAAATTTCCTATAACAAGGCATCTCACCACCACAAGAAAACTTTTATCTAAAAGTACACTTTTGTTTTGAAAAATTAATAAGTGATTACAAATCCAAATATTTAGAAAAGTGACGTACCACATATAGTGCAGGTTTGTATTGAAATTAAATTAAACTTTAAAATAGCTAAGTTATTCTTATTTTGTTTTTTCCTGTGATAGAACAAGTACGAAGTTTGCGACAAAGCACTATAGCCAAGCGTTCAAATACAACACCTTTAACTAATTCAAAGAGAGCAGCTGTCAAGAATGCATCTGTACAAAAAACAGGACTCAGACAACTGGACAGGTGTCAAAATAAGGAAGACAGTGTTTGTACACCACCTAAACAAGAAGTTAGAAGGAGTGGTCGACATACTGGGTTAACAGAAGAGGTACCTGAAGTGTCAACGGTTTCGTCAAGTCATTCAGCATCATCACCTTGTCATGAACTTAAGGATGAAGCCAAACTAGATATTAAACATAAATGTCACAAGGGAGAAACCACTGTGCCATCCCATCCATTAACTACTCCTCACCTATCAGAGACTTGTAATCCTGAAGAAAAAGAAGAAAGTAAAACCAAGAGTGACAGTCCAGTATTTTTTAAGCTTTTAGATAAAGAAGAACTTGAACATAATGATCCTATCACCAATAAAACAGGTGAAACTAATCTCGAAGAAAAGGATTCTAGTGGAAGTATTGACCATACATCAAAGGAAACCTTAAAATTTTCCAGAGAGGTTGACCAAATGGAGGTGGCAGAGGCTGTTGCTACCTCATCTGATGTTGCTGCTTGTTCAACTCCAAACAATATAGAAAAGAACAGTGTGGTTCTATCCAGTTCTGTGGAGGAGATTACTGGAAGTAATGCAGAATTGCAGGATGCTATGAAAACTGCTGTTCAAGTTGTACCCTCACTTCAAGAAACTACAAACCTGTTGAGTAATCTTAAAGGAGCAGATACTAAAGTATCTGATGAACACTCAGATACCACAGAATTTACTGAAACTGATTTAAAGAGTGTAGATACTAATACTAATGAATCAGAAAACAGTGTTTTAGAAAACAGCATCTGTGGTCCTCCTGACCAAAGTCCACAACAGCATGCTGAAAACATTAAGATAGAATCTCATGAAATAGCAGAAATTCAAGATGACAGAAACAGCCAGTCCAGTAATATTTCTTCATTAGATTGTAAGAATGCTAAGTCCAAGAACACTAAATCTCTGATTCAGTCTAAGCAAAACATAGCTATGGGTACTCAAAAAAAAACTATTTCAGCAAAACAAGAAATTCAAAGCAAAACTAGAGTTGGAGTTAAAAGTATGAAAAGGAATGCTGAGGAATCTCAGCAAAATTTTCATAAGCCAGTTAAAGTTAGAAAAAAACAAGTTGATAAAAATGTGAAATCACAGAGTAGTGGTTCAGATAGCAAATCTGTGAAAACTCATACAACCGTGAAAAAAGGATCACAAGCTCAAAATTTAGCACAGACTCCTAAACTATTGACTCACTCTTTGAGTGACAAAATGCATGGCCACCCAGGTGGTTCTAAAGACTCTTACCATACGACTCCAGCCCATTCTAGACATTTGCAACATTCCAACCAGAAACAAATCCATAAGCAACAGCAGTTATCAGCAACAATGAAAACTAATAGTCACATAAAGGAAGATATAGAATATTTAGGTTTAGAACCTGTCAAAGAGGAGGATAAACTGAAAGTAAAAAAAACTGAGAAGAACCTTCAACCACGCCAAAGAAGAAGTAGTAAAAGCTTTTCTCTGGATGAACCTCCATTGTTCATCCCAGATAACATATCTACTGTAAAACGAGAAGGCTCAGAACACATCTCTTCATCTGAAAACAAATATATGTGGGCTCCCAGCAAGCAGTGTGGTTTTTGCAAAAAACCACATGGCAACAGGTGTGTGTGTGTATATGTGTGATGTGTACATTTTAAGAGAAAAAATGTTGTGGGTGGGGAATTGTGTGATAATTTGTTCCTTTATGTAAAAAGGAATACTTCTGAAGTTTTTGGCAAATCAGAAAAATTTAACTTGAATGTGTTAATAAAAAGACCAAGTTGATTGTATAAACTGCACATAGTTTTGCCATCTTAAAAGATTTTCTGAAAAGGTAATTATTACTACATCAATTTATATATAAATGTTTTGTTACAAACATTTAGGAAATGTTTTTTAGTTTCTAGGCATCGGAAAATTCATACTTAAAGACTCATCAGTTTATGAATGCTTTACCCTACATTTTTGTTTCATTTGGTTCAAAAATCATTAGTCAAAGAAGTATGTATGGAAATTCTAAACATTGTGTATCATTAAAAAGAGTTTGTGTAAAGTGAAACAACCATTTCCTAGGACAAGTATCATGTTTTATAAACACCAAATTTGAATTTTGTAATAAAATTTGTAATCACCCTGGCTGCTTAAAAAGTGTTTTGACAGCCTTTACATTGTCACCTTAATTTTCTTTGTAACGTGGAGTAGGGCAAATGTGTATTTTTTATTTAAATGCAATATTTTAAAAGTGTTCTTAAAAATTCTCTGAAATTTTAAGACATTGATTCTACTCTATCCATAGAATTCAGAACCCTTTAGTTTTATAGAATTGCTCCTTTAATAAATAACTTTTTTTTTAAAAGAAAAAGTATACAGAGATGAAGTTGAAACCAGAATATCATATTCATCATTTCAGGTTGCTGTTTGAACATCTATCAACAACACTAATACAATGCTACATTATAGAAAAATGCTGTATATTTGACTAGGAAACTATTTGACCTCTGGTCTTTTCCTGTTCTTTGGCATTAAAGTGATGTACTTACTTTCTCCATTATTCACAAATTACATCATGTGAACTTTTTTGGGAGCAAGGATTCAGTGATGTGGATATTAAAGACATAGTATTTTTACCTTTTACTACACATGAAGTTACATGTTAAAGAGACCCTTCTTTTATGATACCAGAATGCTGGAAATCTATTCGCTTTTCCCAAGCCATTTTGGGTCTTTTTTTTTTAATTTGTCAGGCTTTGCTTTTGAACAGTACATGACTTTTTCAAAATATTTAGTATAAAGGAAATTCTCGAAGTACAAATGAAACCCTTGTTAGAATACCCTGGTAAATTTGATTCCTGTAAAGGCTGATACACATCTCATTTATTGTTTCCATGTTAAAATTTTATTTTGGTAACAAGTTAAAGAGATGGCACAGTGGATAGAGTGCCAGGCCTGGTGCCAGGAAGAACCATCTTCCTGAGTTCATATCTGGCCTCGGACTTTTAACTAGTTGTATGACCCTGGGCGCAAGTCATGTAACCCTGTTTGCCTCAGTTTACTTATCTATAAAATGATCTGGAGAAGGAAATGGCAAACTACTCGAGTATCTTTGCCAAGAAAATCACAACAAATAGAGTCGCAAAGAATTGGATACGACTGGACCGACTGAACAACAAAAGAAGATAAAATGAGCTCTAGTGTTTGAGTTTATCATTATAGAGCTTTAGTATTGAAAAGATCTTTAAAAGTTATCCTGTTCAACCCCTGATCTGAGGGTGAAACTTCTCCGTAACAACTCCTCAGAGTTGCTCAGGGAGAATGGAGTATGAGGAGTGTCACACTAGTTTGAGTTCCTTAAATAAAACCTTACCACAGGATTGGTAGGTATAAGCATTTGTGTATTTTTTTAATAGGTTCTCATTTCCATTATTTTTACACCTCCCCCTTCCCCCATTCAGGGTCTAAGCTTTATTATAATTTTTGCTATGGAAACACTTGTAACCATGACAACTAAAATGAACTACTCTCTCCTTTGGCTATTTTATTGAGCTGATACAAACTGAATTTTTAACAGGGCTACTAAATTTCCATTTCATCTGTCCTAACATTGACTTAGTGTAGGTGACAAAGGACTTACGACTGATTTATATAGACTTATATAGAAATTCACTTAGCTAAGAGCTTATTTTGGAAGCACATTTCAAGCATTTAGTTTTTATTAAAAAGAACAAACTGATTAATATTTTGCGACTACGTAAGAAATCGGTTGTTCTGGTGGATTTCCTTGGCATATAATCAATTTACTTATAAAAATGCCATTGCCCTTTTCACTGATGCCATTGAACTTGTTTGGGCAAATCTGGAGATAATTTTTATTTACTTTCTCTAATGCATTTTTCTCTCCATTTATATTACCATTCTTTTTTGTGTTGAGTGGTTTCTATGAAACATTTTCCTAATGTTAGCACTGGTGGACACCAGCTGTCTTCCAGAAATAAATTTTATCTAACTGTAGTTAAACAAATGGAATTGTGAAGGAAATTTATTTGTACTAGAAAAGTTAACTATTTTTGAAGGTCCTCCCAAGCAGAGTTTTCTTTTTAACATTAGGTTTTAAATATTTACATTTTGTTTTTAGGAGTGAAGTAGCTTAACTCTGTTGTGTATTTTGTCATTTGACATAGTAAAATAAGTGATAATGTGTACACCATGATATGGTTGTTTTGAGATGTTTACATTTTCTAGCTTTTTGACATGGAATTATTTTTTCATCTTGCAAAAAATTTGGTTAATTCTATAAGCGAGCATGTTTAGAGTAATCCATGAATCCTTCCTCTATTCCTCTGGAAAAATTTTGTCTCTGTGATCTGTCTTCAGTTTCTTGACCCTTCTGCAGATGAACAGTAGATAAAATCCAGAAAATACTCTTACAAAAAATGAATTCATACTATGATAACAGGAAAACCAGTTCTTTGAATTGCGACCCTTTATATCTAAAGATAAACTTTTTATTAGTTGGTTCGGATTCTTTCCAGGATTCCTTTTTAAATTCTAAGATAATTTTTCTCTAGAGAGTTGCTCATTAAATAACTTTACAAAAATGAAGAAGCTGTATTTCTGTAAACTGAAATAATATACATTAAAATTAGTATATTATAAAATTGAATTAAAATGGTTCAGAATATATTTATGGCTACACTGGAATATCACAGAATTTGGCATGATAGAGATAAACACTTAGCTAAGGTTGTGACATTAGAAGCACCAAAAAAAAATCTAATATGAAACCAGGATATCAAATGCTGCACCATTGTTAAAATGATAATCCTAGGTGCTTTTCTTCGCTTCCTTTTCTCTTCCCCTTTAAAAAAGTTGGAATGTAAAAGAATTAAACATAATGATCATTTTTCCCCTCTCCCTACTCCCCAAATCCAGGACTTTGAAGAAACGTGAATACTATTTTTATTTGACCCTTCTTTGTGACATAGGAAGTTAAGTTTAATTTCAAAAACACAAAGCTAAGATTCAGATTCTTAATTGGATTCAAAACAGCCTCGTATACGTATCTTTCTGTGCTCATTTTAAACTCTAGTAAAGAGAAAAAAATATGTATGTAAACCAGGTGTCTAAAATGACTTGGAGATATAATTTCACTACAGCACAGTTGTTAAGAATAACTTCCATGTTGTGGATTATGTTTTCTTTCATTGTTTCCTTGCTACCTTTTTAAACAATTTCATTCATTGCTACTTGCTAAGGGTTGATAATGAGGGATGATTGAAACCATAGAGAATTTTGGGGGGAGAGGGTTGGAGGTGAGGGAATATGGGCCCTTTACATAAATTCATAATGAAAAGGGAGACACTAAAACACTCTAAAGATACTGCTTTTGGATTTAATGCACTTTTTTCCTTGACAGTCAATTCTTATTTTGTCTCAGTAATGAAATTTGTATTAAATTTTAATTGCTATTTTGTACCTGCATCCGTTACCCCAATTGGGAAATCAGTTTGCCATCGTTTTAGTTTTAAGGTTAGTGAATAATGCTTTGCACTCATACATTTAGAAGTAGTTATAAGAATGCTAGTCTGTTCTCTTCAGTTCTCTAACTCACTGTTTTAGTATTACACATAATCTAAAGTGCTAAAAGCTAATTAGGTACTTCCATGGATGGCACTAGATTTTTTTTTATTTAAATAGATGTTTGTAATATTTTTGAACTATCATGGAAGACAAATTTATAAATTGCCTGGTCATGAAGTCTTATTCAAACTAAGTACAGGATCAGCCACTCAAGTCATCTACACCCTGGGGATAACTCAACGATATGTCAGCAGAGTGTTTAACCTGTGGTAGGTCCTAACAGAGGAAAAGGTTTTTAAGTATAGGACCAACAATGGACTTGGCTACTCAAGGTTTACCTTAGCTGAGTTAACAGAGGCTTGGCCGTGAAGCAAAGATTTTCATCCACAACTGTTCAGGCAGCCAACCATCTACTAAGGTGTGGAAGAGTTAATTTGAACTATTAGAGGGTATGGCCATACCAATAAAATCATGGATTCTTGAATTAGAGGATTTTTAGTGTGAAAGGACTGAAGGTTATCTAATCCACACTTTACACTTTACAGACAGGTCCCTGGGTGGTAAATTTCCTTGCTCAAAGTCACATGGGTAATTAAATGGAAGATCTGGGACCCAAGGTCTTTCTGAAGCATTGGTGTTCATTTGGATTTCATTTCTGTAATCAGCATTGAACACCATTTTGAAAACCTTAGAAATATTGTCCATCGAATGTATCTACAAACATCTAATTTTGGATTTATGAGCAGTTGAGATTTTATAACAAGTTTCTTTTGACAGGAAAGAGATTTTATCTTTTTGACCAAGTGATGAATTAGAATTGTAGGGTCATCATTTAGAAAAAAGAAAGCACCATGTACCCTTCTCAAGAATTTATTGTCTTAAATCATTTTAAGAAGTTAAATGTGAGAATACTTTGGGCATTGCAGATTGAAGATAGAAAAGCTTTATTTAAACAAAACAAGAATTTTATTGGCTTTTTGGTGAGTTGGTTCTTTTTTTTGTGACCTTAAGAAAAGGCACAGTGGTAGATAAAATAATTGAAATATCAGAATCCATTCCTTAGTGTTTTTTTTTTTGTTTGTTTTGAGAAGGCAGTGCTTTTGATTATACCCTAAACTTATGTAGGGTATGGTTTTAGTTTCCGATTGATATTTTTTATATGAATCTCAAAGAATTTTAAGTTCTATATTCAGTGAACATCATGTTTTGTTTACTAATAAGAAATAACTGAAAAGATGAAAGCTCAAGATGAGCTACTGCAATAAGTTACAGGAATTAATAAAATAACGAAAGTCCTTAATTTATGGATATACCATTCAGCATAATCACATAGATGAGAATAAATTCAACCAAATAGTAATCTTTTTAAAGATAATGCTAAATTCTAAAACAAGCTATTGTTTTTGGTTAGATTATCTTTTTTGTAATAAGGATGATGCTGATGATAATGCATGCAGGATTATAGAGAGGAGTTAATAGTAGAAAAATGAATATCTAATTGAGTGACATTTACTGAATAGTACCAAACACTTAATTTTTAAAGGTAGGCAATGACTAAATAGTACTAGTAGTTTATTAGAATAGGCAGGAGGGTTTTTGGCTGTAGGACCTAGTGCATCACTGATGATAAAATTGAGGTCTTTTGGTAGTTTGTAAGCTACTTCACACCAGTAGCACCTGAGATAGTTATGCTTTGGGTGAAGAATTAATTTTTTAAAAATTATCATAATAGTGTTCGGAAGCACAAGTGTACCCTGGTGTTTTAAAAAGTTTTGGTGGGGTAAACAGTTTGCTGATACGGTTCCTTCCTTTGCCAAAATGGTCCAGAGATAGAATTACAGAGCCATTATTTTAGGCCCATAATAAGTATGGCTAAAAATATGATGTGACATTTTACCTTCTTAACCAGTATTGGTATGGGGAGAAAAAAATATTTGTATAAATTTTCCGTATTGTTTAAAACTGAATGAAAATTATTAGTTTGTTATGTGTAAACCTAAGAAGACCCTATTTTCAAGTAATTCTGAAAACCTAAATTGTCCCCAGCCAAGGAAAAAAGTTCTCATTATCGAATCTTTAATACTTTAGTTTATATTTAGTCCATGGGATTTGGGGTCATTTCTGAGATAGAATTCATTAAATGGACAACAGTGAGATCCTAGTTTTTCACTATTAAGTGAATTAAAGTTTTCTGACAGTATGCCTTGATCAAGCGACAGTTTTTTTTTTTCTGGTGTTCAGAAGTGGGAGGAAAAGGGTAATTTTTTAAGAGCTAATTTCTGTTAAATCATAAAGAACTAAAAACAGGTAACATTAAAAATTGACTAGTAACTGCTTTGAAAACAGTTGTGCTCCTGGTACATTTTGAAATGAAAATGAAATTTTGAGAAAAATGCTTTGATCGCTTGTTACTGATAATGGAATTCTCTCTCCTCCCAAACTCCTTGTAATTTTGAAGTGATCTGTGACTCAATAACTGAGTGTTTAAGTTCAGGTCCGTATGACTTTGTGAACAAATATTGCAGAATCTTTGGATGCTTTTGTGCGGGTTTATCATGGTAGTGAGTTATATATACACAAATAACCTATTCTTCATCATAGGGACAACGTTTTAACATTAATATAAATGGCTAGTGTTCCATCATAATTTCTTTGTAGGCTTTCTGTTTACAAATTCAGTTAAGTTTTATATTTCTCTAAAATGTCACAATTATGTGTGCAGTCACCCTTCTAATAATAAAGAAAACATGGTCAATGTCGACAAATTAAGCAACTTGAACTTTGCATTGTAAGGAATTTTGAAACAGTATGTAAAATGTAATGGAACCATTTTTTGAGTAATATTTTGAACTAATTTATGAATTTGAGAGTAAATTTTAAACCATTTATTAACTGAAAGATTTTTCTTTTCAGGTTTATGGTTGGCTGTGGGAGATGTGATGACTGGTTTCATGGAGATTGTGTAGGGTTAAGCCTTTCCCAAGCACAGCAAATGGGAGAAGAAGACAAAGAATATGTATGTGTGAAATGTTGTGCAGAAGAAGATAAAAAGAGTGAAACTTTGGATTCAGAAGTTTTGGAAAACCAAGCTAAAATCGAAGTTCATAGAGAAGATAAAACAATGGATTGTGAAAAATTTGGTTTGTCAAAGCAAGCACCTACAAATGAAAAAAACAGGCATGTAGATGATACAACAAAGCACAAGGTCAAAATTTTAAGACGGGTAAGATTTCTTTTTTTAGGTTTCATCAAAATATTTTTTCAGTAATCACTTATTTTTCTCTTCTATCTCTCCCCCACCCCCATTAATAAGAGAGAAAAATAACTCAACAAATTTGCAAGATTAAAAAAATCCTCATATCGGCCATGTCCAAAAATGTGACAGGTGAAATTCTCATTAATACGTAATATTTAGCTACTGTTATAGTTTTAGTTTAGACGAGCTATTAGAATGAGAAGTCACTCTAAATTAGGACATTTTGATGGGCATTTTGAGGTTTCTTTTTAAACAAAGTATATTGTCTGGGGTTGTGATTACATTGATAAAGCTAATTCATTGTGAGAAAACTATCAAAGCAGATCAGCAACTCTACTGTTAAGTTTATAGTTTTATGAATTGCCTGAATAGCTTAAAGGTAATGAACAGTACAATGTTACACAGCCAGTATATGATGGATGGAAACTGAGCCTAGGTCTTCCTACCCCTTAGCTTGCTTTTGAAGTTACTACTGGCTTTCTTTCATGTAAAAGATATGATTATTACTTTTTGCCTTCTGTTGTTTTGTGTATTTTAATATTTTCTTTGCTCTCTTTCTGCATGAATTGTTAGATGTATAATTCTAATACCCTGGTGTATAAACCAGGCTTGCTTAATAAGGTGAAAATAAAGATATATTTATTTACCAAAAAAGTACTATTTTCATTGACAGATATTTCTTGTCTAAGTTAGCTTTGTTTTTCTTCCCAGTCCATTAAAATTCTATATTTTATATTTTATTCAAAACTTAGCTCCTATATGAAACATTTCTGACAGTCTCCTCCTCCATTTTCCCTTTTGAATTTGTATAGTAGCTAAGTTGATATTTTATTTCACATTGTCACCTACTACTTTGCTGACGTTTTTAGGTTTTGTTCCTGTGCTGTATGGGCAGTGGCACAGTGGATAGAGCGCTGGGCTTGGAGTTAGGAAGATTTATCTTCCTGAATTCAAATTTGGCCTCAGACCCTTAGTAGTTCTGTGACAAGGGCAAATCACTTACCCGTTTGCCTCAGTTTTATCAACTGTAAAATGAGCTGGAGATGGAAATGGGAAACCACTCTTAATACCATTACTGAGAAAACCTTAAATGGGGTCATGAAGAGTTATGTACTGTATTTCCCCATTAAATCTCACATTCTTCTAGGGAAAAATAGGTTTTGTTTCTGTGATACGGCAAATCCCTCAGTCTCTTCCTTCCCTCTACCCCAAATCCTCTCTTTCTCTTTTTCCTCTTCTCCCTCTCCCTTACTTCGGCTACATCTTAAGAATACTTTTTCTTCATTGTGTAGACCCTGCTGTGAATTTACCTTTTATGATTATTTTGAAGTTCGGAAATTTTCTTTGACATTCGTTTTGTTGATTCTTTTTGTCCTCATATCACAGTTATTTCTGAAACACCCAGACTTTTAATTGAGAAAGCAAAAACTGACAAAAATAACCCTATATGACAACATGCACTACATTTTTTCCTAGTCATTCAGTCAGTAAGCATTTATTAAGTACTTATTATATGCCACATACTGTAAGAGTAGTTCCCTGCTTCTCTGCCCTGAGAAGAGAGGCATTTTCATTATTCTTTAAATTATCACTGTTTTGTTTTTTTTTTTTTCAGTTATTCAAGAGTTTAGCTTCCTTTTAGTTATCTTTTCATTCACGTTTTTGTAGTCACTGCATGTATATTTTTTTGGTAGTGAGATGTCTGCTTTCCTATAAATCTCATTTTTCTCTTATTTCTTATTGGACAATAAGATCTTCCATTAAATTAATATAATCTTTTTTAGCTATTTGCTAGTTGATGGGCACCCAATTTGTTTCTGTTTTTTTGTTACCAAAAGGAATGTTAAAACAGTATATCTTAAACCTTTATTTCTAGCTTTGACTTCCATAGATTTACCCACTATTGGATTGGCTTTGTCAAATAGGATGGATGTGAAAATTGTACCAATTTTTTGACTGTTTTAGTAGAAAATGACTTTTCTAGTAGAAAATATATATATGTATACATACACATACATGCATGTGTGTGTGTACACACACACATACACACACACACATTTATCCTTTTACATCTTAAGTGGAAGACTTTTTGCTGGTGACATTTGAAGCAAAATTTTCCCCCAGAATGTAGTTTCTTTTTTTATTCTCCTTTTGTTA
Source organism: Trichosurus vulpecula (assembly GCF_011100635.1). Classification (NCBI taxonomy): domain Eukaryota; kingdom Metazoa; phylum Chordata; class Mammalia; order Diprotodontia; family Phalangeridae; genus Trichosurus; species Trichosurus vulpecula. The sequence goes on along the minus strand of NC_050579.1, from coordinate 217,319,272 downwards.
TTTGATTTGTACAAATTTGTACAAATTGATATTGTCATTATCTTCTATTTTTTGGTTACTTTTCTTTTTATCTATAGTTGTGTGACGTATATCCATTTTCTAATAAATAAAATTCTATTGGATATCTATTTTGAGCTTATTGTATAATTCTTAGGATTACAAAAAAAATTAGAATAGTTAATGTGAAAAGGGGCTTCAGAACAACAGGTACTGTGGGTGGGACTGTGAACTGTTGTAACCATTCTAGCTATTTGGAATTTTGCAAGAAAAGTGACTTGATTTCTACCAATATGTGCTCCAGCTTTTTCAGTAGCTCTTGTCAACAAGGGAGTCCTTCCTCCATTAATTTTTAGTCTTGGGTTTATTAAATACTAAGCTAATGTTTCTGACTGCTTATTTTTCTTTTTTTCTAGTATATGTTTCTGTTTTACCTTTTTTTAAAATTTAAATGAGAGCTAGTTTTGGTGACTACTGTATATTTTCTAGTATCATTTGAGGTCTGGTTTTGCTCTACACCCTTCCTTTGTGTTTTTTCTCATTGTGTCCGTATCCACTGAAGTTCTAGACCTTTTATTCCTTCAAATGAATTTTGTTACTGTTTTAAAGTCTTATTTTCGCTCAATTTCAAGTTAAATGTATGAGTGGTTTGTTTTGCTTGATTACCTGTATCTCCTACAGAGTTGGGAAAACTGTGATACTAGTCCCTTTTATTCCTTTTGGTCTCCCATAACTGATACATTGTTTTGCCTACAGTAGGGGCTTAACAAATTCTTATTGAACATGTATGAATTATCCACCTGGTTATCATTTTTTTAAAGGTACCTCTTATTTTTTTTCTCTCCAATTAATAGGTATTTATTTTCTCTTCCTCCTCACTCCCTTCTCCCACTGAAATTTTTTAAAAAAACCTTGTGCCTTGTATGGATAATTTAGGAAAACAACCCTACTTTGCCCATGTCCAAAAATGTATGACTCATTCTGCATTTTCAGCTCTTAAGCAGATAGGGAACTTGATTCATAATCAACCCTCCAATCGATCAGAGTTCTTGAGTCTCCTAGAATAATTTGTCTTTACATGATGTCATTATTGTAGAAATTGTTCTCTTAGTATTGTTCACTCTTCAGGCAAGGTTTTATATAAGACTTCTCGATTTTCTGTGAAGCCATCCTTTTCATCATTTCTTACAACTCATAAATGTTCCACTACATCACATACCCCAATCTCTTCAACCATTCCTCAATTTATGGGCATCCCTTGAATTTCTCGTTTCTTGCCATTATAAAAATTTTTGTTGTTGATTTGTTTTAGTGGTGTCTGACTCTTCATGACCTATTTGGGATTTTCTTGGCAAAGATACTGGAGTAGTTTGTCATTTCTTTCTCCAGCTTTTTTTTTTTTTAACAGATGAGGAAACTGTGGCAAACAGGGTTCAGTGACTTGCCCAGGGTCACACAGGTAGTATCTGAGGTCATATTTGAACTCATGAAGATGAGTCTTCCTGACTCCAGGCTTAGTATTCTAGCCACTATGCCACATAGTTGGTATTGTTAGGTGTTAAAAAAAAATTTTTTTTTTAACTGATGGATCCGTTTCCTCTATCTCTGATCTCTGTGGGTTATAGATCTAGGAGAGATATTGCTGAATCAAAGTCTGATGACTTTGGAGGCATAGTTTCAAATTGCCTTCCAGGATTGCTAGACCAATTCATAGCTCCCTACATAGTTATTATTCTTTTTTCAATTGTGTAGAAACCTGATAGTTTTGGGTGAGGTGGGCAGGAAGCAAGAAGTTTTGCAAGATCTATTTTATGGACAAATGAGAGCTAACTGTACTACATGAACTTTTTTGGGAATACTTGATATCTTAAAATAGTGTGCTTTTACCTTTTTTCATAAATTATTAATGTACAATTTGGTTCTACTTTTAGGTATGTATTTTTCTTTTTTTCTCTTTTAGCTCCAACTGTAATTTTATTGGCATGGGGAACTCCTGTTCAGGAAATTTCCTCTTAACAGCATGTATCTTCCTTCTCTGTGGCTTTGTAGTCTTAGAGACTTGCTTGTCAGAGGTGGTCCTTGAAAGTAGGACTTTCTGATTCCAAGCCCTCTCTCAATCCATTATGTTATGATGCCCTCAGTTTGTTTCATTGTATGAAATTAAATTAATTGAATTAAATATATATTTTTTAGGAATCTGGGGATGGTAAAAATTCATCAGAATATAGAGATTCGGAGATTAAAAAATGGCAACTGGCTCCTCTTCGAAAGATGGGACAAACAATGTTACCCCGGAGATCCTCAGAAGAGAAAAATGAAAAAATTACAAAAGAGTCTACAACTGTTTTTTGCACAGGTGAAAAGACTACAAAATCAGGTATGGAGTTTGACAGAAGCTATTCCACTACTGTATTTATATGTAATGGCACGTGTTACTGCCTAGAACATTTGGAAAAATTCTTTAGTTTTCAAAATGTCTTAAAAATGTTTAGATGTATTTCCACTATAAGAAATGCATTTCTCCAGCAGTTATAGTAGAAAATTTTTTCATAAATAAAATTTTCTGAAGCTCTAACTCATCGTTTACTTTATTAATTTAATACAATGGAATAATGGTACAGTTAAGGAAATATGGTACTCCTTGCCTTGTCTCAAGGTTTGTTCTACTCCAGTCATTCAGCAAAAATTTATTAATTACTTTTCATATGCTAGATGCTTCAGATACAAAGATAAAAGTTAAGCAGTCCTCGCTCTGAAAGAGCCTACATTTTATTAGGGTAGGCATATACATATGTTGCAGGGATTCCCACTTACACATAAAAACAACTTTTTAGCGTTTGTTTTAAAAATTTTGAGTTCCAAATTCTTTTCTGTTCTTCCTCCCCTCTGCCCTCATTGAGAAGGCAAGCGATTCAGTATAGGTTATACATGTGTAGTCATGCAAAACATTTCCATTATAGTCATGTTGTGAAAGAAAACAGATAAAAATAAAGAGAGAGAAAGTAAAAAACTTATGCTTCAATCTGTAGTTAGACACCAACAGTTCTTTCTCTGGGGATGGCTGCATTTTTCATCGTAAGTCTTTCAGAGTTGTCTTGGAACATTGTATTGCTGAGAATAGCTAAGTCATTCACAACTGATCATCTTACAACATTGCTGTTACTTTGTACATAGTACTTTTCATTTTGCATCAGCCCATGTAAGTCTTTCCAGGTTTTTTGAGAGCATACTGCTTGTCATTTCTTACAGCACAATAGTATTTCATCATAATCACACCACAATTTGATCATTCACCAATTGATGGGCATCCCCTCAATTTCCAATTTTTTGTCCCTCCAAAAGAGCAGCTATGAATACTTTTGTACATATAGGTCCTTTCCTTTTTTGTTTTTTATCGCTTGGGATACAGATAGTAGTGGTATTGCTAAGTTAAAGGGTGTGCATGGTTTTATAGCCCTTTAGGCATAGTTTTAAATTGCTCTACAGGATGGTTGAATCAGTTCACAGCTCTGCCAATAGTGCATTAATGTCTTATTTTTCCCACATCCTCTCCAACTTTTGTCATATTCCTTCTTTGTCTTGTTAGCCAATCTTTTAGGTATGAAGTAGTACCTCAGAATTGTTTTAGTTTGCATTTCTCCAATCAGTAGTGAGTTAGAGCATTTTTCCATATGGCTATGGATAGCTTTGATTACTTCACCTGAAAACTGTTCATATCTTTTGATCATTATCAATTGGGGAATGGCTCTTATTTTTATAAATTTGACTCAGTTCTCTGTATGTTTGAGAAATTAGGCCTTTATCAGAGAAACCTGCTTCAAAATTTTTTTGCTATTGCTAACTGTATTTCCCTTCATCCTGTCCCTATTCTTTTCTCTCTTTTCATCCTGTCCCTCCTCAAAAGTGTTTTGCTTCTGGCTCCCCCCTCCCCCAATCTGCCCTCCCTTCTGTGACCCTCCCCCCGTCTCTTATCCCTTTCCCTTCCTACTTTCCTGTAGGGTAAGATGGATTTATATACGCAAGTCAGTGTGTCTGTTATTCCCTCTTTGAGCCAGTTCTGATGAGATAAAGGTTCACTTACTCCCCCTTACGTCCTCCCTCTTCCCTTCCATTGTAAAAGCTTTTTCTTGCCTCTTTTATGTGAGATATTTTATCCCATTCTACCTTTCTCTTTTCTCCAGTACATTCCTCTCTCACCCTTTAATTTTATTTTAAAAATTTTTCAATATCCCTTCATATTTAACTCACATCTGTACCCTCTGTCTATATATATACACTTTTTCTATCTGCCCTAATGATGAGAAAGTTCCTATGAGTTACAAATATCTTCCCATGGAGGAATGCAAATAGTTTAACCTTATTAAGTACCTTACTATTTCCCCTTTCTGTTTACCTTTTTATACTTCTGAAGTCTTGTATGTGAAAGTCAGATTTTCTATTCAGTTCTGGTCTTTCCATCAAGAATGCTTGAAATTCCTCTATTTCATTGAATTGCCATTTTTTCCCCTTAAGGATTATACTCAGTTTTGCTGGGTAGGTGATTCTGGTTGTAATCCTAGCTCCTTCGCCACCCTCAATCTTTTAATGTAAGCTGCCAATCTTGCATTATCCTGACTCTGGCTCCATGATACTTGAGTTGTTTCTTTCTGTCTGCTTACAGTGTTTTCTCCTTGACCTGGGAACTCTGGAATTTGGTTTTAATATTCCTGGGAGTTTCCATTTTAGGATCTCCTTCAGGAGGCGATTCATGGATTCTTACAGTTTCTATTCTACCCTCTGGTTATAGAATCTCAGGGCAGTTTTCCTTGATAATTTCTTGAAAGAAGATGTTTAGGCTCTGTTTTTTGATCATAGCTTTTAGATAGTCCAATAATTTTCAAATTATCTCTCCTGGGTCTATTTTCCAGGCCAGTTGTTTTTCCAGTGAGATATTTCACATTGTCTTCTATTTTTTTCATTCTTTTGGTTTTGTTTTATTGTTTCTTCATTTCTCACAGTCATTAGCTTCCATTTGTTGCAGGGATTCTCAACTTTTTGGTGTCTTGAACTTCTTTGGCAAGTCTGATAAAATGCTGTGTGTCTAGACCCATTTTCAGAATGATGTTTTTGATACCTAAAATACATAGGATTACAGAGGAAACTAGTTATAGTGAAATATAGTTAACAGAATATTAAAAAAGAACAAGTTTATGAATCTCAAGTTAACAACCCCTGATATAGGAAAGTAGGTAGAGAGTAATGTGGGTGAGGTACTAGATGATGGGACAGGGAGGGGGAAAGGCTTCATGTAGAAGGTCACATTTGAGTACTAGAAAAAGAAAGTCTTGCATTCTGAGAGGTGGACGAGGGAAATGGATTCTAGAAACAAGGGGCTAGTCAGTACAAAGGTATAGAGATGGGAATTGCCGTGCCACCTTTGCAGACTAGTAAGAATACCTGGTTGACTGGACCATAGAGTTCCTAAAGAGGAGTAATGTATAATAAGGTTAGAAAGGTAAGTTGTGAAGAATTTTAAATGCTAAACAGCTTATACTTGATCCTAGAGATAATAGGAAACCATTGAAGTTTATCTAGTGGAGGAGTGACACGGTCAGACCTGTACTTTAGGAATACCACTTTGGCAGCTGTCTTGAGAAAGGATTGAAGTGGGGTGAGACATTAACAGGAAGACCAATTAGATAGATATCTGTTGCAGTAGTCCAGGGGAGAAGTGATGGTGATTTGACCTGTGGTGCTTGATGTGTGGTTGGATAGAAGGAAATGGATACAATAGATGTTGTGGAGATAGGACAAGCATTTCCAATGGGCACTTAGAGATTAGTACATAGGTGTGGGGGGTCATTCGTGATGATAATTAAACTTATTGGAGCTGATATGGTCACCCAGAGAAGGATTAGGATAGAGAAGAAAGAGAAAGGGTACTCAGGACAGGTCAGTGCCTCTGGATACATCCACAGTTTGGGGAAGTGACAAGAGAAATTTTGCTCAGAGGTAGGAGAACTGAGAAAGCAGTGTTGTAAAAATGCAGAGAGGAGGTGGTCAACAGTGTCAGATGTTGCTTTAAGATAAGACTTAAAGGAAAAAATACAAGTATTTGTCTCCTGTTTTGAATTTAGGTTGTGTTCTAGAATTTATATTAAACTCTTAAGCATAAAAAGGATTTATTTCATTAGTGTGATTAAAATATTCTATTTTTAGTGTGGTGCATCTAATAATCCTCATAGCAGACATCATAATTTGATAGCAGTTTGTTTATATCATGGAACTAGTTTGACACAGCATAATCTAGAAAACAACTCAGAGCTAGCAATCTTAGACAATCTTAGGTCTTAGACAAAGCAGAAATAGATCTAATTAAATATTTTTGCTGAAAGTTACCATAGACAGTGAAGTGATTAAAATAAACCCCAAATGGCATAGTATCTGAAGTCTTAGAGGAAAAGTTAAATGTTATAAGAAGAAATAGGAACCACAATATATCCCTTTCAAACTTAGAGATATTGAAAACAAAGAATAAACAAGAAAGAAGTTTAAGGAGCTGAATAGAATTTTCTAAAAGCTAGGTATGATAAACTTAAAGATGTTGAATTGAAATAGAAATATACCTGTTTTTCAACCATGCATGATAAAAATTTGCCATTATTAGGGCAAAAAATCTTGACAAATATAGGCAGAAAAGCAGAAATACTAAATACTTATCACCCATAATACAAATTATGTTAAATATAAAGTATTTGAAAAAAGATTAAAAATTAATTGTTCACTAAATTAATCCTGAAGAATGGGTAGATTAAAGAACAAATCATGGAAATGGTCAGTTTCATTAAAGGTGAATGACAGCATTTAATAATTTGGGATGCAGCTGAAGTAATAGGGAAAATTTTATATTTCTGTAGTCTCTTTCATTTTTGAAAGGGAGAGAGTAGATCAATGAATTTAGTATACAACTAAAAAAATCTAGAAAGCCAACAAATTAAAACCCCAAATAGAAACGCTGAAAATGAAAGGAGAGATTAGCATAATTGAAAGTGTGAAAAAAAGAAATTGAAGTAAGAAAACTAGGAGCTATTTTTAAAAAAGCAATAATAAACTATCAGCTAATTTGATTTTGAAAAGAGAAAAAATAAAACAAAATTTTTTAGCATCAAAACTGGAAAAAAGTGAATTCATACAAATGAAGATATAAAATTAATTAGGCACTATTTCACCCAACTATGTTTTAATAAAACTGATAATCTAAGTGAAATTTTATCTATCTACAAATGAATTGCCCAGATTAATAGGAAATAGAATACTTAAATAATCTTATCTTAGAAAAAGAATTTGAAGAAGCCATAAATGAACTTCAGAAAGAGCAAGAGAGAAGGAACCTTGGATTTTCAGGCAAACTCTACCAAACATTTAAAGAACAATTAATTTAATAAAGAAAGGGTCCTACAATATTTTTCCCATAATTTAAATATGGTCCTGGTAATTAAAATAGGCCATCAAAACAGAAAGAAAATTAAAGATCAATTTCCCTAATGAGTATTGGTGCAAAAAATATAACCAAAATGGTTACTACAGCATTATATGTATATAAAAAAAACATGCCCTTTGATCAAGCTGGATTTATACTAGCAATGCAGGGCTGGTTGAGTAACATAATTGACCATATTAGTAAAAATCAAATGACTATTTCAGTAGATGAACAAAAAGCTATTGACAAAAAGCAACACTCATCCCTGTTAAAAACCCTAGAAAGGAATAAACACAAGCAAAAAGGAACCAAAATAACATTTTTTGTAGATGATATGATTTATTAGAGAATGTGAATCAATTAAAAATTACTCAACTTCACCAAAGTTGCAAGTCATCCATATTTACATCAACATTCCTCATACGTTTCTACATATTACTCACATAATCCAGCAGAAAGAGAAATTCCATTTCAAATAACAACAGACAGCATAAAATGCCTCAGAATCTACCTGCCAAGACAGGTGTGGGAACTATGTGAACACAATTTCAAAATATTCTTAACACAAATACATATCTAAATAATTGGAGAAATATTGATTGTGGTAGACTGAGCCAAATGTGGTAAAAATGACAGTACTAAATAACTTATTCAATGCCATACTAATAAAACTTCAAAAGTCTATCTTGTAGAGGTGAAAAAAATTAACAATTCATACGAAGGTAAGAAATAGGTTGATCAGATTAAGTACAAAATGTGCAGAAGCAGATGATTACAATTACCTAGTGTCTGATTAACCCAAAGATCCCAAGTTTGAACTAATTAGGGAATAGCAATATTGTAAGGATTATCAACTTTGAAAAAAGGAAAGTAGGAACTCTGATCAATTCAATGATCAATCACAGTTCCAAAGAAGTGATGGGTAGCATGCTATCCACCTCCAGGTGGCAGAGCTGATGGACTCTTAAGTACAGATTGAAACATTTTTTCAGACATAGCTAATGTGGGAATTTTTTGTGTGTGTGTGTCATAGTTGAAAGGATTTTGTTTTTCTTGTCTTAGTGGGGAGGGGGAGAAGGGAGGAAGAAAATTTAGAAATTAAAATAGAATTTTTAAAACGTTATCTATTAATAGTGCCTACTATATGTCTATTTGGAATTAAGCCTCAGGAAAAGTTTTGTGCTCAAGTAGGACTAATGACTTTTCTGTCCATAAGCAACCACTTAAACTAGAGGCCTCAGTTTTCTCATCTGTAAAATAAGGTTGTACTTCGATGGTTTCCAAATTGTGACTGTAGTTTTCAGGTAAATTAATAAATATCAACAGTTGAAAATCAGCAACTTTTTCACCATTAGGTTTTTTAGTATGCTGGTACAAAGAAGATAAAGGGAAAAGAAACTTTAAAAATCAGCTATTTACTTAGCCTATGTTCAAGAATGTATTTTCTAAATTACTTTTGACTCATTTATATTCCTTAATTTATGAAAATAATTATTTGAAAGGGAGAATATATGTACAGAATTTTTAGAAAGATTATATTTCAGACTTTTTATTTTCAATAGTTTGACAGTTTTTTTAAACAAACACACGGACTCTTAATATGTTAATTTTTCTTAAGAAAATTTACATGGACTTTATTCTTAAGTAATTCTCCACTTTATTTCAATTTAGGTATACATGAAAAACAAGAGTTAAAAAAGAAGAAAACTGAGAAAGCAGGATTGCCTAATGTGCACACACCCCCTACTCCTACTTCCAAACCTTCTGCAGACCAGATCAGACAAAGTGTCAAACACTCTCTCAAAGACATTCTCATGAAAAGGTAATATAATCATGGTAGCATTGTAAAAGATAGACTAATCTTTGGTTAATTTAAAAAAAAATTTGTTGTTGTTTCAAGGCTTACAGACTCAAATTTGAAGATCCCAGAGGAACGAGCATCCAAAGTTGCAACAAAAATTGAAAAGGAACTTTTCTCTTTTTTTCGGGATACTGATGCCAAATATAAGAACAAATATAGAAGTTTGATGTTCAATTTGAAAGATCCCAAAAACAATGTAAGTAAGTTAAATTAACTTGTTCAAAAGTGAACTTACTGCCTATTCAAAACCTTTAATGTGCTTCGAGTTGAAATAAATATTAGGAATGTTCTTGTAATATTGACTTGCCATCCATGTTGTGTGAACATATTATAACATCAAATCACATTATAACGAGGTCTTTTGGGTAGTTTGTATTTTTAAGGGGGACCTATTTTATACTGAATTCTCTAGTGTCACATAGATGTAACTAAAATGGATTCCTTTTTCTTATTCTCCTTAAAAAAACAAAATGCTTTATTCAAACATTTTGTAGAACATTCTTAGAAAGTTCTATATTAAGCAGGAAATGACTGTGAGAAATAAAATCTTTGCTAACATCATAAAAAAGCAAGTACATTCCATAGAAATCACCCTTACAGATATGAAAACCTTTTACATCATGTCCTTAAACAAGTACCTTACTCTGTATTTTATTAATGTATAAAATACTCTATCACATAGAATGAATTGCAAAGAGATATGCTAGAAACTGGCCATAGAAAATTATCTACCTCACACCCAAAAAGCACACTGAGGGAAACAAACAAGATTTTTGAATATTATTGTTGCTAATTCATATGGGTTTATTTTTGACAAGCATTGTTTCCTTTAGCAGCTTATTGCTTAGCTGTCCTTGACATTCTAATCCTGTGTTTGTATTGAGATGGTTTTTAATAGGGTTTTAAAAATTTGTCTCAGTGTGTTTTAAAAGATATTTTTAAATGCGCTTCAAATGAAGATGCTACGTGTTCCCATATTGATTCTTAGCTTTAGAAAATGTTCAAGTTTAATAATTTATTTTGTGTGTGTGCATGTGTGTGTGTGTGTTTTAAAAGAGGGACAACTGTACATCTTTTATTTCCCTTTGGTTTTCAGTATTCTCCTTACATTCTCCTTTGTCTAAACGATGTATTGTTGTATAGTGGAACGAGCACTATATTAGAAAGCTGGATAGTCACATTCTGCGTGTGTATCCTTTGACAAGTCTGTTAAGGACATAGTAATTTTAAAATGCAGAAGGTGGGGGAGCTCTAAAAACTACATTTATACCTAAGTTGTTACAATAATTTTTTTTTGCTTATTAAATTCAACAGTTATTTATTATATACCATCTGTGTACAAAGAAATGAGATGCAAGGATAGATAAGGCATAAGTACTGCTTTGAGGAAGTTAAAATGTATTGGTCCATGCAAAGTGCTATAATAAAGTGGAAATTGGACAGAACATTTCATCTGAGGTGACAGGTCACAGCAGGTTTGATAGAGGATTATGTGAGTTGGACTTAAAATAGAGTAAGACTTTTTTGGCATATGGCAAAGTAATAGAAGAGGTCAGAATAAGAATGTGAAGTATTCCATTTGGCTATCATATGGGAGAAAGCTATACAAACATACTGGAATTAGACAGTAGATGGCCTTGATAGTAGAGGGCCATTTTAAGAAATTTTTTCTTTGGTTAACAGTAGAAAGCCACTGCACGTTTTTGAGTTAAAGAACGGTGTCATCACAGTCATGGGAGCTCATTTGGACAATGATATGTAGAGGCAGTTGGGGTGTGTATGCAGGGATGTCAAACATGCATTCCACCAGATTAAAATGTAATTGGGAAAGACTTAACAAATAAAATTCAGTAGAACTCAAATAATATAGATATGGAGCTTCAGAGTTTGTATACAACTCGGATACTTTGTATGATTTAGGAGTCCCTGTAGCTTTTTGATTTTTTTTCCACTGGTGTAGTGGATAAGAGTGGACATGGACTTAGGAAGACTTGAGTTCAAATCCTGCTTGAGCCACTCACTCCTTGTGTGTACCTGGGTAAGTCACTTAGCATGTCTGACCTTTTTTCCCTCATCTGTTAAATGGGGATAATAATGGTACCTGCTGTGCAAGAAAGGATGAGAGCCTGTCTAGAGAGATACCATATACATGTAAGAGATATTACTGAAGTAAAAGTGATACATTTGACAACTGCCTAGATCCATGCAATTGGAATGAAGATAGAAGAATTAAAAGAGACTCTTAAGACTGAGGCAACCAGTTGGCACATTGGATAGAGCACTGGGCTTGGAAGCAGGAAGACTTCTCTTCCTGAGTTCAAATCTGTCCTCAGACACTTAGTAGATGCGTGATCCTGATGTCAACTGGACTGGAACCAGTCTCCAACCAACCTATGGGTGTTCAGAGCTGAACAAAGCAGGCTAGAGACAGCAGAGTCAGGAATCAAACAGGTTTAATTTCAAAGTGAGGAAAACAGGTTTGCAAACTAAAGTCCTTTTGGAAAGGAAAGCTTATGTCAGGGCTTTTATACGTGAAGACGTGGAACCTAACACTGTCTTGAGTAAACAGTTCCCATGGCTGGCATTTCTTGGGACAGTACAGGTGTTCTTGGGTCCTCTGGGAACAGTCCCGTGTTATTAGAATCATTGAGCCTTGTGATTGTCTCATGTCTTAAAAGATCTTTGAGCGTTGTGATTGTTCAGCAGTGTACAGAGCCAGAGTTAGTGTGGCGGAGAACAGGAGTGCAGCACCTGCTTTGGTTCACTTGGTGGTTACAAGCACAGGAATTGTTAGAATGTCAGGAGAAGTGATTGATGACTTTTTGTTGCAGTGAGTCAGCTGTAGCTCCAGCTCTCAGGCCAGGATCCTTTGGGAAATAGGGCTAAATAGTTAAAATCATAAATCCCAGTTCTGGGGTTTTGCTGTGGTTGAGATCATCCAGAGGGTGAGTGCGGAGGATTGCTGTTGTGCTAAGCTCAGGGCACAGCCTGCATATTGGGCCTTATAGCTGGAAAATAAGATGTTTCCAAATATGACATTGACATTGGGCAAGTCACTTAACCTGTTTGTCTCAGGTTCCTCATCTGTAAATGAGCTGGAGAAGGAAATGGCAAACCATTCCAGGATCTTTGCCAAGAAAACCCCAAATGGGGGTCATGAAGAATTGGACATGACTGAACAACAACTTAAGAGTGAGCCTAGGAAAATGGTGGTGCTATTAATAGGAATTGATTAAGTTGCTTGGGAGGAAAACAGCTTTGGGAATAGGTGATGAGTTTAGTCTTTTATTTTCCTCTTTGGTTCTTAAGAACGAATGGAGAAGATGATCTGTGTCTGATTCTTCCCATCACCATGTAGTAACTCTCTGGTACCTTTTATCTGAAGGTTAAGTTGAGGCTAGAGCCTTCACCACATGTAGGTAAAAGAATTATGAAAGCTAGATCTATTGTACCGATAGGTCAGAGGTCACAGATTTAAAGCGAGAAGGAACCTTAGAGATCACTGAGTCCAACACTCTCATCATTTATCAGATGAGGAAACTGAGGTAATTCCTGGTGAAAGATTGATCAATTTTTCCTTGCTAGAGAGAGCTTGGCAAGAGACAGCCTAAGGTCATTTTGAGAATCTTTAAGGATGAAAATGGAAGGAGAATAATAAACTGATGAAAGATGGGGAAAAAAAGTTTTGTCAAAATCTTCTCCATCAGTCAGAGAAAAACTGCCACATTTAGACTCTTAATCTCACAGACCTCCATGAGCTTCATGATGAAATAAGAACGACTACAATGAAAGCAAAGATGGGAAGAGCAGCTGGACTAGACAGAGTATACAATTTATGCTTTTGAGAACATGAGAGATTTCTTTTCAAGCTAACAAAAAGAGGAAGAACAGATATTTGAATTCACCCATAAAATGGAAGCAGAGCATAGAGTCAATAAAAACCATACTCCTACAATGTTCTTTACAAGAAACACAGTTGACACAGAGAGACACACAGATAAAGGTAAGGGGGCTGGAGACTCTATTACACTTCAGCTGAAGTTAAAAAAAAAAAAAGCCAGAGTAGCAGTTATGATCTTAGACAAAGCAAAAGCAAAAATAGATCTAATTAAGAGAGAAGCAAGGAAACTACATCTTGTTAAAAGGTACCATAGACAATGAAGTAATATTAATAGTAAATATGCAACAAGTGTTATAGTATCCAGACTTTTTAAGGAAAAAGTAAATAAAAGCAAACAGTAAAGGAAATACTAAAACTATATTATTGGGGAACCACAACTTTCTTCTCTTAGGACCAGATACATCTAACCAAAAAATAAACAAGAAAGGAATTAAGGACATGAGTAGAATTTTAGAAAAGATAGGTATGATAAACCTCTGGGAAAACTGAGTGGGAATAGAAAGGATTATATCTTTTTCTGAGTGATAAATGGCACCTACACAGAAATTGACCATGCCTTAGGGAAAGAGCAGATCAATGAATTGGGCATGCAACTAAAACAGCTAGAAAAGGAAGAAAAAAAAATCTTCAATTAAACATCAAATCTGAAATCCTGAAAATCAAAAGAGAGATTAATAAAATTCAAAGTAAGGAAAACCATTGAACTAATTAATAAATAGAGCACCTGGTTTTATTTTTTAAAAAGAATAAAATAGACAAATCATTGGTTTAATTTGATTTTTAAAAAAGAAAACCAAATTGCCAGTATAAAAAATGAAAACGATGAATTCACTACCAATGAAAATGAAATTAAAGCAATTAGGAGCTATTTTGTCCACTTATATGCCAATCTACATCTGACAATCTAAGTGAAGTAGATTAATTTTTGTTGTTCAGTTGTTTCAGTCATCCAATTCTTTGTGACTCCATTTTGGGGTTTTCTTGGCAAAGATACTTGAGTGGTTTGACCTTTCCTCCTCCAGGTCATTTTACAGGCTAAGTCCAATAGGGTTAAGTGACTTGGCTGGGAAGTGTCTGAGACCAGATTTGAATTCAGGAAGATGAGTCTTCCTGATTTCAGGCTGCCACTGAATCCATTGAGCCACCTAGCTGCCCCATGCCAGATTGCCCAGAATAACAAAAGAGGTAGACAAATTGAATTAGCCATTAATGAACTCCCAAAGAAAAAAATCTCCAGGACCAGGTGGATTCACATATGAAGCCTACCAAACATTTTACAAAAATTAACCAATACTATATGAACTTTTTGGGAAAACAGGCAAAGAAAGAATCCTACACATTCTTTTTATGACACAAATATGGTGTTAATACCTAAACCAGGAAGAAAATTACAGACTAATTTCCCTAATAAATATTGATGCGAAAAATTTAAGTAAAATAATAACAATCTATCGTAGAAGTCATAGACTATGACCAGGTGGGATTTAAGTGACCACATCCATAGGAAAACCAGTGAAAATCATAATTGTGGCAATAGATGCAGGAAAGACTTTTGACAAAATATATCAGTCATTCCTAGTAAAAACACTACAAAGCATAGGACTAAAGGGAGCTTTCCTTAAAAATGATACATAATAGCTGTCTACCACCATCAGCAAGGATTATCTGCAATAGGCGTAAACTAGAAGCCTTCCTAGTAAGATCAAGGATGAAGGAGGCCTTTATCACCACTGTTATTCAATATCATACTAGAAATGCTAACTGTAGCAGTAAGAGAAAGAAATCAAAAGAGTTAGAATAGGCAATGAGGAAACAGAACTCAGTCTTTGCAGATGATGTGATGGTATACTTAGAGAATCAGCTAAAAAAGTAGTTGAAATAATTACCAACTGCAGAATTGCATGATATTAAAAAACCCCACAAGCCATTAGCATTTTTGCATATGAACAACAAAGTCCAGCAGAAAGAGATAGATTCCATTTAGAATAACCATAGACAACATCAAATGCTTGGGAGTCTATGTACCAAGACAAAACCAGGAACTATATGAACACTATTACAAAAGATTTTTCACACAAATAAAGGTAGATCTAAACAACTGGAAAAATATTTATTGCTTGTGGGTAGGCTGAGCCAATATAATAGAAATGACAATTCTACGTAAATTAATCTACTTATTCAGTGCCATACCAATCAAACTACCAAAAATTATAGAGCAAAAAAAAATAATAAAGTTCATCTGGAAGAACAAAAGGTAAAGAATAGCAAAGAAATGAATGAAAAAAAAAGTTAAGGCTTATAATTACCAGCTCTCAGACTTTCTTACAAAGTGGTAATCATCAAAACAGTGTGGTACTGTCCAAGAAATAGAGTGGTGGATCAGAAGAATACAGGGTGTCCCTAAAGTCTGGACACATAGGCAAAAATGCATATTTTGAAATATTTGGAATATTAACAGACCTTAGGCCCCTTGACTTCTTTTTCTGGGCTAAAAGAGAAGGTGTACTCAATGAAAATCACAGGTGCAACACACTTGATTGAACACATAAAGAGTGAAGGTGCTAAAATTGACAGCATCGTGGAATTATTGCATTGAGTTCACGTGAATCTTGCAAAGCGTATCAGCCTTTGCATCACAAATGATGGAAATCATATTGAAGATGTTACTTGTTAATATTCCAATTAAATAAAATGTTTTTGAAAATTTCATTCATTTCTTGAAAATATGCATTTTTGCCTATGTGTCCAGACTTTAGGAACACCCTGTAGATTGGGTACACAATACACAATAGGTAATGACCATAGTAATCCAGTTGTTAATAAATGCAAAGATCCTAGTTTGGGGGATAGAATTCGCTATTTGACTATAATGCTGGGAAAACTGGAAAGCAGTTAGGCAAACTGTAAATAGAACAACATCTCACATTGCATGCCAAGATAAGGTCGAAATGATTTAGACATGGAGGGTGATACCATAAGCAAATTTAAAAAGTGTAGAATGCCTGCCATATCTATGGATAAGGGAAGAATTTATAACCAAAGGAGAGAATTACAAGATATAAAATGGATAATACAGATTACATTGAATTTAAAAGTTTTTGCACAAACAAAACTAATGTAGCCAAGATTAGGAGGAAAACAAAACGGGAGAAAATAATTTCACTGCAGGGTTTTTTTTTTTCTGATAAAGGCCTTATTTCTAAAATGTAGAGAGAGCTCAGTAAAATTTATGTGGATACAAATCATTTCCCAGTTGATAAAATGGTCAAAGGACATGAATAAGCAGTTTTCAGATGAAGAAATCAAAGCTATCTATAGTCATATGAAAAAAATTCTTTAAATCATTAAAAGAAAAAATGCAAATTAAAACAACCACCTCACACCTGTCAGAATGGATAATATGACAGAAAAGGAAAATGACCAATGTTGGAGGGGATGTCGAAAAATTGGGACACTAATTCAGTGTCTGTTGGAGTTGTGAACTGATTTCATCCTTTCTGGAGGAGCAATTTGTAACTATACCAAAGGGCTATAAAACTATGTGTACCTTTTTACCCAGCAATACCACTGTTAGGTCCGTATCTCAAAAGGGTTTAAAAAATGGAAAGAACCTATATGTACGAAAATGTTTATATCATCTCTTTTTGTGGTGGCAAAGAACTGGAAATTGAGAATATAGATGCTTAGCAATTGGGGAATGACTGAACAAGTTGTGCTATGTGAATGTAATGGAATTCTATTACGTGATAAGAAGAGATGAGCAGGATTCTTTTAGAAAAACCTTGCAAGACTTAATGAACTGATGCAACATGAAATGAGTAGAACCAAGAGAACGTTGTACACAGTAACAGTGATATTGTATGGTGACCAGCTGTGAATGACTTAGCTAATTCTCAGCAATACAAAAGATCCAGAGCTATCCTGAAGGATTTATGAAAAATGCTGTTTGCCTTCAGAGAAAAAACTGATGTAGTTTCAATGCTACTTGAAGCATACTACTTTTTACTGTTTTTTCATGGGTTTTTTTTTTTTGGTCTCTTTTTCCCCTCATAAGATGACTAATGTGGAAATATGTTTTGCATTGACTGCACATATATAACATATATAAAATTGTTGACTGTCTCTCGGATGGGGGAGGGAAGAAGGGAGAGAATTTAGAACTCAGTATTTTAAAAAGAGTATTAAATACTGTTTTTATATGTAATTGGAAAAAATAAAATACTAAAAGGGGGGCGGGGGGGTCTTGCCACTGCCATGAAGGAGGATGTCTAGCATATTCCAAATGGAAGAAGGATATTTTATATGTAATGAGGTCCTCTGTATGATTTTGTTGATGGATGATGATGTGCTGATTGCATAAAGCCCTAGAACATGACAACCCATAGGCCTAGCTCATTGTACATCCTCGTAAAAAGATCATCACTCTAGAGAGCTAGAAGAGACCTCAAAGGTCACCTAGACTAAGCATCTCATTTCATAAAATCAGAAATTGAGGTGCAGGGAGGCTCAAGATCCTATAGATAATAAGTGTCAAAGGTGGAATTTGAACTTAGGTCTTGGATCTTTGGAGCTAATGTATTTAACATAGTACCATACCATCTCCTAATACATATATCTTAGACAAACCCTGCAGATGGATTGAATAGGAAGAAGTAAACAGACTGGATTCTTTTTGCAAAGTGATTGAGTGCTTTTGATGACTTGCCCTAGGGGAAATATCTTTGCTACCCATGTAATATTAAGAGACCTTGAGAAAAGCCCTTACTTTGTTGAGAAGGCTTCTTCTGGAGGATTCATGGGAACACATGGGTGAAATTTACACAGGATGAGAATATAGGGATTAGTTTTGACTGCTACCGCTGAACAATATATATGATAAGATTTTGTCTTTAAATATAGAAGGGATATGAGAAAGTGATGAGACTTAAATATAATTATAAAGCTTGAGCGAAATGTTATGCCAATGTCATATACAGAAGTTAGGAAAGGGAAGATGAATGGAAAACTGGTGAAAGAACATGAGTAATGTGAGCTTAATGAGGAAAAATTTTCTCACAGCATTTGGCTGAATTGAAAGTTCTAATGTAATCCTTGTTACTAAGAGATAAGTATGGCTTCCAAGAAAACACTGAAACTTAAAGTTTTGGGCCATACAAATCCTTTCTTCTTAATGCCCCCCACCTTCTGTGTCCTTGAGATATCCTAGACGGTGTCATTTTTCTTTGTATCTTTCTTAGCACAAAGCACCATGCTTTGCATAAGATATGCACCTAAATGTTTGTAGAATCTCCATTCTTCTGTACTGTTTTTATCATTATTCATCATTATGAACAGTACATGTAATTGAATAATTGAATTCAACAAATATTTGTTATATGTTGTTGCCTTGCAGCCCACAGACTGGAAAAGCCTAGACAGGAGGACAGTCCTTTCCTGCTTTTCCCTTCTTGGGATAAGGTGACAGAAGAGAGAAAGAACTAGGTTATCCATCCCTCTATTTCACTCCCTTCAGTTACCCACTCTCGCTTTTATCCTTAGCTTCAGAAGCCTTGTGCAGGTGAAGAATTGAAATAGACCTGAGAATAGCAAGCTGGGGAATACCAAAATCAAGACTTGTCCAGAAAGAAAGAGGGCCAATAGAGGAACAGAACTGCCAGGCTGTTAACTGCTGTCTTTCGGGGAGGGGGGGAAGGGGAGGCGAGGCAAGAGAGCCTAAAAAGGCCCCAGCTATTAGGCTCTACTTTCCTCAGCAGCCCAGGGGCTAGAGGACAAGCTAAGAGCCCGTGGAAGGCCTCAGATTCTAGGCTCACCAATGTTTAGGCAGGAGGACCAATACAGTAGCAGAACCCCAAGTCTTTAGGTCCTTTCCTTTCTTTCTCAAGAAAGAAAATTATCCCTAGAAGGGAGCCAGAGCAGAGTCGTAGAATCCATCCTCTGGGATTTTTCTCAGGTTCAATCAAAGATGTAGAAGCAGAAAATTTTAGCCAAAAGACTTCATAGTCATCTTGGATGTTCTGCTGCAATTGATCATTCAGAACTCAAAGTTCAAGTAAGTAGTCTAGTGTAGCACTCTCCTGTAGAAGCAATTCTGAAGTTAATTAAAAAGCATTTCAGGAGAATAAAAACAGATGAAAGCCACCAAGAAGGTTAAAAGCAATTGGCAGGGAGATTAGTTGCGGTCTAAAGGGCTCCCTTCCAAAGCCCCCCAAACTGCTTTTATACTCTTCTTGCTGAAGGGCTCACAGTTTCATATATCCTGGGGACAAATATATTGCAAACTGGCCCATCCAAGAAATAATCCTTTTTGGCCTCTATACATGTCTGGAAGGAAAAATGATGAAGCAAGGACAGAATCCCCAACATCTGGGATCTTTTCCAGGTATAAGCAAAAGGGAGTAGAAGGAAGAAGAGGCCTTCCTGGGTCCTAATTCCTTCTTTAAGGGCAAGCTAGGCCCCCACAAATGGGCCCAGGTGCCAGGCAGGGAGAACCTTCAGGCTCTGAGGGGGATGAGAGCCTTAATAGAAACTTTAGGCCAGGCTCTGATTCTGTGGCCTATGAGCCTTCTAGCTCCTGTTAGTTGGCTTGTATCAGTTCAACTTAATGATACCATTCTGCCAGCCATTCTTCTATTAAACTGTGCTTCTTAAGCTTCTCTTTCACTTATTGCTCTTTCCTAAAGAAAACCTATTTTTTTCCTTCAAATTTCTTTTTCTTTTTGGGGTGTCTCTAGTCACTGCCTTGAGGTACACAACTGCATTCTTGAATGTCTTCTGGTAGTTTTATAAGTATCTTCTATCTCCTTCCCATTGTTTGCTGCTTTTTCAGTAAGACGTTAAATAGTGTCAGATTTGGAACTAAAAAGATCTGGGTTTAAATTCTCGTGTCATACTAAGTTTCTGTGTGATTTGGGGCAAGTCATTTAACCTTTCTGAGACTCATTATCTTCATTTGTAAAAGAAAGATAATGTTACTCTTAGTAAATGAAGGAATTGTGTGGCACAAATGAGATAATGCTTATAAAATATTCTTCGCACTTTAAAAAGCACCATATAAATGCCAGTTTTTGCTATTAGAACAAATTTGATTATGAAGGAGAGAATTAAAATTTATTAAACTCTTACTGTGTGCCATGCATTATGCTAAATCCTGGTGATATGAGTGCAAGGAAACAGTCCCTTCTTTCGTGGATTTTACATTCAATAGAGGAAAACAAAAAAAAGGGGAGGAAAGAGGTAATGATAGGAGGAAGGAAGGTAGTGGGGAAGGGGTGGGAGGCGGGCAGGTCCATAGATAAAGAGGTACAGTTCTCTAAAGATAAATTGGACTAGAAATGAAGTGTACCTTGTTAGGGTTCCTCCTAAAATGGTGATCCTGGTCAGAGACTAAGCAATGAAAGAGAGCTGGCCCTAGGATGACAATATCTCGAGGTTAGCAAAGCTGCTGGTCAGAAGTGAGAACAGTTTGAAGAGTGAGTTAAGCTGGGAGTGCAAATGGAAATATATTGTCTTTTGTATTGATTGTAATTTTAATAAAAGCACAAATTTATAAGGCACATGATAGCTTTATCCAACATTTGCAGTAGGTACTTCTGTAACAATTTGTAAAGTTCCCTTAGGGCAAAACTTTTATTTTCTTTGAAGTACCAAGAATGTTAAACAATATATTTATTATGAATTTCCCTCTTGGAGTTGCTATTTCCTTTTTAATTTTTGTCCATTCTTATACTTCTAGATTTTATTTAAAAAAGTACTGAAAGGAGAGGTAACACCTGATCATCTCATAAGAATGAGTCCTGAAGAACTAGCTTCTAAAGAATTAGCTGCCTGGAGACGAAGAGAAAACAGACACGTAAGATTACATGTATAGATGTAAATGTGTGTAAACACCCATATTTTTAAGCTATTAAATGTGGCAGGACTCTGTTCCTATTCTTTGGCTCATTGTTCCACATTCTTCCCTGCTACTTAAAAAAATCTGTTTCCTTAAATCCTGGAACTGTACCTATTCTCATTTCCTGCTGTGCAGAGTTTTTTCTTCATTCATCCTCCAATTCTTCAGTTACCAAATTTACTAATATTTTCTCCCCTGTTCTCTATGCTCTTCCTATGGCCCTGCCCAGCTGTAGCCCATGCACTCTCATTTTCTAATGTTTCCATAACAAAGGCCTTGAAGTATTAACTATTCTAAAGTATTGTAGAAACAGAATTGTAAAGATTGTAGTTTATGCATGTTTTTACCCACAGCTAGCACTGTTCCCCCAGTCATCATGTATATACCTCTTTTAAAAAGTTGACCCAGTGCCAATTCTGAAGGGTAGAACACCCATTATCATAGTTATTCTGTCCTCTTTGGAGCATAAAATCAGGAAAAATGCTTTACCTTAAATATCTTCTCTCATATCCTCACCACCACCGCCCCCCACCCCCAAAAAATAACAACCACAGTCCACAAACATTTACAAATTTTATTCCACATTGATATGCTAGTAATGGCTACCATCATAGGACTTTTGATGTATTTAAGATCATAAATAGTCTTGCACCCAAAGGTAGGTAAAGAGCAATCTACATGTGAAGGTAGCTTCCATTTGACTTGCAGCTTAACTGAGTACTTTATTTTTTGCATTAAGTTGAATATGTTATACTTGTTAAAATAAAATGTATGGAATAAAAAAAACAAGGAAGCAGGTATTGCTTGATCCTTGGTTACAACATTAATGTAGTGAAAGGGAGGGGAGAGAAAAGTTAGTATTCAGTTTTTTACTTCATCTTCCCTTCTGTCTTCCCATCCTGTAACTTCTTGGGGGAGGAGGGGAGACAATGTTGGCTGTTGGGGTAGGGTTACTCATTGAAGTCCCTCTCCCTTGCTTATCTCCTCTTACCTCTTCACCTCTTGTCATCTAGGTTTCTACAGTTAATTTTAATTTGTACTGAGCACTTTAATTTAGGGTAGATGTGTAGTAGCTCTTTTGGATTTTTGAGAATTCAGTGAGTTTCTAACTTTGCTGGGACACTAATACAATGAGCTGAGATCATATCAGCTGTGTCTTTTAACCCCAAATTTGAAACTTGAAAACAAATTGTAAACATAAAACACCATCTCAATTTGAATATCATTTTATATTCTACCTTACTCCTTTGCCAATTCACTTAAAAACATGATTGAACCCGCATTTGAGTTTCTATTTTTGTTCTTACAATTTTTTTCTTTTTGAGAATTCTGAATGATGGATAACATTTAGGAAATAATTATTTGTTCTAGAATCTCTTTCCATTTACCTTTGAAAAGCAAAGAAATCATTTCCATGATTTATCTTCCTTTCTCTAATTGTCTAAGTTGATAATTTTGTGGTTTGTTTATGCAATGAAAATTAAAGTATTTACATAGAAAAACACTTAATTTGCAGACCATTGAGATGATTGAAAAAGAACAGAGGGAAGTTGAAAGGCGTCCAATCACAAAAATTACTCACAAAGGTGAAATAGAAATTGAAAGTGACGCTCCAATGAAAGAACAAGAAGAAACCATGGAAATGCAGGTAATAACAAATATCTCCTGCTTTCTAACATCTAAGACATAACAGTTAATTTTAGAATAGTCAGAATATGGTTATGAATAAAAAATTGAAATAGAATTGAAATCGAAAACTAACTTCTTGCGCTACAAACTGTATATGAGCCATTTTAGTAGCTTAGTTTTGTTTCTTATATAGAGGCTTTTTAAAAAATTCCTTCATCAAGTTTAGTTGAAGAGAAGTTTACATTTGTACTACAGTTTTTCTCTGGACTTGTTATTTTATCAGGAAAATACCTCTACCAGTTCAGATTAGGAATTCTTCCATTTGTGTATTTTTTTAAATGTAGTTGTAATTTAGAGTCATTGAAGAATAAATAATTGTGGATGACAACGTCTTTATCTTCTGAACAAAATATTCTAAATAATTTTAAATAAATGTCCCTTAACTAATTAAATTTAACCTCAAAACCTGTGAGTAGTTAAGAAAATCCTTGTAGCAGCATTTCTAGTTCTGTAAATTTTGGGGCATTGTGGACAAGGTTAGAAGAAAAAATTATCTAGGAAAAAGTACTGAGAAGTTCTGCATGATTTTAGTCCCTGAAGGCACAGTAGTATGTAATAAAGCTGGTTTTGCTGTCATTTTTCTTAGGAATCTACTACTACTAAGTCTGTGGAGAAAGTAGAAGATTTAGAAAAAGAAGAGGCTGATTCTTTGTCTAAAGATACCACAAGCCAACATAAAAATCATCTTTTTGATCTTAATTGCAAGATATGTATAGGTAATTTTAAAAATGTGAAATGTCTTATCTATGTGAAGATTATAATGAAATCACAGTTAGTAGAAGAATATTATAGTGCTTGCTGTGTTGGTTGCTGTTGCATTGTTCAGAGCCATATAAAACAAAAAATGACAACAGCCAATATCTACATAGTGTCTTATACTTTACCATGTGCTTTATATTTATCTTTTTTGAAACATAATACAACCTCATGTTTTCCTCTTCCTCTAAGTCAGAACGCAAGTACCACTGTCTACATAAAACCTTTACTATTACCCTAACTGCTAATTTAACTACTTTGCATTTATTTGTACTTAACTCATCTCTTTGTATATATTGTGTATACTTAGATATGCACTTGTTTTTTCCACCATAGAATATAAGCTCTTTGTTAGTAGGAATTGTTTCATTTTTTGTATTCATATCCCCAGTACATAGCACGTTGCCTGGCTTAATAGGTACTTAATAAATGCTTGTTGATTCATTTAGTGCTAAGCAGCATTATTCTCATTTTATAGATTAGGAAATGGAATCTTAAAGAGGTTGAGTGACTTTTCCATAGCTAGTTAAGTAAGTGGCAAATTCAGAATTCAAACTCAAGTATTTTGACTGTCTTGCCATTATTTTTCCGTTTGGGGGCCAGTAGCAAATTCTTGTAATTCACACATGGACTTAGAGGTATAGTTTGTAGAACTTTTTTTGGGGAGGGGGTGAGGAGGGCACCTAATCACTAAAATGAGAGTTGATCTTAAGGCTTTGGTGTCCACGTCAAACACTAAGAAAACTGGTAGCAATAGGTAATATCAGTAGCATCATGACTGAATAGAGCATTAGAATGAGATACTTGTGTGTTTTCTTTATTACTGCTGTGTTGCTTTGAGGCTAAAGACAAGTTGGAAATTGTAATCTGTCTGATAGCCTTGCCTTATCTATATTGAATTTATTTGTTATTTTGTGCTTTATTAAGGAACAGATAAAAATTATTCCATTTTGTGTGCTCCATTAGGGATAGTGCACAAGTACAAAGGAAACCATTGTTTTGTTAGTGCTAAAGCAATGAATAGATATTTGGCTATGGGAAAGACTAATAGTAATAAGGGTGAAGGGCTTGTCTGGTATTTTGGATGTTTAGAAAAAATTCTTAAGCAACAGTACTTAGTATTGTTAATATAATATTTGAAATGCTTTATTCAGAATCATATGGTAGGAATATAGGTTTGCTTTGGGAAAATGATGGAAAATTTTTTATTTGCTATTTTAGAATATTCTTGATATTTTAGGAAGACAATAAAAAAGAGTAGATGAGAAGACTTAAATACTAAAATGATTGAATAAAATTTTCAAGTGTAACTTAACATTTAAAACCTTAACATTGAAACATACATTAATATAATTTTCATAATTTTTCTAATTTTTTTAGTATGTTTGTATACGTATTTAGCAGGCAGTCAGAGGGCATGAATTTCAATCCTGGCTCAGCTACCTAGTACTTTTTTAGACTAATCTCTGTACCTCTTTGGGTCTCAGTTCCTTTGTGTAAAATGAAGGAATTGGATTTGGTGATCAAGGCCCCTTGTAACTCTGAACATTCATTTTAAACACATTCTTTCTAATTTGGAGTTAGAGTTCATGTGCTTCCATAGTAATTAATTGCAGTTTTACATGATAGTAGGAAGAAAAGGACTCGTTTTAATGTAGCTTTAAAATTACTTCCAAACAGTGAAGGAATATCAAGATCCTATTTTGTTATATAGTTCTGTAGCCCCAGGATTGCTGAACTTTGTCTAATTTTCTGTATCTATAAAACATTTATGATATAAAAATCTTTATTTTTAGATGTTATGATAAAGCCAGTTCACTAAAATATCACATAATAGAAGTTACAGGATCTGGGATTTCTTTCTTGTATTTTCTCAAGATTGCTTTCATTCAACAGCTATAGTGAGGACCTTGTAGCTCATAGTCAGCATTCCAGTACTATGATATTGACACTTTCAGCAGCCATAAAGGGTGGAGGACCTAGCTCCTTAAGAAGTCTTCCCCAATTACTGTCTCTCTTCCCTCTCTCATTCCCACCCCACCATACACTAGTATCCTTTATTTTCAGTATGTTTCCCATTGAGGAATCAGGTGTCAATCCTTTAATTATCTGTGTTTTTTCAGAGTTAATAGAGGCAAAAACATGGTGATTAAAGGTTGCCACAAGATCACTGGCTAAAACTAAAACCAAATGTGAATAAAGTATAAAAGTTATTTTAGAAATAAGTTTTATTCCTTTTTGGGTGTCTCTAGGTCGAATGGCACCACCTGCTGATGACCTTTCTCCCAAAAAGGTGAAGGTGGCTGTTGGTGTAGCTCGAAAACATTCAGACAACGAAGCAGAAAATATAGCTGATGCATTGTCTTCAACATCAAATATTTTGTCTTCAGAATTCTTCGAAGAAGAGAAACAAGAATCTCCAAAGTCTACATTTTCTCCTGCTCCTCGGTAAATTTCCCCCTTGGAATATTAGATCATTAAGTTTAATTAATTTTGCAGATGAGAAAACTTAAGGTTGAGAGATTTTTTTTTTCCTGCATGATCATACTGATGAATAACAAAACACTCAGCCTTAATTAAGGGGAAAAAAGATTTCTGTCAAATTACCTTTGGAGTCTTTACAAATTTCTTAGGATCATTTCATTAATACACCTTGAAAAAATTAGATTTTCCTTTTTGTTGTCTGATAGTGGCCGTAAACATAAGGGAGGAAATAACACTCTTAGAGAAGGCATTTGCATGCATGAATAAACTGAGCCATGAATCTTAAATGACTAATTGTGATGGTCCAAAAATGACAGGTCACTAACAAGAAAAGCTGCTTGCTTTCTTGGACTTTAGTCATAATAGGCAAAAAAGAGAATAATTAAAGTGTTATCAGTGTCAATTTGTGAAATAAAAATTTATAACTTTTAATCAAAATGATATATAAAGAGGAGTTAAAGAAATAAACTCAAATGATGGTCTCAGATGATCAAATAGAAACATTGTTTAATATTACACTATCTGAATCCTATTCTTCATGTGATTTTTTTTTTTTCCCTAGTCCTGAGATGCCTGGTGCTGTTGAAGTTGAATCTACTTTCTTGGCTCGATTGAACTTTATTTGGAAGGGTTTTATCAATATGCCTTCTGTAGCAAAGTTTGTTATCAAAGCCTATCCTGTGTCTGGATCACCTGAATATTTAACAGAGGTACTATAAATTTCTGGGTTATTGTTCAGAGTCCATTTTTTTTTAAAGTGAAGCAAAATTCATTTTTTTAAAGGCTTAATTATAATACAGATTTGAATTTAGGCTATCTTAATGTTACTTTGGGAAATGGAGCAGAGTTACAATAAACACTGTAATGGTGAAGTGTCAGATTAAAATATGATCATTGTGAAGTACATTTTCCTATTAAAGTTATCCAAATCAGAAGAACCTAGACTCGACTGAACTGGATCTTACTTTTAGTTCCTTTTTATTACTTATCTCATTTGTCTAGGAATTTAAAGGGATTTTAGAGATTATCTTTTCTAACCTCCTCATTTTAAAGAAGATGAAACAAGTTGAGTCACTTGTTGGAGGTCATTCAGGTTGCGCTTTTCACTGTATCTCTTCATTGTCTGAGAAACCAAGAATCACATACTAGAACACAGATTTGGAGAAAATCTTCATTTTCTTAGGGAAAAATTATTTATAATTAAGTATAGTTTCACTATTTTGTTTAAGAAACTAGAAAATAGGGAAACCATCACGAGGCATTTGTTGGCCTTGAGCTTAATATACAGCTTTTTGTGTGTGCATGTGAGCAAAGGCGACATAACCAGTGATTTAATTTTTGTTGCTATACATAATACACCTTCAGTTATGCCTGTCCATTATGTGTATTAGTAAATCATCACTGCCTGTGTCTTAGATTTGAGGCCAAAGAATGTATATTAGTAATGAATACCTTTAAAAAAATTCCCGTTATTAGAAGAGCAAATTCAATCCAAAAAGCATTGTGTAAGACAGTAAGAGACAAAGATGAAAAATGATATGACCTAACCCTCAAGGAGCTTACTCTTTAACAGAGGGAATATGATGCGTATTTGAGTATGATGAAATATAAAATGTAGTAAGTCAAAGAAGTTTAGACATAGTGCTGTCAAAAAATTTGAGGAGGGGGAAAGATCACTTTCATGGTTGGCACAGAGATGGGGGACAGCTTCTGGAAGGAGGTAGCACCGCAGCTAGATTTTGAAAGAAGAAAAGGATTTCAGCAGTTGGCAATATGGAGGTGGGTGGTGTGAAATAAGACTTGAAGTGTATGATGTGACCAAATTGTGAAAAGCCTTAAACCCTAGGCTATAAAGAATTTTTATTTTGTCATATAAATAATTGGGAATAACTGAAGGGATTTAATTGGTGGAATAACATGGTCAGGCCTGTGTATTTATTTTAGCAACTGTATGGACTGAATTGGGGTAGCTAGGTGGTGCAGTGGATGCAGTGCTGACGCTGAAATCAGGAAGACTCGTCTTCCTGAGTTCAAGTTTGACCTCAGAGATTTGCTAGCTGTGTGATCCTGGGCAAAGTCACTTAACCCTGTTTGCCTCAATTCCTCATCTGCAAAGTTTGGAGAAGGAAGTGGCAAACCACTCATGTCTTTGCCAAGAAAATTCCAAATGGGGTCACAAAAGTTAGACATGAACAACTGAACAACAAAAACAGCATGGAATTAATTAGAGGAGGGACAGCAGACAGTTTTAAATGTTGGAGAGATTGAGTTAAGAGAATTAGATTTGTTAGTCATTTGGCCAAAGGTGAGGTAATTGAACCTGGGAAGTAGGGTAGTCAGGAAAGAAGCTAGGTTTCAGAAGGTTGAGGGGAAGTGGAACTCAGCAAGTATATGTAACTCTTAATAGAGGTTTAGTAGTGAAGGTCAGGGGGTGAATATAAACCAATAGTTTAAGGAGGTAGTAGGACGAAGGAGATACATTTTTTTAAGCTAGGGGAAGACTTGGAGGAAGAGAAAGAGCCAGCACAGGAAAAGGGAATTGAAGAGGAGAAAGGAGGACTGATTGAGCTGGGAGATTGAAAGACTCAATCACACATGCCAAGTACTTGCTTTTGGCAAGGAGAAAGGATTCATGAAATCTTGGAGAATGGTGCCATAAAAGTTTTAAAGGCATTCAGATTTTGTTTTAGAGTATGTTGGGAGTCTTGCTTATAAGGTGCTTTTCTTTTCCTTTTCAAAATTTTGTAAGGTGCCTTTCTATAGCACAGAATTAGGGAAAAAAAAAAAGAATTTGCATTATATCTCCAACTTTAAAATTCTAACTTCAAATTAAAATTGTATGCCAGCAAGCTACAATTTTCCTCACTTCTCATGTTCATTGGTACTAGATGGAGAGAACTGGGAGTTTCCTTTGAATATCTGATGCCTGCTGTGACTTTTATGTATTTACAGAACTCAAGCTGACTTTCACAGAGTTAAGAGAAGATAATGAGCAGGAGCAAAGAGGGGCATGAAATGAAAACTAGTTGAAAGGATATGTATAAAAGTTTTAAAGTTTATTAAATTGCAGAAGGACTTAAAATCAAGATATAGTAGAATTGACCAAAATGGGGGAAAAGTTGGAAGTTCTGCTTTTCAAATACTAAAGAAGAAAGTAAGAGTGCATAAGAGAAAAGGTGGTTATATTAAATAGAATTATGGAAAGAATATTTATTTAAAAGATGGTGAATTGAAAGTGAGGTTTGTCAGATTTCATTTTCACCTCTATTATAAAAAATTGTATGATGTTATATTCCTCAGTGCCTTGGTTTCCCCATATTTACTTAGTTTAATTCAGTTCATTTGCCTAGAAATACATAAATCTAGAGCACACTGAGTTTATGCTTGCTAGTGTAGTCTTTGTTTGCCCTACTCAGCAGGTAGAGACCTTGGAATTGAGTGTATAGGTAGTGAATTGAGTGTAAGGTAGTCACACTGAATAAACCATGGTTGCTGTGGCAGTCTGCTTAAATACATGAAAGTATAGGAAGGAAATGAATCATTGGACTTGTGTGAGTGAAAGGAAGTAAAGATGGAGATATTAAATGTAAAAATCAGGTTAAATGCACTAATATTTTTTATAAAGATTCTGTGTGTTAACGTATTCCATCTATCAGGAAAGTTGTATTTATTAGAAAATGAACCTTTGATCCAGGCCATATTAAATAGGTTTCCTTTCCAGATGAATTTATGAGACTCCTTTGATTTAGAATATATTTACTTTTTTTTTCTGTCAATCATTTCCATGTAGTTGCTTTACAGTACTCCACTTTTCCATTCAAACTGAGTATAAGCTTCATAGGTATTACTTAATCTACAGGAAAAAACAATCCATTAACTAGATTTCCCAGTACACCAACTAAAAAAATTTAATATATAATTCAAGGTACATGTAAGCACCTGATTCATAAATTGCTTTCTTGTATAAATCTTATTGGAAGAATATTTGATCTTTACTGTCTTCTGGTTCCTTTACAACAGGATCTACCAGATAGTATTCAAGTAGGTGGCAGGATATCACCTCAAACTGTTTGGGATTACGTGGAGAAAATAAAAGCTTCAGGAACGAAGGTAAGGTACATTTTAATGTTGTCAACCATGGAAATAAAATGTGAGCTGTACTTCACACTTTGTGTGTGTGTGTGCGCACGCATGTTTAAGTTCCCTATAGGAAGGGTACTCTATGTGCAACAGAAAAAGTGAACTCTATGCATTTGTGGAGTTGAAAGATGGATACTAGCAATCTCACTCTTTTCTAGAGCCACATGACTCTATTCTGGATAGCCGAGTGGAGAATGCCACTATAAAAATACCAACCTTGTTATGTGTCAAGAATTAAATTGGGCTAGTTTCATCCTAAGGGACTTATAATTCTGATTCTGTGAGCTTGCTGTGTTAGCTCAGACAAACCAGGAAAAACACTTTACCAAATAAAAAACAAGGTTCTAAATTTAGAGTTTTGTTACTTAAAGAGAAACTGAATATTAAGGTTAAATAGTAGTGTGCATTAACTGTCACAGTGAGGAGAACAAAAGAGCTTAGAAACTGCCTCAGCCAGCAGATACTTCATTTCCTTGGCCAGGTGGAAAGATATGGCAGCCAAAGCATCACAGGTTTAGAATATAAGTTTGTTTGTAGAACCTAACAAAAAAGGGCAGTGGAAGATTATGAGCAGAATGCTTCATAACACAGTGATAAGCAATAAAAGGGAAAAACAAGTTTACCGAAAATCTGGCAAGGTATTCACTGAAACCAAATTATTCTGAAGGCATTTACAGACAAAATCAGAAAAGATCTGTCCTGATGCCTATTGTAAGTTTCTTCATGACTTAATGCATTAAGTGAGAAGCACTTCAGATCTTAATACTTCTGTGGGTGCTATACGAGAAAATATAAATGATATAGTGGATCAAAATAGTTCCTTTAAGAGTTCTTAGCCAGCAAGGTATTTTCCATGTACATCAGCACTAAATGGTTTGCACCGGCCTAAAAGAAGCAAATGTATGCTCACCAAATGTGTTCACCTATGACATGGAGGATTTTCAGTATAGAATCCAAATGAGAGGGTTCTTACAGGATGTGTGACTGGGGGGTCAGGGGAAGGTAAAAATGCATCTTTATTTTAATTAACCTCTTAATGAAATTTTGCATTCCCTAATTTGAATTTTCAAAAACCAAAAACTTTATTCCAAGAAGGCCATAGAGACCTGATTGCCAAATAAATCCCTGAAATATGAAAAAGATTAAGAACTCTTGATAGAAATGGAAGAGCAATTCCTTATAGATATGAAGGTCGTCCAGATGTTCCTTTTGCTAGATGATATGGTGATCACATTGAATTTGAGAATAATTCAGAGCCTCATAGTTGAGGCCCATAATTTCTCAAAGGAGTTTAGTCTCACTGTATACACAGGGAAATCCAAAAGAAGAATAGCACTGTCCAGATTATGATACACAGGTAAACGATAAAAATGTTCATCCATAAATTTGGACAAACATTGAAAATGGGTAATGAGCTAGGCCCAGAGTTGAATAGTAGGAATTGTGCAAGGATGGATTGCATTAAGGAAATTGTCATGGATTTTTACTAACTACCACC
The DNA here is from genome assembly GCF_011100635.1 of Trichosurus vulpecula. Lineage (NCBI taxonomy): Eukaryota > Metazoa > Chordata > Mammalia > Diprotodontia > Phalangeridae > Trichosurus > Trichosurus vulpecula. The sequence continues at coordinate 217,287,596 of NC_050579.1, read as the reverse complement.
CATCTTCAAGCAACAAAGACTTGCATTTGTATTACTTCTAAAATGGCTTCAATATGTGGAATACCATTATCTCTGAAAACAGTGAAGCTTATTCAAGGCACATGCAGACCTGAGTAGGCATCAAAATATTACCAGGAAGTTATAAAGGGTGTCATCAGATAGATATATACCTGGAAAAGGAATAGGTCTGATCATCTATGGAGAGAGAGCCCATAAAAGCCATTAATATCCATGCAGTGTCAAAAGATCAAGAAGAAACCTCTAGAATGGAAGGTTTATGAAAAAAATTGGGCAAAAGTTACATAGGACAAGAAGGCGTTGATGTGGTGTGATCTATATGGTTTGAGAGAGTATCCACATTGAGAAGATCGTAGATTCATTATACTATTAAAGGAGAAAAATATAAATTAGCTAAAATGGGTTTCTGATAACATTCAGAAAACAAAAGGGCTTGAAGAGTAGTGTAGTTCAAAACACAGGTAGGTGAAATGGTTAACATTTTGGAGGAAGAGTCCCAAAAGACCTTGACACACTAGAATATTGGACTGAAACATGAAATTTAATGGAGGAAAATGAAGTCCTAACATTTGGATTCAGTAAACCATTTTGTAAATACATGATGATAAAGGTATGACTAGACAGTAGTTCCTCAGGAAAAGATCTGTGGATTTTAGGTCACAGACCTTTCATTACAGTACAATAGGGCAGCCGATAAAAAGCTAATTTGTCCTTTGGGCTGCATTAATTGGCATAGCTTTCAGGACTAGAGAGGTAACAATTCTGTTGTACTTCACTGGCCAGGCTGTCTGAAATTTTGTGGGTGCCACATTTTAGGAAGCATGTTATAGACTGGAGAGCGAGAACCAGGACTCCTTATGGACGTAATAAATGAGTATCAGTTCAAGGAATTGGGGGTATTTAACCTAAAAAAGAGAAATCTTTGGGGATATAACTGTCTTAAGTTTTTGAAGGGCTGTCACGTCAAAGAGAGGTTAGACTTTTTTCAAGGCAGTAGGAGGAAATTACAAAAGGGTGAATTTAGGGTTGATGTAGGAAAAAACTTTCTAAAAAGTCATATCCAAAAATGAGTTCACATTCTGAAGTATTAGGATCCCTATATTTCTTGATGTCTTCGTTCTAAACTTTGAAAATGTTTCTAATTTAGTATGTGAATTTTAATATATAACTTCTGGGTGTTGTTATGGGTCATACCTCAAATTGGGTTCTCCCAGCCATAATGACAAATCTACATGAAAAAGAACCCACTTAGAATTAAGTTATAATTGCTATACCACCATTCAAAGTAACACTTATCTTTCTGGAACATGGCTGAGAACTAGAAAGAAAGATCAGAGTAGCCAGAAGAGATTTCACAGTCAGCGAACTGTGTTCATAGAACTTGCCTCACTTTACAACCACAATAGATTACAGCCAGCAAATTAAACTTGTTGGGTGGGGGAAAGAGGGGAGGTTAAGAGGGAATAAAAGAACATTGTGATAGAGGTAAAAGTAAGGAATAATGTGTCTCATTGTTGCAGAAATACCACCAAACTGGCCATCAGGTGACCTGATCTCTCTGGGTACTTTTGCTTATGTATATAAGGTAGTTGGCCTGGATGTAAGGTCTCTTCCATGTGTACAATTCTTTGATGAAAGCCATGACTTGAAACCTATCAGCCACAAGGAATTCAAAAGCTTGGCTCTTGGTTTAAAATCAATTAGTCCTGTATAATTTAGTGATTCCTGAGGACTTTAGTATTTTTCTTCATCATACATACATATATACATACATACATTGAATGAATGGAGGCATCATGGTGGAGTAGAAACAACATTGACTTTGTAGGCAGAAAACCCAATTTTGAAACCTACTTTCTATGACCTTGGACAATGCAGTTGTTCTCCCTGCTTCAGTTCACTCATCTGTAAAATGAAGGTGTTGTACTGGAATAGATGGCTCAAGGTCCCTTCTACCTCTGATTCTGTGACTTGGAAGATGATCTCTAAAAAGTACCTTCTATTACTAAAATTGTGATTTATGGTGATGACTTTGAGTCTTCAAGAATAGGTAAAAATTTGCTTCACTGGTGGGTTGAAGGAGTCTGAACCTGTGATTTAATTGGTTTTTGGGAATTGTGAGGCAACTCCCTCTACCTAAACAGAAGCTAATATATGTCAGAGGTGGGACTCAGTTCATAAATTTAGAGCTGGGAGCTGGAAGGGACCAGAAGAAGCCAATTAAACCAGCTCCCACATTTTACAGATGAGGAAACTGAGGCCCAGAATGATTAAATGATTCGTTCAAAGTTTTTCTGACTCTGAAGTCAGCTCTCTGTCCACTATGCCAGATAAAAAGTTAGGAAAGTGTGAAAAGTGTTTGTGTACACACACATATATTTAAATAATCTCCACCTAAGATAGTTAAAATGTTTTCAAGCTAAGTATCTGAAGTACATAACTTTGAATTATCTGGAAAATTCACTTATGTATAACACCTAATTTATTGACAATGCTTGATAAATTAGGCATTGATATAATTCTTAAACATCTCCACAGGGATATGGAAAAGAAGAATGTTCTAGTTAAAATGTATGTTTAAACGATAAATCAGATGTACAAAATCTTTATGAAATGGAATTATTTTAACTATCACTTTAATTTAGGCTAAACATTTGTTATTTTTCTTATCAGGAAATTTGTGTGGTTCGTTTTACACCAGTGACTGAAGAAGATCAAATTTCTTATACATTATTGTTTGCATACTTCAGTAGCAGAAAGCGCTATGGTGTAGCTGCTAATAACATGAAGCAGGTTAAAGATATGTACCTTATTCCTTTGGGTGCCTCTGATAAAATTCCACACCCTCTTGTGCCTTTTGATGGACCTGGTAGGTATACAGATTAATAATTAGTTATGATTAAAATTAAGGATTTTCCTTTGGCCAAACTTCTTTCTTATAGTCTTTTCCTTCTGTAAAATTGTACCTAAAGCCAACTTAAACAATTTTTATTAAAGATTAAATGCAAAAACAAAAAAGGTAAAATATGTTAGTTTTTTATCTGAAATGAAATATTTGTGAAATGTTTATAGTAATTTGTGTTTTCATTTTTTACAGGGCTTGAACTACATAGACCTAATCTGTTGTTGGGCTTGATTATCCGTCAGAAAATGAAGAGGCAGTTTACTGCTAGTAGTAGCTCTAGTCATGTAGATGAGACTCCTGAAAGTATCCCAATGACCTTGCCCCCTGATAAAAAAATTAAAATCGAGATTTCTAATGAGGAAGAGCCAGAGGAAGAAAATGATTTTTTTAATTCTTTTACAACTGTATTACATAAACAGAGAAACAAGCTTCAGCAGGCTTCTCAGGAAGAAATTCCAGCTGTAATGGAGCCTATAGTGGAGTTGCTCAAACAAGAGCCTCCCAAACCTCTAAGGTTTCTTCCTGGTGTGTTGATAGGCTGGGAAAATCAACCTTCCACTCTTGACTTAGCAAATAAACCACTGCCGGTGGATGACATACTTCAAAGCCTTTTAGGTACCACTGGTCAGGTACATGAACAGACTAAGCCAGCAGTGGAACCAACTGTTACTGAAGAAATACCTTTAATAAATGAACAAATGAGCTCAAAAGAGGAAAAAACAGGTGTTTTGGACATAGCTATTGGTGAAGCAGATGATATGAAGACAAAAGTGAATGACCCACCCAAATCTGCAGACAATCCAGCAGTGGTAGAAGATACACCAGTAGTGGGAACCTCTTTACAGTTACCAGGAACTTTGCCAGGTCTCACTCTCAAAGGAAAACCACCAGATGTTTCTACTGAAGCATTTTTAACAAATTTGTCTATTCAGTCACAGAATGAAGAAACTGAAGAGGGTAAAGAGCAAGTATCCAAAAGACAAGATCAAGAAAATGCTTCACAAGAAAATAAGACTTTGAATACTAGTTCTCCTACCATGTCTAATGGAGGAAAAGGAAATGGAGATAACATAAGCACAAGTCCTGAAAATATGACTGCTAACGCATCAAGGTCCCCGCAATTCATCAATCTTAAGAGGGATCCCAGGCAGGCAGCCGGGCGAAATCAGCAGATAACTTTGGACAGCAAAGAGGGGGATAGTAGCCGAAATGAAGATAAAAAAAATATACCTAGTCAATCACATGACAAAGAGCATACTGGATTGATATTAACCCAGCCCACAGATCTAGAGGAAAAACAGACTTCTGTAGAAAAAGACCCACATTTTCAGCAGAGCAGCGATTCAAAGTGTGAGGATCAGCAGACAGCAACTTCAATAGAAAATGCACATACTTCTCAGGCAGAAGAGACAAAACATTTACAGGATGAGTCTTCAATGCAAAATATTGAAACTGTGCACACATTTCGAAGGGGACCAGCAGCAACAACTTCATCTCATTTTGAAGTAGGAAACGCATCTCAGCCTGAATTTAATTCCAAAACCACCAACTTTACTTCAAAAAGCATGAGCCCAGGATCAGGTGGAAACTTTTCACCTGTTAGGCTACAGCAACACAACTTTCAGCATCCTAAATCTAGTCCCCCTGGCTTTCCATTTCCAGGGCCCCCCGCCTTCCCCCCACAAAGCATGTTTGGATATCCTCCACATTTGCCACCTCCATTACTTCCTCCGCCAGGCTTTGGTTTTGCTCAGAATCCTATGATGCCTTGGCCACCTGTTGTTCATTTACCAGGTCAACCTCAACATTTCATGGGCCCTCATGCACAAGCATCAAGATTTTCAGGTCCACAAAACTTTTATCCTGTTAAAGATAGTCGAAGACCAGAGAGACGTCATAGTGATCCCTGGGGCAGACAAGACCAACAGCAGTTGGATAGATCGTTTAGCAGGGGGAAAGGTGACCAGCAGAGATTTTATAGTGACTCACACCACTTAAAGAGAGAGAGACATGAAAAAGAATGGGAGCAGGAATCTGAAAGACACAGACGTAGAGATAGAAACCAAGAGAAAGAGAGAGACAGGAAAAGCAGGGAAGAAGGGCACAAAGACCAAGAGAGGTCACGGCTATCACACAGTGATCGAGGATCAGATGGAAAATCAAACAGAGATAATAGGAATGTAGAGAAAAAACCAGATAAACCTAAAAATGAAGACCACGAAAAGGACAAAGAACGGGAGAAAAGTAGGCATAGTGAAAAGGACAGGGACAGATACCACAAAGATAGGGACCACACTGACAGAGCTAAAAGCAAAAGGTAAAAGATGCAGGCTATTTCAAAATCGCATTTAAATTACTGTTGTATGGTTCATCTTAAAATTTTGTAAGAATGCCTGCTAGGATTGTGCCATCTTTTTAAAATTCAGTGTTGGTGTTTTGCAGAAATGTCCGTGTTTTGGTACAAAGCTCTACGTACCAATGCTTGTCATCCTTTACATCATACCAACTATTCCTAGGTGTAGGAGTTTAATATTTTTCAAAAGTTTTACATTGCTGTATATTCAAAGATTTCTTTTATTAATATGCAATAAAGGCTTAGAAATTTTAGTTTTCTTCTGTAATTGGTAAATTTGGTTATATATGGAATATACTGCCTCATATAAATGTCCTTCAAGATGATTATTTCTTTAGGGCAAAGTTCACTGTAAGTTTGTTTTAAAATTGCACTGTTTTTAAAGGAAGATTGTAGAGGAGTTTAAAAATCCAAACTGAATTTTATTAATCAGATACTAATATAGCTGAGCATTTTTTGACAAGCCTTTGGAAGCCTGAGCAGTACATTTATTGCTTTAAACTGCACTTGTTTAATAAGACATTTTTAATGCCATAAACTACAGCTTTGTAGTAAACCATTATTTTCCCTTTCGGCTCTTCAGAAACTTGAATACTTAAGCTTGTACATGATCTTGTGTTTTGCTATCCTTTTTACTGTAAAATGTAAATATTTTAAGGGATATTTTGATTCTTAATCTGATAAAATTTTCTCACCTATCTTGTGTGTTTGATTTCAAAACAGTAAAAGGATGCTTTTCTAGGTTTTAATTACACTTAAAACATACTTGTAACAGATACATAGAGCTGAATATACATCATATATTCATCCATTGGTTAAAGAGAAGGAAAACCAGGAGTAGTTTTTTTTTTCCTCTTTCATACCCAGTTGACATTTTAAAAAGCAGCATTTCCCTGAGTGAATGTCAGAGTTGTATATTACCAGGGTGTACAGATATACTTCGCTCTATATAATACTTGTATTCCTGAAAAGTTGTGTGTAAATCAAATTTGTGTAAATTAAATAATTTTAAATCACAACAGTAGCTTTCTCTTTAAAGGAATCATTGTGACTCCTTTCACAGTGAATAATTACTCCCAATTCATCTTTAGTGTAAATCTGAATTTTAATATATAATGGCTTACTTAATGAGGTGCACAGGTATGTATACTACATAAACTGTGACACCCTATTCACAGCATTGTATAAGTGGAGAATCTAAAATACATATTGTGGGATTGCTGTAATTTAAAGTTTCTTCATGATACAAAGTAATGCAGAATTTGAAGCCAAGAGAACTAAATTTTACTTGTTTATGTTCATGAGAACAATAGAAATTAAAAGCAGCTGCACACAGGAGCATAGATATAGAGCTGGGACAGCCTGATTTTTTACTGTGGAGGAAATGAGGTAAATTAAGATAAAGCTTATCTTTAATAGCTATTACTGTTTAATAGCACTGATAATGATTGCAGGGTAAAAGCAGAGGGTTTTTTGAGTTTCATTATTTCTTTTTGGTGGGTGGTTGCCTATTCCACAAGAACCTTCTATAACACTGTTGACTCTTACATTAATGATCAGAAAATTATCCGAAATAAAACAGTTCTCATTCACTTGTTGAAACCTGATTTAACTTAACTTTACCTTTTTTCTCTGACAGTTTTAAAAGTCTTTAAAAAGTCATTTAAATTTTATATTTTAATTAAGAGGATTAATTAATCCTCTTTATCATTATGAAAAAACAGTGGTTCCCAATTAAGAGCAAGTAGATCTTTACTGGGTTTTTTTAAACCTTTAGCAAATTTACCATTTCAAATGGAGTCATTTAAAATCAGAAATAATTTGACTTACCTGGTTCTGGCTGAGCAGGCAATAGACACATCGTTTGCAGGCAGGATTTCTTGTTTCTAGGCCTTCACAAAGTCCAGGTAAAGAAAAGCAAGCTAGGTTATGGAGGAAAGCCAGGTTCCTAGCCATTTCTTGAGTTGAAATTCAGACAAACATTAAGCTCTTTTAGGGTATGGATACCTGGAAAGTAAGAGGTATAGCAGTTCATGGGGAAGGTGGCTTTTGAATTGTGAGGAGTGAAAGTGGCAGCTTCTTGACAGGCCCTAAAACTTTTCTTCAGTTCTAACCCTCATTTTTAATGTAGTAGGAAGGATTACATCCAGGCAAAATGGTTGAGAAAGGTAGTTTTTGGTAATCCCTTATACTACCTTTTTGAATGAAAGGACTCGGGTTTTGGGTTTTTTTTTAAGCCTCACTGTTTCTGTTACAAACATTTTACATCCATAGAGCAAGGAGGATAACCAGTTTGTCCTTAACTTTGAATCACCTTTCTGTCTCCTGAAAGATGAGGAAAAAGTTTGGAAGAAATCTCTTAACTGAGAGCTATTATGTGTTCTAGAAAATCGATGGGTTCATTTTAGTTACACCAATCTCTTCTGATTTTGGACCTTCCTTCTCCTTCGCTTCAACTACTTTCAACACCAGCCCCCTATGACTGACTGCCCCCTCCCCATTGGTACCCTGTGTGACTCCTTTCCCCACTGCAAAAACTATCCAAATAGGCGAAGTCCTAGTATCACTTTGTTCAGCAAGTTGCTGGAATATAAATGGATAAATTGGTTTCCAATTTGTTTTAGATTTAAAAATGTTTATGTAGGTTAAAAGAATTATATCCAACAAAGAAAGGCAGTACAAAGTACCAGTAACTAGTAAAAAGAAAAAAAGTGATATTAGTTTGGTGTTTAAACAAAACTACCAAAGTTGGGTGTTACACTTACTGTTTTATGTTGTAATATATATTTGGGCATGAGTCTTAAGGAGATAATCTGTTCTAGGCCTTAGGCAATAAGAATGTTGCTGGAAAATACAAATTCACTAGGAGAATTTGCCCTTTAAAGGAATCCTGTTGTGAGTCTTTTAAAAAAAAATTACTGAGCCCCCACAATTTTTGTAGTTTTCTCATATTACTAATTTATTATACTTAACTGTTAAAGTGTAAGTAAGATAATGGAGTATCTCACATTTTAGAGCACTGGACTTGGAGAGAGAGGACTGGCTTTTGAATCCCTGCTCCACTATTACTTAGTAGCTATGTAGTCTTTCTTGGACAAGTTATAGTGTATACTACCATTGTGCAGCTGTTGACTCTGCATTTTACCTGCTTTTCTTTTTGTCTTTGTATTTCTTTGTATTCTCATTACCTACAAAATGAAAGGAGTGGATTAGATGACTTTTAAGATCCTTTCCAGATGAATATTTGAAAAGCACTTTACAAATTACTTAATTAAGGTTTGAAAAGCACTTTACAAATACCTCATTTTATCCTCACAACAACCCTGTGAGGTTGGTGCTAATGTTATGCCCCCCATCTTATAGGTGAGGAAACTAAGGCAAAAAAGTGATATCACCTGAGGCTGAATTTGAACTTGAGTCTTCATGACTCCAGTTTCCAGTGCTTTCACCCACTTTTCTCTCAGCCCTGTGAGGTAGGTAATGAAATCATCATCCCCAATTTTGCATTTGAGGAAAGAGGCTCAGAGAATTGAAGTTACTTACAGTGATAGAACTGGAAATGTGACATCAGTTTTTTCAACTCCAGTCTTCCTTCTCCAGGGGTCTGTTTCCTTCCTGTTTGGTCCCTTGTCATTTTTTCTTATAATTAACTGTACACACAGCATTTTCTTACTGGCACTTGATGAATGTTAACATAAGACTGAAGAAGAAAAATCTTTACACAAGATGACAAGAAAGCACTACTAAAATAGCTAACCAAGTGAAAGCACATGGAGTTTTTTTCCATAGAGGTGGTCCCAATTTTCCTTCATCCAGCCATGAGTTCTCAGTTTCCCTTCTAGCCAGTGTTCCCTGCTGGGGAGATGGGTTAGGGGTGGATTCATAGGCCATGGAACGTCAACAATCAATTACCAGATGTTTATTAAGGGCCTATTGTGTGTCAAGCACTGTGCTAGGGCAGAATGAAACTGTGTTTGCAGGACAAAGACTTCGGGACTTCGTCTAAAAAACAATTCACAGATGAGGAAATGGCTCATGGGAGTGAATTGACTTGTCCAAGATCTGATAAATACTAATCACCAGTGGTGAAATTTGAACTTAAGGCCCTCCAGAGTCGGTGTACTTTCTGTTGTACCACAGGGGCCTCAGAGACAAACGAACCCCTAAGACCATAGATTTAGAGCTGAAAGGGAACTCGGAGACCTGCTAACAGACCCTCTTATTTTATAGGCTTGTAAAATAAGTGGCAAAAAAGGTGAAGTAACTTGCTTACGGTAACGTGTAATAGAGGTCACATTTGAACTCAAGTTTTCTGAATGTGATATCAGTGTACTGTGGCACACTGTAAGAACTAAGCAGGACTAGGAATCAGATTTGGCAGGCCCGGGAACTTGACATAATTGGCTGGACCAGTGAAACTTAAAGTGTCTAACTGCTTTTCCTTTTGCTTTCATATTTCTTGGCAATTTCTTGCCTGTTCCATATTTGGGGCCTTTGTGGCTATCCAAAGCTCTAATATGTCAACACAAATCTTACCCAAAGATCTCCATCCTACCTTCCCTACAAAACTACTGACATGAGTGTGGTGCTGTTCAAAGAGTTGGAGTGAGAGACCTTGGTTTGAATCCCCCTCTGGTCATTCAACTGCCTGTGTGGTCTTGGGCAAATCACTTGACCTTGTCTGGGTCTTTGTTTTCTCATTTTTAACATGAGGAAGGGTGGATTAGAAGGTGTCTAAGATCCTTTTAGTTTTAAATCCTGTGAATGCTTGGTTAAAGAAATTCACTTGAAGATGATGTAGTGTTTTCCTCTTAAGGTGATTATAATTTTAAAAAGCTTCCAAAGTCTTAAAAGTAGTGCAGTGGGAGGAAGGGTTATTTTTGAGCAGATGTTGCCTTTCCAATATTTATGTGTCTACCTTTTTACTCTTCTACCATAATGAAATAACAGGTATAAACAACTTGGTAGTTCATTTCTGGAAGATTTGTGATCCCTGGTGTTTGATTAACTATCATCATTACTTTAGGAATGATCAGAGGGAATATGGAACACATAAGATTAAGATAAATATAGGCATATGTTTATTTGCTCAGGATGCCTCTGAATATGTCTTGGTATTTTCCTCCCACTCACTTCAGTTTTAGTTAGGCTTTTTTATATTGTAGTGAATGTTCTAAACTTTTTCATGTGTGTAAAAGACCCCTTGGAATGTTTTTTTTTTAATCATAATTTGAGAAAATGCTATTTTTAGTCATTTTTCCTTAAGTTCATTATCCCCCTCAGAACTCCTCTAATTGTAACATGCTCTTCCCTGTAAGAAACACAAGCAAAACTAATCATTTCAGTAGCTTCACAATTTCTAGAGCAAGGTTTTACAGGTGAGTATACTGAATCAAGTAGGCTTAAGGCACTTGCTCAGGGTTAAACAAGGCAATAAACAACAGAAGCAGAATTTGAACATTGCTGCTCTCACTAACAGGCAGTGCTATTCCTATTGTACTACTCATCTGAAAGAACGCTGTAGCTCATATGCGTAGTTCTTCATCTCTTAAAGAGAAGGGAGTTGAATTCCATCATCTATATTCCTAGTTGTCTGCATTTCAACCTTAGTTAAATTTTCATATAGCTAAAAATAGACACCTAAGCATACTCATGGATACAGGCATATTTTTGGGGAAGTTAGTGGGTTGGGAAATTAGACTGACCTGGGCATAGCTTCATAGAAAAGGCTATAATACTTTGCACCCCAAATTTTGAAAGTTGAATGGGGTCAAAATGCACTCAGCAAAAAGCCATTTTCCCCGTAACAGCCCTGAATGATCTACTTTCATTACTGGGTATTTATAACCTTTTCAAAAAAGTTTCTTAGAAATTATACAAATGCAATTGTCTTTACAGTTAGACCTTTCTAAACAGATACTGATGCTTCTAGGCCAAGGAGGCAGCCACTTAAAATTAGAGTTGGAATAGTATAATGTTATAATTGTACAAAAATAGGTTAAGTAATTTCCATAGAAGTTCATCAGAGAACTCCAAAAGGAATTTAGAACACAGCTGGATCAAGGCATTTGAATGCCTTGAGCAAGATTTTAGCATTGTGTATCACTGTCAGCTGGGAATCTGAGCTTTTATTACAATAGTGGCCTACACATAGATAACATTTTAAAATCTATAAATTGCCTTATTACAAAACTTGGCAAGATAAATTGTGGAAACTTTACCATTTCTTACAGATAAACAGGACCAGAGAACTGCTGTTAACTTACCCAGAGTAATACTGCTAGTGTCAGAATTGAGACACGAATTTCTGTCTTCTGATAATAGCATTTTATCAACTATGTTAGCAGGCCCACTGTAATGTACATGTTACATATGTAAATGTTCAAATAGAGCTGTGTTCTCATTGATCCAAGAGATCCCTCCAGTGATACAAGATTGCAAACCATCTATGCTTCCCCATGCCATGCATGTTATACAGGCAACACCAGTAAAAGAATAGCAGCCTACTATGGAGAGAAAAATGTTCATACACTACAGATGCGGTTTCTAAAATCCCTTCCTGTGTTAAATCCTAGGTATACTAATTAAAAATCCCTTCCCCTGTATCTACTTAGCTTATTTTTCATACTGGTGCATTAAGTAGTAAATTGAGTATTTTGTCTACCCCTTGTCTAGCCTCTAGTTGCCATTATAGATCTTGCTAACAAGCTTTTACTGGCTTAAAAATCCTATATTTTTAAAAAGCTAATATATGCATCTTGCCATTTATTTTAAGTAATACTACCCCATTGTGGCTCTCCAGATGTAATTTTTAGTGTTGACAAGGGTATGGGATGTGTTTGTACAGCAGTCACCATGGAGCAATGTCTCCTGAAAATTGTGCAAGCATTTTGACCAAGGTTCAATTCTGCTACTGCTTCCTGAATGGGACAAAGAATCGCCCACATTTCTATTTGAAAAATAGAAAAAAAAAATGGTCAGAACTGGTAAAATAGACAATGTTTTCTAAACTTTTATAGGTAGGTAATTTCTAATTTTTAGGTCAATACATGAAACTGTACTCTGCTTTTGATAGCATAAGTAAATTAAGTCCATGTTGCCAAAGCTCCCATTTTGGTTCAAGTTAAAACTTTTCAAACTAAATGTTATATTAGAGCTATTAATTGAGCAATGCCTTCACAATGATCCAGATCCAGGGAGCAATGGTGTAATCAAAAGGCAGGTAGGTAGGGGGAAGGAAAAGGAGTCTAGAAAATAGTAAGTAGTTACACCAAATGAGCTGGAAGACATTTCTTTCAGTAGGCAAATATTTGCACACAAATACAATAGTAAAGATAACAAAAACATGCATATAGTTATTTACCTGGTGGTCCTATAATCTTTAAAAAATTGAGTATTGCTGATTGTCAAAATAGGTTTTCACATTTTCTTTTTCAGATATTGGCACCTCAATTTCATGTTAGCTTTCTCGGCAATTGAGTAACATGACTCTGGAATTACTAAGCAAAATGGTTGAGAAATGATGTTAATGTGTAACCCTGATAACTATAGTCAAAACACAGAATTCAGTTTGGCACAGTTCAACAAGTATTTATTAAGTGCCTAAGCTAATTACTGTATGAATTTGGTGATACAAAGTCAAAATAACGAAAAGGAAAAATCACTGACTTCGAAGAACTCACATTCTAAAATGAAGCACAACTTCGTGATATGACATAGATAGTTGGATATTTTGGTAAAATTGGTAGTCCACCTTTGAAAATCAAAATCTGATTTTTAAAGATTCATTTTGAGCAACTCCTAGTTTTGTGACATGTTTGAAGAACAATGTTAAAAGTTAATTGTAAAGGTAATGACTTCTAGTAGTATAAGAAGTGAGATCTTTTAATTAGCTTTATTAACATTAACTTCACTTAGCAAACCACAGTATAAACACTAGGACAACCGTAAATAAAAAACATTTAAAACAATTTTAAATGCAATATCAATTTTAAATAGTGATAGTGTTTTCCCAAGTAAGTATTACTAAAGAAAACTATTTCAGCGAAGCACATAACCATTACAATTTAAGTAACCTAGTCAAAGTCAAAGTAACTAATGATCCTAATGTTTAGGTTTACGTTGGCTATCCAAACCATCTCAGCGGGTAGCCTTATTCATCTCCATCATAAATATTGTATCCTTCTGATTTAATTAGCTCAATTTTTCTTGGATCTTGAAAAAATGCCACATCTTTAATTTTGCCAATAAAATCTTGGTTAAAAAGTCCTTGAGTAACCATCTTTATTCCCCGACCAAATTCAAAACCGCCCAAATAGCTGATACCACCATAATTTAAAGCAATGTAATTTTTTGTTGGATCAATGTCTTCAAAGATAATTAGATCGCCATCGAGGTAGACTTTGATAAAAGTCTGGTTTTGCACTACCCTTACATGATGCCATTGTTTACAACTTAAGAGAGCACTGCTATTCAGTAAAGGCACAGAGATTCTTTCTCCTAGGTTAACCACCACTTTTAGAGTTTGGTTGTGGAAACCGATGGCCAGGAAGTCATTTTCTTCGTGTTCAGCATTTCCCATCCATAAAATTAAGCCTTCTGTTGCAGTTGTGCTAAAATTTAAAGCTACAGTGGTGAACTGAAGGTCTCTTTTTTTATAATTTGGATCAACATACTTAATGTAAGAGTTACCAACAAATTTTGCTGTGAGAAATGAAGTTTCATTCTCACAGTATCTACCCACCCAACCCAGTGGACATAAACAAATATAAGAAGCAGGCTGAATAGGTATACAACGAGACTGATGGAGACACAAATTATTACTACAGTATATTGACTCTTCACACATCTTTCCTATCCAATGCGATAAGCATTTGCAAGAGAAGTTTGAGCCTTGTGATACACATTTTCCTCTATTCTTGCACACCTTATACCCACAGGGAGTTCCATCACAGTCACCTATGTTGGAACCACTTTTAGCACCTGTCTCGGTTAATTCTAATTCCCTATTATTTATAAGAATTTCTCTAACACAACCATCAAATCCAACAGGTTCATTCTCGATGGCCATAGGGTTGACAAGGTTTAAAGATGATACTCCTCCAATGTAAAAGTCTGTGGTTGTGTCGAGGGCTCTCATGCCAGCAGTGGCTTTTTTAGTGATGTTGATCCCATCTAGCTCCAGGTAGCCTTCATTACCGACTCTTCCTGCCTTAATCACATGCCAAAAACTCCTGCCAATGTGGACTTTCTGTAAGGACTGCAAAATGACTGTTTGGTCCCCAAGGTTGTAGCGTAGCTGAACAGAACTATCAGCTAGCGATAAACACAAAAAATCACCTGCCAAGAAAAGAGAACATTTATTGTAATATTTTAGTGGAGTTATAATGGGTAAAAATCATTTGGCTGCCCTACTTTCCTCTGTTCTATGAAGGGGAAGTACCAGAAGCAAGGATGGTAAAGAAAAATAACACTTGAATCTAGTCAGATCGTCCCCTAACTATATATGGGATCTTGAGCAAGTCACTTGGTATCATAAGGCATAGACTTAAGACTGAAAGGGATTTTCTTGATTTATATAGGATAAAACTGAAGCCCCATAGTGGTTAAGAGACTTACTCAAGGTCACAAAATTAATAAATGGATGAGTCAGGATTTAAGCCCTGGTTCTTGGATTCCAAATCCAATGCTTTAAAAAAAATTTTTTTTAAAAATCCTCTATGCTGCCTCTCTTAATCTGGTCCTTAGTGGGGGATGGGGAGTATGGACTAAATTCCTGAGGTTCATATGAATGCATGACAGCTCTTACTGGGTCTAATTACATGAGGGAGCTGGGAGCAATTTGTTCTTTTTGTAAATCAGTCTCCTACCATGTTTAATTAAAAATTCTTCCTATCAAATACAGATACTGCCCATAGAACATTGATTCCTAGGTGATAACAGTGTTTTACCTTGACTAAACAAGAATTTAGGTGGAGAAGTAAAAATGGTAGTCCTTCACAACTCATCATTCAGCTGGCCCACAGTGAGTACCATCCTCAGCTTGCTCATCAGGCCCTAATCCTATCTTCTGTGCCAGCAAAAGTAGGAACTATGGGAAGCCCTTCCAAACAACCCTTTTACACATCTTTCTGCCGATGCTGCTGTCCACTTTCCCCTTTCTACCTCCTGGTTGAAGAATGACCTCCATGTGCATTCCTACTCTGTTAGGGGGGAACCTCTAGTCTCCACTGTATTCCAACCCCATACCTCTTTTCCAACTTAAGTGGGCCAGGCCCTCACCCCCTTACTGTACAGATGTGGCTGGTAACAATGCTTGGACGAGTAGGGAATTACCAACTGTGATCTTTCTAGTAAGATGAAGGATCAGGGAGCCTTCTCATCAATCACTACACCCTTTAGCCACCAGGCCTTATTCTGCCCCACTTCTTTGCCCTCCAATCCCACCTTCCCCTACCCCCACTGCTGAACAGAACTATTAGCTAGTGATAGACACCATACTAATGAACCCTTGGGCATTGGCATCTACTTGACGTCTCATGTGTTGTCACTTCTAATTAGGTTTTTGAATAAAGAACAGGGGACTGTGTCTCCTGTTTGTATCTCATATTAAGTGCTTAGTAGGTGCTTTTTCATTCAGTTAGAGAAGGGAAAGAGTAAAGTGGTACAATGGAAAGAGGTCTGGGTTCGGAGTCAGGAATGAGGGGAACAATCCCAGCTGTTCTATTTAATACCTGTGTGGCCTTTTATGAGCTACTTCCTTCTGAGCCCTAGTTTTCTCCATCTGTGAGATGAGGGGGTTGGTTTAGATGACCTCTCAGGGCCCATAGAGCTCTAAATCTATGATCCTAGAAAGGTATTAGAAAGGACTGATAGAACAGAAGTTAGCTCTTGTGCAACTGCTTACAATTGAATGAAAGACACAAAATGCCTGCGTAGTCCCCCCTATTTTATGTATTTATCGACAGTAAAGAGCCTCAAATTTTTGCTAATGTTGGACTATGAAAATTCTTTTCCCTGGTCACCTGTATCTAGAGAAAGAAAGGATTTTTCCATTTCTTAAGCTTAATTTCTAAAAAGAAGAGTCATTTCAAGGATAAAGAAGAGACATGCAAATTGTAAGGCCTTATAATGACAGTACAAAGTACAGTTTGGGTCATGTTAAATTTCATTATATCAGCAAATAATCACAAGGTCATATAAGAAATACAAGCCCTGAAAATCTGATGATATTGATTATGGATAGCACGGCATAGTGGCATTGATGTTGGGTGCTGAGCTGAGAGACAAACAGTTGAGTCCTACTTCACATTCCTTCTTGTGTGATCTTGGGGAAGACATTTCAGAGCCTCCTCAAGACCCAGCTTCCTCACTTGTTATATGAGAAGGGATTGAACAGGTTGGTCTTTGATCTATGATCCTAAATCCATAAACGTTGTCATCATCTAAGGGCACTTTTTGGAGGGCAAAATAATAAAAACTAGGGCTATTACACAGAATCATGCATTCACTTTTCTAGCTATGATAGATCTTTGGTAGTTGGACCCTTTTAAATACGCTGTCCTGGGAATAAAAAAAAATTGAGGATAGGATAAGAGTAAAAGACATCTGAAGAATTGGGAAGGGAAGGTATACTGCGTACTACAAGCAGTTCCGCTCATGTTGAGATCAAAGGCCAAGGTGCATATATTCAGGGGATATTGGAAAGGGCCAATAGAGGTATTCTATTTTACCATTAAGGTCAGGGATGAACTCAAGGGAAAGAACACTTGCCCACTACTTCCAGTCATCCCAGAGGAGAAGTAGCTGCAACAGCAGTCCCAAAGCTGAACCCATATCTAAGTCTCACCCAGTCTTATCTGGAACATCCTGATATACTACTACTTCCTTCCACCCCTATAATTTCTTCTGTTTCCCTATCACCAGCTGTGTTGGTGATCCATTCCTACCTAACAAGAAGTAGGCTACCTCTCATTCTCTCATCCCCATCTGTCTAAACCCTACTTCATCAATGTCACACTCCAGTCTCCATCCTCTTCAACTCTACCCCATCCACATTCTATAAACTTGCTTACTCCTTCCCCTGAGCCCTTTGGAATTCCCAGTGCACATTTAACAATTTTTCCTTTATTCTGAACCTCTCTTTCATACTAGTAAATTTATTATCCCTCACTGAGATCTGGCTCTCCACTTATAACACTGCATCCCTGTTGATCCTCTCTGGTCCTGGTTGTACTTTCACACTTGCTTATGCACTGGTCTTGGAGGGGAATTAAGATACTCCTTTGTTCCCTAATGCTACTTCCAGACTTTCCCTTTACTTCCATTACTCAGCAACCTCTCTTTAGAAATTTACTCAATTTAAATTTCTTGCCTAGTCCAAATCATTGTGGTTTTTGATAAAAACTATCTTATTTTAAAGATTTAATTGCTTGAGAACCTGTCTGGGAATAATTAGTGGTGTTTTTAAAAAAAAATATATATATATATATATTAGCTAAGGAGGAAAGACATTTCAAGAAGAATTCAAGCCAGATTTGATTCATTTGGTTTTCACAAAATATTGCTTAAAATCATCATTTGCTATTCAATACCTTTGAACAAGGAGTAGAGTTTAGTCAGCTCTTTAAAGTCACTTTGCAAGGTAGAAGTTGTACTGCCTACTATAAAGTTTCCTGACTCCCATTGTACCCCAAATTTCAGGTGTCTGGTATGATCAGAATGACTGGCTATCCAAGAAATGCTAAGATAAGACCTTTCTCAAAACATTTAAAAAATATGACAATTAAATTGGTACACACATAGATGAATATATTGCTAATTAGCTTCTAGATTTTTATTTGCTTATTTTTATATTACATATACTCAAGAAAGTATGTTGCCTTTTGGGAAAACCTGTGTGGATAGTATCTTTTTCTACATATAGTGATTTAAAAAAATAATTATTCACCTTAGTAAAATACAGAATATGAAGGCATACAAGTTACTGTTCTAAGAGACATGAACATGTTTGAAAATGTGTGAGTCACTGAGTAATAGATCAAATCTTATATAAAAGAACAGAACTCATATACATTGTATGCTAAATCAAATTGCAAAAGACAGCTTTGTCTTAATTCACCAAAATGACTGCATTTTCTATTAGTTTAATTTTGTCTTCTATAAGCAAACATTTTAAACCTTCTATTATTCCATTTTAGATACTTAGAAACTTTAAATACAACATAGCTCACTGTGTGAAAGTTATAAATCATTACAACCCTATATAGATTGCACCTTATGACAAATAGGAAACCATGGCTATGAATTAAATTACTTGCCTGTGCATAACATATTCAAGAAAATGTTTGAGTATGTATACATGTAGTGTTTGTGTCTAACTTGAATACTGAGGGCAAAACTACAGTTATAATACTATTAACTTGTCACAGTCCGGCTTGTTTCAGTTCTGCCTTTGATCCAAGAAAGGTTTCGACACAGTCTAAGATCTTTTTATTTATACTACTCAATTGAGATTTTTACAAATGTCTTTTCCTGCAGAAATAGTAATTTTAAACTATCTAGCATCTTTTATGAGGTTTAAATTAGTCATTAATTAAAAGCCAAATATCTAGTCTCAAGTGAATGGTTTTTTTCGGAATAAATGTGTGTTCAATTCAGAGATAGTATGGTACATTGGAAAGGATGCTGGATTTGAAGTTAGAGGATCAGGCTCTGTTATTTAAAACCCAATATGGCCTTGGATAAGTAATCTATAAAGTGAGGGGAATGGCGTAGATGACTCTAGGGTCCCTTCCAACTAAAAATCTGTGATTCAATTGCTATTGCTTGACTATAGGGTAATTTCATTTAGCAAGACAACCAAACTGTTCCCAGTGTCATCTTATACTTTTAACAGTCTCATCTCTCACATTAAGAACTCTCTATTAGGAATATAGACATCTACATCAGAGACATTTGTTGAAACATGCAACTGGCATAGAGTTTGGGACACCATTCTTATTGAGAAATGGAAAATGAACAGATCTTCAATAAGCTCCTGATGGAATTTTTTATGGTACCAAAATTCCTCCCCCCTCCTTTTTTTTTTGAGGATTGGATCACCATGAATGAGTGCCAAAATAGAACATTTAAAAATATTGTGGCTTGTAGCATATGAACTAATAACATACAATGATAACACATACAAGTGTAATATTTGGTAAAGCTCTGGAAAGGAGAAATGTGCAAATGTAAATAAAGATGGATTTGACACATAACTAAACCGCCAAATTTTGAAATGTCATTTAAATATTTTCATTTTGATAAATATAATGTAGTCATACGTGTGTGTGTGTGTACGCATGTGCATGTGTGTGCAATCTCTAGGACTACAATATAGGGTTCATTGGTATAGAGAACTCCATGTGGAGAAAATCCTACTGATTCAGATCAAGTTATATCAAGATGACCGTCGTTTATTAACGATCATTTATTAAGCCCTAATATGTATCAAGCACTGTGCTTGGTGCTAGAAAAGAAAGGCAGAAAACCAAAGCAACAGTCCTTGCTCTCAAGGATCTTGTAGGCTAACCTGATTTATAATTTATAGCTTTAGAGTGTTGCCTGGGGGGCACTGAGAGGTTAAGTGATTTGCCTGATGTCCCTCAGCTCCTGTGTGGGTCATAGGTAGCATTAGAACTCAAGTCTTCCCAATTCCAAGACCAATCTTCTGTGCTGCCTCTCTGTAAAATTTATACACTCCTATACACTCCAGGCTTATCATAATTCAAAGCCTTAAAAAATGCCATCTACTATGATAAATAGTATGAGGGATGGTGGGAAAAGTGGAAATGGCACTGAATTTTAGAGTACAGGGACTTAGGTTCAAATTCCAGCTCTGCTATTTATTCCCTGTGTGGCCTTGGATCAGATGTGCCCTTACTTTTCCCTTCCCCTATCTCTCCCCTTTGATTTGCTCCCCCTCTCCTTCCTTCATTCCTTCCTTCCTACTTGTTGGACTTTCAGACCAGAAGGCAGCAAGGGGAGGGGAAGGAATGTTTTTCTCTTTCCAGAGAAGAAAATGGTAATTGATAAAAGAAAATTACAACCTCTCAACAGGACCGCTATTTTTCAAGGTCAACTGTCTTCCTTAGCTTTAGATCTAGCAAACCTTGCTTTCGTTAACTGTTTGGAAATTTTAATAGCAGATATTGCTTGATAATAGGATAAAATGAGGTAACAAGAAAGTGCTATACAAACCTTAAAGCACTCTATAAATGCTGTTATTATTGTTGTTGTTGTTATCTTTAACCATACTGTATAATACAAAAATTTCTGAGTTTACTTTAAAAAAAAAGATGTTAACATTTCACAAAATTTCACTGGAGGAAAATAAAGGCCCTATGCTTGTGAATAGCACCTTTGACATTCTTACCTGACCTACTGTTGAGGTACTGTGCTGTATAAAACAGGATGCCATCTGTAGAAAGAGGCTGAAACTGTATCTGAATATGCGTCTTTTGTCGAATATGAAAGGGAGCGAATGACATCCATGATGATTCATTACTTCTGAAAGATGGATCACTTATAGATAACGCTATAAAAAAAGATCAATAAAATTCTCTGTGAGTTATTTGCTGTCATAGAAACTGGTATTACTCATGAATTGCTCACCTGATTTTGACATTTTAAAAAGCTTTATTATGTGACTGAATGGTCAGATAGGGAATCTACTTTTTAAATAATATGCTTCCTTCTTTGATTCAGTTATTTTTGGCACAGGGTCCTTGATAATCTACATGCCTACATTTTAAGTGTGATTCTATTGTAACTAATAAGGTCCTTCTAATATTTCTGATAGCTATGCCCTTTGGACAAAGGTACATTAGGGCAACTCTTGTCTTCTAGTTGGTTGCATGTCAATGACTGGCCCTTTATTGGATCTAAAAAGCCACAGTGCTTTCTTGAAAACAAGCCTCCTTTTGTTTTCATCATGGCTTTTGTAGAGACACTTTAAAATAATCATTACTCCAATTCAAAGATAGGGAAATGATTACATTGTACGAAGATCCCTTCATAAATCAAGAGAGGCTGAAACCATATATCAAAACATTTTTCACATAATGGAGAACTTTGTGCATGTTAATGGAACACTCATCTAAAGAAAATGTGGAAACTTTTCATACATCTCTACTCTCAGATCCTCAATCCCATGGAAACAAAACAAAAACAGGATAGAAAGGAATGACAGTTCATATGAAAAGTGTTCAAGGTTTGCTTTCTGTCTTTAGGTTCAGGCTACGCACTGTATGCTCTTACAAGCAGAATTTGTTTAAAGGTGTTTGCTTACAGCCTTTTTAAAATGTCAAGATGTATGATAAAAAAAAAAACCTAAGTTGCACATTTTAAAACCATGACAAAAGGATAGAAAGACATAAGAATTTTATAGCAAAGATTTTTTTTTCTTTTTTTTATACGTGTGTAAATTTTTCTCCTGGATGAAAGGAAAATAAACTCAACAGGGAAATGTATAGTGGTGAGTCTTATGTCACAGAGAGAGAAAGTGCGAGAGTGGATAGGGAGCCAGGTTTGAAACCTGAAGACCTGCATTCTAGTCCTGCCCCCAACATAATTATTTATATGAGTAAATCACTTAACTTCTCCATTCTCTAGGCAATTTCTCTAAGAATATAACTTTCGGATAAAATGCTTACCTTCATTTGTAGAGAGAATTTCCTCACCTGGGAGATCATGACCCTAATGAAATTACAGGTTTAGACACTATCCTTATGTCACAAATAAGAGGGAGAAAAGACTAGCTACATAGTCATACATTGATGAAATGTATATATTAATCAACCAATGAGCACTGTTAAACCTGAAAGTTGGTTAAAGAAGGCAAACAAGCTAGGTGATAGAAAAATCCATGTTGTTTATTATTTTCCCTTAAAGCATAG
This sequence comes from Trichosurus vulpecula, assembly GCF_011100635.1. Lineage (NCBI taxonomy): Eukaryota > Metazoa > Chordata > Mammalia > Diprotodontia > Phalangeridae > Trichosurus > Trichosurus vulpecula. The sequence goes on along the minus strand of NC_050579.1, from coordinate 217,265,383 downwards.
CTAAGCTAGTTTACTTGTATGTACGAGGAGTCAGAGCACAAGCTCTGGCTGTCTGAACAAAGAAATGAGAAAACTTATGTACATCACTTTTATGATCCCCATGTATGTTTAACCATGATACAAGAAGAGGATTTTCCTCAATGGAATAGATTTGTAAATACAATAAAAGTGTTGACAAGGGTCAGTTAAAACTACAACCCAGCATTTCTGTGTTTCATTAACATTCCATAACACAGTATATGCCCGTAAAATATTAAGCGAAGTAGTCTCTCAGGATTAGGGTCTCATCCTTTAATGGTTAACAGGGGAATGTTCTTAGATCAGCCAGATTTGGCCTTGTTGACAGAAAAAAGATATTCTCTGAGCAAACTTTAGAGAACAAAGAAGCCCAGGTCCAGGCTCTTCTTCCAGCTGATCATTAATTCAGGCCCTGGCCCTTGATTGAAATTACAAAAATGATATAAAATGGTATAGAATGTTCCACAGCACCTATTAAGGATTTCACTATGTGTGCACCAGGTACTATGGTGGTAACCCAAGAACTATTTTCTTACGTCAGTCTCCCTTCAGATTGTGACAAAAATAATGATACCAAAAACAATTGATGAAATAACCACATAAAACATTTTATCCTGGTAGCCTCCCACCTTTCTGCAGTGAGGAAAGAGATTTTCTTCTCTGGAGACTTGATTTTTTTCTACTTTTCAGTCAATAAACATTTATTAAGGACCTGCTACTGCTGGGCACTATAGGGATATAAGTACAAATTAGAACAAAGAGTCCTCAAGGGGACTTAAAATCTGACTGGGGGAGATAACACACAAAAGGAAGCTGGAAAGCAAAGAAAAAAGGTGCATGGTCAGAAAGCAAGGTGGAATTGAAAAGCAGGATAGCTGATGGTGAATGGGAAGAAGATTGTGCTGAGCCCCCTCCCTAAGTAGAGGCCTTGGAGCCCCTGGCTCTGCCCTCCGGTCATAGGGTCCAATCAGATAGACAGGCAGAGTGTACCAATAAGATATGGCTATTGAGCAGATTCAATCTTTCAGCATAATGAGATTTCCCAATGATGAGTTTTCTGGGGAGGGAAGGCATGATGGTGAGATCCAGAAAACTCTAAAAGCAGTACAGCTAGTGGGAAATGGGCAGAAACACCATGCTGAGCCCTCTCTTTAAGAGAGTTCAACTTCCTTTTAGTGGTCTTTTCATATGTAGTTTATTTAAAATTTTCACTTATATGTTTGTAGTATATATTTTAACAAAGTTAAATTAAAAAGCATGATCCTAGGATAAATATGAATAGGACATTCACAACTTGGGAATGTACTTACATATGTAATTCAATCATTATATTAAGTACTGATCAAATCTCCTTAGAATACTAAGCCCAATTTAAGACTGTCAGATTTGGAAAGGTTGCTCAGAAAGGCAAATAAAAACAAAGGAACAAAGAGAAGGTTTTAAGTAAAAACTCCCATCTAAGTTAAGTATGAGCTTTCTCCTTTACCTACTTTTTGTTGTTGTTCAGTTGTTTCAGTCATGTCCAACTCTTTCAGACCGCATTTGGGGTTTTCTTGGCAAAGATACTGGAGTGGTTTGCCATTTCCTTCTCCAGCTCATTTTATAGATAAGAAAAATGAGGGAGACAGGGTTGTGACTTGCCCAGGGTCACATAGGAAGTGTCTAAGGCCAGATTTGAACTCAGGAAGATGAGTCTTCCTGACTCCAGGCCCAGCACCCTATCCACTGTGCCACCTAGCTGCCCCTATCTATTTTTCTGTACGATTAGTAATGCTGACAGGTAGATGGCACAGTTTATAAAACATTTGGTCTAGAGTGAGGAAGACCAGTTCGAATTTAGTCTCAGACACTGTGTGACCCTGGGGCAAGTGACTTAACCTCTGTCTCAGTTTCCTTAATTGTAAAATGGGGATAATAACAGATCAAAGGAGGTAATATTTGCAATCACTTAGCATAGTGCCTGGCACATAGAAGCGTTTAATAAATGCTTCTTCCTTTCCCTTCTTTTCTGCAATGGAGCTAGACCCAATTTCATCATCACTATTGTGCGACATTAGGAACATAACCTCTAAAATTTCATAGGTATGTTAGGTGGATGAAGAGGTCTCATGGAGAAGTGGATAAAGGAGACCATCTTGGAGTCAGGAAGATCTGTGTTTAAATCCTACCTGATACACAAGCTCTGTGACTTGGGCAAGTCACATGGTGTCAGTGCCCCAGTCACTTCTTTAAATCAATGTTACAGAGTTGAAGATCTTACAAGCTGATGAAATCACAGGTCACTGCTCCCCATAGAATCATGGAGTTAGAGGTAGGAGGGACCTGAGAGTCCAGTCTCTCAGAAGAGTAAACTGAAGCCCAATGAGTTTAAGTCAATTTCCCACAGTCATATAACCAGTAAGCATCTGAGGCAGGATTTGAACATAAATCTTCCTGACTCCAAGTCCAGTTCCTTTTTCTCTAAAAGCAAAAAACCAAAAAAACAGCAACACGTATAAGGGCTCTTCTGGCCTTTTAAAAATGTATAGAGACTATTGCACAAATCCAAACAGCTCTATTTCTACTTGGTATATCAATCAATGAACATTTACTAAGTGCCTACTATGTATGTTTCAAGCACTGTACTAGGTGCTACAGATAAAAAAGAATTAAAAGATGAAAGGCACTAGAATTCAGAGGAGTTGAGAAAGGCTTCCTTACAGAATTTTAGTTGGGATTTGTAGGAAGCAAGAGAAAGCAATAGGCAGAGGCAAAGGAAAGCATTCCAGACGAGGGGGATGGCCAGAAAAAATACCCAGAGCTAAGACATGGAGTAGCTTGTTTGTGGAACATCCAGGAAGCCGATGTCCTGTAAAGAGTACATGTCAGAAAATGTGACATTTAACACAAAACCTGAGAGAGGCATAAAAAGGTAAACAAGAGTGAGAAATCATGAGGAACTTAATAAGGTTCGATACACTGTTTATATTCCCAAATGGGAATATGACACATGTAACCCCCAAGAACTTTATCATCATTAGGGCAGTTAAAAGGAGTCCACATAGATAGAGGACATGAGTGAGGGTTCATTATATTGGGATGATCTCAAAAGAAAAACGGAAAGCTGAGAAAGAAGGATATGCTGAAAGAAGTGAGAAGTAAGAAGAATGGGGAAAGTTATTTCACTTAAAGTAGGTATGCAAGGAAGAGCTTTTACAATGGAGGAGAAAATAGGATTGGGAGTGGGCAACCTAACTCTTATCTGAACCAGCTCAAAAGGAAAAGTATGGGGAAGAGTATATATACACACTCAGTTGGGTATAGAAATACATTTTACGCAACAAAGAAGTAGGAGGGGAAGGGGCTAAGCACAAGGGGAGGGGATAATAAGGAGAATGGATTAAGGGAGGCAGTGATTAGAAGCAAAACATACTTTTGTGGGGGAGGGGGAGAAGGTGGGGGGAGAGAGAATGAATAGGATGGAGGGAAATACCAAAGTAATCATAACTGTGAATGTGAGTGGGATTAATTCACCCAAAAAACAGAAGTAGGTAGCATAATGGATTAGAAAGCAGAATACAAAAATATGACGTTTACACGAAACACACTTGAAACAGAAAGATGCACACCGAATTAAAAAGAAGGGCCAGAGGAGAATCTGTTATGCTTCAGCTGAAGTAGAAAGGGCAGGGATAACAATCCTGACATCAGACAAAGAGAAAGCAAAAACAGACCTAATTAAAAGGATAATTAGGGTAACTATCCCAAGGAATTGTGGGGTATAGCGGACAACAGTTTTGAAAACAAGTGTAGTTGCATAAATCTTTGTTTGAATTCCACACTCACTCACAGAGTACCAGAACTGGAATTCATGAGCTAGCACATTATTTACTTTAGACATTATAAAATATTTGGGAGTCCACCTGCCATAACAAACCCAGGAACTATATGAACACAATTACAGAACACTTTTCATGCAAATAAAGTCAAATCTAAATAATTGAAAAATATCAGTTACTCATGGGTAGGCAAGCTAACATAATAAAAATGACAATTCTACCTAAATTAGTTTACTTACTTAGTGCCACACCAAACTACCAAAAAATATTTTATAGAGCTAGAAAACAATGAAATTCATCTGGAAGACCAAAAGTTCAAGAATATCAAGGGAAGAGTGTGTATGGGGTGGGGTAGGGTGTGGAGCCAAGATGGAGGGGTGAAAGCAGGGACTCACCTGAGCTCTCCCACAGATTCCTTCAGATATCTCTAAAAAGTGAATCTGAACAAATTTTAGAGTAGCAGAATCCACAAAGAGACAGAGTGTGGCAGATTTCCAGTCCAGAATCCACAAAGAGACAGAGTGTGGCAGATATTCAGTCCAAGACAATCTGGAAGGTCGACAGGAAGGATCTGTTGCACTGAGTTGGGAGAGGAGTGCAGTCTAGCGTGCAGGGTGCACCAGCATAGACCTGATCATAGCGAAGCCAGAGCAGCCCAGCAGACTGAATCACCAGTGGCAGTGGCATTTCCCAGACCTCTTAGCATAGGTTGGGGGTCTGTTGGAACTGGGTGAAAGAGAAGTATTGTCCTGCATGGGGCCTGAGGCAGCAGCAACAGCTACTTCTGGGGCTATCAGTTCACAGACTACATGTTTCAAAGTCAACTATTTAAACTTCTGGGAACCAAGATGGTGGAGTAAACAGTAAGTACTCTCACACCTCCCCCACCTTGTTGACCTTGAAAAACCCAGAGAATACTACCCCAGGAAAAATCCTGGAATAGTGGAGCCAGCAGAAAGACAGTATTTTTTTTGGCTTAAGAGGCTAGGGGGTTAACGGAAAGGTCCCTCTTGCTGTGGCTGAAGGGGACCAGTACAGGATGGGGGATGCCATAGCAAGCCAGCTCAGTGGACCAGTAGGAGATCCTGAACCCCAGGGTGGTGGAGCTGGCAAGCACCAACACCAGAACCCCAGGCATGCCTTTGCACAGCCAGGGGAATCCGAAGATGCCAGCATGGATGAGCATCCACCAGTGCTGAGCCTACCCGGAGGAGGAAGAGACCTCCAGTGGCCAGAACACCCCACCATTTCCCCACACCTCACACTGTGAGCTTCAGTGTAACCCTGGGGAAATGCAGAAAGACCTTACCTGGCCGCAGCACACACCAACAAGCTCCAGCTCAGCACCAGGTAAGCTATAGCCCTGTAAAGCTTCCAGCCACCAAAACCAGAGGCCATAGCACACAAAGCCAATAACCAGGCCCCTAGCCCCCACTGTGCCCCAGAAGCAGAGATTCACTTTAAAAGCCATGAAGAAAAGCAATCACGATGAGCAGGAAGCAAATTAGAAAAAGAAAGAGCATAGATTCTTACTATGGGGACAGGGAAGATGAAAATACAAATTCAGAAGAGGACAGCATTGACACTGTACCCAGATCTGAAACCTCAAAAGGGAATATGAACTGGTCTCAAGCCCAAAAAGCATTCTTGGAAGAGCTCAAGAAGGATTTTAAAAGTCAAATTAGAGAGGCAGAAGAAAAATCAATTAATTCTTTTAAATACACAATTGAAAAAATGGAAAAAAAAACTTCACTGAAGACAATAACTCCTTAGAAAGTAAAATTGGCCAAATGGATAAGGAGGCACAAAAGCTAACCAAAGAAAACAATTCATTAAAAATTAGAATTGGGCAAGTAAAAGCTAATGACTATGAGAAATCAAGAATCAAACAAAATCTAAAGAATAAAAAAATAGAAGAAAATGTAAAATATCTCACTGGAAAAACAACTGATAGATCCAGGAGAGATAATCTAAGAATTATTGGTCTACCAGAAAGCCATGATGAAAAAAAGAGCCTGGATAGTATCTTCCAAGAAATCATCAGGGAAAATTTCTCTGGGGTGCTAGAACCAGAGGGTAAAACAACCATTGAAAGAATCCACCCGTTACCTTCTGAAAGAGATCCCAAATTGAAAATGCCAAGGAATATTGTAGCCAAATTCCAGAATTATCAGGTCAAGAAGAAAATACTGCAAGCAGCCAGAAAGAAACAATTCAAATATCATGGAACTACAGTCAGGATCACACAGCACATTGCAGCTCCTACATTAAAAGAGTGGATGGATTGGGAATATGATATTCCAAAAGGCAAAGGAGCTTAGACTACAACCAAGGATCAACTACCCAGCAAAATTGAGCATAATCTTTGAGGCAAGGAGATGGCTATTCAATGAAATAAGAGACTCCCAGACCTTCCTGATAAAAAGGCCAGAGCTGAATGGAAAATTTGATCTTCAAATACAACACTCAAGAGAGGCATAAAAAGGCAAACAGGGAAAAAAATAAGGAAAAAACCCACATGTTATTCAATAAGGGCAAACTGTTTACATCCCTACGTGGGAAGACAATATTTGTAAATCTTGAGAATTGTATCTTCATTATGACATCTAAAAGGGATATACATAGACACAGGGTGTGGGTATAAATTAACTGATGTGATGATAAAATAAATCTGATTAGGGGAACAAAGATATTGTAATGGGAGAAGAAGAAAGCAGGAGACAGGAAAGGGCAAATTATATTACATGAAGAGGAAGAAAAACATATAGTAGAGGGAAAGAAGGGAGGGGGATGAGCATTGTTTGAACTTTACTCTCATTGGATTTGGTTCAAGGAGGGAATAACAGAATCAGTTAAGTATAGAAATCTAACTTGCCCTGCAGGCAGTAGGAGGGGAAAGGGGAAAGAAAAAGGAGGGGGTGGTTAGAAGGGAGGGAAGAAGTAGTAAGGGAAAAGGTAAAGGGGCTGATAGAAGGGAGGGAAGGTTGAGGGAGGCAGTGGTCAAAAGCAAAAATCTTTTGAGGAGGATAAGAGAGAAGGGAGAAATAAAAGCATAAACGCGGGGTGGGGGGAATAGCATGGAGAGAAAGACATAGATAGGAGTCATAACTGTGAATATGAATGGGATGAACTCTCCCATAAAACAGAAGAGGATAGCAGAATGGATTAAAAATCATAATCCTACAATATGTTGTTTACAAGAAACACATTTGAAACAGGAGGACACACAGGGTAAAGGCAAAAGACTGGAGTATATGGAATATATTATGCTTCAGATGAAGTAAAAAAAAAAAGCAGGGGTAGCAATCCTAATCTCAGACAAAGCAACAGCAAAAAATAGATCTAATCAAAAGAGATAATGGAAGAAACTATATCCAGCTAAAAAGTACCATATACAATGAAGTAATATCATTACTAAACATATATGCACCAAGAAGTATATCATCCAGATTCTTAGAGGAGAAGTTAAGGGAGTTACAGGAAGAAATAGATAGCAAAACTATACTAGTGGGGAACCTCAACCTCCTCCTCTCTGAACTTGATAACTCTAACCTCAAAATAAACAATAAAGAAGTTAAGGAGGAGAATAGAATTTTAGAAAAGGTAGATATGGTAGACCTTTGGAGAAAATCAAATGGGGATAGAAAAGAATATACCTTTTTTCTCAGTGGTACATGGCACATATGAAAAATTGACCATGTACTAGGGCATAAAAACCTCACAATACAGTGCAGAAAGGCAGAAATATTAAATGCATCCTTTTCAGATCATGATGTAATTAAAATTATATGTAATAAAGGGCTATGGAAAGATAGACTAAAAATTAACTGGAAAGTAAATAATCTAATCCTAAAGAATGAGTGGGTCAAACAAAAAATCATAGAAACAATCAATAACTTCATCTAAGAGAATGACAATAATGAGACAACATACTAAATCTTATGGGATGCAGCAAAAGTGGTTCTTAGGGGAAGTTTTATATTTCTGAATGTTTAACATGAATCAAATGGAGAAAGAAGAGATCAATGAATTGGGCATGCAACTGAAAAAGCTAGAAAAAGAACAAATTAAAAATCCTCAATTAAATACCAAATTAGAAATACTGAAAACCAAAGGAGAGATTAATAAAATTGAAATTAAGAAAACTATTGAACTAATCAATAAAACTAAGAGCTGGTTTTATGAAAAAAAAAAGCCAATAAAATTGATAAAACTTCGGTTAATTTGATTAAAAAAAGAAAGAAAAAACCAAATTACCAGTATCAAAAGCGAAAAAGGTGAATTCAACACCAATGAAGAGGAAATTAAAACAATAATTAGGAATTATTTTGTCCAATTGTATGCCCATAAATTTGACAATCTTAGTGAAATGGATGAATATTTATGAAAATATAAATTGCCCAGATTAACAGAAGAGGAAGTAAAATACTTAAATAACTCCACTTCAGAAAAAGAAATTGAACAAGTCATCAATGAACTCTCTAGGAAAAAATCTCCAGGGCCAGATGGATTTACAAGCAAATTCTATCAAACATCTAAAGAACAATTAATTTAAATACTTTATAGACTATTTGGGAAAATAGGAGAAGGAGTCCTATCAAATTCTTTTTATGATACAAATGATACAAATATGGTACTGATACCTAAATCAAGAGCCAAAACAGATAAAGAAAATTATAGACCAATTTCCCTAATGAATATAGATGCAAACATATTAAATAAAATAGTAGCAAAAAGATTATAGCAACTTATCACAAGAATAACACACTTCGATCAGGTGGGATTTATACCAGGAATGCAAGGCTGGTTCAATATTAGGACAACTATCAGCATAATTGAACGTATCAACAACAAAACTAGCAGAAACCATATGATTATTTCAATAGATGCAGAAAAACTTTTGACAAAATACAACACCCATTCCTATTTAAAACACTAGAGAGCATAGGAATGAATGGAACCTTCCTTAAAATGATAATTAGCATCTACCTAAAACCTTCAACAAGCATTATATGTAATCAGGATAAGCTAGATGCATTTCCAGTAAGATCGGGAATGAAACAAGGATGTCCATTATCACCACTGTTATTCAATATGGTACTACAAATGTTAGCTTTAGCAAGAAGAGAAGAAAATGAAATTGAAGGAATTGACCATGTACTAAGGCATAAAAACCTCACAATCCAGTACAGAAAGGCAGAAATAGGCAAAGAAGAAACTAAGTTATCACTCTTTAAAGATGATATGATGATATACTTAGAGAATCCTAGAGAATCAAGCAAAAAACTACTTGAAATAATAAACAACTTTAGCAAAGTTGCAGGATATAAAATAAACACATATAAATCATCAGCATTTCTATATATTACTAACAAAGCACAACAGCAAGAGATAGAAAGAAAAATTCCATTTAAAGTTACTGTAGACATAATATTTGGTAGTCTATTTGCCATAACAAACCCAGGAACTATATGAATGCAATTAGAAAACACTTTTCACACAAATGAAGTCAGATCCAAATAACTGGAAGAACAGCAGTTGCTTCTGGGTTGGCCGAGTTAATATAATAAAAATGACAATTCTACCTAAATTAATTTACTTATTCAGTGCCATACCAATCAAACTACCAAAATCATCTTACAGAGCTGGAAAAAATAATATCAAAATTCATCTGGAAGATGAATATCCAGAATATCAAAGGAATTAATGAAAAGAAATGCCAGGGAAGGTGGCTTAGCCATACCAGATCTTAAATTGTATTACAAAGCAGCAATCATCAAAACTACTCGGTACTGGCTAAGAAATAGAAGGGTAGATCAGTGGAATAGGTTAGTAGTCAATGATTATAGCAATCTACTATTTGATAAACCCGAAGACACTAGCTTCTGGGATAAGAACTCACTATTTGACAAAAACTGCTGGGAAAACTAGAAAATAGTATGGGAGAAACTGGAAATAGACCAATGTCTGATACTGTATATCAAAATAAAGTCTAAATGGGTATACGATTTAGGTATAAAGGCCAATACTATAAACAAATTAGGGGAGCAAGGAATAGTTTGTCAGATTTATGGAGAATGGAGGAATTTATGACCAAGCAAGAGACAGAGAACATTATGAAATCCAAAATGGATAATTTTGCTTACATTAAATTGGAAAGGTTTTGCACAAACAAAGCCAATGCAACCAAGATTAAGAGGGAAGCAGAAAACTGGGAAAGAATTTTTGCAACTGGTGTCTCTGATAAAGGCCTCACTTCTAAAATATATAGAGAGCTGAGCCAAATTTACAAGAATACAAGTCATTGATAAATGGTCAAAGGATATGAACAAGCAGTTTTCAGAGGAAGAAATTAAAACTATCTCTAGTCATATGAAAAAAATGCTCTGAATCAGCACTGATTAGAGAGATGCAAATCGAAACAACTCACAGGTACCACATCTCTCCTGTCAGATTGGCTAACGTGACAAAACAGGAAAACAATAAATGTTGGAGAAGATGTGGGAAAGTTGGAACATTAATTCATTGTTGGTGGAGCTGTGAGCTGATCCAACCATTCCAGAGAGCAATTTGGGACTATACCCAAAGGGCTATAAAAATATGCATACCCTTTGACACAGCAATACCACTTCTAGGGCTATATACCAAAGAGATCATAAAAAAGGGAAACAGACCCACATGTACAAAAATATTTATAGCAGCATTTTTTGTGGTGGTCAAGAACTGGAAATTGAAGGGATATCCATCAATTGGGGAATGTCTGAATAAGTTGTGGTATATGAATGTAATTGAATATAAGAAATGACGAACAGGCAGACTTCAGGAAAACCTGGAAAGACTTATATGAATTGTTCCTGAGTGAAGTGAGCAGAACCAGGAGAACACTGTACACAGTAACAGCCACAGTGTGTGATAAATGATTTTGATAGAGTTAGCCCTTCTCAACAATGCAAGCACCTAAAACAATTCCGAAGGACTCATGACAGAAATTGCCATCCACATCCAGAGAAAGAACTATGGAGTCAGAATACAGAGCAAAGCGGACTATTTTCTTTTTTGTTTTATTTTGTTTTTCTTTCTCATGGTTTCTCTCATTCATTACAATTCTTCTATGCAACATGACTAATGTGAAAATGTGTTTAATAGGAATGTATGTGCAGAGCCCATAGCAGATTGCATGCCATCTTGGGAAGGGAGAGGTGAGGGAGGGGGAGTGAATGTCGAAAACTAAAAGTAAACAATTAATTAAAAATGCTCCCTTAAAAAAAGAATATCAAGGAAATTAATGAAAAGGAATGGAAGGGAAGGTGGCCTAGTTGTACTAGATCTAAAAGTATATTATAAATAGCAATCATCAAAACTATTTGGTACTGGCTGAGAAATAGAGTGGCGGATGAATAGAATAGGTACACAAGACACAGTAGTTAATAACTATACTAATCTGGTGTTTGATAACCCAAAGATTCCAGCTTCTGGGATAAGAACTCAGTATTTGACAAAAACTGCTGGGAAAACTAGAAAATAGTATGGCAGAAACTAGGCACAGACCAACAGCTTACACCACATACCAATATAAGGTAAAGATGGATACATGATTGAAACATAAAGGGTGATACCATAAGCAAATTAGGAGAGCAAGGAATGATTAACCTGTTAGATCCATGGAGAAGGGAAGAATTTATGACCAAACAAGAGATAGAGAACATTACAAAATGCAAAATGGATAATTTTGATTACATGAAATTAAAAAGTTTTTGCACAAAGCCAATATAGCCAAGATTAGAAGGAAATCAGAAAGCTGGGAAACAACTTTTACATTCACTATCTCAAAGGCCTCATTCCTAAAATATAGAGAGAAACAAGTCAAATTTATAAGAATCCAAGTCATCCCCAGTTGATAAATGGTCAAAGAATATGAATAGGCAGTTTTCAAATGAAGAAATTAAAGCAACTATAGCCATGTGAAAAAAAGCTATAAAGCACTATTTTTTATGTGTGAGGCAATTAGAGTTAAGTGACTTGCTCAGCATCACACAGCTAGTAAAGGTAAATTATATGAGGCCAGATCTGAACTCAGGTCCTCCAGACTCCAGGGACAGTGCTCTATCTACTGTACCACCTACCTGCCCCTCTAAATCACTATTGATTAGAGAAATGCAAAATAAACAGATCTGAGGTACCACCTCACACCTCTCATTGGCTGATATGAGAAAGATGGAAAATGACAAATGTTAGAGAAGATGTGGGAAAACTGGAACACTAATACATTGCTGGTGGAACATTGTGGAAAACAATTTGTAACTATGACCAAAGAGCTATCAAACTGTGCATCCCCTTTGATCCAACAATACCACTATGAGGTCTGTATCCCAAAGAGATCATAAATGAGGGAAAAGGACCTACATGTGCAAAATATTAATAGCAGCTTTTTTCATGGTGGCAAAATATTGGAAATTAAGGGGATGCCCATCAAGTGGGGAATGGCTGAACAAGCTGTAGTATATGAATGTAATGGAATACTATTGTGCAGTAAGAAATGATGAACTGGCAGATTTCAAAAATACCTATAAAGACTTTTACTAACTGATGCAAAGTGAAATTAGCAGAACCAAGAAAACATTGTACACAGTAACAACACTGTGAGATGTCCAACTTTGATAGACTTAGCTCTTTTCAGCAATATAATGATCTAAGTCAAGTCCAAATGAGTTTCCACTCATTGTGGAAAACGCTATCCATATCCAGATAAAGAACTACGGAGTCTGAATGCAGATTGATATTCTCTCTCTCTCATTCTCTCTCTCTCTGTTTTTCCCTTTTGTTCTGCTTATTCTTTCACATGACTAACATGAAGATATGTTTAATATGACTGTACGTGTATATCCTATATCAGATTGCTTGCTGTCTTGGGGAGGGGGGGAAGTGAAGGAGGGAGGGAGAAAAAAATTTGGAACTCGAAATCTTATAAAAGTGAATGTTAAAAAATAAATGAATAGAAATTAAAAAAGAAATCTTATAAAAGTGAATGTTTAAAAATAAATGAATAAAAATTTAAAAAAGAAATATTAACTGCTCCTGGGTATATTTCTGTCTAAATTAATTTACTCATTTAGTGCCATATCAATAAAATGACCAAATAATTATTTTATAGCACTAGAAAAATAATGACAAAATTCACCTGGAAGAAGAAAAGGTAAAGAATATTACAATTAATGAAAAAAAGTGAAGGAAGGAAGACTAGTAGTTCCAGATTTCAAACTAAATCACCAAAAACAATCTGGAATTAGATAAAAAATAGAGTGGTGGATCAGTGGAATAGATTAGGTATACAATATATAGTAATAAATGACCAAGGCAACCTAGTGTTTGATAAACTCAAAGATATAAGCTTTTGGGGCAAGAACTTACTATTTGACAAAACTACTGGGAAAACTGGAAAGTAGTCTGGCAGAAACTAGGCTTATATAAGCATCCCACTCTGTATACCAAGATAAGGTCAAAATGGATACCTGATTTAGATATAAAGGGTGATATAATATGCAAATTAGGGGAACATGGAAAAAATTACCTATCACATCTATGGAGAGGGGAATAGTTTATGACCAAACAAGAGACAGAGAGGATAATGAGATGTAAAATGAACAATTTTGATTACATGGTATAGTGAAAATTAGAAGGAAAGCAGGAAACTGGGGGAAAAAATTTACAACAGGTTTCTCTGATAAAGGCCTTATATCTTCCCAATTGATAAATGGTCAAAGGATATGAATGAACATTTTTCAGTAGAAGAAATAAAAGCTATCAATAGTTATGAAATGAAAAAAATGAAAAAAATGTTCTAAATCATGAATAATTCAACAAATACAATAAAAATAAAATAAAACAAAAATTAAAACAGTTCTCAGGTAATACTTCACACATACCAGATTGGCTAACATGACAGTAAAGGAAAATGACAAATGCTACACGGAATGTGAAAAAATAGGGATAATAATACACTGTTAGTGAAGTTGTGAACTGGTCCAACCATTCTGGAGGACAACTTAGAATGATGCCCAAAGGGATATAAAAAGGTATACTCTTTTACCCAGCAGTACCACTATTAGGTCTATATTCCAAAGAGATCAAAGAAAAAAGAAAAAAACATATTTATGGCATTTTTTTTGTGTGGTGACCAAGATTTGAAAAGGGATACCCATCAACTGGGGAAATGACTGAATAAGTTGTGGTGTATACCTGTGATGGTATACTATTGTGCTATAAAACAACAATTCTTTTTTAATTATATTTTTTATTTTTAGTTTACAACACTCAGTTCTACATGTTCTTAGTTTCAAATTTTCTTCCCTTTCCTCCCCTCCCCCCTCACCCCCAAGACCGAATGTATATATCAGACGATATAAATTCTATATAAACATTTGCATTAAACTTATTTACACAATAGTCAAGTTGTAAAGAAGAATTATGACCAATGGAATGAATCATAAGAGAGAAGAAACAAAACCAAAAAAGAAGAGGAAAAAAAAAGAGAGCAAACAGTTTGCCTCAATCTTCATTCAGACTCCACAGTTCTTCCTCTGGATATAGATGGCTTTTTCCATCATGAGTCCTTCAGAGCCTGTCTTTGAGTCTTCTATTGCTGAGAAGAGCCAAGTCTATCAAAGTTAGTCATCATAGAATCAACATGTCTGGGGATGTGTACAATTAAGACAGCAATTCTTGAACTGGGGGGTTGCAATGGGGTTATGTAACTGAATGTGGGGGTCAGGAAAAATTTGGCAATAATAAAAGGTTTCTGAATGTACAACGACCAAAAATTGATTCAAAATCAAATCTGAGGTGTTTCTGGCAGCGCTTGCTGTGTTGAATCCAGCAACTTTGCTGAATCCTTGGTTCTGAACACATATGTGCACTATACACTGCACATGCCATCACACCACGCAACACCAACAAATGCTGCCAGAAACACAGCGGCTCAGATTCAAGACTATCATGTTATTACTTGCAGTGTTGTTACTGTACATATCAAGTTTTCTGCTCTTGCAGAAACATAGTAGTTTAATTATGGAAAATAAAAGACTTTTAATATTTTCCTACCATCATTCCTCGGCATATATGTATCACATTAGTATAACTTTGGATTGTATTGTGTTAGACTGTTTGATTGATATCCTCTTCTTTTACAGAAACATAAATGTTCGATTTCAGCAAGACAAAAGTCCTTTAATAATTTTTCCACCATCACTGCTGTATGTGTGAACATCAATGTTTTTAAATCAAGCAAAACCAAATGTAATTTCATAAAATAAAGCTAGTATTTGAGAAATTATTAGCAATATTTATTTATATTTTAGGACAAAAATATTTTTTGGTTATGGATAAGTGGCTAAATTTAGACCGAAGAGGTAAAAATACTGAGGATAACGTGTCAGAGTCTTTGCTACCAGGTTGTAGCACATCTAAATTGATCAGAAAAAGAAAATATGTCCTATTCATGTGGCTCTCAAGAGGGCAAAATTTAAACAGATTGAAATTGAAAGATGAAATTGTTATATTTTTGAGTGAGCAGAAATCTGATTTTGTTAATTTTTTTGAAATAACATGACTTTCAAAACTGTGTTATTTGTTGGATATTTTCAAAAAATTCAATGATTCACGCATGTTGCTTCAAGGAAAAAAGTGTAACATTTACATTAAAAGATAAAATTGAAAGTTTTTTTTAACATTTTTTTATGTTAGTAATTTAATTTTTTTTTTAGTTTACAACACTCAGTTCCACAAGTTTTAGAGTTCCAGTTTTTCTCCCCCTCCCTCTCCCCTCAAGACAGCATATAATCTGATATAGGCTCTACATATACCTTCACATTAATCTTCTTTTCCAATAATCAGATTGTAAAGAAGAATTATAACCAATGAAATGAACCATGAGAAAGATGTAACAAAACCAAAAATAAAATAAAATAAAAAAAGAGGGCAAATAGTTTGCTTCAATCTGCATTCAGATTCCGTAATTCTTTCTCTGGATGTGGATAGCCTTTTCCTTCATGAGTCTTTTGGAGCTGTCTTAGAACCTTGCGTTGTTGAGAAGAGCCAAGTCTATCAAAGTTAGTCATCATAGAAGCAATATGTCTGTGGTTGTGCACAGTGTTCTCCTGGTTCTGCTCCCTTCACTCATCATCAGATTGTGTAAGACTCTCCAGGTTCTTATGAAGTCCATCTGCTCCTCATTTTTTATAGTACAATAGTATTCCATTACATTCATATGCCACAATTTCTTTAGTCATTTCCCAATTGATGGACATCTTCTTAATTTCCAGTTCTTTGCCACCACAAAAAAGGCTGCTATAAATATTTTTGTACATATGGGTCCTTTTCCTCCTTGTATGATCTCTTTGGGATACAGCCCTAGAAGTGGTATTGCTAGGTCAAAGGCTATGCACATTTTTATAGCCCCTTGGGCACAGTTCCAAATTGCTCTCTGGAATGGTTGGATCCATTTGCAACTCCACCAACAATGTAATAGTGCTCCAATTTTCCCCACATCTTCTTCAGCATTTATCATTTTCCTGTTTCGGAATGTTAGCCAATCTGACAGGAGAGATGTGGTACCTGCAAGTTGTTTTGATTTGCATTTCTCTAATCAATAGTGATTTAGAGCATTTTTTCATATAACTATAGATAGCTTTAATTTCTTCCTCTGAAAACTGCCTGTTCATATCCTTTGATCATTTATCAATTGGGGAATGACTTGTATTCTTATAAATTTGACTCAGTTCCCTGTGTATTTTAGACATGAAGCCTTTGTCAGAGACATTGGTTATAAAAATTCTTTCCCAATTTTCTGCTTCCCTCTTAATCTTGGTTGTATTGGCTTTATTTGTACAAAACTTTTTCAATTCAATGTAATCAAAATGATCAATTTTGCATTTTGTAATGCTCTCTATCTCTTGTTTAGTCATAAATTCTTCCCTTCTCTATAAGTCTGACAGGTAAACTATACCCTTCTCTCCCAAATTGCTTATGGTATCAGCCTTTAGACCTAAGTTGTGAAACCATTTTGACTTTATTTTGGTATATGGAGTAAGATATTGGTCTATGCCCAATTTCTGCCATACTACTTTCCAATTTTCCCAGCAGTTTTTGTAAAATAGTGAGTTCTTATCCCAGAAGCTGGACTCTTTGGGTTAATCAAAGAGTAGATTATTACATTCATTGACTACTGCATCTTGTGTATCTAACCTATTCCACTGCTCCACCATTCTATTTCTCAGTCAGTATCAAGTAGTTTTGATGATTGTTGCTTTATAAAACAGTTTAACATCTGGTATGGCTAGGCCTCCTTCCCTGGCATTTATTTCATTAATTCCCTTGATATTCTGGATCTTTTGTTCTTCCAGATGAATTTCGTTATTATTTTATCTAGCTCTATAAAATAATTTTTGGTAGTTTGAGTGGCATGGCACTAAATAAGTAAATTAATTTAGGTAAAATTGTCATTTTATTATATTAGCTTGGTGTACCCACAAGCAACTGCTGTTTTTCCATTTATTTAGACCTGACTTTATCAGTATGAGGTAAAGTTGAAAGTTTTATTTAAAAAAAAAGTTAACATATAGAAGAATAGGGTGGAAAATGGTTCTTTAGAAATGTTTACAACTACAGATGATTTGATAATTGAAAATAACCTTCCCAAAGATTTAATTGTAAGAATTATAATTGATCATCTGAAGTATCTGGAGACAAAGTTTCAGAAATACTTCTCTTCAAATTTTGATTCTAAAAAACTAAGTTGGGTTCATAAACCATACTCAATTGAAAAAAAAAACATCAGTCATCTGCCATTAAAAGTTCAAGAAGAATTTGCTGAGTTATCAAACGACACAGGTTTAAAACTTGAGTTTCCTTAAAAAAATTGTTAAATGAATTTGGACTTGGGATAGGACAGGATTTCCAACAATTTCTGAAATGGCCCTAAATAATCTTCTGCTGTTTTATACTATGTATTTATGCAAAGCAGCATTCTCGGCATTGAGAATTATAAAATCAAATATCAACCAACTCTGAAAAAATGTTGAAGATACTCTACATCTTGCAGCATCAAATATTCTGCCAAGATTTCTTTATGTAAAAATAAACATATCCATCTCATTAACATGCAAATTTGCTTTTGCCTTTAATAAATGGTAAAATTATATGTGTACCAAAGAATTGTTTTAAAATAAATTTCTTTATGATTCATTATCAGTAAGCGTTTCATTTGGATACCTATTTTATATGCCTATATGCCTGGGGTTACATAAAAATTTTGCAGGCAAAACTGGGTCTTGAGTAGAAAAAGTTTAAGAAGCACTGCTGTGAGAAATGACAGGAGGGATGGCTTCAGAAAATCTGGGAAGACCTCTATTAATTGATGCAGATTCAAGTGAACAGAACCAGGAGATAATTGTACACAGTGACAGGAATATTATAATGGTAATCAGCTGTGAATGATTTAGCTACTCTGATCAATATAATGATCTATGAAATTCCAAAGGATTCATGATGAAACATGCTATCCAACTGTAGAAAAAGAGAGAGAACTTATGGACTTTGAGGGCAGATCGAAGTAAATTTGTTTCACTTTACTTTTCTTGCTTTTTTTTCTCCCAATGTGACTAACATGGAAATGTTTTTTGTGACATATATTGATATATGCTTGCCTTCTCAATAGGTGGTAGAGGGGCTAGAAGGAGGGAAAGGCCTTGGAACTCAAAATTTAAAAAAATTAAAAAAAAAGACATGAGGTCAAAGGGAAGGTTATTTTTCATAGCCTTTGCATCATTAATGGGAGATCAGATTGACAGCAGTAGGAGTTACCTGGCACTGGCACAGGTAAAAGTAGTTTCACAGGTCCCTAGCAGTCTTCCTTCATGGAAACTTTACTGTGTGGGAGAAACACCAGGGCTTACTGGATGGAGAGCCGAACCAGAATTTATGGCCATCCTCTAGCACATACTTGCTGGATGACCCTGGGCAAGTCACCTAAACTCTAAGTGTTCTAGTCAATTCTCAGGCTTTAAGATGCAGTGAAGGTACCTGATTGTATTGGATGTATTTTCTCATCCAGGAGTTTCCCATTGCTGATGAAATCATAGGTCTGTTCTCCATGACTTTTCTAATAATGATTAGGAAGAGGATGAAGACTGGAAAGCAACTGGTTCCAGGGCTACCCTGAACTAACAATAGTTTTCTTGTTTGCTTGGGAATTTCAATTTCTTACTTGGTTTGATGAAAAGCCTATGTTTTTCTCCCATACAACGTATACAGGTTTTATAGAGAGCTCACAAATATAAGTGTCTATTTTTAAAATTGCAACGGAGATTTCTAATCTTTTTTAGCCACAGTTGTCAAAGGAACCAGAGCCTACAAACCTATTCAAAAGAAAGGCAGAGTGGTACTGATGATAGCTTTTAGGTTTGTCCATAACCCCCCAAAGCATCATCATCCACCTAGCTACTGATACATTCTTTGTTTTTTGTTCTAAAAGATTTTTTTTTTTGGTAAGGTCCAGACTTGCCAAAGTGAATCATCAAAAAGTCACGCTGGCTTTGAGTCATGTTAGGAAAATTTTACTGACTAAAACAGGGTAATGCAAGAAACACACACACACACACACACACAGGTTCTATTTAGGTTAGTGATCTCAAATCCTGCAGACAGAACCTGGGCCTTAGTACAAGCTCAGGGTGAAAGGCCGCTTACAAAGGTAATTTCTTCTGTCGAGGATCACAGAACTGTTATTTCATGCTAGGTATCCTACCAATCATGACAAAGCAGACTGCAAAGGGGAACTGAATTGCCCCCAAAGGACCCTTGGTCCTGGGAGTGTGTAGTCAGATAGGCCTGATGACTATATCCAATTGGTCCCTCTGCTTTAGTATTGTAGTATTGATCTGAGCTTGAGTCTTTTGATCCCCAGAATCTCAGAATCATGTAAAGTCTGGTCTGAGGCATCCAAAGGACACACAAAGCGAAGAACACAGAATCTTAGAGGACATCTGATGCAGCTCACACCTGAAATATGAATCTCCTCCACTTAAGGAAGACAGCTGGTCTAGCAGATGGAATATCAGGCCTGGAGTCAGGAAGACCTGAGTTCCAATCTAGTCTCAGTCACTTACTAGCTGTGTGATCTTGGGCAAGTCACTTAACCTCTATGTGCTTCAGGTTTCTCTACTATAAAATGGAGATTATAATAGTGCCTACTTCACAGGCTTATGAGAATCAAATGAGATAAAATTTACAAAGTGCTTAGTGCAGAGTTTGGCACATAGTAAGTACTTAATAAATAATGCTTCTTCCTTTCCCTCTTCATCATCCTTTTATAAGTGGTCATCCAATCTAATGTTGAATATCTCTAGTGATGGAAACTCACTGCCTTCCAAAGAAGCCTATTCCAATTTTGTATAGTGTGAAATGCTTCTCCTTGTATTAAGTAAAAATCTGCTTCTTGGTTAACTGTCACACAGTGATTCTGCTTTTGCCCTTTGTGGTCAAGTAGAACATTCTTAATCTTTCTTGTCTATTAAGTCAAAACAACAAGAATTTATTATGTGCTACTAGGCGCTGGGCATTGTGCTACTACACGGTGGGGTTACAACAAAAGATTAAAAAACCAATCAAACAACAACAAAAAACAGGCGCTGCCCTCAGGGAGATCATCATGTAATGAAGGAGACAATATGGAAACAACTACATACAAACACAGTAAATACAAGATAAATTAGAGCTAATCTCAAAGGGAAAACACTAAGATTTAAGTAGGAGTGGGAAAGACTTAAAGTATTTGAAGACAGCTATCATGTTCCCTCCTACAATTTTTTTTTTCCCCAGGCTAAGTATCCTTGATTCCTTCAACTGTTTTTCAGTTCAAATGGTTTTGAATCCTCTCAGCATCCTGATTGTCCTGTTCTAGGTTGGTTCCAGTTTGTCAATGTACCATGAAACATTTAGTGGCCAGAAATGAACATGTATTCTTGGTCAGAGGTGTCAAATATGATGCTTGTAAAATGTTGTGGGAACTAGATTAAAAAGTAATTGGGAAATATTTAACAAAATAAAAATATAATACGATACAGATAAAGTTAATATGGAGTTTTCTAAATAAAAATTCAGGAACCCTTATGTATGGTTTAGTGGACCCTGTTTCTATTTTAGTTTGACACCACTGCTTTAGGTTCAGTTGATCAGCAGTAAATTAGGATTGTAACTTCTCTCGTTTATTGTAGAACTATTAATGTAGCCTAAAAAAGCAATAGCTTTTTGTCAGCCATAGCATGCTTTTGCTATTTAGTATCATCACTAAGTTCACCAAGTTCACTAAGTCCAAATAGTTGGTTTTTTTTTTTTTTTAGATATCAACTTCTGGCTAGATGTACTAGAGTAGAAAGAGAACTTATGTTGGAGTCCAGGCCCTGAGATTGAATTCTATCTTTTACTAACCATGAGACAGTGGGCAAGTCATTTAGCCATTCTGGACTCTAGTTTCCAAGTCTATGAAATAAGCAAATTGGAGCAAGTCAGGGGTGAGGAACCTGTGGCCTCGAGGCCACACGTGGCCCTCTAGGTCCTCAAGTGTGGCCCTTTGACTGAATTCAAATTTCACAGAACAAATCCCCTTGATAAAAGGAATTGTTCTGCAAAACTTGGATTTAGTCAAAAGGCTGCACTTGAGAACCTAGAAAACCACATCTGGCTTCTAGGCCACAGGTTCCCCACCCCTGGAAATGATGGCTAAGATCCCTTTCAACTCTACATTTATATTCCTTTGACCTTGGATCTTATGATATATAAACATATCTACTCTATAGTATACTTGCATAGTTGATTTTTTGAATAGAAATATAGGAATGTACGTGTAGTAGAAGGAATACGTATTTGGGTATGAATTGGGCTAGATGTCTTCTAAGGTTCTTGTTATTTTTGAGTTTTTTTGAAGTCTTTTAAACCCTTCAGATATGACCTCCACTGAAACATTTATCTTTCTTATATTTCACTTTATTCTCATTAACTCCAGTCAGGTGATATGATTTTGGAGACTAATTCTGTTATCTAATGCATAATCTAGTCTTATCTTTATGTCATCTGCAGATTCACCAAGCATTCTTCAGATTAAAAAATTGATAAACAGGGTCAAAGACTAGATGCTGTAGCATTCTTCATCTCTCTGAGTCAATGTCAATCAGTTAATTAATTTAGGCAGGGTAATTCAGCCAATTTTGAATATATCTAATTGGAAAGTCATCCCACTCATTTTTCACCATGTTGTCCATGATGATGGTCTAAGAAATCTGTGTATTTCTGACCAACAACTGTGCCAACACTTTCCTTCCAGGAGTGTTGTGAGGATCCAGTGAAATGATGTATGTGAAATGCTTTGCAAATGCCAAAGCATGATACAAATGACATCTATCACCACCATCCTGAAGCCCTTTGTTACAGCATTTAAAATTCTCCAAATTTGACAAGCTGACTATGGAACAGTGTGCTAAACAGCTTCGACAATTTATTAAACTCTCCAATCCACCATATTATTGGCCCTGCATAAACACAAAGAGAGGAAATATAGCATAGAAGCCCTATTCCAGTCAGAAAGGCCTGGGTTAAGTCCTGCCTCCAATAAATATTATGTGATTCTGGGCAAGTCACAACCTCTCAGTGCTCCAGGAAATTATATTACCTATCTGCATCAGTGGAAGGAGCTTACACACGTGAAGTGCTCTACATATATGAAATGATAGGCTGAGACCACACCATCATACCACCAACTTGTCAGACAAGGAGCAAAATCAACACCAAATTAGAAAGTAGAAAAAGATAAAGATTATAATAAAATCTGGCAAACAATTACAACAGTTTCAACCTCTCCCGTTCCTCCCCAAACTTAAAATGCCAAAAAATGGGAAACGGATAAATGAAAAGGAATCTACATGAACCTTGACCGACGTAAAGCAACTGTCAGAAGGTTAAAAAATTCTAGGAACCATTTTAGTCAGAAAGTACTTGATCTTCTTGCCAAAGAGAGCTATGTCATCCAAAGGTGACACTTGTTTAGAATACAAACGAATTTATAAAACTTTATGGAGAATGTTGAAGAAAAAACAAAGATTATAGAAAGCTTGCTGTGAGACCAAATTAATCCAGTTCATACTAAAAGCTTTTGAAGGTGAAACTGTAGGGAGGATAATACACAGAAACACAGGTGAAATATGGATGTTGTCAGTATTTCTTTAATAAACTTTTTTTGTGGGGGTGGGGGTGACATTTAGTGATAATGCAGGCAATGCAGCTGGACAATAATATTAGCTTATTGGGGGCGGGGGGAGAAGAAGAGGGAAAGAGAAATGAAGGAAGAAAAAAGTAGTATGTTTCATCCTGTATTCAGACAATATCAGTTCTTTCTCTGGAGGCAGATAGCATGTTTCATCATGAGTCCTTTGGGATTATCTTGAATCATTGTATTGCTGAGAATAGTTAAGTTATTCACAGTGCTTCATCATACAATATTGCTGTTACTGTGTACAATGTTTTCCTGGTTCTGCTCACTTCACGAAGTTCAACGTGCCAGTTCCCTTCAGCTGATCTTATTATATCATAGACTTAAGGCCCTTCACCAACCTGGTTCCCCTCCTCTGGGCACTTTTGAATTTTCCAGTGTCCTTTTTAAACCATGGGATTCAGAACTGAACACCATACCCCAGATATGATCTGAGGAGGACAGTGGGACTATCATCTCCCTAATCCTGTGTAAACTATTGTTCCTAGAAGCAAGTAGGCTGCACAATGGATAGAGCAGGAAGTCAAGCAGACCTGAGTTCAAATTTGGCCTCAGACACTACATATTAGCTGTGTGGCCCTGGGCAAATCATTTAACTGCTGTTTGCCTCAATTTCCTCATCTGTAAAATGGAGATAATTATAATAAAGTAATACTAAACTACCTCCCAGATTGTTGTGGAGATAAATGAAATAATAACTGTAAAGCTCTTGGCGAAAGTACCTGGCACTATATAAATTCCTTTTAGCTATTTGAAAGCACTGACCTCCCCTATGGAGAAGTTTGGTGCTGAAAGCGGCAGAAAAAAACCAACTAGCTTAATTAGAAAATTTATTTAGTTAGAAAAATTATTAAACTGGAACTAAATCAAGTAGTAAAAATGAAGGATATCAGTTCTTTCATAGGCACATAGTTTGGTCCCTGAAAGAGACAGGAAAAGAACTTTGGTTTGAGAAAAACTGCTAAAAATTTACACGTAAAGAAACAATTTTTGGATAGACTGTGAGAAGTTTGGTTGCGTAAGAGACAGAAAATAAACTATTTTTATCAATTCAATGGGTCTTTTGTATTCTGTGTTATTATTTCTTACTCCTTTTCCATGTACTTTTTGGTGTGTTATTTTCTAATTTCTTTAAGGCAAACAACTACATTTCCCCTTTTTTTTCTTTTGTTAATATAGGTGCTCAGGGCTATGAAGTTGCCTTTGTGTTCTGCTTTGGTTGCATCATCTAAATTTTAATACACTGTAATTTATGTTGTTGTCTTTGAGGTAATCTGTTATTACTTCTGTAATTTATTCTTTTAGCCAGGATCATCCAATAAATCATTTAAATTTTTTTCCCTGCAGGCCTGCATCTTCTGAACATATTCACATTGTTTACTTACTGTTTTATTGCATTATGAGGTATAAATATAGTGCTAAAGCTTCCTGCCTTTTAAAATTTGAATATAACTTCAGTTTGATCTAAAACATTATATATTTTTGTGAATGTTCCATGTGTATATGGGGGGAAATGTATATTATCTGCTGTTTTCATTAAGTTCTTTCCACATATTAAAAATTTTAATTTCAACACTTTGTAACTTTGTCTGTTTTTTTGCATGATTTAATATATTTAGGAGAGATTGTTAATTTCCTAGTCGTGTTGAGTTTTTCTTCCTTTGAAGTCTTCTAGCAGTGGCCAGGACGACCACTTGTCTGATATGTTGTAGCGGGGCTTAATATGGGGTAGATATGGCTTGGACTCAGTGGTCTCTGAGGTTCTTTCCAATTCTAAAATGATTCAGAGATATTATTAATCTATTTCTTCCTACAAAATCATTATATTAAACGTTCAAATTATTTGGTGCAAGAGTTAGATTTGCATAAGTGCTTAAAGAGCTGGCTTTATAGTCAAGAAGATCTGGTTGAAGTCTGACCTCTGGTACATATTAGCTGTGTGACCTTGGCCAAGTCATAACTTCTCAGTGTTCTTGGCAATTCTCTAACACCGTAAGTTGCAGAGAAGGCATTGCTCTTTATTAGGGTAGGAAATTTCTCATTGGGAGCTCCCTATATAATGAAGTCACAGGTCCCCCAAATATTGGGGCATTAATATTCTAGATCAATACTTTTATAACTCTCGTAATCTATAGTACCTTTAAGTATGACAATTTTCTTATATATTTCTTTAAATATTTTCTGGCTTGAATTCAACTTTGTCACCTATCATCATGGCAACCTCAGACTTTCTTGAGTTAGTTGTTGCATAGTAAATGTGGCTCGCTAGCAACCCCACCTGCACCCACCCACCCACTCCATCTGCCCTAATGGAGAGGGGCATTACATTAAGAACTCTAGAAGAGTAGAGGAGGGTAGTTGAAGATTTCACTGAACTAGGACAACAACTTGTTTATCCTAAGTGTGGTGGGGCTTGAGGAAAGAGGAAAAGATCTGTGGTACCCGTTGTAAGGAATGAGAAAGAGGAAGTAAGACCAGAGTAGAAGGATTTCTGAGCAGTAGTGAGGGCCCAGGTGGGGTTTTGTTGTTGTTGTGTCATTTGAGTCATGTGGGACTCTTTGTGGTTCCATTTAGGGTTTTCTTGGCAAAGATACTGGAGTGGTTACTATTTCCTTCTCTAGTTATTTTACAGATGAGAAAACTGAGGCCAAGAGCGTTACATTACTTACCCAGGGTCACAGCTAGTGTCTGAGGCTGGATTTGAACTCATGAAGATGAGTCTTTGTGATCTCCAAACCTAGTGTTCTATCCACTGTGCCACCTAGCTGCACTCCCTCTGAGGGGGGTTATGAGCCATAAATTTGTGGGAAAAAACATGGAACCTACTTGAATTTCTCCAGTGATGATGAATAGCCAGGGAGAAGGAAGAAAATTCAAATGGTGGGGTTAGGTTAGGAGAAACAGAATTTCAAAAGGTTAGCAACTTGTAGGGTAGTGTTTGGTGAAACAAAGTATTAAACCCAGAGTCTCAAGAGTTTGAAGGCAATTGGACTCCACACTGCCTAAATAATAATTTACTCTACAACGACCTTGAGAAATTTTTGTTTAAAGGCAAGTGATGAGAAGTGAAGAGATAAGAAAAAAGTCTTCTGAAATAGGCCATTGCATTTTTGGATCTCTCCCATAGTTTCAAATGTTTTTCTTTTTTCTTTCAGTTCACTTGTACTCTGCATATGTTTATAGACATCTGAAGCTCTGGGTGGCTTCTTTCTTGGATTTTTTTTTTCATCTTGTGAATTACTTGCCATCTTTACTGCTATTCCAAAAATCTAGCTACTTTCTTTGGTATGTGTATATAGGTAGTTTTCTTTTTATCCTGCTTCCTTTTCAGTTAAAAATCCTTTTGATTAGATTTGCTAACTCCAACCAAACACGTATTTGCCATCCCTTGTTAGGTACATCCTACCCTCTGCCAGGAGCACATCTTTCCTATGTTTTAAGACATCAAATCAAATAAATATTTATTAAGCATCTACTATGTGCTAGGCACTGTGCTAATTGCTGGGGATATAAAAAGAGGAAAAAGACAGTCCCTGCCCTCAAGGAGGTCACAATCGAATTGGGTAGACAACAACCAACCAACTAACCAAAAAAAGATGTAATCTACGAATCCAAATTCTGTTCTTAGACACCATCTCGTTAACCAGCTGTTCTTTTATTTAGTCTGCCTCTTTTGAAGACTTGCCTGATGAAAACACTTCATGTGCCTCTGAGGTATTCAGTGACAGAGAAATTCTCAAGGCTTTTCAAACCTTGGGAAATTCTCTGTTACATCCAGGGAACACGACCCCAGAAAGACTGGAGACGTCTTTGTTGTTAACATCCAGACTCTTGTCAGTGTCATATTTAAAAGCAAACACATAAACACACACACACACCACATAGATCAGCAAGAGACCTGTTGAACTACGTGTCTAAAGTCATTTCTGTCTTGTGTTATTTCTAATAATCTCAGATTTCCAAACCATGATATCTCTATTGGGAACAACTGTTGGGGTGGAGGAAGGGCACAGTTTTTTTTTTTTTTAATTTTGATGCGGCTTCTGGAAATCTCCTTTTCTGAAATAATTTTTCAAAAGGAAGAGTGCATTTATATAGGTCTCTAGGTCTATTTAAAGTAAGTAGTAGGGGATAGGAACTGGACCTGTGATTTTTTTTTGGTATAGAGAACTGCCCATAAGGAAACTCCCACTACCAATGCAGTGAGTACCTTCTTTACTACTTATAGTCTTAGAGGGCTGCCTAGGGCCCTAAGAGGCTGACTTTTTCAAGGTTACACATAGCCAGTATTTTTGAGAGGGGGAAACTGAACCCAGGTTTGCCTGGTTCTAAATATATACACATACACATCTGTATACATGTAAAAACATGTATTTTATATATATACACATGTACACAATACATATGTGTGTATATATGCATGTGTATATTTATATCAATCCAGCTATCTAAAAAATGCATTTCACTGTTAGCCTCCACTGGGTCAAGGCAAGTAAAGTTAGAGTGAATGACATAATTCAGAGTACAGACTCTGGCCTTCAGAATCCCAGATGAGGGCAAATGATAGTGGGGAGAGTTAGAAGGGAAGTTTACTTAAATTCAATGTGTAGTATCATTCCGTAGTAGAATTGAGATTTGAACCCAGGTCTACTGACTCCAAATTAAATCCTTTTCCTCCTTACTTCTCTATTATAACTCCTTCGTCCCCTAAATGCACACAGTCCTTTACTCCCTGGAGAGGTGCATTCATATTTATATGGTTAAGTCTTTTTGCTTTCCTTTACCCACAAATCTTCCCTTCCTACTCATTCCCAGTCCTCAACAATGCTATTCCTGAGCTTCTCACCCAACTATCTTCATTGAAGCGGGGGCTTTTCACCTGTGCTTGCAGTCTCAAGCCAATTGCATTTGTGTTCCCTCCAATTAAATACAATAGTTATTTCCTGAGCACTTACTATGCGCTGGGGGAAAAAATCAAGTTGTTTCTGCCCTCAAGGAGGTGCCAGTCTATTGGAATGTAATACAGTGCAAACCCACATGTTTTTACTATTTCCCACTGTGCTTCAGGGATGGTGCGTTTGGCCTGGGGATATACAAAAGGAAAACCAGCTCCTCCCTCAGAGAGCTTACATTCTCCTAGGGAATGAGCAATGGGGAAAATGAGAATAGAAGTTTGTTGTGAGAGAAGACTTGAGTTCTTTTCCCCAGCAGTTCTCCTGCTGTATGTATATACAGTGAAATGGGACTAGACAGAAAGCTGCTGGGAAGAGGTTTGCTTCCTGGAGTGGGAATAGAAAGCCAAGGGGCAAAAGCCACACAGCAGGAGTTGCCTTCCTCCCAATCAAGAGGGTGACGTTAGCAAATACTCATTCTAGTGAAGTGGCTGCTCAGCAGCCTAGAAGGAAGATGAATATGAATTTCCTCAGAACAGCTACTCTTCGTTGCTCAATTTTATCATCGAGGGATCTTACTGATTCTATGGCTTCTGTATAGGTGCATCGATGACTCTTTAAGCAACATCGAGACAGTAAAAAAAAAAATCTTCATTGATATACTTAGTAACTGACATTGATACAGAAGCCTTCTAGTCTGGTAAACAGTGCTTAGGATCTCTTTCGATCCTCAAAAGAATCACTCGTTACTATCCTATTTTAAAGATGAGGAAATGGAGGCTCTGAGAGTCTTGAGGAATCTGCCTAGGGTAACACAGTCTTAAGGGTCAGAGGCAGGATTGCAGCCTAGGTCTTCTTGATTCCAAGTCAAGTAGTGTACCACAAAATATATACAAAGTAGATACTGAGCGTGACAAAAGTCTTGGTGCAGTTTTAAGCTTCAGCAGTTTAAAGTGCACTGAAACTTTTGGGATACATTATCTGTAGGAAAGGAAGGCACTAGTATGGGGGGAGGAGGATCAGGAAAAGTCTCATTTGGGAGATGGCATTTGAGCTGAGCTTTGAAGGGTTTCTAATTGTAAGAGGTAAAGGTGAGGAGGAGTTAGCGCATTCCACGCATGGGTGGGGGGGGGGGACAATCTGTGCAAAGGCACAGAGCTGTGAGATAGAATGTTATTTGTGAATAACAGCAAGAAGGCTAGTTTAATTGAATCTGTATAAAGAACATGTGGAGGAAAGTAATGTATAATAAATTGGAGCTGAGTTGTAAAGGTCTTTAAATGCAAAGTGGAGTTTGCATTTGATCCTTGGGGTAAGAGGGAACCACTGGGGTTTATGGACCAAGGGGGTGACTTGGTCAGAGCTGTACTTTAGGAAATCATTTCCAGTAGCTGTGTGGATGATGGATTGGAGATAGGAGCACTTTAGTGAGACCAGTTAGAAGCTATTAAGACAGTCTGGGTGAGAAGTGATGAGGGCCAGAACTGGAGTGGTAACCTTGTGAGGGAAGAAAAAGAGACAGAAGCATGAGATGCTGAAGAGGCAGAAATGACAAATATTGGCAACTGATTGGACATGAGGTGCAAGGAAGCATAAGAAGCAGAGGATGACTCTGAGGTTGTGAACCCGAATAACTAGAAGGATGGCAGTAACATCTACAGATGGCTCCTAGGGCCTTACTAGTTTTGAATCTCTGACCCTATGATGTAGAATTCTTTGGTAATTAGATTTGGCCTGAGGTATAGGAGAAGTGAATGTGGCAGGGTAGAAGAAGAAAGGGTAATATCCTTAAATATTAGTAACACTAATACCTGTTGGATCTTGAGAAAGTTACTTAGCCCCTTGAGGCCTCACTGTTCTCATCTGACTGGGTCAGAATAGATATATAGTAAGATTCCTTCTGACTCAATCTATGATCCTATTACCCAATTAGAGAGTCTGGAAAAAAATTTATGGGTCTGATTATTTCTATTTAAGAGACATTTATTAAACACCCCCAATAACATTTGAGAATTGTCTTGTTTGTAAGGGTGAACTAATAAGTGTATTATAAGAAAAGACATAAATAAAAATTTTGATAAATTTATTTAAATAAAAATGTAGATAAAATTTCAGATAAAAATAGATAAGAAAAATTCCATACTCAAATGAACAGAAGAATTGAATGAATGAAGCAATACTCTATTAAATAAACAGGAAGCAACTAATAAACATATTTGGTAGCAAAATGACATCATATTCTGGTTTATTATAAAGACAAACAATTTTAAAAATATGTATCCTTCGGTACTATTGATATGAAATCTAGGCTAAGCAACTTTAAATCATTAGCTTTTAAAAGTTTCTTCCTTCTCTTGATATTCCATCCTTCTCATATTTTTCTGGCTTCAAATACCTCAAATTAGGGCCTATTCACAAATGGCGACCCATCTTAAACTTATGAAGTGAAACTCAAAATGTTCTTTGTCATGTATGAACCTAATAGTTCTAAATATTCCCATTGTCCCCCAAAATAAATTGAACTCCCTATTTTATCCTTCTGTACTGATTCACAACCCTGTAACATCATAGTCCGTTCTCTTCACTATTCCAATCTCCACTGAAGAAGATAACCCTCGTTTTTACCAAGGCCTCTACATGTTCTCTATATGTGGCCTTGATTCCATCTCCTTCCATCTTATTCAGCAGACTGCCCCACATGTATGCCATGTCTCCCTCTGTAATCTTCAGTTTCTCCCTGGCTCATACCTTGTTGCCTGTAAACATGTCCAGATTACCCCAATACTTGAAAAACACTCACTTGATCCTACCATTCTCTCAAGCTATCATCCTATACCTGTCTTCTCTTTTTTAGCCAAATTCCTAGAAAAAGTTGTCTACACTGATTGATTCCATTTCGCCCCTCTCATTCTTCAAAATTCTGTATCATATGTACTGAGTTCACCATTCAAATGAAACTTTTCTCTCTAAAGTCATCAACGATCTCTTAGTTGTCTAATCTGATGTCCTTTTCTCAATATTGTGCCTTTTGACCTTTCTCTAGCATATGATGTTGACTATCCATTTCTGGATATTCTCTTATTTTGGGGTTTTGTGACAATACTCTTTCTTGGTTCACTGCTCTGCCAGCTTCTTCTCAATTTTCTTTGCTTCCATTCCGCACTGTGCCCTTAAATGAGAGTGTTGTGCAAGGCCTTATTCTACATACTTTCCTCTCTTGGTGATCTCATCATCTCCAATGTGCAGATGATTCCTAGATCTATTTTTCCAGTCTTAGTATCTCCTGATACTTAGTATCTCCCTCCAACACCAACTGCCTATTAGATATTTTAAACTCAATGATCAGAGTTCTTTATTAAATCAGCTAAAATTCATAGGAGGATTTATGGTTATTTATATGCTAGCTAAGGTCTGTGAAAAGCCAGAGCTTTGTGGAAACATGAGTAAGTTGTACCAAAGATTGAAACCTCAGAATTATCTTTTTAAAAATAATTATTTATTTTATTCTGAACTTAAGAAATAGAACAAGCATTGCCATAACATGGTAGAATAGAAATCCTTTTAAATACATAATAAAGTTATCAAGTAACTTTCCCCCCTTTTTTCTTCTCCTCCTCACCCCCCTGCCCTAGAGATGGCTACCATTAGATACAAATATATATATAAAACTATTCTATATATATTTCTATTTATCAGTTCTTTCTCTGGATCCAGATAGCCTCTTCCTTAATATGTCCTTTGTAATTAATTTGGGTATTTATAATAGTTAAAATGACTTAGTCCTCAAAGTTATTCTTAAAACTATACTAGTACCATCTTTTCCCTCCTCCAGTAAGTCCTCTGATTTCTCCTTCACCAATCTTTTCCATACTTATTCCTTTCTTTCAACCCCCACTGCTTTCACCCTTGTTTAGGGCTTTATTGTTTTACTTCCTATAAATTACAAGAAGAGTCATTTAACTGGTCTTCCTTCTTTCTTCCTTATGCAGTTTATCTTCCAATCTTCCATACTGCTGTCAAATCTTTTTTTTTTTTTTGCTTATTCTGCAGTTTATTTTTTGACACATTCTCCATTAAAAAAACCAAACCAAAACAAAAAACCAAACCTTAGCCATAAAAAAAGACAAACCCCTAGCCAGTTCTACATTTCTGGCCTGGGTATCATTATGATTTCCTTGAGTAAACTTATGCAATCAACTCACTGAATACCATTGCTGTAGCCCACAATAGCTCTAGAGAATGACTTTCCTTCATGTCAGTCGACCCTAACCCTAAATTATGTCTGGTTTCAGATCAGATTTTCATTTGAGCTGAAAAACTGTTTAGGATCAATGCATTTTTCTTCTTCTACATTTGCTGAATGAATAATCGTAAATATTAGTATTTGATTATGTCATCTCTTTGTTAAAAAAATCTTCAAAGACTACCTATGACAGACTGGCATTCAAGGATGTCTGAACTATGGTCCCAAACTACTTTCCCAGGTTTATTTCTCATCTAACAGATGAGGAAACCGAGGTCTAGAAAGGTTAAGTGATTTGACTAAGATCATGCAAGACATCAGCATCAGAGAAGGGATTCAATCCCAGGTCCTCTGACTCTAAAGCCAGTACTCTTTCCATTATGCTGTCTTCAAGTATTTATTATTATACAACTTGCCACATCCCTAGAAGTGCTCCTGTGGGGATAGAAAATAGGTGAAAGAATCTAGGCTACAGTCTCTGTATTGTTTTCTGTGAAGAAAATGTGCCAAGTATTTGTTATACTGGGGCGATGGCCAGATACAGTGGGGGAAAAACCACACTCTATGAGTGAGGATATGATGACTCTCCAACACTGCCATCTTCTGAGCTCTAGAAGCTTCACCATCAGTACATCATTACTCTGCTACATTACTCCACTATTAGCACATCAGTGACCCTGGCAAAAAAACAGGCTCATTGTCAAAAGAACTGGGAAAATTCAGTTCTTTCCACTAGCTCTAATTAATTTGTAAGAAAGAGGGGTTCTACCAGGAAGTGGTGCAATCTGGAAAGGCCACCCTATTTCATTCACAGTCATGGTGTGAGGCAATGTGGTATATGTAGTGCTTCCAGTTCTGCCTTTTACACTAGTTATGTGACCATGAAAGAATCACTTAAAATCTCTAAGCCTTAGTTTTTTCATCTGCAAAATGGGCTTATAGTTCCTACCCTACAGGCTTGTTGTGATAGTCAAAGGAGATAATGTATGCAAAGTGACTTGCAAACCCTCAAAGAGCTTTATAATTATCACTTATTCTTATTATTACATAAATGTGCATTGAGAACTTATAGCATGGAAACTCCTTTCATCAACCAGGGTTCTTAACTAGGGGGAAGCTGAGGCTAGAAGACCCAATGGCAACTTCTTTGGGGAGCTCTTTCCCTTGTTGGTTCTTCTTCTGCATGACCATACTTGTAGTAGGCGGAAATCTTGGGATGTCCTAAGGCCCTCACTTCCTACTTTAGTCTGCCTCCATTACACCTTTTCTATGATTTAGTACTTGAAATACGGAGGGGTTAAAGTGAGTTGTCCAGGGTCATATAGCTAGGAAGTGCCAGAAGCAAGTCTAAGCCTAGCTCTCTATGCCAGGGTGTTCATACATTATTATGATATTAATATTAGTGCCACCAGCAGCAAGGGGTTCTTCGTTTGAATAAAAAATAGATTTTTAAAGATCCCTGCAGAATAATAATGGAAAGAATTGAAGATAAATAACAAGGTTTAAATACATGCTGTGCCCCAATTTGAAAAAAAAACCCAATATACATGCTAACAAATGCTTTGCCATTTAGCTGAAAGTCAAGGAAGTACAGCGGTCATTTACTTAGTTGTATTAAATGCAGATAATCTTTGAATCTTAGTAGGAAAAGCAGTTGTGATATGGAAATAGGTTAACCTGGGGCAGAATTATAACTAGGGTGTGGTGACTATGGCTTTGCTCCAAGTTGTTTGAGAGGATATCATACTTAGGATATCAACAGTACTTGTTTTCTCATCGTGGAAGCAGTGGGTACTTAGCATCTAATTAGCAAAAACTGCCCGTCAAAACACAAAACTGTCATTTGGTTGGGATGAGCACCATCCTTGCCCCATCCTCTCAATGAGGAATTTCCTAGAGCTTATATGCCAGTTTCTGTCTCTGTCCAGTCCCCTCCCCTCCCTCCCTTCCAGATGTTTGTCTCAGATACATTTAGTATCATTTGCCCCAGGGACAAAAATTCCTAGCCCTGTCTCATGTCACCAACTACTTACTGGATGTCTCATACTGGGTGTCATCTCAAATTCAGTATTTCCAAAATGGAGCTTACATTTCCTCCAAAACCCTCCCCTCTTTGAAACTTCCCTATTACTGTAGAGAGTACCATCATCTTCCCAGGTACAAACACTTGGAAACCTCAGTGGCATCCATGATTCCTCATTCATACTTTTCTCACATACCCACTCTATTGCCAAGTCCTTTCCCTTCTATTTTCACAAAATCTCTTGTATCCATGTCCTCTTGGCTCCCACAACCCTGGTTTATGTATTATCAATATGTATCATAGTACACATGGTGGACTATTGCAGTAGTCTTTTGACTGTTCACATTGTCAAGTCTTTCTCTACTTAGTCCATTTTCCACTCAGGGGCCAAAGTGATCTTTATAGGTCTGACCATGTCATCCCTACTCAGTAAACTCCTGTGGCTCTCTATTACCTTTAGGATAAAATATAAAATCCTCTGTCTTTTAAAGTCTTTCATAAGCTGCCTTCTTCCTAACTTATACTTTGCTCCTCTCCATGTACTCTACCATGTAACCACACTGACTAGTTCTCACACATTGCCATCTCCTGACTTGGTCAAGGCCCATTCACTAGATGTCTCTCATGCCTGGAATGCTGCCATTCCTTGTCTCTGCCTCTTGGTTTCCTACATTTCCTTTAAGATTCAGATCCAATCTCACCTTCTGCAGGATCTCTTCAAGGCTCCCTCTCCTTCTCCCTTATACTGCCTTCCCTCTCAGATAATCTCTCATTACACTGTATGGATCTTGTGTGTACAGAATTACTTGCGTGTTTTCTACCCCATTAGACTGAGCTCCTTTTAAGAGCAGGGACTCTCCAGCACCTGACATGTAATAAGTGAAATGTAGAGAAAACAAAAAATGTTTGTCAATGAGTGACTACAGAGTTGCAACTATGCCTTTGGGTAGATCAGTCAATATACGAAAATTTTTTACGCACCTACCATTGGCCAGGGACTGTGCTAAGTACTTGGAATGCAAATGAGGGAAAAGCTGCCCTCCAGGAGCTCACAATCCAAGGAGGGAGACAACAAACTGACAATTCTGTACAAACACACTCTCTTCTCTCTCCACACAGACACATACACATACTTATACATACACACACATATGTGTATATACATATATACACACGTATGTGTATATACATATATATAAATATGATGAACAGGAAATAATAGAGGAAAGGCATTAGAATTAAAGGGAGCAGGGTTGGGAAAGGCTTCCTGTAGAAGATGGGATTTTAGCTGAAACTTAAAGGAAGCCATGGAGGTCAGTTGTATGAGCAGAAGAGAGAAAGCCTTCTAGGTACGGGCGACAGTCAGAGGAAATGCCTAGAGCTGAGCAATGGAGGGTCTTGTTCATGGAACAGCTAGGAGGCCATTGTCACTGGATTAAAGAGCATGTGCTGGGGAATGAGGTATAAGAAGACTGGAAAGGTAGGAGGTGGCTAGGTTATTGCGAAGGACTTTAAATGCCAGAGAGAGAATTTTGTATTTGGTTGTGGAGATGAGAGGGAACCATTGGAGCTGTTTGGAGTTTACTGAAGTGGTGGTGGAGGGTGACATGGTCAGACTCATGCTTTAAGAAAATCACTTTGGTGGTTGAATGGAGGATTGATTGGAGTGGGGAGAGATCTGAGTTAGACCCATCAGCAGGCTATTCTAAGAGTACAGATTTGAGGTGATAAGGGCCTGCACCTGAGTGGTGGCAGGGTCAGAGGAGAGAAGGGAAAATATTTAAGAGATTAGATGACAGATTGTAGCCATATAGTCAAAACCTCACATACAGGCCTTTCTTCCTTCCAAATCCATGGGCTAAGAATGAGAATTACTCACTAGTGAGATATTTTAATGGTCAATCAGGATTACTCAATATTCCAGGTGTGTTTTTCCATCATTTTTTTTTTAACTAGGATTCATACTTGGGAAACCAACCAATATGTGAATGTTTCCAGACAGACCCTTTCTACTCTTATTTAAATTTCTTCTGACCAACTCATGACCCCCTGGGTATTCAAAGAATATAGTTTCAGACCCAGACAATGTGGAGGCTGTGTCCTGGTATCTCCTAAGTCAGAGCAGAAATCTTTGGAATTAATCACTTCGGCTGTGATCTTTAGAGCAATTTAATTCAGACCACTTGCTGTTTCTTCAGCCACCCTTGCACCATGCCTGTCATGGAGAAATTGAAAAATAGACCTGGGTAGTTGCTAGAATGCTAACAAATGATTCCAGTCAAACATTTCTTCTGTCTTCTCACTTCTGCCCTTACTATCCGCATTGAATGAATATTTTAAGAAACTTAGAATTTTGGTTAAAAGGAAAGGGCTTCATCAAGTTATGTTGTTCTCTTTTTAAATATAAGATGTATCTTTCACTCCTTTTCAACATTGAATATTTTAAAAGTATTTACCTGAGAGCATTTTCAGCTACCCATTTTGCTGGTCTTGGAATAGCTTACTTAGTCCACATGGCTGCCTTTTAAAAATAGCTTAATCTTAAATTATGATTGCTTTAAACAGAGGCAGCTCTATGTAATACAGTGCATCAGAGTGGCCTAAGGGTCAGAAAACCCTAGGTGCAAGTCTTGTCTGTGATACACATTGGTTGGGTAAGTCACTTAACCTACCTCTCAGTTAACTAAGGCAATTTTGGGCAACTTCTAAGTTACATGGTGTGTGGGACGAGTGAAGACCTCTCATAAAAGGAACAAATTAAATAAATAGAAATAAGTAGGATAGTGAGTCCCATTTCTCTACTTAGATATTTTCCTTTCTGTAAAGCCATTTTCTCTACCTAGATGTTTTCCCCTCCATAAGCTAAGCTAGTGACCGTAAGGCCCCCGAGGTTAAGAACAGGACACAGGATGCTCACATCCTGTGTATTTACCTAATGGTGAGAGGCCTGAAAGAAAGAAATGTTGAGGTGAATAAGTCAGCAACCATAAAATCCTCTGAAAGTAAGGATAGGACACAGGATGCCCACCCCCTGTGTATTGACCCCAGGATGAGGGACCCTCAGCTCAGCAGAAAAATGGATGAAAAGCCGGAAAGCCAGGTGCAATGTAGACATGCAAGACCAGTTAGGTATGAATGATGGGAGACAAGGTGTAAGGGTGCTGCGGATATCTGTCACAGATGTAAGGGTGATGGGAAAGGCTAGTTTGCCACAGATGTGAAGATGAAGTAACCAACAACTGGCTTCTGCCTGTCACAGATAGCCAAACCATTTGTTCATTGTTATTGTCATTAAGATAGATTTATCACTTCAGATTGATTGGAGAATGGGATAAGAATAGTGGGAAGGTTATGTCCGTCACCTGCTTGTCAAAAATAACCATACTGTTTGTTCCTTGCCATTGTCCCTGGGTAGATTTATGGCTTCCAGATTGTACCCTCAAAGCTTACGTCTGCAAGCTGAGAGGAAGGAGGTTGGGAGGGGGAATTGCGGTTAGGGACCTATATAAACACCCCAATTTTCTGTGTCCAGTGCGCTCTGACACCGAGAGGACCCCCAGTCCTTTTGATGTCAGAGTTGCCCTTTCCCGCGGGATCGTAATAAATTTTCCTTTCTACTTTCACCTTGAGATGCCTCTGTTTTTAATTCTTGGATTTGTAAAATCCATCACAAACAATAGCATTCTCTGACCACAATTAGTAAGAGTTACTGACCAGGAGTTCCCTATATCAATGAAATGATAGGACTAGTCTCCTCTCACCCTACCCCACCCCTCAGAAAACAAACAAAAACTCAACAAACCGAGCAAACAAAAAACCACCTAAATTCTGGACAGAAAATATGGTCAAGTGGGAAAAACTCTGGCTTAGATATCAGATTCTTGGACAAATCACTTAGGTTCTCTGGGGTCTCCATTATCTGGTTAATAAAATGGAGCAATTGGACTAGGTGATCTCTAAGGTGCCTTCCAACTTAAAAAAATTCTAGGATTCTGATAAACATTATAACATTACCATTATTTTGTTTTTAATGGTGCTATCCCCCACTTTAGTAGTTATTCTCAAGTTTTGTTACGGAATCAGAACATGTTGATTAAATATGGTTTCTTTGTAGGTCTATAAGATGTGCTAGATATTTAATAAATACCTAATGAAGTTGCTGTCTTTATTAGGAACTATAAAAATAAAAGCTTGTATTGAGTGAGAAGAACTTGTTCTTTTATTGATAACTTTTGACAATATTGATAAATACCCTTTTGACTCAAATCAATCTACTTTCGCATTACATCTGCTTTTCCTATTAATGACTATTGCACGTCACCGCCGTTTAGCCAAATAGCAAAGCATTTCTAAACTGCATATTTTTTTTAACTC
Organism: Trichosurus vulpecula; assembly: GCF_011100635.1. Taxonomy (NCBI): domain Eukaryota; kingdom Metazoa; phylum Chordata; class Mammalia; order Diprotodontia; family Phalangeridae; genus Trichosurus; species Trichosurus vulpecula. The sequence continues at coordinate 217,226,700 of NC_050579.1, read as the reverse complement.
AAGGTGCCAGAGGTAAGAAGCACATGTTTAATTATGATACTTAAATAATCAAATTATGAATCCCTAGAAAGATAGATTTCATAATAGCTATGATCTGTTGTTTTTTTGATGTTTCCAAAACCAATTAGACCTTTTGATGTTACTGTGGTTGTTTAGTCATTTCAGTTGTGTTCAACTCTTCATGACCCCATTTGGGTGTTTTTTTTTCCCCAAGGTCTTAATTTTATTTTTTATCTTTAAAATGAAGGCGGTTAGATGTGTGTAGTTCACAGGGTTTTTGTATAGCCCAGATGAGATAGTCTATGTAAAGTGCCTTACAATCTCAAAGTTTCATATTAATGTTAGTGATTCTTGCCATTACATATTAACATTAATGTGAATAGCCAGTGATTAGAGTGATAACTCTTATTAATACTATCCTTGAATTATTAAAGCACAAGTCGTAATAATAGTAATCCTCCACTGAATACTTCTGATTCCTCTTCTTTGCATGTAGGAACCCTGAGTTGTCAATAGCTATTTATTCAATTCTACTTCAACTTTTTTATTAAACAGCTAATGTGCGCAAGGTACTGTTCACATGCTTTGGTATGTATTCACAAATTAGAAAAACTTCAATCAAAACCCATTTTGTCCTCCAAAGACCAGCTTAGACAAGAGTAGAGTAATTTGTTGTTGGAGGATCAGCCACCAGGAAATGGATTTTTCTGGCCACAGCAAGTCATAAAATCTATAAACTGAGGCATGGAAAGGCCATAATCTGTCATCATAGATGGAGCTTTCACAAGAATTCATGGAACCTTTGAAGCAGCACATTGTCATGTAAGAATTTTTAGAAATCCCTGGCTTGGCTGAGATTAAGCAACAGATTGGACAGGAGCTAAAAGAGGCCAATATGAAGCTATATTAAAGTACCTGAAGACTCTGCTTCTTAATCTAAGAACTCTAGTTCCCAAGAATGGAATTTAACATTCTTTTAGGACAGGGTTCACAACCTGGGATCTGTGAACTTTTAAAAAATATTTTGATAGCTGTATTATTTTCCTTTGTAATACTATCTAATTTATATGCATTTAAAAATATTATTCTAAGAAGATGATCATAGGCTTCACCAAATTGCCAAAGGTGGTCTGTGACAGACCAAAAATGTAAGAAACTCTGCCCTGTCTTCACTTAACTAAGAAAAATATACTTAGAGCTTTTCAGCTGATCCTTAAATGGTTTTGAGTCTCTTCTCCATCCTTGTTGTCTTCTACTGTAGCTCTAGCTGTCAATGTTGTTTCTAAAATGTGGGATCTAGAACTGCATGTGACACTCCCAGTTTGGTGGGACCAAGGTAGAGTATAACAGGAACATAAAACTGCTTGTTCTAAATGTGAAACCTTCTCTATTAATTCAGTTTACGAGCATAATGGGAAGAAACCTGGAACACCGGATTGAGGGCTGTTCTAACAGTCAGAAGACCAGAGTGGGGCTTTCTTGGTAAAGATACTGGAGTGATTTGCCATTTCTTTCTCAAGCTCATTTTACAGATGGGGAGACTGAGGCAGATGGGGTTAAGTGATTTGCTCAGGGACATATAGCTAACAAGTGTCTGAGGCCGAATTTGAACTCAGGAAGATAACCCTTCCTGTCTTCAGGTCTGGCACTATATCTATGTGCACCTAGCTGCCTTTTTGATGCAATAGTAATGCCACTGGATAGAACTTTTTCAAGTAGCATGCTAGGGGCTTATTATCAATTATCTATTCATAGCTATATGAAGTGTAGTTGTAAAAGTGTGGAATCCAAATGTACGAAAATCAAAGAACATTTGTATCAGTTGATTATTAATACAAAAGAAGAATAAATGCAATTAATATTAATGAAGCATATAAAGAAATTCCAAAAGGCATTTATGAAATGACATGTAATGAAGGAAGTAGAATCACAGTACAGAGTATATTTTTACTCAGTGGTAACGGGAGGGACAGATTAAAACAATGAAAAAGGAGGGCTTCTACTGGAAGGTTGATTGTTGAATGGTGATATTGAGAGGGGGAAGAAAAGGAGGACAAATGAAAGAAAAGCACAACACTGAAAAAATAGAAAAGATAGAAGGAAATTCAGGAATGGACATAGACATAAAGGGCAGTTTTGTTAAAGTTTCTTTTACAACACTCTTTTCTATTTTTATTTGTATGTTGAAAAGTTCATGTTTGTTGAGTTTGTAAGAAAAAAGTACCAAAAACATACTATGATTATATAAAAGAAAATGTTTAAAGAATTACAAAAATCATAAAAAGTTAAAGGAAACTGAACAACAAACAAGTTGCTATAGGCATTTTATATGTTAAAATTACTTTTATTCAAAGGTGGTTTTAAGTTTAATTAATTTGTGGAAGTTTAATGTTTATTATCCCTTACAATAGTAACGCTGACCCAGAACTTTAAGGTTTGCAGAGCACTCATTTGATATATATTATCACTTCTTTTTTCATGATTACCTAGTGGGGTAAAAATTATGGAATTATCCCCATTTTACATATGAGGAAAATGAGCCGTGGTCACTCATCTAGTAGATGTGAGAGGTGAGCTACCAATTAAGGTCTTTCATGACTCCAAACCTAGCATTATTTCAAAGAAACTGAAATCCTAAAGCAAGCATTAGGCTTTCATTTCACATTAGACTTTCACTTTTGCACCACACGTGCGTGCGCACACATACATGTCAAGAATATAACTAGACAAGGAGGATAACAATCTTGCCCCCCTGGGATGACTTTGTCTCTGTGCCCAATACCCACCCATTCATTTGTATGGGAAAATGGAAGAGGTTTAGAATTGAGAAACCTAGGGGTGGGGTTGTTGAACCTTAGACACCTTGGCAATTTGTTGGGAGAGTAGCTGCTACAGTGAAGGCTGATTAGGCACAATCTAACACTGGGAACAAACAGGGAGGCACAGGGAATACTCAATCTAGGTTGAACAAGGTTTTTGACAGAGATACTCAAATCCTGGGCAAGGAATTTATTTTAAAGGAAAGATTGAGCCTGAAAGCATAAATTAGTAATGCCTATGCTCTGTTTTCCAAAGATCTTAATATCTAGAGCAAAAAAATCTCCTGCTGAGGATGAAAGCCTGAAAGCTAAGGCTCTGAAGGAAAAAGGTCAATCCTTAAGGAAAAAAGATGCAAAGATCTCTCCCTACCAGGAAAGATTTTTGCTTGTCTATGACTGCTGGCTACCTTTTTCAAAAAGAGCTGTTAAAAAAAAAAAAACAAACCAAACCAAAACTGTGGGAATTTAAACCAAAAGAGCACAGTGAAGTCCACTCTTCTCATAGGGAAGAGATAGGACCATAGGCAAAGATTTTTTAAAAATTCTGAACTTAAACACTAATGGGTTTCTGTCACCAGAAACATGTGGTTGTGGAGTTTTCTCTGCTTCCAGTTTCTAGTTTCTGCTAAAGTCCTTTTCTGTAGTCTTTTCTCTTCCTTATGAGAAGAGTAGGATCTGCCATTACATTTACAATTTAAAATCCCAGGAGTTGCTTTTTTTTTTTTTCGTTTCAACACAGCATCTAATCTTTCTTCTGTCTCATCTCCCTAGGGGTTTATTTTGCATCTTATTCTTACAAAGTCTTACACTGACATTCGGAAAATAACCTGACTTAAGTTCTGTGAAATATGATCTTAGAATCAGCACCTTGGAGACTCAGAGGGCTCCACTCCCTCTCCCCCCCTCCTCTCCCAGCTCCCTTCTCTAAAGTTCTTCACAAGGACATTACTGATAATGAGATTGCATTAAGTCTTATTCTGGTCAGACCCCAAACCCAAGCCTGAATTGGTTTTATCAAAGATATGGAAACTCCATTGTGTTTTGCTCAGGCTTGGGTTGAGACAGATTCTTCTGCCTAGATAGCCCAAGATTAGAGGTGGTCAGGTATGGCTGGGAGGTAACCTGATAGAAGAGGTATTTCCTCTGTCAGGAGGTGGGATGACAGGAGCCCTTGTTGTAAAGGTATATAACCTGGCACCCCACCTCCCAAATTGAGCCAGTTCTGGACTAGCCCCCCCCTAGGGAGACCCAGTTCTGGACTGTAACTCCCATGTAATGCATATCACCAGCTTGAGAGAAATTAAAATGTGGACTTTCAACCTACTTTGTCCCTTTCTTAAGACAAACTCTGTGAAAGGTTGACATTTAAATGGTTCCGTGTGACTCAGATTTGGTCTGGGACTTGGAGACTAGACTGTTCCTCCCAAAAGCGCTGGGACTGAGCACCCACAGGACTTTTTTTTCTTCTGAAGTTCTAGTCCTGAAGGGTGGGTGAGTATAATGGCAAGAAAAGTAGGACTTTTTGCTGGATTGAGTTCTAGTCAATCAGACGTGCATGAATTTTAGCCAATTAAGACAGGTGGATTGAGTTTTAGCCAATTAGACACCAACTAGAACTATATATAAAGTGCGGTGATGGTGTGAGAGAGCAGACATCAAGAAAGCCAGCATTGAGAAGACTACAATGAAGAGAAGAGACTTGCTGAAGGAGCTTCTGAGCTGTAAAAGCAAATAGAGCTGTAGGGTAGAAACCTGCCCATGGGAAGAAGGCTTAGCTTAAGCCATTTTTAAGAGCTGTTAAAGTAACTGGGCTCTGGCCTTTGAGGTGAATTGAGATGGTGGTGCTGGTAGTGTGTCATTACCTTGTTAAACTTTGCTTTCCCAAAAACAGAAGCTGCAGGCAGGAACCCCTGGAGCCTGCTGTTGGGCAGGAGCAGGAAGAGCTTGGAGTGGAGCAGTCCCTGTGAGACAGGGCCTGGTGCAGGAGAGCTGCCTATGTGTCGTGAATCCAGGTGAGAGCTGGGAGTGGTCAACCTCGTGTCAAGATGAAAGGACTTTACTTGGACACTTGGTATTATAGAGATTGTTCTTACTGTGACTTAGGGGTGGATAGTGTGGTATTCTCTGCTACCCCTTAAGGATGTGTCATGCTAGGAAAGACCCTAGCCTGGGACCCCCTGATTTGGGGATGCAATGATATACACTGTGTAGTGTGATGTTCTTACTGTGACCTGGGGTGGATGGTGTGGTATTTTCCACTACCCTTTAAGGATGTGTTGTGCTAGGAAGACCTTAGCCTGGGACACCCTGCTGTGTAAACAAGTATTTTGGTGAATACTACTGAACACAATGATATATGCTATGAGCCATATGACATACTGAACCATATGATTATATATATTAGATGATATGTTTTGCTTGAGGATGTTATGAATGTTATGCTTTATTGAACAATGTTTAGTTTATTGCTGAATAGAGAGTTCATTATATTATGCAATTAGACCCTCGAAATTATTCACAGCAGCAGTCCTTAGGTGTGCTGCCATGAGTGGAGTTACAGTGAGTCTTATCCCCCAGATCCCTGCTCCTTACCTCTCAGACTCCCTGTATTAGGTTGCAGTCTGATTTTTCTCTCTAAGCAGTTCTGGGGGCAGAGACCTCAAGACAGGTATCCTGGAAGGTAAGGCTATTCTATAGAACTTGGCTATGGGTCAGTCAGAAACCAAAATTGGGGATCTGGCTAACAAGACTGCCACCTCTTCACCATCCATCTGATGACCCATAAATACTGCCAGTGTTGGTGTCAATCGACTACTGAATTATGATGGCCCTATTGGGGTTCTTTTGATTAGTCCAGATTATTTTTATCTTTAGTATAACTCTGAATTTTGACCAGTCTGAAAAAAAGTAAATTTGAATTCTAAATTTGTTTATCTTAAAAACAAACTAAGCCTAAAAAAGCCAACAAGAAAATTATCTGTCTTATCACTCTGTTATCACTTTCTGCATCTCTGGGACTGTCATGTTTTACGTTTGTGCTGAAAGATTTAAAATACAGCCAGAAAAACGTTTAAGGAACTTCTAAGGTTTGTAATTAGAGAGAACATTGGGAGAGAACTTCCACCTCAGGCTTTCAGCAGGAGATTAAGACTTTTTTGGGGGGTCCCAATACTGGCAAAGTTGGGTTACAGGAATAAAGTTATATAACAAGCAATGGGAGACTCTCCCAGAACTTAGTTGGAAGGTAGAATCAGCTAGCAGCAGCTTTAGACTGATAAGAATCTAGACCCAGCAGCCCAAGATAATGAGGGCTCGGAGAGAAAAGCTGAGAGTTTATATTCAGGTTTAATTAGATCTTAAAGCTCGAGTTTGTAGATTATGTTTTAATTAAATCTAGAGAACTGTCTTTGCACCCTTCTGACCAACGTATCTGATATCAGGGCAATGTGTTTAAAACTGCAAAAATAGGTGGTTTTTATACTTTGATCAGGGCTTTTCTATCATAGTCTTAAATAAGATCACTTCAGGATTTCAGTGATTTGTTTAAAATGCGTTAATATTATAAAAGCTGTTTGTGAAGGGTGTGAGAGAAATACAGCTCTTTTGATTTGTAAATCAGCATTAACTTCCTCCAGATTCTAAAAGGTGAAGATAGGCAGGACAAAATTGGGCTATGATTTTTAATTATGAAAACTGTATAATTAGGCAGTCAAGCCTTTAGAAATCTGTTAATAAGGTTTGGGAGTAGCCAGAATCCCACTCTTGCATTTCAACAGGAACATAAACTGCATGTCTAACAATTGTATGTGCAGTCTGGGATATGGTAAAGGAAAGTGGAGGTAGTGAGTAATGGGTTTAAAAGATCAGGAAAGAGAAATAAAGGCTTGAGTAAAAATATGGAAGGCAGAAAAAACGATTTGGGGACAGATGGGGGTGGGCAGCAGCAAGCCCATGTGCTCTAAGGCCCGCTCCCCCCACTTTGGATAGTTGTTCTGGGTGCCCTTGTGCCAGCTTCAGATGGTTTAAGCATGTTGAGAGGGTGTGATTTTGTTTTAAGTAGAAAGATTGAAAATGAAAATTTTGTAGCTTGATTTGAAAACCAATAGAGTTATGTTGTAACAATCTGGCTAGCAGCTGCTGTAGGGGTGAAAAACCAACAACAGCTGGCTCACAGAACACTGCAAGCCCAAGTTCTTTTGATCTGCTTTACTAAGGAAAGTAACATTAAGGAGTTAACAATCTTACTTTAATCCATCATACAAATATCATTCCCTTAGTTCAGGGGAAAAAACCAGCACCCTGAACTTCAGAATAAATACAAACAAATTACAAACATCGACAGACAGGCCAAATACAATTTATAGTTACCAACATCTGAGTTCAGCTGGGAGCTTGACAAGGGCTGGCCCAGAGTCATGCAATACTCCAATACTCCTGCTGTGGGTCAGAGCTCCGGAACAAAAAGAAAGCCAACCTCTGGTTTTATATCTTTTTCAGGGTCAAGGGTGAGTCACATATGTGACTCACCCACCTGACCTAAAATCATCACAAAAATTCGACTTAAACCCACATGGTCTAAAAGCCTCTGATGTCACAAACATGTCACTCAAACCCATGTGAACTAGGCTTTCCCTTGAGGCAAGGAGGTCATCAAAGACTCCTAATTTAATCAAGGAAATAAAGGCCAAACTCTTCAAGGGCACTTGGTTGAATAAGTGCTAAGAGCCCGTCTTGATTCCCAATAAAACTTATAGAAGGTTAGAAGGAATTATGTCTACCTGCCTTTCAGGATAAATCTGTAGGAAGGCCTTATTAAATCTAATACTCCATAAATATTGGCTATGGTAAAGATATTGGTTATTGTGATTTGAGATTATCCCATAAAATCTTAAAATGTTTCTTTGTACTGTTCAATTAATTATTACCTCTGGAAGATCTAGAGTTTTCTGCCCGGGGAAACTAGCCATACCCTGTTAGCCTTAAGTCAAATTCCTTAGGTCTCTTTTTGCCTGGGCTAAAAGCAGCAGTACAACTCAGAGTCTTAGGGTTTCAACCCAGATAACCTAACAGGGAATAGGTTGTTATTTGACATTAAGAAATTTGTTCTATTTGCCTCAGTTTATTGTTCTGTAAGGGGATAATAATGGAACCCACTTCCCAGGGATGTTGTAAGGATCACATGATTGGCATAGGGCAAATGCTATCTGACTGTTAGCTGTTTTTAATTAAATGTTTCATACTTGGTAACTTTATATGAGTTTTTAAGATGTGATCAGTATGCCAAGAGTGATGAGATGAATGATTTTCCCTGTAAAGCAATTTGGAAATGCATCCAACTAAATTAAGGTCACTTGATTGGTAATCCAGTGGTTTTGTTTCAAGTTTTAAATACATGATAATTGTTTATGGTATCATTATATTGCTAAGTTTTCTTATTGTGTAATTTGGTAAACAATTATATCACCTATGTTGTTAGAAAAGCAACTGCTCTTACAATCTAGATGTTAGATTAAAAATTATACTGTCAGAGGAAAAAAATGAATGGGTTAGGAAGCTATTAGATCATTCTATCTGACCATGTATTATAATATTCTGAAGTACTGTAATTTAAGAAATCATAAACTTCTGAGTTTTGTCTATATTTAAAAGAGAGGTTTCAGCTAAAATTATTTGACTATTACTTATGAAAGTTAAGACTGTTAACTAAGCTATTTGCGGTTGTTGTTTAAATCAAGTATTTACAAAAGTATTTTTGTGAAAGGAAACTTGGTAAATATGCAAAGAAAAGACCTTGTAAAATCTCCTTTGTAATTCTTATCAACCCTGTGCTAGAGTTTCACGTTGTAGAATTCTTACTGATTAAATGAGTGCTTACAGAGAAACTGAGTCAGTCAGCAGCCCAAGGGACACAGCACCAGAGACCTAAGGCTAGTGACTAATACTAAAGCATATAAATTACTGCAATGAGCTGTAAGTGGGAAAGATCTTGCTGTTTAGTTCTGAATTCATTCCGTGGTCTAGCAAGTGTTAAAATTAGTGTTTGAACTTATATGAATAAGATTCAATTCCTTAAGTATCTTGTTCTTTCAGATTGAGTATGGTTAGAGAAGGGCAAATAAGCTTGAAAAACAGAAATGCGAATCTATTAGAGTAGTAATTTATTTTGTGTTATCTTAAAGGGAAATTTGGTTTTACTTATGTTTGTTATTTAATAAGAAACTAGTACGTATGTAGGAACATGTATGCAAACTACTTAAGACTTACCTTAAAGATGTTCCCATTGTTTAAGGGATTCTGAGAGCAGTAGTATTTTTCTGTTATGAGAGTCACATCCCTGAAACTCTGATTATAGGAACTTGCTATTCAAGACTTTATGGGATTGTTAACTGACTGTTATTCTGAGTCTGACTCCAGGTATGATTATCAAGGAATGCTATTGAGCCAATGATCCATGATGCCAGCAACCCTGTGGGGTCTATGAACTGCAGAGGGTGTTCTTGTGGGGACAGTTAGGAGAATGACTGACTATTCTGCATGGGCTGAGGTAGGATCCTCCTGACTCAATTTCCCCACTATGATACCTGGCTGACTTTAAGCCTGGCTCAACGTAGTTGGCCATCTACGTAACTTCTGCCTGGAATTGACATGAAGTTAGAGAAACATTGTTGTCTTATTATAGTTATATCCCTATGCTTTTACGGCAATTTTCTAAAATCAAAAAGTTTCATAAAAACAATATTAAACCTATTTAATAATAGATTGATACTAGAACATCTGAGGTTACCATACTAAGACACAATATTGAGCTATTTGGCCTAGTATTTTAGCCCAAACAAAAAAGTATTTAGCCTTGAGATCTGTTACTAATATATATTCCTTTACAAGTTAGGGTCCTTTAATTCCTCATAATGATATGAGGATAATTAGGTCAAAGACTTGTGAAACCAGGATATTATTCTGTTTAGTACAATTAGTTAATTTTAAAAGAAGAATGGCTTGTGGTCTGTCTTGTAAATGCTGTAAAAGAAGCATCCACTTTAATTAGGGATTATTTATTGAACATGGCTGGAAGTTGGAAATGTTTTATTATAAATAACTTACTTGATATTCACTTCTTAAAAGTGATTACTCCATGTATGTATGTATACTCTCCCTGAACCTTGTTACGATGGTAGTTAATCTGGCAACTTTTCTGTTATTCTTTAGTGGAATCTCATTCTCCTGATGGGGGAATAAATAGTGCCAAGTATAAAAAAATGGGTTCTAATTTTTGTTTTTGAGTTTCTTAAACATGCCAATTGGCCAAGGTTCCAATTTTGATTTTATAACAATAGAGACATAACGGTTGAGTTAACTTTCATTATTTGACCTGATTATTGGCAAGGTAATTTAAAATTGTGTTAAGATCAGTTTTGTAGGAGATTGAACAGAAAGAGGATCACTACAAGGAGTCTTAAAAAAGACAGTCTGCCGGAGACTGCTTAAACCATACTCTTACCAGAAAATTTTATCAGATGATGTCCCAAGTATCAGACAACTATGAGATGAAACTTCTGAGCCTTAAATGGACAATTTTATTCATTGTTTACCCTTTCCCTTTGTATCTTTTTATCTGTACGGTCCACGTACTAAAAAGGGGACTGTCCCCTTGGTTTTGTCAATGTGCCCATGAACTTCTTCCCTTTTCCCCCCTCCCATATTGTTACCCATTATAAGTCCCAAAAACCTAGATGAAGTGTTGGCCATATCAGTTAATGATTCATTGAGGAGGCTACACCTCTCATTAGAATTAGATGGAGGAATGTGAAAAATGATTTATCTTAGAATCAGTATCTTGGAGACTCAGAGCTCCATGCCCACCCCTCCTCCCACCCCCCTAGCTCCCATCTCTAAAGTTCTTCACAAGGACATTACTGAAAATGAGACTACATTAAGTCTTATTCTGATCAGACCCTCAAACCCAAGCCTGAATTGATTTTATCAAAGACATGAAAACTCCATTGTGTTCTGCTCAGGCTTGGGTAGAGACGAATTCTTCTGCCTAGATAGCCCAAGGCTGGGAGTGGCCTGGTATGGTTGTGGGGGGGTGTGTGTGTGTGTGTGAACTGATAGAAGAGGTAGTTCCTCTGTGGGGTGCGGTGATATCAGCCCCTGTTGTAAAGGTATGTAAACTGGGTACCCCAACCCTTGAATTGAGCCAGCTCTGGTCTGGCCCCCTTATGGGGACCCAGTTCTGGACTGTAACTCCCATGCAGTGCATGTTACCAGCTTGACAGAAATTAAAGAGTGAGCACACGACCTATTTTGTCTCTTTCTTAGAACAAGGTTGACAATGTGTCAATGGCCAATGTGTTAATTTGTTTTGCTTGACCTCATTTATTTGTTATGTGGTTGGAGGTGGAGGAATTCTCTTTGGCTTTCTGGGTTAGTGAGTAGTAATGGGGGAGTGGGGGGAAACATTTTAGAAGTTCACAAAGAGGAAAAAAAAAGTACAGAAAAGAACATAGAGTGATTTTGTTTTTACTTATATGTATATGTGTGTATTTAAAAACAAGCTACATACATAAGTTCAGTTTCTAAAACAATTCTTTTGCTTTACTTTGTATCTTGAAATTTTTGTGGGTATTGAGTAAATTCACAATAAAAAGAAATTTAAAAATTAAAAAAAATTACTCGAATTAATTTTCTCCCTTTCCATCAAGTTGTATTAACTCTTTTAGGAAGATCAAAGAGGCTTCAAGTCTAAAGTGAATGAATAATAATGGCTAACATTATATAGTGCTTACTATGTGTCAGACACTGTGCTAAGCACTTTACAGTAGTATCTCGTTAAAATCTCACAAAAACATATAGATGAGGAAATTGAGGCAAACAGGGGTTAAATGACTTGCTCAGGGCCACACAGACAGTATGTGTCTAAAGCAGGATTTGAACTCGGGTCTTCCTGACTCTAGGCCCAGGACTCTGTCTGCTATACTATCTAGCTCTTAAAAACCAAGAAAAGCTTTCCTGGGGTAGTGAGCAACAGAGCAGGAAGCAAAGAAACATGATCTGTAAACATTGTACCAGCAATAAGGATCCTTTTTAAATCAGGCATACTGATTATTCCCAAATGAATTCCTATGAACCAAAAACCAAGGTAGATGACGAATTAGCCTCAGGCCTCACCTTCTGCCCAGAAAACTACTCACTACTTACTGTTATCAGTATTCCAAGTCTCCAGGACATTGCAGCTGGTTTTAAAAGATCTTTGTGATTTTTGCATTACTCGACTTACTCTTCCCATATTGCCCAGTGCCCCAGACTTGAGGTTCCATAACCAGTCAGTGTGACTACAACTGGTTGAAGAAAATGAATAATGCTGATTTTTCTTCTGCACCCTCAAATCAGAGATGGCATGTAGATTGAAGCGTGCAATTCATGAAAACAACTTTAAAAAACAAAAAGGCAAGCCATGTAAACTTTTAGACAATAAATAGCAGAGCCAGGAGTCTGTCCAAAGAAAGGTCTGAAGCCTGGCCACCTAAAATTTTGGGGTTTATCACTTTAACACATGAGACTTAGAAAGATAGATTAATAAGACATTTGTTAAGCTCTTACTGCAAGCCAGAAGTTTATATCATCATAGGAATTATAACTAGAAGGGAGTAGACACCATTCAATCTAGCCCCCTCATTATAGGAAACAGGCCCAGAAAACAAAAATCATTTGCTTAGATAATAGAGTCAGTAGGAGAAATAAAGCTTGGATTTGAACTCAGGTCCTTTCACTTCAATCCAATGGTCCTTCTACTACATTCTTTGGCAATGTAATTGTCCTTATATGTTTCTTTGGCATTAAAACTGTGAATTTATGAAAATGACATTGATAAAATGCTTGAATTATGCTCTAGGTAGCTGCTTACCATTCCTGTCTCTAGTCAGTAATATGGTGCAAAGGGCAGAGTATTTGGCTGGCAATCTGGGGGCTTGGTTTTAGTGTTATTTTTATCACTAGTTAGCTGTATAGCCTTGGAATAGCAACTTTAATCTTTCTGGGACTCAGTTTCTTCATCTATTAATGGAGAAGTTTGGACTAGATTGTTTCCAATGTCTCCTCCAATTTTTACACTCTGATTCTAAACCACTGACATTGAGAGAACAGGCCTACTTGATACCCTGGGCAGGGAAAATTGGAACACTCAAAAAAAAAGCCTAAGGGTAAAAAACAACTTCTCTTCAATCTTGGCAGAGTCCATTTGGCCAAGAATAGACAGATGTGCTCTTTTAAATCAAACTGTTCATATGCAAATAAATCATCCCTCTACATTCTTTACAAGATGTCTTAAGCATTTATATTTATAACCACAGTTTATTTTTTTCAAGCTGTTCAAATCCAATGTGCATATTGTTTTTTTACATAATTTTTTTGAAGGGGGAAGGCAGGGCAGTTGGGGGTTAAGTGACTTGCCCAAGGTCACACAGCTGGTAAGTGTGTCAAGTGTCTGAGGCCAGATTTGAAGTCAGGTCCTCCTGACTCCAGGGCCAGTGCTCTACTCACTGTGCCACCTAGCTGCCCCTTACATAGATGTTTTAATAGTTTTTATTAAACCAAAGTTTTTTCCTACCGTTTCCAGACAGCAAACTATTCTACAAAAAGAGCCATCCTTTATCAATTGATTTAGCTATTTTTCTTTATGTTTTTAAAAAGAACTTTTCCCATCTTTTTCAGAATGAAATAGTTGCTCCACATAGAGGGCAGAAAACTAAGGGCATGGTAATTTACAAACATGTATTTACGTAGAAATGTGTATGTTTATGTATGTATAGGTCTACACCTATGATTTTATCACTATGAAGAACTCTCAACATGAAAGCTTTTTTCACCAATGCAGATCAACAACTGATTTGTAATTTACTGTCTTAGAGAGTTGCTTGTGGGACTAAGAGGTTAATTGACTCATCCAGGGTCACACAGCTAGTATGCGTCACAGGCAGCACTAGATCTCAAGTCTTCCTGATTCAAAGGTTTGTTCCATCTCCACTACTACAATCTCTGGAATGTTACATTTGTATTGCTCATACCCTACAAAGATAACGTAAGTGTACTCACTTTTTGACTTCTATAGTAGCAAAAGAACACCAGAAGTTCAATTTTCAAAGAAATAGGCAAAAAATTAAATGTATGGTTAGTAAAATGAAAGAAGCCTGTACTATACCTTGTTCACAGTGAACTCCAGTCCTTCCTAGAGGGCAACGACATGTGTATCTTTCAGGCAGCGGGACACAGGTTGCTCCCTGACTACACTGGTGTGGTGGCTCATGTTCAGGGTCACAGATAGAAACCGTCTCTGTACAAAATGCCCCTTTCCATCCTTTGGGACAGTCACAGCTGCAGGTTGAAAAATAAGACAGCACAGTATAGTTTGAGCACTTAAATAGAAATCAACAACTTCTTTTTTGGATTTTATCCACCCATCCATAAACCAATCAAGAACATGTATTTGTTAAATGCTTACTATGTACCAGTCATCGTGTTATGGACTGGAGATCCAAAGTCAAAAATGAAACACTCTCTGCTCTCTCAAGGTTTTGAGTCTTGCACTTGGGTCTTAACTATTAATTTTTTTCCTTCTTTGCATGTATTCAAGGAGAAGCTGCATGACAACCTTTTGGGGATTGTAATAGAGTAGGCCTGACTTGGGCTGGTCCCCTGGTAGTTTTGATTCAAAACAGGAATGGAATAAAATACTCAAACCATCTAACAGTTAAGAAAAAGAAAATTTTTTAGTCATAGTAGGGGAAGGATATTCAGAGAAAAGAAGGGATGTTTATCCAGGATGAGGTTGAGCACAATTTCCCAGTTTTCTTCATGCTGTTAGTTTATGGTCTGAAAATTCTGATTGGGCCTTGGGCCCTGGAATCTTGGCTGTTTTAAATCCAGGTGGCCAGAAAGCTACATCAATAATTCTGAGCTAAATTGCAAGGACAGTTTCAATTCCTTTTTTTGTTTGTTTGTTTTATTTATTTTTAGTTTCAATACCTTTTAAAGGAAAACTAGCTAGGGTGAGTGGGAAGCAGAGTCAAGATGGTAGAGCTTGCTTGAGCTTTCCCAACTTCCCTCCAAACAACTTTAAATAACATCTCAAAACAAATTCTGAAGCAGCAGAACCCACAAAAGGATGGGGTGAAACAATTTTCCAGCTCAAAACAACTTGGGAGGTCAAGCAGATTGGGGAAGATAGTATTCAGAAGTAAAATACTTTTGAGGATGGAAAAAGTGAAAGGAGAGAGAGCAGGCTCAACAGGGAAAAGAGGCTGGAGGGAAATACAGTTAGTAATCATAACTGTGAAAAATTTTTAACTACAAGTTTCTCTGATAAAGAACTCATTTCTCAACTATATAGAGAACTTTGTCAAATTTATAAGAATACAAATCAGTCCCCAATTCATAAATGGTCAAAGGATATGAATAGGCAGTTTTCAAAGTAATCAAAACTATCTATAATCATATGAAAACTATTCTAAATTGCCATTGATTAGAGGAACACAGATTGGCTAATATGACGGAAAAGGAAAATGACAAATGGTGGGAAAATTGAGACAGTAATGCATTGTTGATGAAATTGTGAACTGATCCAACCATTTTGTAAAGCAATTTGGAACTTTACCCAAAGGGCTATAAAACCACGCATGCCCTTAGACCCAATAGTACTGCTACTAGGTCTGTATCCCAAAGACATGAAAAACAAAAAGGAAAAGAATGTATATGTACACAAATATTTACAATAGCTCTTTTAGTAGTGATAAAGAATTAGAAATTGTGGGAATGTCCATCAATTGGAAAGTGACTGAACAAACTGTGGTATATGCTTGTGATGGAATGCTACTGTGTTATAAGAAATGATGAGCAGTATGCTCTTAGAAAAACATGGAAAGACCTACATGAAATGATACAAAGTGAAATGAGCAGAACCAGGATAATATTTTGTATAACAGCAATATTGTATGATGGTCAACTGTGAATGATTAATTATTCTAAACAATATAATGATCTAAGACAATTCTGAAAGATTTATGATGAAAAATGCTATCCATTTCCAGAGAAAGAACTGATGGCGTCTGAATGCAAATCGAAGCATACTTTTCCCCTCCTTTCTTTTGTCTATGTTTTCTTTCCCAAAATGACTAATATGGAAATATATTTTGCATGACTGCACACATATAATCTATATCAAATTTCTTGCCTTCTCTTTGAAGGGGGAGAAGAAGGAGAGAATATGGAACTCAAATTTTAAAAAAATGTTAAAAATTGTTTTTACATGTAATTAGGGAAAAATGAAATAGTAAATAATCAAAAAAGTTTAAAAAGTATATAATAAATTCTACATGTTAAAAATATATTATTTAACCACAACAGCAAAAGGAAAAAAAAATCTGTATGGGAGTTAAGATACTGCTCCCACCACAGAGATATTGTCCCAGGGATTCTTGACTGGGGAGAGGTTGATGGAGTCTGAGGACTCTTCCAACTCAGATCCTATAATTTAGTAGAAAACTTTGTAGGAACTGGTAACATTAGAAGCACTGTGGTGGTTGTTGAGGAAAGCGACAACCCCCTCCAAAACCATAATGCAATATCATTAGCTGCCTAACATGAGCAAGGCAAAAAGAATGCAAGGAAGATTCCACTAAGCATTTTTCTTTGCTGTTTTCCTCAAGCTGGAGGACTAGACCACAAAAGCCAGGAAAGAAGCTCCTGGCATGGTCCATGGCATGTGGCCCAGATAGCAAGATTTCTCAATCCATACAATGTGGATGAGGTGAAAGGTGCTGCCCTCTCAAATGCAGCATTTCTTAGTTTTAATATGTGAACACTCAGAAGATCTGAGATTTCTTTAAGCTTAGAGAACTCCCAGTGGTATCTCCTTCCGCCAATGCAGACTACAATCCATCTATGACATAGTTGATGAATCCTAGGGAGTTGCCAGAGTCCCACAGAAATGAAACTTTGTCCAGGATCACTCAGCTGATAAGTGTCAATAAGGATTTATACTTGGGCCTTTCCAGCTCTAAACCTAGCACTCTGTCCTTTATCTTACATTGCCCCATAGTTTAGCTAAGACAGATAAAGCAACTTTCTATTTTATAAACTTATAGTTTAGTAACAGTAGTTATTTTTTCAAATAAACAATATATTGTCTACTGCATAAATGATAAAGTTGGAAAACATTGCTGATGTCTTTTCTCTGTGCCTCTTTGACATTACTTGTCTCAAAATTTGAGGCTGCTAGGTGGTGCTATGGAGAAAGCACTTGTCCTGGAGTTAGGAAAACCTGAATTCAAATTTGTCATCAGACACTAGCTGTGTGACTCTGGGTAAGTCAGGTAACTCATGTCTGCCTCAGTTTTCCCAACTGTAAAGTGGGTGTAACAACAACCACCTCCTGTAGTTGTGTTGGGTTGTTGTGAGCATTAGATAACATTTATAAGGTGATCAGTATTAGTGACTATTGCAAAGGCACTTAGTTATCCTCCTCTTCTTTCTTCTGTCCTTTTCTCCCTTCCTATCTATCCTATCCCTCCCCAACTCCTAACTTCCTATCCTTATGGGAGATCTACTAGGTACAAATCACAGAATGACGTGGCTGAAATTATAGGTGGTCTGAAGATTAAGAGAGATGGTGCAGCGGATGTAAGCAACTTACAGCTCATTACCAGTGAAGATTTGTAAGCGAGAAGTGGCACAAAATGCTAAATATATCATCCAGGGTATCTGTGACTAGAAAAGGAAGTGGTATTATCAGTAGCAATAGTGAAGAATAACAGACGTATGGCACCAGGGCCATACTCATTACTGCAGTGTGGTAAGGGAGAGATAACTTGGGCATCACAGGACATAGAGTCAAGAATCGAACCTATCACACCTCATCTATGTGATTTTTACGTGGTTCAGTTAGCTTCTCTGAGCCTTAGTTTCCTCATCTGTAAATCTAGGGGATTGGATAGATGATTTCTAAGACATTTACTAAGATGGTATAATAAGGATAATTGGTACAAAATATGCTCTTCCC
Organism: Trichosurus vulpecula; assembly: GCF_011100635.1. NCBI lineage: Eukaryota > Metazoa > Chordata > Mammalia > Diprotodontia > Phalangeridae > Trichosurus > Trichosurus vulpecula. The sequence continues at coordinate 217,208,829 of NC_050579.1, read as the reverse complement.
CCCCCCAATAAAAACCTGGGTTGCCCTTTCCAGTGAATACATCATGAAAAGAGTAGGCTAAAACTTGGAGTACAATGATGGTGAAGTGCGTGTGTGGGATACATATTTGGCAAAAAGTAACTCACAACTTCTGATGCTTTATGATCAGAAGTCCTTTCTTAAGTTTGTATCCAGTGTTCTTTTCTAGTGGAAGGAGTCACACTCCTTTAAATTGCCTCTAACTTTGGGTTTGGGTCTGGGTCTCTGTCTTTTTGGTCAATGTCCTCTGCTCTCCAGGTAGAGGCTTTGTCTCCTATTGTTTCAGTTAATTCGATCCCAGATGAAAATATGGCCTACAATTGGTCTGTTCTCTTCAATGACATGATAAAAGGGGATTCATTCTCAAGACCCTGGCTCCAATTCTGGAATTCTCAGCTCATACTGCTGAAATTCCTCCAGCTATTTACGAGACCCTAGAAGCTTATTTGCTTAGCCAGTCAGCTGTCCCCTTCCTGATCTGTGACTTCATAAACACGTCAGAGAGTAGAGATCATCTTGTCTGTGCAACGTAATTCTGTGATTATTTTAGCTGCACTTGGCTTGTGGGTGTGGAATCATATCTCCTTTCCCTTATACAAGAAGTATGTGAATAGTCAAATTAAGAATGATAAAATTCAAACTATGTATGTCAGTACAAAACAAGAGTAACGGGATTAGTAAGGGAAATAACCTTGAAGAAAGTGTGTCTTGACCTGAAAGAAATTATGGGCAATGATTGGTGAAGAAGAGGACAAAGATAAAGGAATAAATAGGCCATTTAAGTTCATGATCCCATGCATAGGTGCTCAGTGAACATTTGTCGAATAAATAATAGTTTCCATGTACACAATATACTTCATATACATTATTCTGATGACGAAACAAAGAATGTTCATTTTTCCATCACTGCATCCTAGTGACCTTTAATTCACTCATGTTAGTATTATTCTCCCACCCAATTGCTTTTTATTTATCTGTGTAGAGTGTATGTTATTTCCCCCCTTCCTGTCTACCACAATGGATTTTCCTTGAGGGCAGGAACAATTTAATTCTTTCCTTTAAATACCTAATAACCTAGTCTAGTGCCTGACTTAATAAGTTTAATTAATAGTATGCACTTAATAAATGCTTGTTTAATGGAACTAAACTGAATTTATTGGTATTTCAAAATGGATCTCTCCCATTTTCATTTGATAAGCCCTGATGGAATATTACTATTATTAATATACAAATCCTTACAACATTCAGCAATTATTAAACACAATTTGTGTAAATAAGTATGCAACTATGTTAAGGAGTCTTGCACTGATAACCTCCATTTACCATTTTCACAGCTAGAATGGGATGCATTATTTTTGACCTGTACCTAAAAGGTATGACACATTCCAGGACATGGGAGAGAACAAGACCCAGGATAAAGAACTGTGCTCAAAGGATTGAGGAAGAAGGCCCTTTGAAAAGTTTTCCATGGCCAAGCATGGTAGTACATATCTGTAAATCCCTGAGGAGATGGAGGCTTGTGGAGCTCCACAATTCTGAGCCGAAGTAGGCCTAAAGCTGATTAGGTATGCACACTAAGTCTGGCAGTAGTGTAGTGAACCTCAGGAATAGGAGGCTCCTCAGGCTGCCTAGGGAGCAGAAAAACTGGTCCATGTTGGAAAGGGAACACATCAAAGCATCTGTGCTGATCCTGTGAGACATTTGGGCTTGTGAGGAGTTCCTGTACTTCTAGTCTGGGGGCAAGACTGGGAGACCCAGTCTTTTCCCTCCCTACTCAAAAGAAAAGGAAAAGAAAATCTTCCATAATTCATTGATCTGTAATAAGTATGGGTCTAGGCAAATGAGAGAATATATGAAAAGCCCTTTGCAAATCTTAAAGTACTATATAAAGTGCTATACTATTAATTTTTTGAACTTAGGACATGCATACTACGCAAACAGTTGCAGGTAAACAGTTGACTGTACGGAACCGGGGTTTTCCTTTTTAACCATCTTTGGTTTTGGCTAGAACTTGAATTATGTTCTCAAAGCATCTGCATTTTTGACAGGAGCAATGATATTCTTACATTAAAGAATGGATTAATTATCTTAATGGACCAAGATCTGGCTATTTCTTGAACTGTTTCTTTTAGCTCCGGTAGGCTTGGGGTTGGGGCCACAGTGGATAGAGCACTGGGTTTGGAATCAGTAAGACACATCTTCATGAGTTTAAATCTGGCCTCAAATATTTACTAGCTGCATGATTCTGGACCAGTCACTTAACCTTATTTACTACTTTAGTTTCCTCATCTGTAAAAATGAGCTGGAGAAGGAAACGGCAAATCTCTGCTAAGAAAACCCCAAAATGGGATCATGAAGAGTTGGACATGGCAGAAACAACTTAACAACCACAAAAAGGCTTGCGGGTCAAGAAGGTCTAGTTGAAATGAAAATTTTAATCTGTTACTGTTTGGACTGGGAGTGTCATCTGATTCTATTAAATGTATACAGCCCAATACTTCATGTCCTCAGGATGTCATCTTCCTTTATGAGCACAGTACGCATGACATGAAAATCCATGAAGTCTTACACGTTTGTCTCTCACTCTTCTGGGAACTTCTAGGGCCCACGCTGTACTCATTGTAGATTTGGGCACCTTCACGTTGCTTTTGTCATTCTGGATTTTTCAATGCCATGTTTTAAATAGGACACCTATATCGTATGCAACACACGCTCAATATAAGTCTTCAAGGAACATAGAGTACAGAACTAGGGTAATATAAAAACCATCTAATAAACACATTTGCTTTTGTATATTTTTTATGAGTCTCACATGAGTTCTATTTGCCAACTCCTACGTATAGAATCAAAGTAAAGCCAGAGAAGTTATTTTCTTTCCAACTCAAACTATTAACTTGTCTCAAAGAGTCTGTTTTTTTTTATTTATGCCAGAGCTAGTTTCAAAGGTCATGAAGTTTTTTTTTTGTACCATACCTTCTTTTAATTTTATTTGAGAAATCATATTTGAACACAAACAGAACTCTTAGTACTCTGCTGTATTTAGAGCAGAAAAACATGGTTTTGGCATGTTTAAGGATCATAAGCTTAGAGCTGGAAGAAACCTGAGAATCCATTGACTCTAGCTCAAACTCCCCATCTGAGACTTGGAGAGATTAAGTCACTTGTTCATGGCTACATTGTAAGTGCTAGAGGCAGGATTTGAATTCAGGCTTTTCTGATAAGGAACCATGCAGCCTAGTCTCTTCTATGTCCTATAATGGGTCACAACTTTTGGATATGAATAAAAAAATAGTGTATCTCATTTTAGCTGTAAAGAATGGTAACTAGTGTTGGCAATTTGGAATTCCCTTTGCATAGTTAGGTGCACACTGACTTGCACATGGTAAGTAATAATTGTTGAATGTTATATATAAGGATGTAGATATTAATTATAATGATATTTATATTCAAAGTTTACAAAATGATTTATATACATTATCTAGTTGAGCTTTACACCAACCTTGAGGGAGGTGCCAAAGGTATTAATGTGCCCATTTTACCTAAGAAAACTGAGGCTCACAATGATTTTGAATTTGAACCCAAGTCTTTCTGACTCCCAGTGTAGTACTGCATTTATCACAACAACAGTTGCATAAGGGAAATGAAACCATTCAGTCCTCCTTCCCAACTCCATCATATATTTTCTCTGCATTTACCATACTTATTTAGCATTTTAAAAATAATTCCCCAAATTTTCATTTTCCACATATCTCCCTAAAAACTTTAACTAGAATTTAATCTCAATGTTAAATTACATCAGATGAGGAATTATTTATAAGAGGAACTTGCAGAGCTTAGATCATAAGGGAAAGCAAAGAGACTTCACCCTACCAGACCTCTTTGGGAGCACTGAAAACTCACAGGTGCCCAGCCTGTCCCTAAGATCCTGGAATAACACAATGCTTAATACTCCCAAGAAAAATAGTAACAGGACAAGCCTAGACCTTTCCTCCAGAAGTGATAGAGCCCAGCCCTAACATCAAGTCTGAGGTAAGAAGTAGCCTGGAAAAAAGGGCAAATGAACAAATTAGAAAACCCTACCATACTGAGCTATTATATTAGAAGAGATGCTCAAGATATAAACACCAAAGAGAATGACTCCAAAAACACTTAGGGGCAGTGCCTCAGAGGAAAACACGGCTTCAGTATACACTCTACTAGAATTCCTAGAAGAGATTAAAAGTTTTTTAAATATTAAAAAGTTTATTTAAATGGAATGAGAGTATTTGAGGAAAAAAGAGCTATGGAAAAAAGAACCAGAAAGGGCATAAAAGATACAAAAACCTTGACCAAGCAACAAATTCTCTGAAAATTTGAATGGACCAAATAGAAGCTAATGACTATGAGGCAACAAGAAATATTAAAACATAGTCAAAAGGCTGAAAAAAAAAACAGAAGAAAATTTTAAAAATCTCATAGCAAAAACTGGGAAAACATTAAGAAAAAAATTAAGACTCATTGGACTATCTGAATACCATGATCAAAAATGAATCTACTAGACATCATATTTCAAGAAATAGAAAACTGCCTAGATCTTAGAACTGAAGGACAAAGTAAAAATAAAAACAATCCATTCATTAACTCCTGAAATTGACAAATGAAAACTCCTAGACATCATAGCTAAAATTCAGAGTTTTGAGGTCAAAGAAAATATACTGCAAGCAGCTAGAAAGAAAGAATTCAAACACTGAGGAACCAAAGTCAGGATCAAACATGATTTTGCAGCAACCACTATAAAGGAGTAGAATATGATATTCCAGAAAGACAAAGGATATGAGCTGATAACCAAGACTAATTTAATGAGCAGATCCAAGTACAATCCTAGATAATCCTAGAAGACTTTCAAGCATTCCTAATGAAAAGACCAGGGTTGAGCAGAAAATATGCAGCTCATACACAAGAGTGAAAAGAAACATAAGAAAGTAAGCATGAACGAATGACACAGAACTAAACAAGGATAAACTGCTTATATTCAAATACGGGGAGATGATACATGTATCTCTTCTGATCCCTATCACCATCAGATTTCATAGAGGGATTCCAATTAGACAAGGCCTAAAAGTGATTCTGTTATGTCTTGGTGATATTAAGAATGGAAAGAGAGGAAGAGGAACACACTGGGGGAGGGGAAGGGAAAGGAAGGTCAAATTTGTATAGACATCTATACAAATAGAGAAGAGGGAATGCAGAGGAGTGGCTGACACTTGAACTTCACTCTTATCTGAACTCATCAAAAGGAGGAAGAATCCACACATGTATACAAATACGTTTTACTCAACAGAGAAATAGGAAGGAAAGAGGAGAACAGGAATTATAAGGAAGGCAGATTAAGGGAAGGTTAAGTCTTAAGCAAAATGAAATTGAAGGATGTGCAAAAATATTTATAGCTCTTTTGAGGTAGCGAAGAATGGGAATCTGAGGGAGTGCTGATTAACTGGGGAATGGATGAACAAGTTAGGGTGTATAAATGTGACAGGATACAATCATGCTGAACTGTTATCAGTGACCAACCAGGTTTCCAGAGGACTAATGATGAAAAATGCTACTCACCTCCTGATAGGTGAAGGATGCAGAAGGAGAGTTTTTTTAAAGGCTGACATGGAACTTTATTTTGATCAACTATATACGTTTGTAGTGGGTTTTGTTTTTCTTAATTGTGGTGGTGGTGAGAAGGTAGACTAGATCTTGACTTATTAAAACAACAATATACACACATATTTCATAAGTATACAAAAATGTATATTTGTGTATGTGGGGTGTGTGTATATTTGTGCATATGTATGTGTGTGTGTGTATGTGTATAAAAGCTTGGGAATTCTGACCAACACAATAATCAATCACAATTCCCAAGGACTCATGATGCCACCTTCTGACAAAGAAATGATGGACTCAGAGTGCAAAATGAGACATATTTTTTATACATGGTCAATGTGAAAATTTGTCTTTCTTGACTATACATGTAATAAAGGTTTCGTTCTTGCTTTCTCAAGGGGGGTTGGGAAGTGGGAGGAAGAAAAGGCTAATCTTTGTTTGAAAATAAAATTTAACTTAAAAAAGGAATGATTTGTCAAGATTAAAAATGAGGCCTTACATTCACATTTAAAATTATGTAGTTTATGAGGTTAGGAGCATTAGAATTAAAGTAATCCTCTCAAATACTTAAGAAAAATATTAATAATTTTGTTACCAATAAGACAGAATTATAGAGAATAGTGTGCCCCTGAGGTGTTTGGGGGAAATGGTAAAATCCGCATTGTAAAAGCAGTTTGATGTTCATTGACTAAATGACTGATCATATAAGGAACATAGCCAGAATTTCTGACTTTAGCTGATGGCTTTAAAAGACACCCTCGACCTCTTAGGTGTACCCCCAAAACCATTACGTGGAGCTGCAGCTGGCTTTGCTTTGGGGAAAGGGGGGCAGAGATTATTTGCTATATATGGAATCTTGCTATAAATGTAAGCTAATTATTTTTCTTTGTGTCCCCAGCACTTAGTATGATGCCTGGCACATAGTAATTAATAAATGCTTGTTAGTTGGTTGACTAATCAATATTTTCCACCTATATAGACAACTTAAAACTCTCATGGTTTTTTGTAGCAAGAAATCCACCTTTGTCTTGGAATAAATTTGAAACTCAACCAAACTGGCATACCTAAAACAAAATTAAATTGCTTTAAAAGTGATTAAAAAGTAAATTGAAATGGTCAACTGGAAAATATAAACAAAATAAATTTACTTCTTTTATTAAGTGTAAGCTTACAGAATCTTTTTTTTTTTTTGGCAAGCAATTTATCACTTGCAATGAAAGTTACAAAAACAACCAAACCATTTGATCCTAAAATTCTGCAATTGAGGTTATGCCCTGGAAAAACAAACCAAAAAAGCTATCTGTTCAAATTTCATAGCAGTATTATTCATAATAGCAAAAAAGTGGAAGCAACAGAAATGTCCAAAAATGGGAAATGGGTGCATAAATTGTGGATGTTAATGTAATGGAGCTCTAAAATGCAATTAGGATGGATAAACATGAAGATTATAAAGAAATGTGGAAAGACTTGTGTGAAATATCAAAAATAAACACAGAAAAAACTAGAATCAAAATGATACCCATTAACTCCAGTGACTGCACAGGTATAGGTATAGGGACCAGACCTGTTATTTCACTGGCACAGGGAATTCTGGTTAAAGAAACTCCACCAATGTAAGTCAGGTCCTCATCGATGACTTATGTTTGAGAGTTACCTTAGAGTACTGAGAGGTTAAACGATTTGCCCATTCACCCCAACTTTATAAAATGAAAAGTTAATGGAAATGAATGAACAAAGAAACTTCATGGAGACTTAAAAGGCAGGGACCAAAAAGTTATAGCATTTTATAGGCTGAATTTTACTTATTTAAAGGTAAATAGTTGCAAAGCAAGTTTAACTGACTATAATGAAGTTTAATATAAATAAATCATTAAATGAAAGAAAAAAAATACAAAGATTATCTTTAAAATTTAAAGAATTATATTTTGATCATTTTCTATCACTCAGGTGACTAGCTGTTTTTATTTCTATGTAAATATTGAAGTAGTATTGGACCAGGAATGAGAGGATGTACACAGAAAGCTCTGCCACTGGAATCAGTGGCTGTGTGACCGTCGGCAGGTCACTTTTTTTTTTAAGCCTCAGTTTTCCTATCTGAAATATGGGGATAATAGAATCCTGTTTATTTTCCAGAGTACTCTGAAGATCAAAGGAGGTGATGATAATATAACAATAGCTGGCATTTAGATGTTGCCTTATGTTTTACAAAGCATTTTACAGATATCTCATTTTATCCTCATGACAATATAAATACGAAAAAGGGAAGGAACAGGGCAGTTGGAAAGAAGAGCCATGGGGATCATGAAAAGTGCTACCTGGATAGGGTTGAGAAGAAACACAAGCCAGTGGCAATGGATATATACAGAAACTATTATGCAAGTGAGGAGGAGGATCTGAGCCAACCTGGAGAGGTAGGAGCTATGACAATCTGATAGGATCAGGCAGAGTGCTGAAGAACTACAGAACAAAGAATTTGGAGACAGGATATAGGTTGGGCGATTAGATGCTCATAGGAAGGAATGCTCTGTGACTTAGAGGAAGCAGGTGTGCAGGGACATGCTTGAGGGGACAAATCAAAATTAAACTAAACTGTTTTCAAAAGTGATTAAGAATCTGCAGTGAGGTCACCACCTCTATTTATGCTAATGAAACTTGCCTCATTAGTATTATGAGATTTCTCTCTCTTCCTCCTCCCTCTTTCCTCCCCCCAGAACTGTACCTTGCCCTAGAGGAGGGGGAGGGATGAAATTCCTGGGAAGGTAGAATACATCTCATTTCACTGGAGCACATAGGGTATAAATCCTTAGCATTTCTTTAAAATTAAACTTGTTCCATGTCTTTGTCTGATAGTTATAGAACTGTATACTTCTATTGAAGAGTTAGAAGTAAGCTAAATTTAGATGTTCCTAGGGACACTTCTGTGTGGGGGAATAATGAGCCACAGATTATTGATAAACCTTGGAGATTGAATGCAGGCATTGTGAGCTCAAAGCTTATGAAATGGGTCATAGGAAACATCTGTATTAGACTTAGATTCGTAGAATGTTTGGATTAGAAGGGAATTTAGAGATCACTTAGTCTAATCCCTCATTTTATAGATAAGGAAGCTGAGATTCAAAGAAGTTAAATAAATTGCATCACCTGATTACATAGTGGCAGAATTTGGACTAGAACCTACATCTCCTGACTCTCACCTTGAGTGAGGTTTCAACTGCTTCTCCATTCGTGTCTTTCTTAGCTCAGATACTGTGAAGATTCTCTCTTTGTGGCACCAGCCTCCCAACATTCACAACCTTAGCTAATCTCACCAACGTTTCCTCAAATATTTCTTTTAATACTGGGTTCCTTACCCAGCTGACACCTGATGGAAGGGGGAGAGTCTCCTAGCTTTCCACGTGCAATTCTGTTGACTCATGCTTGCCACCTTCCTTGTCAAATTAATTTTAATGAAAATCACCTGCCTACCTAGTCTTTCTGACTCCAGGGTTAGCAGTCTATCTACTTTGCCATGTAGTTACCCTACTCACTAATTATAAGTGAGAGGAGTAAAAAATAGATGAATTGTTGAGAAGAGTGGAGTAGGAAGAATTATTTCTAATTACTCAGAAGCAGCTTCTTGGTGGAGGGGTGGGGTGTACAATTTGGAAGCTAGGATTTGGTTCCCTTTGAGCCTGGATCAAAGGGAGATTCAGGAAGGGTAGGGATGGGATGTGGAGGAGCAGACCAGGGAGGTGACCAGCACTCAGCTGGGGGCAGTAGAGACATGATTAGGCTCACTATTTCTAATTTTGTTATTTGAGATTTACTCTGCTTTTCAACTCTTAGAGATCTATGATGTTTTACAAATTGAATCTTTCTACCCGTTAGCAAGTTAGCGGAGAGATTATTATAGGCTTTAGAGTAGGGAACAGGAATCTCTAAGAATAAGAACTCATATTTTATGTAAATTTTTCTTTCTGTTGCGCTAAAACTAACCTTTTAAATTCTACCCACTGATCCTCATTTTTTTCTGCCAGCACTAATCCCTCTCCTACGTGATAATACTTCAAATATTTGAAGACCTGGGTTCAAATTCTACCTCCTAAGCTTATTATGTTTGGCTTTGGATAAGGTACTTTACTTTCCTGGGCCTCAGTATCGTCATCTGTAAAATGAGGGGAAACTGAACCTCTGAGGTCCTTTCTAGCTCTACTGCTATGATCCTATGACCCCAAAATTGTACTGTCGCTTCTCACAATTCTCTACTAGGCTAAACATTTGTAGATGATTCAGTCCATGCACTTGTGGCAGAGTTTTCAGCCCTCTCCTAGTCCTTTTCCTGGATGGACTGCAATTTGTCCATACCCCTTGTAAAATGGAGTGCCTAGAATTAATCTGACCAGGGTGGAGGACTCTACAAGTTTTGGGAAACTATACTTCTAATACTGCCGTCTAAGATAATATGTATTAATGCAGTCTCAGATTTTGTTATCTTGTTTTGTCTGCCTCCTGACATTATTGGCTCATATTCAGGCTACTAGTGCCTTTCCTAGATATTTTAAAATACAAACTGGTTTCTAAACTGCTTCTGACCCTTTCTTTTCAATTACACAGCCTCCTCCTCCTCCTCCTCCTCCTCACCTTTTCCCTAGACTATTGCAATGGCTCTTAGTTGATCCCCTTGCCTCAAGTCTCTCCCCACTCCAATATATTCTCCCCTAGGCTGCCAAAATGATATTCCTCAAGGGCAGATCTGACTATGCTACTCCCATACTCAATAAATTCCAATGGTTTCCAATTGATTCTAGAATAGAAAATAAACTCCTTGTTTAGTTGTTAAAGCTTTTCAGAAATTGGGCACTCTTTTAGCCTCATCACACAGGACTCTTCCTGTCCACCTCCCCCTGATTCCTGCCAAAGTGTACACGCATTCCATGGGCAGCTAGGTAGTGCAATGAACAGGGTGCTGGGCCTGGAGTCAGGAAGACTCATCTTCCTGAGTTCAAATCTGGCTTCAGACACATACTAGCTACGTGGCCCTGGGCAAGTCAGTCAAGTTTCTCATCTGTAAAATGAGCTGGAGAAGGAAACAACAAACCATGCCAGTATCTTTGCCAAGAAAATGCCAAATGGGGTCACAAAGAGTTGGATAGAACTAAAAAGATGACTGAACCACAACTCCATGGTGACCCAAATTGGTTTCACTCTGTTCCGTACATGACACTGCATCTCCCATCTCCCATAGACCTTCCTACCTGGAATGCACTCCCTCCTCATTTCCACCTCATAGAATTCCTCTCTTCCTTCGAGGCATAGCTAAAACACCACCATCTTCTATACAAAACTTTTCCTTATGCTCTTCTAATGCCCTTTGTTCCTCCCTAACTGCTGAGCATTTACTTATTTATTCTATATGTACTTATGTCTGTACATGTTGTCTCTCTCAATGGAATACAAGCCCCTTGAGAGTAGGGATTGCTTAATATTTTTGTCTTTGTCTTTGCATCCTCTTTCAACAATCTGGTTAGCAGCTGCTGTGAGGGTATAAAGCCAACAACAACCAGCTCACAGAACACTGTAAGCCCAGGTCCTTTTCATCTGCTTTATTAAGGAAAGCAATGTTAAGGGGTTAACAATCTTACTTTAATCCAGCATACAAATATCATTTACTTAGTTCAGGGGAAAAAACCAGCACCCTGAATTACAGACTGAACACAATTTGTAGTTATCAACATCAGGGAGCTCATTATAATGGCTGGCCCAGAGTCATGCACCACTCCTGCTGTGGTTCAGAGCTCTGAGAGAGAATGCTAACCTCTGCGCATCCAGTTCAGGGCTGTGACCTCACCCACGCTGGGCGTGAAGAAGCTCCCCACCCCCAATATCATATCAGTTACAAATCAATGGCTCCCAATTGTCTCAGTGCTGAGAAATACAAAAACATCCCAGTTTATCTGCCCCATTCAAACAAAGGCCAGAATCATTAAAGGTCAACAGCAAAAAGTCCCACCTTAATTACTATTACACATCCCCAGTACCTAGCACAGTGCCTAGGACGTAGAGGAGCAGGTAAATGCTTGTTGTTGTTTGATTCTAGCCATGCTTTCCATATTCTATATTTATACAGTCAATTATTTAGAATCCAAGTACAAGAATATAGTGTCCCAAAGGTCTTAGTGCAGCTTTAAGCTCTAATAGCTTCAAACACCTTGTGTTTATTGATCAATAAACATTTATCATGTGCCTACTATGCACCAGGCACTGTGCTAAGTGCTGGGGATTCAATAAGAGTCAAAAGATAGTCCTTGCCTTCAAGGGGCTCGTAATCTAATATGGGAGACAATATGCAAACAAATATATAACAAAGCAAGATATATATATATATACACATATATATATATATATATATACACATATATGTGTGTGTGTATATACACACATACCCACACATCCACATATACATATAATAGGAAAGTATTAAAAGAGGGAAAGCATTGGAATTAAGAAGGGTTAGGGATGGCTTCCTGTAGGACGTGGGAATTAAAGGAAGCCAGGGAGGTGTAGTTGGAGTGGAGGAGTGAGAACGTTCCAGGCATGGGGGATGGCCAGAGAAAATGCCCGGAGCCAAGAGATGGAGTTTCTTTTTTTGTAGAACTGAGGTCAGTGTCAAGGGAACAAAGAGTACATTGGGGAGTTTTAAGTATAAGAAGATTGGAAAGGTAGGAAGGGGCTAGGTTATGAAGGGCTTTGAATACCAAATAGATAATTTTGTATTTGCTCCTGGAGGCAATAGGGAATTATTGAAGTTTATTGGTGTGTGTGTGTGTGTGTGTGTGTGTGTGAGAGAGAGAGAGAGAGAGAGAGACAGAGAGAGACAGAGAGAGAGAGAGACAGAGAGAGAGACAGAGAGGGAGCAGGGACAGAGGCAGAGAGAGACAGAGACTCTGCTGAGATCACCAAAAGAAATTAACATAGAGGGAGAAGAGAAGAAGGCCTAGAACAAAGCCATAACTAGTGGATGTGACCTGGATGGATATCTAGCAAAGACACTGAGGATTCTGACAGGTAGAAAGAGAAGCAGGGAAGAGGAGTATCTTGAAAACCCAGAAAAAAGTAACTATAAAGCAGAGGAGGGTTATCAACAGTATTAAAGGCTGCAGAGAAGTCAGGAAAGTATTAAGGATTAAGAAAAAGCCATTAGATTTGATAATTAAGAGACTATTGGTAAATGGGGAGAGAACAGTTTCTGTCAAATGATGAGGCCATATCTGCATCTATATGTAATCTCTATCTCTATTTCTATCTCTACCTATATCTATACTTAGATTGATATCTATATCACACCCAACACATAGAATGATGTAACCAAAATAATGGCTAACATTTACATAGCACTTTAAAGGTTTCAAAGTACTTTATATGTATTTCCTCATTTGAGTCTCACAATAATCCTGTGAAGTATCCCCATACTTTGTTAATTAACATAAAATCTGAGTGCGGTTTAATGAAAAAAAGTACTAGATTAGATATTGAGACCTTGGATCTAATCCAGATTCTGCCCTTAACTTAAAGTGTAACTATGGGCAAATTACTTGAGCTCTATGGGCCTCAGTTTCCTCATCTGTAATAATCACTATTGTGCCTGACACATAACTTGGCAGGTAGATTGCCACTGTGCTCTCTCTGTTTGTCATGTGACCTGCAACAACCACTTGTCTTCATTCTGTCTCTAATTACCTTTCCTTGGAAAGTGAGCCACTAAAAACCTATCTGTGGCCTGAAGAGGTTTAGCCTATTTTTGTTTTGGCTCCTACCTACTGCAAAGTTGTACGAGTCTGATTTAAGGCCACATACAAAGTAAATGGAAAAGATAAGATTTGGACCAAAACCATCCATCTTTTTATCCAGTGATCTTTCGATAATACCACAAATCTTTATTTGATATAGAAACTAGCAAGGTAAAATGACTTGCCCAGGGTCACATAGTTGTTAAGTAGCAAAATCAGAATGCTAGCTGCCTTCATAGATTTGAAGGGCTGGCCCATGGACAAGGGAACAGAAGTATTCTGTTTCCTCTTAGAAGTGAGAACAACAGGCAGAAGCTTCAGAGAGGAAGATTTATAAGGAAAATTTGCTAACAATTAGAGAGAGCCCAAACTGTTGCCCCTTGCTGGAATGCACTGGGCAGAGCATGGAAGACCACTTGTAAGATATGTTGTAGAAGAGATATTTGTTTAGGTATGGCTTGGACTAGAGAGAAGGCTTTTGAGATCCTTTCCAATTCCAAGATTCGGTGGTAACCTCTACAATACAATTAGGCACGAGAGGAGTATTTTAATGGATAAATAGGTTGAGAATTATCAGGGGGGAGAGAACAGAAAGGAACCTGGCAATGGGATGTCTACAATGGGGGTCGGAAATGTGCATGGGGGACAATTAGACTTTAAGTACCATCACCTGGAGATGCACAGGTTGACCATCATCTATTTAAAAGGACAGCAGAAACAAGGGATGGTGATAGCATATGGAGGAGTTTGGACTATGGGGATGATGCTTTTCAGGGAGGAAACATGAAAGTACCACTCCTCTCCCCCAATGTATACCTTCGGCAAGTCCTCTCTAGCCCCATGCTAGCTAGTCAAGGCTGTGCCCCACGTTTCTTTTCTTTGTTCCTTTCTGATGGTGATAGTACTTTCTTCATCATCACCACCTTAGGAACCTTGCATCTTCAAGCTCTCTCCCTTACTTCCCTCTATCCAAACTTCCCCTTAGGAAAGAATTTGAGACATAGTTCACTTGAAGATTCAAATGATCATGAGATATCTCTTTTGGAGCACTTGCATTTCAACAGGCCACAAAAAGCAATAGGAACAAATCTCTAATGATGGAGTTTCAAGCATCAATAATTTTTTCCCTTTCGGAGGGTGGGGGTGGGGAGAGACAGCAGAATCCTTGAAATCACACCACTTCTGAAGCTGTTTGTTCTGCCTACTTATAAATCAAGCCTGTGGGGATCCCTTTTTGTCACCTAATTTCTTAATTAGGAGGAGGGAAGGAAAAAAGGGTTAAGAGAACATTTTGATTCATTGGATTTTAAAATTCTAGAACGCTTTTGGCTCTGGAGAAGAAAGGCTCTATTAACATATAAAATATATCTGTAAAAGCTAACTTTCCCCACTTGCAAACTAGTCATGACACTATTTAATAATATATACTATGAAAAGCTGCAGGTGAAAAGAAAGCAGTGTAAAAATAATCCACAAACTTAGTCCAAACAAAACAAAGACATGTTTGCATTTCATGGCATTGTAAAAGCTGATGCTCCAGGACAAGTGAAAATATTATTTTCTTCCAACATCTGTCCAAGTCCCATCTTGACTGTTCAAATCTATTCTCTTGTCAGATGGACAAATGTTAAGGCTAATAGGTTCTTTTGGGTTATTGGTGAGGCCTTAGGCAGAAGGGTCTATTTTGATTGGGAGAATCTCAAAGTGTGGGATTTAATATAACGGATGATGCATTTATTCTCTAGAAGCCATCAAAAACAGAAAATATGCACGAGGAAGAGTTATATATTCTTACTATGGCCCAGTTGCTTTACAATTATAAAACTTAAAAAAATAACAATAATTCACATACAAAACTTAAGAATAGTTTTTCTTCCTTTTTTTTTTAAAAAATAACTTGCTTAAATAAAAAGAAAAAGGATTAACTAACTCTTTAAAGACCAAATGAATAAAAATGTGATTGCTTTCTCCCACCAGTTTTATCCTGTAGCAAAATTTTTATAGTTGAGTTGTAAACCTTTGGAAAAGAAGGTTTATGGGAGTGCTGCCACCACTGTCTGTGTAGGCACATGGTTATAAGGCAGTTTTAACGAGGAGGAGCAAACAGCCAAGCAAGTGTGTTTATACCCTTTCTGTTTCATGATTCAGACTCGCTTCCAGTGTCTCTCTTTTTAATATTATCTGCCATTCTGGCTACCATCTCAAATTCCTTTACCAAGAAAAAGAACTAGCTCCCTTATTGCTCATATTTCAACCTAGCCCCAGGTATTGTTATTTTAATTCTTCTAGAATGTCAACTTTGCTTTGTCCAATTAGCTTGATTTATTAGATTTTGGTTGTTCCTTAGTGTACAGTACTAAAAATGGAGATGGGACGTGAGAGAAAGTAGGGCTATAAAAACAAATTTCTCTTTGCCTATGCATAAGAATTGTTTCCCAGTTTTTCCAATAATGTCCCGTCCACCACCATTTCCTCTGTCCAGGGTTGCAAGTTTCAAGTTATTTCCTATTCTTCTAACAGAATGTCCCCTCTATTTAACCTTCTTTTTGATTTCTCTGGCCATTACTTTAGTTAGGCCCTTCAAACCTCCTGTCTTACGTTACTCTAAGAGCCACTAAACAGAGTCTATCTTGCACATAGCTGCTAGAACTTTGATATTTTGATAGTTGCATAATCTCAGCAGAGTGGAGATTTCTTTGGAGGCTGCAGATCACAAGTCATCCATGCCTTTGCTGTGTTATTATCCAATGTAAACTCTTCATAGAGAATCTAGCCTTTGCATTGGAGGACCTCTGGCTGCTTTTTTTGTGTGTGTGTGTGTGACTACCAGTGCAACTTTCTGGCTATCCATCTGTTATTGTTTGCTCCCTTCTAGTCTAGATAGCTTTTGTGCTAATTATCGTACACACACATACTTATTGGTAACATTCTGTTTTCAGCTTCCATATGTCTTTTGCTCTTTGGGTCACCTGCAGTTTGCCTAGTTGCATGATCTGCTGCAATGTAGCATTGCCAAAAAATAGTTGTGTTACAAAGGTAGGTTTTTGCTGTAGGGGTCAGACTAGGATGGTTGAAAGCACTGCACAATTTTCCACATGCTATCTATGCCAATCTGTTCCTATTCAATTCTGGACACAGCTCATAATCTGTATATGGTACATATCTAAGATATGTATATTGATGAAAAAACTCAACAGGCTGACCATCTAGCTTCATAATCTGGGCAATATAAATTCTTTATCCTCTTAGTTTTTCCCATATGGATGGGTAGGTTGATTTCTTTTGAGTGGCAATGGATCTCATGGACGAAGTTTTGTAGTGTGCTAGAGTTTGGTGTAATCGATACAATCAAGCAGGAGAAGAAGCCATCTAGAAGAAAGGATTGGGTTTGCATACACTTACACATGGCCATACCACAGCTGTTTGATTCTCTAGGCATTTTTAGATCTGTCTCTGTCTTCTTTCCTTAGCCCAATTTAATAAAAAAGGTCTTCAAAGATGGCATAGCTTGGTCTCAAGGCAGTGACTAATGCATTCAGGGTTATATCTACTACCCTTTTCCCCTCCCTCGATTATCATGGCCTCACTCCATATAGGCTCAATTCTCTCTGTGCCTCAGCACACACATATATTTATGATCTATCAGCCTACAAATATATATATATATGTATATGTATGTACACACACATATGCATACCCAAAAATGTACACGCATATGTGTACATATAATCTCTATTTTTATATAGGTATGTACATATTTACTATATAGATATGTATGTATATGTATACATGTGCATGTTTTCTCTCCCAAACCAGTCTATGAGAGTTTTAAAATTTTAAGATAAGATTTATAAGCCTTATCCTTATTTTTAATCTTTTACCTTATTTTATATCCCCAGTGCTTAGTATAGTGCCTGTGTACAGAGCAGGAGTTCAACAAAGACATGTAGTGAATAGATCTCAGTGATACAAGGATGCATTAGCTTGTAAAGAAAGCATCTAGGAAGCACTTTGACAATCTTAAAGAGCAGTAGTTAGAAGAGAGCAGTCCACACTATGCAAATTTCCCTACCGTTGTTTTTTCTACCATCGTAGCCACAATCTTCCTAGCAGCTAGTGTGGCTGTGTAAGACCAACAACAACCAGCAACAGAAGGCCACTAACACAGGTTCTTTGATCTGCTTTTCTAAGGAAAGCAACTTTAAGGGGTTAACAATCTCAGTTTAATTAAACATACATATATCATTCAGGGAGAAAAGATCAGCTTCCTGAACTTCAGGGCAAATACAAACAGAAATTACAAACATCAACAGACAGACCTTGTCCGATCAAATCACAACACATAGTTACCAGAGAAGCACCAACATTTATCTGTCTGGGTTAGCAAAACCGGAGAGCAGTTACAACGGCTTGCCCAGAGTCTCAACACTCCTTCCATGAGTGAACCCCAAAAGTCCAACACCAAGCTCCCCTAAGGGCTCTGACCTCACCCAGGCTGGGTGTGTGAAAGTTCCCCAACTCCAGCATCACATCATACACAAGTCGATGACTCCTGATTGCCTCAGTGCTGAGAAATAGCTGAGAAATACTCCAAAACAAAGATAGCAAAAGATTTACCACCAATTCAAACAAAGGGGAGACTTGATAGTCTTAGCATCCCAAAAGGGGAGAACAGGGAAAAGTCTGATTGCTGTTAACATTTATTCATTAGGATTCCTATACTGCTACACACTGACATAATATAGGGGCCAAATCCCTCAGGTATCACAGTGCAGAAAGGTGTTATGGTAATTAGGGTGGGAACTTTTTTTTTTTTTTTACTGTTTTCTCTTTTAGAATTCTGAGGTAATCAAGTACTTTTGATAAGTTTTGATCTTCAAATGTAATGGCAAGCAAGGTGGACTTTCTGTTGCTCTTTGTTTCTTTGATTGAATCAAGAGTATTTGACCTGCTTAAGGGTATATAAGAAGGGTATATAAGATCTGAGGTTGGTGTTTTGTTTTGGAGCTCACTCACTGGAAGAGTATAGTGTGATTTGACTAGATGAGACTCTGGGTAGCTGTTTAAGAGCCCCCCGGCTTTGAAAACCCAGATCTTGGTGCTTCTCTCTCTGACAACTATGTATGTATAGCTTTGGTCAGACAGCTAGAAGCCTGTCTGTTGATATTTTCTCTGTTTGTGATTTCTGTTTATATTTGCTCTGAAGTTCAAGGTGCTGACTTTTCCCCCTGAACTAAGTGAGTGATATATGTATGTTTGATTAAAGTGAGATTTTTAACCCCTTGTAGTTGCTTTCTTTAGAAAAGCAAATCAAAGAACCTGTGCTAGCAGCCCTCCTATGTGCTGGTGTTGTTGGTCTTACACAGCCCACAGTAGCTGTAAGTAACATTATTGTTACAAGAGGCAATTGTATTACAAAGATCAATGTTGAGTTAAATGTATTATCACTGTGTTGGGAGTATCTTAGAATTGACAATTCTTTCTATGATCAATTTTCTGACAATACTATCACAACAGAATCTGTTATAAATTATTTTCATACAATAGCTGGAATTTGATGTCGTAAATGCTGGTCATCTGCTGAGCCATCTTTCTTTTAATCTCCCTTTTGCCTTATCTTATAAAATCAGTCTGATTTCCTCAGTTGTTATTGTCTCTCCAATCACTGTGTACTGATTTTGCATCTATCTTATATTTACTTTTCTCTAAACATGTTATTTAAGGAAAGAGCAGGTAGGTGGTGCAGTAGCCAGAGCACTGGGTCAGGAAGACTGGTGTTCAAATTTGACCCCTGTCACTTACTAGTTCTGTGACCCTGGGCAAGTCATTTAATCCTGTTTGCTTAAGTTTCCTTATCTGTAAAATAAGCAGGAGAAGAAAACGCAAACCACTCCAGTACATTTGCCAAGAAAACCTCCAATGGGGTCATGAAGATTTGGACATGACTGAATAACCACAAACATGTACTCCCCCACAAGAATATAACCTTCTTGAGGGCAGGGATTGTTTTACTTTTCTTTGTATCACCAGCCCTTGGTAAAGTGCTTGGCATATCAGTCAAAAAGTATTTATTAAAGTGCCTACTATATTTATTAAGCACATAGTGCTAGGCACTGTACTAAGCACTAGGAATACAAAAAGAAGGTAAATCATAGTCCTTATTTTCAAGGAACTCACAATCTAATGGGAGAGACAACAAACAAATATGTATAAACATTTGCATATAAGATAAAAAGGAAATAATTTGTAACACCAATCTCAAAGCCTTTTGGTGTGGGACCCTCTCTGATTTAGTGGAGAACAATGCCCTGCACCTGGGTAGATGAAAGAGTAAAAGAGAGGAGAGTCTTTGGGCTCCAAGTCTTCCTTGAGTTGCTTTGAATTGCTAAGTCTCTCTGGACTTTGGGTACTTCTGGCTTCAAGCTTCAAGATAGAAGTTAGAGGAGGCTAACCCCATTCCAGATTGCTAAAGGAAGAGACTCTGGGAAGAAGCTGGCATGAAAGGAGCTGCTGATCTCTATCATGTCCCCAGCCCCAGTTTGCTACACTATAGACTTTGGGAGACTTCCACTTGGGTGAGATTCTAGGGCAGTTTCACTGGGTAGAACTGAGTTATGAGAATGAGAGAGCTCCCTCATTTTGTATTGTCTGATACGCACTCTCCTATGTATGCCTTCTCCTCTCTCTATTTTGCTACCCCAAATTTTCTTTGATAATTGCTACTTGTGTTCATTGTGGAACTGGTATTTGGAGGTAAAAAGGTCAAGCTTCAGATACGAATTTGAAGTCTTCCATTCCTATCCCTCCCCCCACCACTCCAATATTGAAAGAGAAATCAGAAGTTAGTTTGAACCTGAAAACCTTATCCCTTATACTAACAATACTTAAGGGAACAGATGGATATAATTCTGTCTTGGTACCCCCTCTCAAGGGCAGCTTGGTGTCACAGTGGATAGAATGCCAGGCCTGGAATGAGGAAGAGTCATCTTCCTGAGTTCAAATCTAGCCTGACACTCCCTAGCTGTGTGATCCTGGGCAAGTCACTTAACCCTGTTTGCCTCAGTTTCCTCATCCATAAAATGAACTGGAAATGGCAAATCGCTTCAGTATCTTTGCCAGGAAAACTCCAAATGGAGTCACCAAGAGTCTAACACAACTGAACAACAATATCACCCCTTCTCTGCCTTTGTCTTTCCCCTCCCAGCAGGAAACAGTCTCCCTCAGAGAGAGGGAAGAGCCGGAGTGTGTGTGTGTGTGTATTCTGCATCCTTTTGAGCCACACAATGACACCTCCATCCTACATGTGGGGGAGCAGCCTTTGAAACACATTGGCCTCACCACAAATTAAAAGACTAGAATTAAGAGAGATTGGGAAAAGCTTTCTGTAGAAGATGGGATTTTAGTTGCTTATTGATCTCCATGTTTAAGATGAAAGCTGGTTTGTGGTTTTGGCCTTAGGGAAATGGTATACTTGAATTGGTGCACACTTAAAGTACTGTGTTATTGTTATGGCAGTAACTGATTTCATACTTACTAAACTGTTGATCCGCTACTGACGCATACGCCACCATTTCTGCATTTTATTAAACTGCAGGGGGATATTTTGCATTGTCCCACACTGCGACCAGCATTGGGATGGCCTTTGGGATCCCCCAGGGATCTAAAATGGTAATCCTTCCTTGTTCGGACTTGCACATCAAAAATGCAACCTTAGGAAAAAGAGAACATAAGATTTAATTATTTAAGAGAGAAAAAAAGAGTTGTCATTTAAAACTTCTGGTCTAATATTATAGGATTTTAGATTTAGAGTTGAAAGGAACCTCAGAGATTATCTTGTCCAATCTCCTCATTTCATAGATATTTCATATAGACCTAAGTCTAGTGAAGTTAAGTGATTTGTCTAGTTATCAGGCATTTTCTGGGAGAGATTCAGAGAGCCTGCATGTTTTTTACATCTTAAGTTAATAATAATAA
Organism: Trichosurus vulpecula; assembly: GCF_011100635.1. Lineage (NCBI taxonomy): Eukaryota > Metazoa > Chordata > Mammalia > Diprotodontia > Phalangeridae > Trichosurus > Trichosurus vulpecula. The sequence continues at coordinate 217,187,440 of NC_050579.1, read as the reverse complement.
TATTATTAGCTAATATATCAAATATCTTAGCAACAGGTCTGTTATTGCTCAGAGGAAAAATATAAGCATTTAATTAATTTCTTTTTTCATCTAGCTGGATGTCAAGTTTGAGAACTGAACTCTGACATCCTGCTAGATGTCATGAACTTATCATAGGACTGATTAAAAAGAATCTTTGACATAATTGTGGGATATGAGGTTTTGCCCAATTCCTGTTGCAAAACCTTTTGAATTTCTGAAGCAATAGGTTATTGTTTTTGGTTACAGTTGCTTCACTTTTTGTTTGTACTGATGAAAATTTGGCTTTGAAAAATGTGGAAATTAGCTCAAAGGAGCAATCTAAGGATCTGAAACCTTAAACACGAGATTGTGTTTTATAACATACTATGCAATTACTGCTTACTTTGCCATAAGCACCATTTTAATAGAATTTACTTTTAGAAGACATTTCTTCACAGAAGCACTAGAAGGTGCAGAGATGACAGCTAACAGATGTCTCTTTGTTTGAATATGGGAAATCATGTTGAATGTTCTGCCATGGGCAATGTTTATTTCACTATTGTATGGGGTACAAAAGTCTCATGTGTGGATTGACAATTCATTTTAAAATTGATATACCTTTTGCAAAATTCTTTGTGAAATTAAAATTCAAGTTTATAATTAAATAATACAAAAATGAGAAATAGGATAAGGAGCTAGAAGGATATACGAAAAATTAAGAGACATAGGATTTTATTCCCAAATCAGTAAAGTTGGGGGATCTACAGAAATAGAGTCTAACCTTACTTCTGTCATTAACTGATTATGAACTTCACATAAATCTACAAAAATCAATGGGCCTAAGCCTCTTCATGTATAAAATAAGGGGAATAGGTGGGATGATCTCTCAGGTTCCTTTCTTTGTCTAACACTGTGTTTAGGATTTTAATAATAGACATTCACAGTTTTCCTAGCATAATAATCACTGTCACAAATTCACCACTTGATTAATAACTTGACAAATAATCTTCTATTTGTGTATTTGTATTCATGTATATGTATTAAAACAAGTTTTGTTGATACTTTTCACTTTTACATTGAAGTCATTTCTGGATTTTCTCCCTTGTGTGTGTGTTGGGAAAATGGGTGTGCTGGGAAATGCTTAAAAACTGGCTCTCTGGGGGAAAAAAAATGTACCCATGACAACTTTTAAGTTTATCTACATTATTAACATTTTCTTCATTACTTTTTTTTAAGTCTACACAATCAAGAGGTATGAAGAGAAGTAGGAGCGAGTGGTACCCTGAAAACCTAGAGAGGAGAGTATGAAGGAAAAGAACAATCAGCAGTGTCAAAGGCCACAGAGAGGTTCGGGAGAATGAAGACTGATAAAAGGCCACGGGATTTGGCAACTAAGAAATCACTGGTAACTTTGGAATGATGTCAGAAGCCAGATCGTAAGAAGTTAAGAAAAGAATGAGAGGAGAGAATGTGGAGGCACCTATTGTAGACAATTTTTTTTAAGGACTTTAGCTACAAAGGACAGAAAAAGATATAGGCTGACAGTCTGGGGAATGGAAGGATCAAATGAAGGTTTTTCAGGATGGGAGAGACAAGGTCATGTCTGTAGGGAGTAGGGAATGAACCACTACAGGGAGAGATTGAAAAGAACTCAAAGAGTGAAGATGGTATAAGGTATAATCTGTTGAAGGAAATGGGATAGAATGGGGTTGCCTCTGCAAGTAGAGGGGCTGGCCTTGGTAAGGAGTCATCACTTCATCATGTGAGAGGGGTGAAGGAGGAGAGAAGAGCAGAAGGTATACGAGGGATGTGAGATGAGGAAGAGGGAGTGCATAATGAATGGCTTCAAATTTTTTTTTCCTGTAAAATATAAGTCAAACTTCTCATTTAAAAGCTTGCGGGGTGTGGGGTGCCATGAAAGGCTCAAGGAGGGATGAAAAGGTTTGGAAGAATTGTTATGGAGACTGGGATAGTTGATAAGGGAGGCATAGCAGTATTGACATTGTATAACATATTTTTGGAGGACCCAATCAGAATGGTGGCTTGATTTTCCTCATCTTAATTGTATAGGAGTGTGGTAGGAGAGCAGTTTCTGATGCAGCTTCTCTTACTCTGACCCATCTCTCTCCCCATATACAACCCTTGTACAGCTTCTTTTAGCTCCAGCTTCCCTAGCAGCTTTTTTGATGAAGCTTTTTCTCCTCATGAAACCTGATTGGCTCCAACTTCTCTGATGTAACTTCCTGGCCAAGTCATGTGTATTCTTGGCCTCTCAGATTTAGTGGGTGCCTAAGACTGTGTAATTGAGTAGATAGTGTTTCCAGAGGGAGACAAGGGGTGTCGTGACTAGAGAAGCTAAGAGCCACTGTATTCTTGCTGTTTGTCTTTGTTGGGTATCCTTGCTGTGTGTGAAAAAAGTAAATCTCCTCCTTTGTTAAATGTCCATTGCCTTACAAGTGCTTCATTTCATCCCAACATCAAACCTGACCCATCTTGGCTTTAGAGCCATGCCCACAACTAGGAGTTGTTAACAGGATGTTACTGAGCCAATCTCTAACCTGAGAATGACAAAATTGTAGGCCAGAGACAAAGTGCCAATAATCAGGCAGCCTTTAATTAATTAGTTTCTTTATGAGGGATAGATTTGCAAATTGGGAATTCTCCTGATTAGAATTCCACCTTGCTGAAGTGAAGACAGAGAATATGTGCATAAATCACAAGTGCAAAAGGAGTGGGGGAAGGCGGATTACAAACAATGTTTTCCTGGGCTTGAGCGGTTCCCCATGACAAACGCACAAATGGAAGACAATTGAACAATTCCAGAGTCCTGTGGGAGCAATGCTGCTTGAGTCCCTGGAGGTCCCTGTTTGGTGGGTCACAGGACCAGAGTTCTGTGACGGGAACAGTTCTACAATCTTTGATTTGCTTCACTTCAGGTACACAGGCACAAAGATGTGAGCCTTGTCAAAGTCTGATTGATCATTTAAAGCTGCATTTTGAGCTCTAACTCACAAGGTAGAAAAGACAATTCTTGAGAGTTCTAAATTATTAGTATATTCATTACACGTATCGTATAGATTAATATAAAAATCATAATTCCACAGAGTAAAGGCAGTAAATGGCTCCAGGCTGAGGGTTAGCAGGGCACAATCAGGCAAATGATAAGGACACTAGGGACTCAAGAAGAAGACCATGTAGAGATGAGTTGGTTCACCAAGGGTTCAAGATGGGAAAAAGAAGAGAGAATGACTGGTGCAGGGAAGGTGGCCTGGGGAAGATTAGAAGGGTTAAAGGATTGAAGACTGTAGTGCAGACAGAGAATAGGGTTTGGTAAGGGAAGGCAGGAGAAGTGAAAAACCAATAGATCATAGTTGGATAAGGGGATGTCAGGATTCTTGAACATAAAGGTGACACGTTTGTGGGTGATGGCAAGATCAATGGTATGACCGTATTTGTGTATTGCTGAGGTGGGATTGGGTAGTAGGTCATGGAAAACGAATAAATTGAAAAGTGAGTGGTTAGGTTGTTTGAGAGAGAGTCAATATGTATGTTGAAGTCTTTTAGTATGAGAACAAGAGTTGGAGAGGAGAAAAATATTGTGAACCATGTACAGAATCCAATGAGGAAGGAAGGAGAATGACCTGGTGATATATAAACAACAGCTACTATGATTTTGATTGGGTGGGAGATAGGAATGGCAATTAACCTCAAAAGATGGGTTATGGAGAGATAGAGGCAGGGAGAGAACTCAGAAGTTGCACAGGGGAGGAAGGAGTCATGTAGCTCCTCTACTTCAGCCAGTGAGTCAAGAGGAATAAGTGAAAGTACTGCTGATACTGGAAAGGGTGGTCAGGGAGACTGTGTCATTAGGAAGAGGCAGGTTTCAGCAATAGCTAATAGATGGAAGGAGTGGGAGGGAAAAGATTTTGGATGAAGGTAAATTTACTGCTGATGGAATTCTAGAGGACACAGTGGAAAGTGTGGGTAATGTTGGTTGGAATTTGGGGATGGGAGGATTTAGAGGGACGGGAATAAGAAATCAGCTAGTGAGGGGTGGGGAATGGGGTTTGGATGATAATCTACAGGAGTTCAGAATCACTGGGACATGTAGCGTGTAAGCAGGTATGAGAAAGTTCATCATTGAGTGAAAGGCATCACTCCTCTTCCCAAAGAGGGTTGGAGATTGGGCTGGAGACAAGTGTAGTATGAGATGGGAGCCACTTGGTCAGTTGGGAGGCCCAGCTTCAATATTCCTCTTCTCTCCAAAGACCAGGGATTAGTGAGGAAAGGGCACAGAAGGAGATGGAAGTCCCGCTCCCCACTGAATTTCCTCTTCCTCTTCCCTTAAGGTATAGGTACAGAAAGAAATAGAAGGCCTGAGATCAAAAGAAAGGTTTCTCCTCTTTGCACTAGAATCACTCCTCATCTTCGTTGAGAGATTAAGCTTGGCAGCCAGAGGTAGAAGTTGCTTTGTGCTTGCACAGGGTATCAGTCCTTGTTCTGGGGCAGATGGAAGTCACTAGGCCTGGTACTTTGCTGCCTTCCCTCTGGAAATATACTGCACAGCAAGGTACATGGTCACAAGAAAGTTTGTGAGGCATCCCAATCTATTTTGGGAGTACTCACATTGATGAAAATAACCCTGGACTTGGAGTTGGGAACAATTAATATCTCACTTCCCAGACTGGGCAGCCCTGTGCAAATTACTTAATGAGCCTTAGTTCCTTCATCTTTAAAATGGAAATATTAATAGCTATAGTACCTACCTCATAGGGTTGTTGCAAGGATCAAATGAAATAGCATAGATAAAGCACCTTGCAACTCTTAGATCACTATAGAAATGCCCATTTACACAGGCAGTTATTTTTCATATTGAATCAAAGTTCCCCTCCTTGTAAATCCCACCCATTGATCTTAGTCCTTCCCTTATGAGCAGTAGAGAGAGTAAATTTAATCTCTCTCATATGTGATATTACTCTTTGGATATTTAAAGACAAATACTGAATCATCCTAAAGTCTTTTCTCTCTTTTTCAAGAGGGGAAACATACCTAGTTCTTATAACTAATTCTCAGGCAACACAATTTCAATTCTAATTATTCTTTTCCTGCTTTTCTGAACCTGCTTCCCCTTGTTAATGTCCTGCAGTGTGGTACCCAGAACCGAACAGGGCAGAGTATAGTTGGATCGCTACCTCCCTTATTTACCATCTTAAGGTAATTCTAATGCTGAAATTGAAGACTGATTGGGGACTACATTTCCTTCTTAAATTTTTCTCAAATAGGATTATATAGAACAACCAGTACCAGTACCAGATTTTCTTATTATTTTCAGCATATTCAGTAATGACAGGTGGCCGGTAAATACTTTGCAAAGGAGTACAAGGCATTCTGACCTGGAATGCTACCTTTTGGAAAATGTCAATTAAAGATAAAATGCCTTGACTAAGAAGGGACAGAGATAAACAGGGCATATCTTAGCCATGTTAATGGACCTTGCTTATGTCATGTCTTTTATCTTCCAGGAAGGGAATGTTCTTTAATGTTTTCTCTACTTGTCTACAGCAAGAAAGAAAATGGTACTAAAATGTTGCTTATATGGACGATTTTGTATTTGTGACCTAAAATTGCAATGAAAATAAATTCTTCTTTGGTTCTTTATTTACTATTCTTCCTTTTGAACCTCTACCACTGTCTCTACCTGCTTTTTTATTATGGTATGAACACTAGGACGTGTAAGGACATGGATGGTTTCGTGCTCAAACACACAAGAGTTCTAATCCTTTTCATTGGCATTTGGTTTCCTCTGTGGTACAGCCCAGATCAGACTCCAAGTCATAGAGACACCCTTTATATCTGCATATATCAGACATCAGAAGTACTAAGGAAAATCTTTGTTGCACTTGTGTAGTGTTCACAGAAAGAAACACAAGAAATGGAAAATGCATTTCCCCATCTACATATCACAGATTATTATATTCTCTCTATTTTCCATAACTCACAGGATCATTGATCTAGAGTGTGAAGGGGTTTCAGAGGCCATCTAATCCTACCCCCTCATTTTATGGATGACGAAACTGAGGCCCAGAGAAGTTAAGTTGTCTTGCTCAAAGTCACATGGAGAGTAAGCATCAGAGGTAGTATTTGAACCCAGGTCTTTTGAAAGACAGACTGTTCTTTCCAGTGCACGATACTTGAAAAGCAGCATGGCACAGTGGTTGGAGTGCTGGCCTTGGAGCCACTTAATAGTTGTGAAGACCGTGGGTACAAGTACTTTAACTTCTACATGCTCCTAAACAACTCTTTAAGACAATGTATCATAGAAATGCTGTTAATGCCTGCAGTGAAAGTTCCTTTCAGCAGTGATATCACTACTCTGGACCAAAATCTCCCATAGCACTAATATTATGATAGAAGCTGAAAGTGGACCAAATGCTAATTATCGTTATATTTCTCCCAAACGGTGCTTTCATGTAAATAGACAAATAGATACTAAATGGTGGTTAGTTGAATGAACAAACGACTGACGCCATTATCCTAGATTAGTTTTATATATGGCAGCAAGCATTTATTAGTGCTAAGCATTGTCATATGCCTTTTGGACAAGACCAGAATTTGACTAGGGTGATTTATGGCCAATCTGAACTTAATTAGGATGAGAAGCAATAATTCATTCCCATAAGTAAGATTGCTCCTGCTTCTCTTGATTTTCTGTAGTAAAATTATTTAACTTAGAGAATGGGTTATGATTTTATATATGTTCAGCTATGGAAATGATTATTATTAGAATAATGCAAATTATTAACTAATTCTAGGACAGGAAGAAATGAGCTTAATTAAGAATAGGAGAAATTTGTATTTGACATGGAGAGCTCCTAGCCTTGAGTTTATGGATATCTCTAGGTTTGAGTTAGACAGTCCTTTTTTGGGTGTTATTTATGTGTCTGTTTAGTGGTAAATGTGATTGACCCTCATGTTACGACTGTCAGTGTTATGATCCATGACTCTCTAAAATTCTTTATTCTGACTCCCAGGGGAGAGCTAGCTCAGTGTTGATAAGGCCAGGGTTACAAGTTTAACTCCTAGTTGGTTCAGTTAAATTTTATTTTGCTGTAGGGATTATAGACTAGAAGGGACCTTAGGGCTCTGCCTCATTTTACACGTTGGTACCTGAAAAGACACCCTTTCCCCAGCCAGTGTTCTCACGAATGTGCTGAAAATATGTGCCGTTGATCATGAGGAAGGCTTAGCTGGATAGCTTGGCAAGATGTATGGCAGTATCACCATTACTGAAAAAAATAACTCCATATTCTTAGTTGATAGATTTGTGTATTAGGAACAGTAAATTGTGAATAACTGTAGGACCTATGCTGAATAAAGCTTTCCCTAACTGGATTCACTAAATGAATCTATCTTTCAGTTTGCACGTAATACACATATTTGTATATTTGTTTGTTGGTATGTCTTTAATAAAAGCAGCTGGGTGGTAGATAGAGGGTAGGGCCTGAAGTCAGGAAGACTCATCTTTCTGAGTTCAAATGTGGCCTAGATGCTTACTAGCTGTGTGACCCTGGACAAGTCACTTCACCCTGTCTCAGTTTCCTCATCTGTAAAATGAGCTAGAGAAGGAAAATGGCAAACCACTCCAGTATCTTTGCCAAGGAAACCCCAACTAGGATTATAAAGAGTCAGATAGGACTGAGAAAGATTGAGCAACAACCATGTCCTTAAGTATTTGTCTATTTCGATGTCTCAGATTATAATCTGAACAACTCACATATAGCTGGAGGCAGGTGTCAAAGGGGACTGAGAGCTGGACTGCGAGTCAGCTTAACTTGAGTTCAAATACTTACTAGCCTTATGACCCATGGCAAGTCACTTAACCTCTCCTAGCCTCAGTTTTCTCATATGTAAAATGAAGATAAGAACATCTATTTCACAGGGTTGCTATAATACATATAAAGTGTTTTGTAAACCTTAAAGTGCTCCATAAATGTTATTAAAGTTTAGAAAGTGAAAAATTTCTCATGACAATCCTGTGAGGTTGGTAGTAAAATTTTATAATCTCCTCACTCCAGTAGAAACAGGAAAAGGTGAGGGAACAAGCTATCAGTCTCATGTCTTGGGGCAAGTTGTGTTCATAAAGTTTTCAAAGGTAGGTGTGTCCAATAAGCTTCAGCTGCCAAGGGAGGATATGAGAAAAGTTTAAGGTCTAGGGTAGAAATGATGGAGGATGTGGACAGGCAGACATGTAAATTAAGAAGGATTATAGGGAAGAATGGTAGGCCTTGGAAGAAATTCTCTCCAGGCCTGGGCTTGCTCTTGAATCCACTCCACCACCCCACAAGACATGAACAAGCTGTGAGAACCAGGCAGCCCAGTAGAGGAGCTAGCCGTGCCAGGGAAATAGTTAAATGGCAGGATTAGGTAGTGAGAATGATAAAGAAAAAGAAGACAGAAGAATGATTTGGGCACCTAGTACCCTCAACCGACTGCACATGGATCCTCCAAGATTTTGAGAAACGAAGAACATTTGTGATGTGTTCTAGTTCTAGCATTGGGGTTCATTGCTATCTCCTAGTTGTAACAGCTTATAGAGAGGTCCGAGTCTGAATCCTGGGTTAGTTGTGTATGCCCATACATTAGTTAAAGACTGCATGGGTTTAGGTGGAGCCATGGGCACATAGTCCACACGGTGATTATTTTAATGTATTTGATTGTTTTCCTTTTGTTTCTGTGAGTACAAGTAAAGAACTATATATAGTCAAATCATATTTATACGATCACCTCTATTACATCAAGTTCACATATTTACATGTCGGCTGAAATTCAGAAGGGAGTCTCTCAGTGAGTGAGAGATGAACCAAGAGAATAATTGGAAAAATCCACACAGACCATATGCCTAGACTAATATGATAAATACATGCATTAAGACCGTAATTCTGGAAGTCGTATGAAGGACCAGCTCTAGGGGTCACTGGACACTGGGGTATCAAATATTCATTAATTACTTATTACTTACAGTGAATTTTATCAGGTCTTTGGGAAAGGTACTAGAGGGTAAAGGTTATTGCAAAAATTCAGGATGGTGGTATAAGGTTCCTCCTAGGGATGCAGCAGTGGGGATAGAGAGAGGGGGAGAGATGATAAAAATCAAATTGGCTGGATCAGAACAGGCCAATTCTTTGTCCCTAAGCCTTTGGGAACTTTATGAGGATTTGAGAAAGCTAGCATTTCTGTCACCCGGGAAGCAGAAGAGTTAGGGGGCAGAGATAACCCTGAGGATTGTAAAGAATTTGGCATCTTCAAGTGCTTTCTGCTCTTGAACGGTAGCCAGCCTGTGGTCTCCTGAAGGGTCTTGTGCGTGGCCAGTGCCCCCTGGTGGCTAAAATTATTATTACGAGGAACCTCAATCTCAGAAGAATTAGATGGTTTGCCTAGGGTCATAATAGCTAGTATGGGCCAGAATTAGTATTAAAATCTGAGTCTTTCCAGACCCTGATTTCAGCATGTTTTCCTGTATGCCATATTTCCTACAGAGAACATATTTTACTTAGTTTTTCACTGTATCTAGCATGTTATTCTACACTGAGAAAATGAGGAATTTGCTCCTAGGACAGTTGTGGTGACAGATAAAGGAAGTGCCTTGGAAAGACTGCAGATCATGCATAGATATTCTGAACTGGGGCCAGCCTGCTAACTTTGTGTTGAACGGTTGGCTCTTTGATTAGCTTCAGAGGCACTCAAAAGCCCTTAGTCGGCCTCTCACAGAACTCTGATCTAAGTCCTTTCAGCCGCTTTGTTCATTGTTGGACTTTGTATCTGATGAGAGACCAAGCTGTAAAGGGAGAGGCCTTGGGAACTTGTCCTCTCTGAAGTCATGTGGTCCTGAGAAATGGGCCTTAGTCTTTGGCCTCTGGATTTGTTCTTTTTCCTTCTTGGTGAAGGGAGTAGAGTCTCTGATCTTATGAATTTAAAAGGTCTGGTGGATACCTCAGACTTCTAATATTCCAGAGTTTGTGTTTCTAGCTAGGGTAGCACTGATTCCCTAAGGATCAAGTAATGACCTTCTGAATCTGCACCAGGGGAAGCTGTGCCAAGGACTCAGCCAGCAGTCATGATGCATCAGACAAAAATTTTGTGGGACCAAGTTCTCTGTAGGAACTGAGCTGGTTTTTGTGCCCCACTCCCCACAAAGACCGAGATGGCTTGGTGGTGAGTACTGCTGTGAAGTACTGGGAAAATATTTGTAGGTTTGTTCTTGCCACATATTTGAAGTAAATATCCCTTTGAAAAAGAGATAATTGATGTTAAGTGACCAAGTAGAATTGGGGTACTATTCACTGGCACCTAAAAGATAAAAGAAAACACAGTGAATGGGGCTCCAGCCAGTGCAGAAGAAAAGAGAGAAACCCCCATCCCTCAGGGCGCCTAAAACCCTGAATGGCGTTGTAGCAGTACTGGCTCTGGGAGAGTGGGCCAGAGCATACTTGCTGTACCTAAAAATCACGAATTACAGACTATTAGAGCTTGAATGGACTTTAGAGACTAGTCCAAATCTCTTTATTTTACAGATAAGGAAACTGAGACTCAGAAAATTGTTTCTGAGGAAAAACTATCCTGAGAATCTAGTTAGCTTACTTTAAATACAAGGTGTCATCAAAATGAAGTCTATCAATTTATTTTAAAACACTCACAAGTATTTTATTGGTGGTCTTTTAAAATATATTGTTTTCACTTTCTTTTTTCTTTTTAAAATTTTTTTGCTCTTTTTTTCTCCTAATGTCAAAGCCACTTCTCAGTGACTCTTCTAGTCTATGATAGAAGTATCCTTTCTAACAAATGAGTATAGTAAAGTAAAACAAATCATGTTGACTATGTCTGAAAATGCATGCCTCATTCTGCATCTCTGGTCCTCTGCTTCTCTGCTGAGGGCCAAGATGCAGGCTTTACCATCAGTCCTCTGAAGTCACAATTGGTTATTGCATTGGTTCCAGTTCTTTTAGTGTTTTCCTTTATATTATTGTGGTAATGGTACAAATTGCCTATTTGATTCTACTTACTTTGCTCTGCATTAGTTCATTTAGGTCTTCCCAAGTTTCTCTGAATTCTTCATGTTCTTCATATCTCTTGGTACAATAATATTCTAATGCACTCACATACCAAAAGTTATTCAGCCATCTGTAAATTAATGGGTACCCATTTTCCTTCTAGTTCTCTACTACCACAAAAAGTATTGCTAAAAATATTTTTGTATGTATGTTTCTTTCCTTTTGTCTTTGTATGCATTATTTAGTGACTTTAAAAACAGAATTCTAAATTGTTTTTCTTAACGACCAGTCCAATCTAAAGATCCACCAAGAGCATATTAGAGTATTTGTCTTACCACATTTACCAATATTTAATGTGTCCCATGAACATTTAATATTTTAGTCTTTTGCCATAAAATGGCAAATATGATAGATGTGAGGTGAAACTTCAGATTTCAAATTTTCATTTATCTTATTATTAATTTGGAGCATTCTTTCATATTGCTGTTTCAATTTTGCTATTGTATCCCCAGCACAGTTCCTGGCACAAAGTAGGTGCTTGATAAATGCGTTTTATGGCTATTATAAATGTCTTCTTTTGAAGATTGCCTCTTCATATTCTCTGCCCATTTATTTGCTGGAGAAATGGCTGTCTCTTCCCAATGCCTCTCTCGTCCTTACAGCAGAACCTCCCTTGTAATGAATAAGTATAGTTATGTAAAAACAAATCAATACATTGCTGTTGTCTTTATGCCTCATTTTGGACCTATATTCCACCCTTCTTTCTAAGCAGGTGCCATGCTTTATCTTCAGTCCTCTGAAATCACTACTGGCCACTTTAAAGGTCAAATTTCTCAAGTCTTTTAAGGTTGTTCTAATAGAATTCGTTTATATATTATGATATATTGGATGATTTGTTTTAATTTCAGTGAAGTAAAATACCTGCTGCAATTATTTGTAGTTAGAACGTAGAGGGTTGGGAGGTGGTATTCAATATGCAAATCCCTCCAGTTCCCAGGGTTCTATAGCCACATGCTCTAGGCTAGTGGGTAATCCATGCCAAATAGGCATAAAGGATAGTGTTGCTAATTCCTCAGCAGTTTATGGAGGTGTTTTTTGTCACGGTAACAAATGGCTGTAATCACTGTGACCAGCTGCCTCCTGACCAATGCTCCTTTGGTAGCTCACTTTTTAAAAACTGAATTATTCTGTAGCATGATTATTTTATAGCTATCTAGTGAGTCATTTTAATAGGGAAGAAGTGAGTCCCCTTTTCTTTTTAATGTATGGAAACAGGCCATAGCAACATAGTTACAAGTCCAAACATACACTGATGCACCTTAATCCACTTGGCACTTGGTTGCCCTTGCTGGCTATATCTTTACAGTAGGGTTCAGGTTGACTGTAGTCTGCTTTCCTCGTCTCATGCCAAACAGGCTCTAACTGTGTCTGTTGCATGTCAGGCAGGTTCTGAAAACTACTATGACTGCCCATAAAAATCTAATGCCCAGATGGATATAAACACCATTGGTGCTAGAGTCAACTTTCTGGGCAATCCAGATGGCAAATTCTTGCTCACTGAATGAGCGCTAGAAGTGTTATGTAAACATGTATTTAACAATAAAACAAAACAACAGGAATGGTGAAATGAAAAAACCTTTCAAATCTTACCTTGGAAACCATTTTGGAATTCTGATCCATTTGGTAAGAGCTCTGGAGTGTATTCATTATAGCCTCCTACATAAAACTGGCTGAAGACATTGAGTCCAACTAATCTCCCTGGGGAGGTGGTAGATTTATTCTTTTGATCATCTACCTTTAAAAGGAAAAAAAAATATTATTAAAAGAGAAAAAATTTTCTAAGGGGGACCATTAAGACAGTTTTCTTTCCAGTGAACTTGGCTTGAAAATTTTATGAATGACTGAATTTCCTTTTTCTCTTTGAAATCTCTGATTATCTAATAATATCTGACTAGTGACTTACACTTGTTATAGATCAGGGGTCCACATACTATCAAGAGATTTCAGGAGGTCCCAGAGCTTAGATCAGGAAGAAATACATTCTTATTTTCACTAACATTTGGTTTCCTATGTAATCCTGTGTATTTCATTATTTTAAAAACATTATTTTGAGAAGGGGTTCATAGGTTTCGCCAGACTGCTAAAGAGGTTCATAACACACAAAAAAATTTAAGAGTTCCTGATATAGATGTATTAAGGTATCACCTACAATTCTCTTTTCCAACTCAAATCACAGTTCTCTAATGACTGCAAACTGATTCCTTACCTTCATCCAACCAGTTTGGAAGGACCTTCCTAGATGGACCACATGTACTCCAAGAGTCAGATTAAGTGGGTCACTGCGGAGACTTGCTGTGCCAGAGCCCAAGTTATAAGTGTATACCAAGTGCCCATTGCGCAGGCCAACAGCAACGAAGTCATCTCCATCCAGTCCTGAAATAATACGAAACAGAGGGACAGCTCCCTGAAGAAAGAACCATTCAGAATTCTTGCCAGCTTGGTTACTGTATAGCTCTGGGCTGTTTGCCAACACAATATGCTATTGCATGTAAACAACCACTCATCAGCACCCTGGTGTGTATGTACCCGAATATTTATCTCACCATGGAGTTTTGTAAACATATCACTGGAAACTCTCTCAAAACTTAGAGTCAGTCAATTTCTTTGAATGTGTATAAAGGCTTTGGTTAACCCTCAAGAACTTCAACATCAAAGATAACATGGCATCATGGAAAGAGTTTTGGTATTGGAGTTAGGGAAATCGGACTTATCACTTGGATGACTCAATTGCTCTAAATCTATAATCTTATGAAGAAAGTTAGTCTGAGAATCTGGGGCTGGATCCCAACTATAAAGATGAGAGGATGTAGATGAATGAATGAATAATTCATTTATTAAGTGCTTACTATGTGCAAAGCACCATGCCAGTTTCTGGGGATATAAATAATAAACAGTCCCTTTTTTAAAGAATTTCACATTCCAATAGGGGAGACAACATATACGGAAAGTTTCAGATGCAAGTCAGATGGTAAAAATCTCATGGTCCTTGGAGTACAGCAACAAAGCAAATAATAACACCTCTTTTGAAGTTATATTTCCATTTACATTAACATCAGTTTCTAATATTAAGTTATTTGACAGTGCCAGAGACCTTAAGGCAATAACACCATTAATGGCAAGAAATTTCTTTTCTAGGTCTTTAGTAATACCAGAAATATTACTACTAATTAGTGTTAATAATTATTGTTGTTGTTAAGCCATTTTTAAGTTGTGTCTAACTCTCCATAATTCCATTTGGGGTTTTCATGGTAGAGATGCTGGAGTGGTTTGCCATTTCCTTCTCCCCCTCATTTTACAGATAAGGAAACTGAGGCAAGCAGGGTTAAGTGACTTGCCATACTACTCATCAACAACGTAACAGCAATACTGCTTGTAGCTACTGTGGAGGTGTAAGGCCAATAACACCAGCATATATGAGGGCTGCTAGCATGGGTTCTTTGATCTGCTTTCTAAGGAAAGCAACTTTAAGGAGTTTACAATCTCACTTTAATTAAACATGCATATATCATTCACTTTAGTTCAGGGGGAAAAGTTAGCACCCTGAACTTCAGAGAAAACACAAACAGAAACTATGTAAACAGAGCAAATAACACAAATCAGCAGACAGGGCTTTTAGCTGTGTGTCAGGAGCAATACATACATGGTTACCAGAGACAGAAGCACCAACATCTGGGTTTTCAAAGCCAGGTTGGGGGTGGGGAGCTCCTTAACGACTACCCAGAGTTTCATCTGACCAAATCACAGGAACGCCCTTCCAATGAGTGAGCCCCCAAAGCAAAAGCTCACCTCTTGCAATATATACTCTTATTGCCTAATTAGCTTAGTACCAAAAGGTGTGGAAACCTTCCTTAAAGCAAGCTTCCCCTAATGGGCTCCACATGAGGCCTATTAGTGGGAGGGGAAGATCTTACACCACCCCCATTAACATTACACCTAATAAGACTGTTTTAAGGATTACAAAGTGCCAAAGTGATTTACAAAAGTGAAAGCTTGATAATATCACTCCCTTACTTAGTAAACTCCTAGGGATCATCTAGAATAAATAGCAACTAGGTGGTACAGTGGATAGAGTGCTGAGCTTGGAATTGGGAAGATCTGAGGTTCAATCTGGCCTC
Organism: Trichosurus vulpecula; assembly: GCF_011100635.1. NCBI lineage: Eukaryota > Metazoa > Chordata > Mammalia > Diprotodontia > Phalangeridae > Trichosurus > Trichosurus vulpecula. Next base: position 217,172,217 of record NC_050579.1, on the reverse strand, counting down.
AGACTCTTACTAGCTGTGTAACCTTGGGCAAGTCACTTAACCTCTATTTGCTTCAGTTTTCTCCTCTAGAAAATGGGGATAACAATAGCACTTACCTCCCAGGGTTGTTGTGAGCATCAAATGAGATAAATAATTGTAAAGTACTTAGCACAGTGCCTGGCAAATAGTATGTACTTCATAAATGTTAGATTTAATGTGATTATTATTAAACTCTTCAGTTTGACTTTTAAAGCCTTTAACAACTTGATCCCCACCTACCTTTCCAACCTTAATGCCCATTATTTTCCATCCTACAATGTGTCATCTCACCAAACTCCCTTTCTTGTTGGTCTTCCCAAACGATATGTCATCTCTACTCTTGCTGTCTCCATACTTGAAATGCACTCCTTTCTGACCTCTGCTTCTTAGAATTCCTTGTTTCCTTCAAAAGTCTGCTCAAGTACCACAGTGTACATGAAGCCTTTCCTGATTTCCCTGATTTCCTAGTGCCTTCATTCCCTTTTGGTTTTATTTTCTATTTACTTATTTATGAACATGCTGTCTCTCTGATAGAATGTTAGCTGCCTAAAGTCAGGGAGTGTTTCTTTTCCGTCTTTGTATAATGGCAATGCAGGGAAATGAAAAGGGAGCTTATGTAGTGCTTTTAGGTTTATAAAATATTTCACATATATTATTTCGTTTGAGCCTCACAATTAGTGAGGTAGATGCTGACTATCCTCATTTTATTGGTGTGGAAACTGAATGTTAGGGAGGTTAAATCGCTTGTCCAAGGTCACAAGTCAGTGTAAGGCAGGATTTGAACACAGAGACTGAGGAAATTGACACAGTATGCCATCTGCCGGTGTCCTAAATTCAAAGAACAGGGCTCTATTGGATGCTTTTGTCTCACCCTGCTTGAGAAATCAGATGAGTTCAATGTGGAGGTATTTGTACAAATCAATGTCACACAAGAGTTGTACTGCTCCTGGAGTCAGAGGACCTGGGTTCAAGTCTTGACTCTAATACTTGTTATCACTGTGACCTTGAACAAGGTCTTATCCTTTCTTATCCAACTTATCCTTTCTAGGTCTTAGTTTCTTCATCTCTAAAATGGAGGCGGGAGGAGTGTTGGACAGATGCTTCTGGGTTTCTTCTAGCTTTAGATACATGATTCCTAATATCAAAGTTGGGCCATCAATGTGGTATTTATTAACGAAGATAGACCAAAGTGCCTTGAGTGAGTGTTCGGACAGGAGACTGATGTCCTGATAGCCTGTTCTTGAGCTCTGTCACGTTGCATTTTCCCCTATTCCTGCCAGTGAACAGTTACTACCTATGGCTTCCAATTGGGGAGTAGGACATATTTCTATTTAAAATGGTTTTCCCTGGTAGTTTCACTATATTGCTCTGCACTCTCTGCCTGCACAGTTCTTCCTTCCCTTCACTGCCTGCTGTGTCATTCCTATTTATTCTTTAAGGTCCAGCACAAATGTTACCACCTCCATACAGTCTTCCCAGATTCCTCCGTTCTATACAGATCTTTACCCTATCATGTTTCACAAACTGTTTTGTAGCTCTTGTATACTCATGTCATTTTCTCCATCCCCACCCCCAGCCCAACAAACTGAAAATTAAATTAAACATATGTTAGGCACATTTTTCCCCCAGGAGACCTGGTTGCTTTCTGAAGATGCAGAGAGGGTAAAAGCTGTCTTTTTAGAATGGTGTAGTGCTGAACTTAGAGCCAGAGCACAAGAATTTGATTCCTGTCTTGGCAACTCACTACTTTTGTTACTTTGGGAAAAATCAGTCAACCATTTCTGCTTCGATTTTCAGTTTCCTCATGGATAAAATGAAAGGATTGGAATAAATGGCCTCAAAAGTGTGTCTATCTGTCTCTGTCTTTTCTTTTAATTTTTACCCTGTCCTATGATCCTGATTTTCTCTCACTTATACTGTTCTGGATAGAGGCAGTATGTTTAATAGACCTTTTTTGAACTGAACTGAATAAGGCTTCTAGAGAACCCAAATCTGAGCTGAATAGAGGGCTAGAAATCAAGATTAGTAAGCATCTTGTCTGTGTCACAACAGTTTTCTGTCATGTCTATTAGTTGGATTAAGAGAAAAATTCTCAGTGCATTTATTCATGAGGAAAAAGTCATATCATTTCATATCATTCTATCTGACATAGGCATATTTTAAATTCTCCACTCCAGGGTTATATTAACTCTATTATAACATAGCTGTTTTGAGGGTAGGTACCAGTAATTTGAATTTTTAAAAATTTAATTGATTCAGTAATTCAAAAGGAGCTAATCCAAAGCAGTTACTTGGTATTTACATTGACTGTAGATGTATTTGGAGTTTTAAAGCAGCCAGAATAAGCAAAGTTCCTTAGGAGAGGAATTACATTGAGTAGCATAAAAGAGCAATTTGGTTTTTTTTTTCTTTCTCGTTCAGAGGCAATTACAGTTAAGTGACTTGTCCAGGGTCACACAGCTAGTGAGTGTCTGAGGTCAGATTTGAACTTAGGTTCTCCTGACTCTGGAGGCAGTGCTCTATCCATTGTACCATCCAGCTGCCCCTGAAGAGCAATGTGCATAGTGAGTAGAATTGGCTGGTTAGGAAATTCTACTGCAGACCCACACTATCCATACTACTCTGGTTAAATTGCTTAACCTCTTAGTGCTTCCAGCAATTATTTAAGACTTTACGTCACAGAACAGTTGTTGATCTTGTCTGGTAGAAAGAGTTTCTTTATCCTGAGTTCTTTGTACCAATGAAATCACAATTCTGAACAAAGACATTAAAAAATAGAGTACATCCAAGACTGTGCTGAAACCAATTTTCAGTATGACCATTTAAAACCTGGAAATCAGCAAATACTACAAATCAGAGCTTGATTTATTGTTTTGCTGATTGTTTAGATTTAAGAAAGCAATTGGAGAAAATGATAATGCAGATTAAATGTAAAACCATGTCAAGGTTACGGAGCTGGTTGTTAAACATTTACGGACATACCTCTTGGTATTCCTGCCATTCACATAGTGCTTTATCTTATTTGAGCCTCATAACTACCCTGAAAGTAAGTAGTTTAGGTAGGATTACCTCCATTTTACAGATGAGGAACTGGACACTTTCAGAGGTTAACTATTAGTGAGTGTCTGGATGTGGCCTTGAACTCCAGTCACTCAAAAAAGCAAGAAAACATTTATTTACTGCCTACTATTTGCCAATTACTGTGCAAGGCTCTTCGGATAAATGCTCAAAGACTGAAACAATCTATGTCCTCAAAGAGCTTGTATATTCCATCTGTTTCCAAGTTCAATGACCTTTCCATTGTATCCCAGTGCCTCGTCTGCATGGGGTATGTTGAACCAACCAAGAATCACAGTGATTTTTAATGAAGTTAAGGTTAGTAAGTTGGTTCTAGGCAGGGAAGAACATACTTGGTGGATATTTCCTGAGAGCTAGTTCTAAGCACAAGGGATTTAGAGATACTTAGGCTACATGGGTAATAGATGAAGAAGGAAAGAATTGATTAGACAGATGAGCCACAGCTGAGTTAGGTCAGCACAAATATGTGAATGAAAATTTCTTTGAATGTGAGGAAAAGAAACTTTGCCTTTATTTGGATTCTAAAGGACATTTCTTCTGAAATGCAATGGTGTGAAGAGTATCAGACTTGGAGTCAGGACCCCAGCTTGCCTACCGAGTAGTTGTAGGTACCTGGGCAAGTCACTTAAGCTTTCTGGGTCTCAGTTACCTCATCTGAAAATGGGTTTCCACTTGACCTTGAAGCTCTAAATCACTTCTAACTCTAAATCAATGATCCTATGATTCCTAAAAAGAGCTCTAAAATGGAAGACTCTAGGGTAGTGTGACAATAGTCAGTGAAAAGTTAACTTTGCCTAGATAGAGGAAACCTAGCAAAAAGGTGTCAGAGGAAAAATATTCTCAGTAAAGGAGGCACAGTCAGGACTAGCAGTGGGGGTAACTTAAGAATCAATCAACAAGCATTTATTAAGTGCTCACTATGTGCCAAGCACAAAGATACGAAGAGAAAAATGAAATGGCTCCTGCTTTCAAGTTAATTTAATTTTTTAAAATTAAAAACATCTTTTAAAAAATCCTTATGAACAAATGTCAGCAAACACTTCCACATACAAACAATAGAGAACTACATATGAAACCATGAATCTCTATCATGTAGTTTGTTTTTTTAAAGTATATATTAAATATATATTTATGTGTCCCCTTACGAATTTCTTTCTGTTCTTTTCTATTTATTTTAAAAAATTTCTACTGATGCTCTTTTCTTTCTTTTCCCTTCATGTTCATTCAGAGAAGTGATACAGGGAAATGGAGAGACAGTATGGTGTAGGGTCAGGGACTTGTCCTTGGAGCCAGACAGAGATGTGTTCAAGTCACAGTTTTGACACATATTTGGATATGTGACTCTTAACCTCTCCGTTCCCCAGCCAAATCTCTCTCTAAGGCTAAATGCTGCAGAGAAAGTGTAAATCTGTATTGGAAGAGGAGTGGCCTAATTTCAGAGAAGACAATGAAGTGAAGTGAGGCAAACAAACTCTGTTTAGAAAATAAAACATAAAACATAACATAAAAAATAATTTTATCTTGTCCCTCAAGCTATTTTATTTAAGAGAACAAATAAAAAGGAAGGAAAACGGAATATATTACTGAAGAAATAATGAAGAAATAGACTACTGAGGAAGAGGGGAAAAACAGTATTTTTCATTAGTAGAGAACTTCAGAAGCACATATATAAACATTGAGGCTGGGGTGAGGAGAGAGCATCTCATGAACCTCACTCTTATCTAAATAAGAAGGATGGTTCGACACATAAGTAATGTCATATAGAAAATATGTTAATCAATAGAGAAATAGGCAAGGAGCAGAGAAAAGGGAGAAGTGGTTCTTTTAAGAGGGAGAGTAAAGTTGGAGAAAGAATAGTCAGAAGCAAAAACAAAAACATTCTTTATCTACAGAGGACAGATTAGAAAGAGGGAAATAAAAGAAGAATAAGAAAGGGTAAGACCCAGCAACCCAAATCTGGTGAAAGAGGGTAGGATCATACCATTCCCATTATAGTTAACTAGCATTAATAGCAATTCTTTCACCACTTTATTTTTCACAATTCATAATGAGTTAAAGTGGAGAGCTAGGGTAGAACTTGTTATGACTCAGGTGAATCCACTAAAGCAGAGATGGCAATTATGATCTCAGACATGGTAACAGTAAAAATTGTAAAAAGAGACATACAGAGGAACTACATTATACTTAAAGGCACTATGAATAATAAAATAATATCAATATTATATATCTATAAGTAGGTATTAAGAGAGCATCTAAATATTTTGAGGATAATCTAATTGTATTAGAAGGAAAATAGAAACCAATAATTGTTAGGGATTTAATGTGCCCCTTTCAGATTTAGACATATCTAATTAAATGATAAGCAAAATAGAAGTTCAGATCCAGATAGAATTTTAGAAAAGTTAGATATGATAGATCTCCGGAAATTTTTTAATGGGAATCAAAAAGAACATACCTATTTCTGAGATGTGCAGAGCACTTTTACAAAGACTGACCATGAACCATGGCATAAAATACTCATGAACAAATACAAAAATAAAAGGTAGCGATATTAGACACATCTGTAACTGACCACAACAAAACAATATTTTAATAAATAATGGTGATTGGGAAGGTTCAGATTTACAAATGGATTCAAACATTTGAAGAACAATTAATTCCAACACTAGATAATTTTGAAAAATAGACAAAGAATGTATCCTACTGAATTATTTTTATAAACTAAATATGATCCAAATACTGAAACTAGAAGAAGTAAATCAGAGGAAAAAAGTGGCCAATATTTCTAACAAATTTTGACAAAATATTGATAAAATATTAGCAGAGAGGCTATGACAAAATATGAAAAAAAGAGCATTAATAAAAACATCTTAAATTTTGCACAGTGGATAGCAAGAGGAGATCTGAAGGGGTCAAAAGTAGAGCAATTCATTACTACCTGTTTTAGTTTATGTATGTTTAAAAAATCTGACAAAACACCGCATATGGTAGAAATCATAGTTTCTTCTATGGTCCTGACCTTCTCCCATCATATTGGTGACTGTTGGTGATTGTTAAATACAAAATTAAATTAAATTTAAAAAATAAATTTGAATATTCTAAGGATATGGATGGGTCCATGGGATGTTGAAGCTTTACATTACTTGTACTAGATTATAGTATGATTATAGATTATTGATCTGGAAGGCGTCTTAGAGTATTGAGTTAAGAAAAGTGTGCTTCAAAAAAGGGATTTGCTTATAGTCACTCAAGTGGTAAGTAGCAGAGTGGGGTTTTGAACCCAGATATTTTCATTCCAAATACAGATCACTTTCTACCACAACATATCGCCTCCTTAATGAAGAATTACAGATTATTTTCTCTGTCCAAGAGAGCCAGCAGGGGATTATAAATTAAATATCACATGACCTGTGTTTAGGTTGTGACTGATATTTGTTCATGAATATATAAACCTCAACTGTGCACATTCTTGGGAAAAGTGCCTCCGAAAGCCTCCATTTGAACAGGCAGCCTGAACCAGTCATTTCTTTGTTCCCTCTCTGCTACTACTGTCTTCTCCCCTCCCTGAGTGCTTAGCACAGTGCCTGGCACATAGTAGGCACTTAGATATTTATTAACTGACTTTTATTAACTCTATGATCTTAGACCAGGGGTGTGGTGGAGTCAGCTTGTACTGACTTCCTATAGCCCAATTCTTAAAATTTCAGTGTGAGCGTTTATACCACAGAGAATGACAAACCCTACAAAACAGGGCTTGATAGGTTGTTTTATTGATTTTTTATACTTAAGGAAGTGACAGAGAAAATGATGATGATATAAATTGAATTTAAAAGTGTGTCATGGGCATATTTTCCACCCCAGAGAGCCAGTTGTTAAATATTTACCAGTACTCCCCTGCCTTAGGCCAATTTCCCAACTTCTCTAGGCTTCAGTGGCCTTAGTTATAAGAGTTGAACTAACAAATCTCTAAGGTCCCTCCAAGTGATATTTATAGAGACATTCAAGGTACCAAGAAATCAACGTGTAGTCTGGCACCTTTCAATGATTTCAGGTTAATATTATGCCTTTTATGTTACAGAAACAGCATGATTATTCTCACTTTGCTAATCCACTGACCCTGTAATTTCCACGTAAGATTAGACATTCTAGAGTACTTCGTTCTGAAGGAAAGATTTAATAGCAGAGAGGTGACAAAAGTCTCCTATTACTAATATGTTATTATTTTTTCAAACTGTCCTCCCATAGATGGGGAAGTATTATGGCACATTAAATGTAATTCATCCCTATGAAAATGGTAATGGACTTTGAGGTAGAGAAGTTAAACAAAGTCCTGGGCACTTCAGGGACCCAGTTTTTGATGTTGGCACCACTGCTGCTCTAATCCTCGTTCTCAGCTCCATCATTTGTAAGGGGTCCATGATAACTGAGAATCGTTTACTAGGACTTTGCAAAGGAAACTGACAATGATTTTTAAGCTCTCTATGGGTGACTGTAGAAATGAGGAATGGGCAAAAAATAAGGAGATTCTTGTGAAGTTCACAGCCATAATTTCTTGGTGTTTCCAAACTAGCCCAAGACTGGTGATGGGGCAAATTTAGAAATCTATATCATTATACAGTCAGGGATGTGAATTAACCTGATTCACTCTCTACTCAACAATTTAAAATTTATATAGCAGTTCTCGTAATTTCGTTATGTGTAGCCAGCCTTTTCCATTCCCTGAACACTAAGATTGGTTAGTCTGAATTAATCTCAAAGAGATCCTTCTTGCTTGATTTCTGTCCATGTGGATGTAACTACAGAAGAAAATAATGGATATTTTTCTTTGTTGAAAGGAAAATTGAACATAAATCCACCTCTTCGGTTCTGCTAAGAGGGCAATGGAATCCAGAGAAATGCTATATTAATAAATTGGCTTTTGACCAGTTTCTCTCATTAATGAGGAATCTGCCTTCTGGTTGATTTGTATCAGAATTCAACAGAGAACTGGCTGACCTGGTAGACTCCTGTGATAGTATCTCCTTCATTTTCCCATCTTGCCACTCTAGCTGATATTGTCTGCATTTCAATTATTTTCCCCAGGGGGAAAAATCATGCCATATTTATGCATTCTTAGTCCTGTTATAATTAATGACTAAGTACTTACAGGAAACAAAGAATTATTTGACAAGGAATATTTTCAAAGATTTGAGAGTAATTCGTTCTGTAAAGATTGCCTATGTGTCAATGCTCGACAATGTGCTGTTATACACTATACAGTATCTAGTCATATAGAGCAAATTTTCAGGAAAATGATTTTCTTCACCCGGAAAAAAAATCTATTTCTTTGTATTATAGGTAGGGCACGGTTCAATTGTTAACTCAGGAGTTTTGATGGTAGAATAGCAAAGGCACTTATATTCACTATTGTTCATTTGGCAGGTATGTTATGTCTTGTATTGTTAGCAATCTTCTTGAGTTTATATGTTTGGTTTCCCTAGAGTTTCTGTTCCTTGAGGTAAGAAATTAGACTGTCTTTGTATCCCAAATAGTTCAATAGATATTTATTAAGTGCCTACTATGTGTTAGGCACTGTGCTAAATGTTGGGGATACAAGTAAGAAAAAGAGTCCCTGGTGTCCAGGAGCTTACAATCTAATGGGGGAAGAGAACACGCAAAAAGAGACAGGAAAATGGAAGGGGGGGCACACTAGTAGGTATACCAGGTATGGAGAGATCTCATCCTATAGAGCTGAAATTAGTCAGAGAAACATGTAAAGTGGAGTTGAGAGTCTAATTTCTGCCCTGTACAAAGGAAGATTTTGGGAGGAATTTGGTGTTCCACCCTTCAGTCCTCCAATCAGGGGGAGAGGAGGCTGGGAGAGGTGGTAGCCAGGCTTGAGTTAGCAGCACTGTGATGAGATTAGAAGGGATGAATTTATCTTGGGAAGGGCTGAAACTAGGAAAAACTGCAGATGCAAGGTAGTGGTTGGAACTGCAGATGCAAGGTAGTGGTTGTTTGTTGTTGTTCAATTGTTTGGTGTCCTTCTCTTTGTGACCCCATTTTTTTTTGGCAAAGATATTGGAGTGGTTGGCCATTTCCTTCTCAAGCCCATTTTACAGATGAGGAACTGAGGTAAACAAGGTTAAGTGACTTGCTCAGAGTCACACAGCTATGAGGTCATATTTGAACTCAGGAAGAGGAGTCTTCCTGATTCAAGGCCTGGCAATGTATCCACTGTGCCACTTGACTGATGATGCAAAGTGGAGTGCCTATCAAATTGTTGAAGGCCAATAAATACTGGTTGATTGATGTTCATTTTCCATAGGAAAATATATGGAGAGAAAAGATCCAGGAATGAATCTTGGGAGCATCCATAGACAGGTAAAATGTCAAAGTGAAATACTCAGTTTCCCTCCTCCTTCCCCCACCCCCTACCTGCAACTCATAGTTAAGGAGCCCAGGTGGAAGGGGAAAGAAAAGTCAGCAAAAGAAATGGAAAAGAATTAGGAGGATAGGAAGATAACCTGGGTGTCATAATGACATAAAAGCTGAGGAAGGAAGAGAAATTAAAGAAGAGAAACCAAGGAAAATGAAACCTGTGTGAAGGTCAGTGTTTTGGCTTCTGGAGAACAAAGCTAGAGCCACTGGGTATAGGAGGGTGTCCTTATTTCCAGGAAGGCCCATTAGAGACCTCAAGTTAATTTATATAGGTATTCAATTTATGGGAATAGGTAGGTGGTACAGTGAATAGACTGCTGGGCCTGAAGTCAGGAAGATATCTTCCTGAGTTCAAATCCAGCCTTTGACACTTGCTTGTGTGACCCCTGGGCGAGTCATGTAACCCTGTTTACCTCAGTTTCCTCATCTGTAAAATGAGTTGGAGATGGAAATGGTAAACCACTCCATCTTTGCCAAGAAAAGCCCAAATGGCATCAGAAAGAGTTCAGACATAACTGAAACGACTGAACAACAACAAAAACTATTTAAATTACAGTATAATCTCAGTTTATTTGAGCAGATCCCTGTGAAAAATGGAAAGGTTAAGAAAGAATAGTTTACTTGGAAAATTTTAATGAGACGATAAGGATGCATCCCAAAGAGTCAGATTATTGTCACATTAGTAATAGCTTAATGTACAGAGGATGCCACTCAAACTACCTCTTAAATAACTTCAAACAACTTGGTACTCAACTAACATGGGGTGAGTGAGGTTAGATAGAATGCTAGGCATGAAGTCAGGAAAACTTCAATTCAAATTCTGCCTCAGGATCCTGGGCAAGTAACTTAATATCTCTCAGCCTCAGTTTCTTCATCTGTAAACTGAGGTGGTTGGACTTGATAACACCTAAATTCTAGCTCTAAATCTGTGATCCTATCAACATGTGATTCATAGTTATCCACACATTCTATTTTTTTGCCCAATGATTTAACATTATGCAAGTTGGTGGTTCTTCCTTCTCCGTGATACACAGTAGGCAAAGATGAAGGATTTCAGATTCATTCAGTACCTTCTTCAGTTCAATTGCCAAAATTTTCAGAGGCTTTCCAGCTAGTTGTTTGTGGTTAGTCTTGCTTTTAGCTGGTATTCTTGTACCCTCTGGTGGAATAATGTAGAACTGCAACTCAAACTGCTCATTCACAATAATAAGAAAACTACATCTCCATAATCCTCTTTTTTTTTTTGTATACTTCTGTTTCTTGTCTTTTCACCATTAAGGCCTTAAAAATAGCATTTCTATTTTGGGGTAATTTTGGCACATTGTGGTATTTTTATAATGGGGTGATCTTGAATAAAAAGACTTATTTCCCACAAGTCTAATGAGATTTAAAAAAACGGAATTTATCAATGAGAGTACATTTTGATTTATAGTATATCTTCAATGGCAGTAGAAAAAACACTAAAGCTATAATTCTCCAAATTCTTTTCAATACTCTGATATGCAGGCGCCTTTCGAATTGTTATTCTTGTTGTTTCAAGCAGGGATTGTTTCATTCTTTGTGCTTTCACTCAAAGAACTTTGTACTTTTTTCTTGGAGTTTCCAAAGTCATCTAAGGACAGCGATTTGTAATCACACCCCCAGTGCCTACCACAGTATTTGTTATACAGTTGGAACTTAATAAATGCTTGTTAATTGATGATTGATTTGTGATCTTAAAAAGGATACTTCTTCTATTGCTACAGGGCAAGCCTTATCTGTAGGATTTTTGCCAATCCTTTTTCATGAATCCTCATAGAAAATCTATCTGGTATGCTGGAAGCTTCTCTCAGGGTCTTTTTCTATTTGGTAGAAACCAGTTCAGCATAGGGGCATATATCATCCTTCACTCTCACTTCATGACTGACGTACCTATCAAACATATCCTTGATGATAGGAATTTCTCACACTTAGTTATTTACCTATATAATATGTAGGAATGCAGAAATATCAGGTTTGACAGAAGAACTAGAAAGTGAATAGACGGCAGGACTCAAAAAGTTTGAGAACTAGTGAGCCTTAGACCAGTGTTTCTTAAATTTGCACTGAGTATTATGACATTTTCCAAGAGTGTAGGTACATAGCTCTAACAATCACAGGGAGGAGGGGCATCAATGAATTAAAGGCTATGACAACTGGTGAACAAGCTTCCTCATAACCTAGGTCCTTCTTCTATACTTCTTTGTGGGTCTGACGGTAGCTACTGAGGTCAGAACAGTTTGTTCACAGAGGCAGTTTTTAAGTGTTATTTCATTTTTTTTTTTGGTAGAAGAAGAGGTAAAGGAAGAGAAAGGGTGTGATAGAAGAGTAGGGCACATAGCAGAAGTCTTAGAGGTTGGTGCTAGTATAAGGACACATGCTCTAGAAGATAAAGACTGGAACCTCTATGTGGCGCTGTTGTTGACTTATTTATCGTTTAACTAAGGATGGGTTTGAGGACTGGATATGTGATTTCACTGATACAAGAGAATGCCTGGATGAGTAAACTTCCTCAGCCAACATAGTTTGGCACCTTGTCTGCAACTTACAATCTTAGAGAGAGAGTTGTCCAGGTGGGCAACTTCAAGTTAAAAATTCTAATCAGAGTCATACAACCACTATGTGGGACTTGAACCCAGGTCTTCTTGTCTGGCCAACCACTCTGCCTCTCATCATTTACTTAACTTTCTCTAATTTGGTCAAACAGAAATAATACTGACCTTGAACTATTCTCATAGAGATATTATTTATATAAACTAGGTAACATCACTCAGGAATTTTGAGATCCTTGGAAACCAATACAGGACAAATGCATTAATTATAAAACTTCCACTGAGGTCAAATGAAAGGGGTTGTAAGTAAATATGTGCATCCAATATCCTTAACAAGCACATCGGAATATTTCCCATACTTTAAAACAGTAGGGGTGTACAAGATGATCTAGTCCAAGGGCCTATGGATCCTTTTTTTTTTATAAAGAATATTTTTTGGGGGGGTGGAGAAAAGATGGCGGCTGGAAAGCAGGGACTTGTGTGAGCTCCCCTCTAGGTCCCTCCAAACACCTATAAAAAATGGCTCTGAACAAATTCTAGAACTGCAGAACCCATGAAGTAACAGAGAGAAGCAGGGCTCCAGCCCAGGACAGCCTGGATGGTTGTGGGGTAAGGTCTATCCCACACAGAGCTGGGAGTGGATGGGAGCAGAGCCCAACATGTGCTGCGTTTGGACCAACCAGACCGGGAGCCGGGTGGAACAGGCCCTAGTGCCCTGAATCAGTGAGCTGTGGCAGTTACTAGACCTCTCAACCCACAAACACCAAAGACAACAGAGAAGGGAAAAGCTGGGGGGGACAGAGTGAAAGGAGTTCGTGGTTTGGCCACTGCCCCTGGGGGCAGTGGAGGAGGTGCAGCTACAGAACTACAGCTGCAGTTGTTTCAGGCCCCAGGCCCACCTGGTGGGAGGAATTAAGTGGTGGATCAGAGCAGGAGTGCAGAACCTGCTTAAGATCTGAGTCAGGTACGGGTTGGCGGTTCTTGGGGGAGGAGTAGCGCTGGTGTGGCAGAGCTTGCTGTGAGAAATAGCTCTGAAAATAACAGCACATCCCCTCAAGCTTGGAACAAAGTACTCTCTACTCTACAAGCAGTCATACCCTGACGAAAAACTCAAGGGTCAAGTAGTTGGCTGGGAACATGGCCAGACAGAGAAAATGGACTCAGATTCAGACTCAGACTTTGGAATCTTTCTTTGGTGACAAAGAAGATCAAAACATAGAGCCAGAAGAAGTCAACAAAGTCAAAGAGCCTACATCAAAAGTCTCCAAGAAAAACATGAACTCGTCTCAGGCCATGGAAGAGCTCAAAAAGGATTTGGAAAAGCAAGTTAGAGAAGTAGAGGAAAAATTGGGAAGAGAAATGAAAGTGATGCGAGAAAACCATGAAAAACAAGTCAATGACTTGCTAAACCCAAAAAAATACTGATGAAAACAACACGTTAAAAAATAGCCTAACTCAAATGGCAAAAGAGCTCCAAAAAGCCAATGAGGAGAAGAAAGCCTTGAAAGGCAGAATTAGCCAAATGGAAAAGGAGCTCCAAAACACCACTGAAGAAAATACTACCTTAAAAATTAGACTGGAGCAAGTGGAAGCTAGTGACTTGATGAGAAATCAAGATATTATAAAACAGAACCAAAGGAATGAAAAAATGGAAGACAATGTAAAATATCTCATTGGAAAAACCACTGACCTGGAAAATAGATCCAGGAGAGAGAATTTAAAAATTATTGGACTACCTGAAAGCCATGATCAAAAAAAGAGCCTAGACATCATCTTTCAAGAAATTATCAAGGAGAACTGCCCTGATATTCTAGAGCCAGAGGGTAAAATAGAAATTGAAAGAATCCACCAATTCCCTCCTGAAAAAGGCCCCCAAAAAGAAAACTCCTAGGAATTTTGTTGCCAAATTCCAGAGCTCCCAGATCAAGGAGAAAATACGGCAAGTGGCCAGAAAGAAACAATTTGAGTATTGTGGAAACATAATCAGAATAATACAAGATCTAGCAGCTTCTACATTAAGGGACCGAAGGGCTTGGAATATGATAATCCAGAGGTCAATGGAGCTAGGATTAAAACCAAGAATCACCTACCCAGCAAACCTGAGTATCATGCTCCAAGGCAAAATATGGATTTTCAATAAAATAGAGAACTTTGAAGCTTTCTCAGTGAAAAGACCAGAGCTGAATAGAAAATTTGACTTTCAAACTCAAGAATCAAGAGAAGCATGAAAAGGTAAACAAGAAAGAGAAATCACAAGGGACTTACTAAAGTTGAACTGTTTTGTTTATATTCCTACATGGAAAGATGATGTGTATTATTCATGAGACCTCAGTATTAGGGTAGCTGAAGGGAACATACATACATATATATATATATATATATATATATATATATATATATGGACAGAGGGCACAGGGTGAGTTGCATGTGAAGGGATGATATCTAAAAAAAAATCAAATTAAGGGATGAGAGAGGAATATATTGAGAGAGGGAGAAAGGGAGAGATAGAATGGGGTAAATTATCTCACATAAAAGTGGCAAGAAATAGCAGTTCTGTTGGGAGAGAAGAGGGGGCAGGTGAGGGGGAATGAGTGCATCTTGCTGTCATTGTATTTGACCTGAGGAGAGAATAACATACACACTCAATTGTGTATCTTACCTCACAGGAAAGAAGGATGGAGATAAAAAAGGGGGGATGACAGAAGGGAGGGAAGATGGGGGAGGAGGTAATCAAAAGCAAACACTTTTGAAAAGGGACAGGGTCAAGGGAGAAAATTGGATAAAGGGGGATAGGATAGGAAGGAGCAAAATATAGTTAGTCTTTCACAACATGAGTATTGTGGAAGGGTTTTGCGTAATGATACACATGTGGCCTATGTTGAATTGCTTGCCTTCTTAGGGAGGGTGGGTGGGGAGGGAAGAGGTAAGAGAATTTGGAACTCAAAGTTTTAAAAGAAGATGTTGAAAAAAAAGTTTTTGCATGCAACTAGGAAGTAAGATACACAGGCAATGGGGCATAGAAATTTATCCTGCCCTACAAGAGAAGAAGGGAAAGGGGCATGGGAGGGGAGTGGGGTGACAGAAGGGAGGGCTGACTGGGGAATGGGGCAACCAGAATATATGCCATCTTGGAGTGTGGGGGATGGTGGAAATGGGGAGAAAATTTGAAATTCAAACTCTTGTGAAAATCAGTGCTGAAAACTGAAAATATTAAATAAATTTAAAAAAAGTAAAACAAAATAAAACAAAAAAATAAACCAAAGTTTACATAAAAAAGAATATTTTTTTAATTCATAAAAGAAAATGCACAGGATTATAAAGAAATCAATTATATGGAAAACAGTTATCAAAATGTTTTTAAAAAAAATTCATGGACGGTAGGTAATGAAAGCTTTATCTATTGTAATCCCTTCATTTGACATATATGGAGAAAACTGGGTCCAAAGAGGTTGTGACCATCCCAGGATGACATAGTTAGCTAGTGGCCAAAGCTAGTTACCAAGTTTCCTGACTTGCTGTCTGTTTGCTTTCTACTACATCACAATGTCTCTTTGATAGTTCTGCTTCAGATTTTATCTATGCCCTCATCTGTAGCCAACACTGGGACTCTGAAGGCTGTTTCCATTCTGTGGTTGGGTTGTCTCCTCATGCTGGATTGGCAGCAACTTTATTTCTTTTAAGATTAAGTGGAAAGAAATTTAAGAGAAGAAAAATGACAAAATTTCATTCCCCCTGCAACTGAAATCTCCTGCCTAAATCCACATACTCTCAAATACTAAATTCTGGCCCTGTTGGAGACTCTATATTCAGTTAGTTATTGGAAAATGAGCACATTCTCGGCATCCAACACATACCAAAGCACGAGAGCAAAAAGCAAAAGAAATGGTGATGATGCAGATTTCTCTTTTGCTTACAGAAAAATTAGAGTTTTCCTAAAGAAACAGAATGCAAGCCATCTAAAATATATTTAATGAAACAAAATGCAAAAAATTCAATTGCAGGAAAAATTAGCCTTACCTTGGCCTTTCTGTCCAGTGAAAAATATCAGATTATCTTGCAGTGCAGAATTATTGTTTGCCAGCTGGAATTTCAGGTGGAATTCATAGTAGAAGCTGATATCTGGAATCCTTGAATAGGCCAGGAATGAAGTGTATCCAAAGGAATCTGTGCCACTGAAACTAGGCTGAGTAATATTAATAGCTGTGGAAAAAAAATCCCAAATCAACCAGTTAAAATAATTTTTTGTACATTGACTTACAAATATAAATCTAAGGCTGGAAAGTGCCTCAAAGGCCATCTGGTCCAACCTGCTCCTTTTGCAGATGAGGAAACTGAGGACCAGGGAGATTATGGGCAGCCAGGTGGTACAGTGGGTAGAGTGCTAGCCTTTGAGTCAAAAAGACCACAGTTCAAATCTGATCTCAGACACTCACCAGCTGTGTGACTCTGGGTAAGTCACTTAATCTTCTGTTTGTGTCACTTTCCTCAATAGTAAAATGGAGAAGATAATAGCACCTATCTCCCAGGGTTGTTGTAAAGATCAAGTGAGACAATATTAGCAAAGCTCTTAGCATAGTGCCTGGCACATAGTAGGTACAAGATAAATGCTATTTTAAAAATTATTATTACTATTAATTCGACTTGCTCAATGTCACACAGATAGAAAAACTCAGAGGCAGGATTTGGACTACCTTAGATCAAAATGGGGCCCATGAATCCCCCATTCTGGCAATTGAGTTTCAATATAATCACTTTCTTTTGTAATAGTACGTATTTTATTTTATGCACTTTAAAACCATTATTCTGAGAAAGGGTCCATAGGGATCAAAAGACTGCCTATAAACTGGCAAAAGGTTAAGAACTCCTGCTTTATAGCCAAGACCAAGACCCTTCCTATAGTGCCACAAAGGCTGTTTTACTAACAGATTTGCGACCCTTTAAGTGCCATTTGGTCCCCAAGATTTTTTCAAAATCAGAATGATGAAAATTCAATTTTGTATCCTATCACTCTACATACCTTTCTAGAGAGTATTTTTTTTAAAAAAACTTCCTCCAGCATCCATATTTTTAGGATTTTTGCTTTGATTTTTTTTTTTAAAGAACAAACAGATTACCAGCAATCAAAAATATTTCTTGGGTGCTTTGGGTCCTGGAATCTCGATGCTTTCAACAAATTTAAAGATGATCAAACTGTACTTTCTCAATCCTCTATCCTTATGTGAACCAAAACTACAGGTCAGAAAGTAGGCCAAGGCCATAGAAATCAGTCAGTCAGTCAGTCAATAAACATTTATTAAATGACTGCTAAGTGCTAGGCAATGTGTTAAGCACAGGTGATATGAAGAAATTCAAAAAGATAGTTCCTGCCCTCAGGGAGCTCATAGTCTAATGGGGGAATCTGGAAGATAACATGTAAAAAGTTAAAAAACCGGGTGAGGGAGAACCTGGTGTGAGGGCATGAAGTATTTCTACGTCGAGGTTAGAAATGATGAAATGGCTGCCTTGAACTCCCTTCTTAAGTGGAGCATCTGGAAGGAGCTTTCCAGTTGCTTATCCTCTACCCTCTCTAATCAGAGGAAAGCAAAGAAAGACGAAGAAAGTCAGTAAATTTTCATTGTCAGAGAATTTGATGCCTGAAGTATTTCTTAAAGTAAAAGCCTTTGCTAGAAAGAACCATTTACAGTATACTGAAACGGTGGGTTTCAGTATTTAACATTTAACCTTTGTCTACCTTGGTTTACTTATTTGTAAAGTGGGGCAAATAAAAGGACCTACTTCTCAGGGCTGTTGTGAGGATCAAATAAGATAAGGATTGTAAAGTGCCTAGCACAGTGCCTGGCACATAGTAATGTAATATATAGTATATTAATATAAAGTACAGTAATATAAATGATGAAGTATTGGGAAGACAGTCAGATCAAGCGGCAGATAAGAAGAAAAAAAGGAAAAAATGAAAAAAAGAAATATTTTCCAATCTCAAGGTCCAGTCAAATTAAACTTATTCCTAAGGTCAATGGGAACAAGAAAGTTCTATGTAAAGCCAGCAAGTTCTGTATTAAGCATGAATTTTCCAGGAGGCTTCTCATCCTTTTCCTCCTTTCTAATTATCTTGTTTATTACAACTTTTTTCCTTTTCTTCAGGGCTTTGCTTGTCTCCTTTTTACTCGCTTCATGACAGTAGCAGCTGGCTGTTATTCATTCACTTCAAGGTGCCATTAAAAGTAGAGAAAGAGGACTGTTCACTCAGTCTCCTATAGCATTTTCTCTGACCAGAGGGCATTTTTAGAAATTCTTTCTGTTGGGTAAGTACAATCTAATTGTTTGTTGTTTGGGATCTGTGATTTTATTGACCTGAGAACTCCTGTTCTCTACACTGATGATGTGTGTGTGTGTGTGTGTGTGTGTGTGTATGTATGTACATATATATATATATATATATATACATATATATATATTTTTTTTTTGGAAGGGGGAAGGCAGGGCAATTGGGGTTAAGTGACTTGCCCAAAGGTCACACAGCTAGTAAGTGTGTCAAGTGTCTGAAGCCAAATTTGAACTCAGGTCCTCCTGACTCCAGGGCCAGTGCTCTACTCACTAAGCCATCTAGCTGCCCCGTGTGTGTGTGTGTGTGTGTGTGTGTATCTACACTGATGCAGATGGGCATCTCATCTGTTACATATAACCAGTTAGTTAAGTATTTAAAAGTACCTCCAGAAATTGTGCTAAGCACTGAAATATATAATGTTAGAGAGCTGCCAGACCTATTGAGAACTTGAGTGACTGGTTGATGGTCATATAGCTAGTATATGCTATAGGAAGGACTTTAAAGTCTTCCTAATAAAGAGATAGGTGCTTTATCCATTACTCTATATTGCCTCTCAACTTAAGGAGAAGTATTTGGTTATCTCCATGCTATTGTTTATCCCTCAGACAACAACAATCCACATAGAAACAATAAAACTCAAAATGTCGTGGGATTAAAAAATGTTACTTTCCTTTGTGATCAAGGCTTGTGTACGGATTGGGCCATTCATGCCTCCTTACAATCCTTTATTTGGCAAATGTTGCATTGGTAGTCAGGAAAGATAATTTTTGTTATTAGGGAATTTTATAACCACTCTGCCTATTAATCTAGATATGTCCAACAGTATATCTTTGCACAAAAAGCTGACTATTCCACTTTACTTTTTCACTTGAGAATCGTAAGTTTCAATTTTGGTAAAGGTGTCATAGAAAGAGGTATAAAGCTCTTAACTTTTCAGAGTTTAAAGTGGGGCATCATGACATATCACTGCCTTTTTATTGCTTTAAAAAAACTACAGGAAAAATTATGGTTTACGAACAGGAGGTAATAAAACTTTCTAAGCCAGGTACTTTATAGGCAGTAGTATAGTGGACGGAGACTCTAAAGGAAATGAAATGGACTGGAATTGATGTAGAATAAGATTATGGAAGGTTTGTTCACCTTGGCACAGAAAACAATGAAAGTGAAATTTAATTATGTATTATAGCATGATAAAAGACTTTTGATTTTCATTCTCTATTAATGCCCAAGTAATCTTCCTAACATACTGCTCAGAACATGTTAACTTCTCTACTCAAAAAGCTTCACTCACTCCCTGCTGTTTACTGGGGTAAAGGTGAAGTTCTTGACCTTGTCATTCAAGTCCCACTACTTTCAACTTACTACTTTCCAGCCTCATACTACCTGATATCTATTCTCATATTCTATGCTTCAGCCAAAATGGGTTCGGAGGATCTTTGATCTAGAAGAGATCTTAGAAATAGGTCATTTTCCTGTTTTTAATCCATCTCTTTTATAGATCAGCAACTTGAAGTATAGAGAGAAGTTAAGTGACTTGCCCATGGTCACACAGGTAGTAAGTGGCAGAGCCAGATTTAAATTCACGTTAAAATCATGTTAAAAATGACTTCAGTCAACAATTATTTTAAAGCATGTTATGTGCCAGGCACTGAAGATGAAAAAAGATGGAAAGGAAGAAAGAAAGGAAGGAAGGAAGGAAGAGAGTTATCTAGGGGTACTTGAGAAGTTAAATGACTTACAGAGGGTCACATAGCCTCTATGTGTAAGAGGCAGATCTTAAACCCAGGTTTTCAGGCTCCTGAGGGCAAATGTCTGTCCTTTATGACAGATTGTTTAGATGAAAGCTGGAACAGATCAAATTAAGGATGCTGCTTCATCGTACCCCTGGAAGTACATTCTGACTTTGTGTCCCTTCCATATTGGGAAGGACCTCCATTTTGAGAAAAGCACCAAAGGCAGTCATGTCTTCATTTCTCTCCGGGCTCCACTCCTGACTTTCCAGACTTTCTCTACTATGTCCCTGAACAAATACGTTTCCCTCCCCCTTGTGGCAAGATCATGGAATACTGGTTTAGCTTAATTGGCAGGGCATTTGACTGGGTTGAATGTTGGCCGATAGATTTTTCAGTCGTAGCAGCAGCACCCCAAAACCACCTTGTAAGGCAGAGAGGGGCTATGAACTGCAAACATGAAAGCAATAACCACACCAAGAAATCAGAACTCTTTAGGCTGCCTTTTATTGGTTGTCTTCCTCCACTAGTATGTAAATTCTTTGAGGGTGAGGATTGTGATTTTGCTTGGGCCTGGCACATAGTAAATATATAATAAATATTTTTTACTTTACTTAAATACTAATTTAACTCAGTCCTGCCATTTTCCTGGGTCCAAAGTCTACTTCTGAAATTTACAAATTGTGTGAGTCTTAACAAGTCACTTCACTTTTCTCAGCCTCAATTTTTTTCATCTGGAAAATGATCAGAGTTGATCACAACATCAGAGTTGTTGTGAGGTTCAAATGAAATAATGTTAGTGCTTTTCAAAGGTGAAAGTGCTATGTGTCAGTATTTCTTATAAGGTATATTTACACATTTAAAAGCAATCAAATATTTTTACATAGTAAACTTTTATGCAGCTTGTGGCATAAAAATACTTCCCTAATTAGGCAAGGGATGGTTTTTTTCATAAGTTCTTGGGGAACAACAGATTAGATCTGTTGAGGGTAGTGTGGACAATTAAATGTTGACAAATTGAGAAATGGAAGCTTATAGCAGAAGAGTAGATAGAAGAATTATTTATAAAATTATAGGGTCACCTAAATATAGGAGCAAACAGTCTGATATTCATAATAATCCTGTGTTAATAAGAAAGTGGTAAATTTCTCGAAGGAAGACTATGCACAATATAGCCTTCGACTTGCACACAAGAGGCGATCAATAGTTTCTAAATTATTGAGGAAGAGGTGGAATTATGAACAATCTATTCTTTAATATGAGTCAAGGGAATTTACAATGAACGTAATAAAGATTTACATGAAATGATTAACATTAAAAAAGTTTCAGTGTAAAAAGGGGTAAATTTCAGTTACTGGGAAAATTCATTTCTGTGGAACTTTCCAACAATAATAGCTAACATTTAACCCACACTTTAAAGTTTGCAAAGCACTTTACGTAGACTGCCTTGTTTGACCCTCCCAACAAACCTATAAGGTAGGTGCTATTTTTTACCATTCTTATTTTACAGGTGAGGAACCTGAACCTATAGAGGTTAAGCTCGGGGTAACATAAAGAGCAAATATCTGAGGCAGAATGTGAACTGGAATATTTTTGACTTTAAATATGGCACTCTACTCATTATCTAACTTCAGGGAATTAATAAATTCCCTGACAATGCCAGAAAAATGATACCTTACAATACTTTCAAATTAGTCTGTGATTTAGGTTGCCCTTTCCCCTCCACTTTTGGGAATTAATAAGGTTTTACTCTATTGGATTCAAGAGCAGAGTTCAAGATGAAAGGCAAGAAGTTTGCAAGAGCATAATGCCAAGTAGGGGCAAAAAGCCCAGATTCCTCCCATTCAGCTTTGTCATAATTAACTTCTGCTGGTACACTGGATAGTATAAATAACCATCTGACTTGGCATCTTAGCTGTCATGAATTATATATGATAAAAGGAGCAAATGTAGGCTAATATTTTAAGCTAATAAGAAGAAAATGTAATGAATGAATGTGATTAGGGTACTTTTTATATTTCTATTTTTCAATTAAATTCATTTTTCACTTAACAAGCATTTATTTTCTCTTCCTCCTGTGCCCCTCTCTTTCCCAACCCCTGAATAAGAAAATCAAAACCCTTGTGCCAAATACCTATAGAGAGTGAAACTGGAGCTTGCTTTGCACATGCCCAGATTGCCCAACATGGAGACAATCTGCTTCTCTTCTATCACGTGGTTGGCAGTAGTCTCCTTTGATTGACTATATAGCCAGAACAAGGTATATCTTTAAAACTGCCAGACTGGGACAGTCTTGCTCTCTTTTTTCCCCTTCTTTTCTGTTCAGTGTCCAGAGAAGGTGAAGGTTAACTTTCAGTGTGGGCACAATGAACTGAACTAATAAGGTGAAAGGGAGATACTGTCCTTTCCTTTTTCTTTTATACACTATGACTATGAGAAATGGACACAGAGTATTTGTCTTGATATGTTTCATTTATCTTTTTCAGTTTTTGGACACAGATGGTAATATCCACTGGACCTGGGAGTTTGAGCCATGGTGACAGAGCCAGGATTCTAAACTGGATGTTTTAGTCAGCCAGCCTGACAAAGAAGTCCTGAGAAGCCAGGTGCCTAGAACTCTATCCCAAAGAGGGCTTTGGACTTGGAACTTGGGACTATGCTAAAGCTGTTTGTATATTTGTTATTGTGTCTTTGAAGTAAATATTTCTTTGGAAAAGTTAAAATGACTATTAAATAGTTAGATGAACCTGCGGTACAGTGATTCCACTTTACTTGGGGGAACATCATTGGTGGGACTTAGAGCCAATGACAAACTCTTTTAAGGGTACCAGAGAACCCTGGCAGAAGGGTGAAAAGTAAAATATCTGGCCTTCAGGCAGCGGGGGCCAGGGTAGTGTTATAACAATCTTGTTAGCACTACTGTGGCTGTGTAAAACCACCAACAACCAGCATACAGAAGAGCTGCTAACGCAGATTCTTTTGATTTCCTTTACTAAGGAAAGTAACATTAAGAGGTTAACAATTTTACTTTAATCAAACATATATACATATAAACTCACTTAGTTCAGGAGTAAAAGCCAGTAACCTGAACTTCAGAGCAAATACAAACAACTTACAAACATACACAATATAAACAGACCAAATCACAATTCATAGTTACCAGGAAAGCATCAACATCTGGATTTACAAGCCAGGGGCTCTTAAAATGGCTACCCAGAGTCTCACGCCACTCTTCCAGTGACTGAGAGCCCAAGGGAAGATGCCAACCTATTGAGTTTACATATTCTGTTCAGGGTCAAAGGGTGTCACAAAATGCGACTCACCTACGTGTCCTAAAAGTGTCACAAACATGCTACTTAAACCCACGTGGCCTAGGCTTTCCCTTGAGGCAAGGAGGTCATCAAAGACTCCTGATTTAATCAAAGAAACGAAAGCCAGACTCTTCAAGGGCACTTGATTAAATAAGTGCTAAAAGAGAAAACAGTAAAAAAAAAAAAGTCCCACCTTAATTACCACTACAGGTAGTAAGTGTTAACACAGGCAAAACAAATTTTCATGTCAGCCGTGTCAAAAACACATGTGTGTCATTTTGTATGTTTATCCCATCACTTCTCTGTCAAGAAGTGATTAATATTTTTCTTCATTAGTCCTCTGAAATAATATTTGATTATTGTGTTGAATAGAAAGTCTAGTAAACTTTTATTTTTAAAAATAATTTTTTACTGATGTTTCTTGTTTTTTCATCACCTACATTTCCCAGTGCTTAGCACTGTGCCTGGCATGTAGTAGGTGCCTAATAAAGGCTTGCTGATTGACTGACTGTCTTACCCATTTGTAGAGAACCCCTTCTTTACAATAATAAAAAAAAGAACCAACACATTGAAAAACTGACATTATATGCAGCATTCCACACTTGTGGTTCTCTCCCATTGCTCCAAAAGATGGGAGGGACAAAGGGTAGATTCCTATACTAAGTCTAATGTTTTGTTTGTCTGAACTAGTGTCTTCTTATTTCCTTATTGCCTTTCAGCAATGAATCTGTATTTGCATTTTTACAATTGTGGCTCTATACTTAGTACTTCAAAAGTTTGTGATTTTTTGGTAAAAATTCTTCATGCCTTACTAGATGGTTACTGGAGTTGTCATAGCCAAAAAATTAATCACACTGTTTTCAACATAGTGATGAGTCTCTCCAAATTTAGCTATGTGTTCCTTAGCCTAAAGACATCCAGCCCATCACTGGCTCGTGCTATTAGGCTCTTCAGTTTGATAGGATCTTGCCAGAGCTTGGTACTTGCTGACACAGCCCTTAAGGACCTTCAATTACTACCATACTTTGATGATGCATGGAGGAAGACATTGGTTACTAGAATTTAAGATGCTTTGCACTTTTACCAGGGATCCAGGTTCAGTAAACACTTTTTTATATTGGTGCCTGTGATCAAGGAATAGGGACTTATTCTTCTTGCGAAACTGCTTCATTAACAATACTCTAATTCATGTACTTGAGAATAGTTTCTCCCTGCTATAGCTACTAGCCTCTGATCAATCTATAATCATAATTTATATTTTGTAAAGTACCAAACTACAAATATTAAATATTATTCTTGATTGAAAATGATGGCAAGAAGATTCTTTTGAATCTGAAAGATTGTTTGTATACATTTCCTCTTAATATCTCAGAAAAAGTCATAACAAATACATGATTGGAGAAATTCTTTTAGTCTCAAAAAAGTACCTGAAAAATAAAATATTTCTATACTTTCTTATCCATGTGTATTTCTAAACATTACTCCCCACACCATGCAAATACACAAGGCAGACAATTCTGTTCCCCTCCAATCTCTTTTATTTTCTATCGAGCCCACTATATACAAATTCTATGGAATGGGTACAAGAGAGAGCAGAATCAGTTAATATATATTTCAGATATCTCAATTCTTTTTCTGAAGGCAGATTAGGGAATTGATATGGACATGATTCACCCAGATTTTACAAAACAACTGATTAAGTCTCTCACGGAGTCCTTGTGGACAAGACAGAGAGATGTGTACCGCCACCAGTCACCTTGATGTCCAGGCCAGAGACCTTGTTCTGGAGATCTTAGGTCATTGAATTTCAGAACTCCTGCCCTGGGGCTTCTGCTGGCCCAATTGGTAAGTGCCTCATTTTGCCCAACGTTTCATATAGGCTCCAGTAATGCTATAATCTACTCCTCGATCCTCAGAAGTCTTCTCATCAACCATCTTGCCAAATATTTTTCAATGTACCTGCTTCCTTCAGATTCATTCCAGTTTTGAAACTATAATAAAATTAGTTCTACTGTTGTTCCTAGAGGGTATGTCAATCTACTTTCTATGCCTTCACTCCTCATCCCATTAACTTTCCAAACCAAAATATCCCATTCCTGGTTACCATTCCACTACATTTGTTGTTTTCCCTATTAGAATGTAAGTTACTTCAGCTTTGAAAGTTACTTGTTGAACTCATTTACTTAAAAAGAAAATCAAGTTCTATATATCAAAGTTTTCAGTTTAGTGTACAAGTCCCTCCTTCAACAATGTAGACAGAAATGCTCATTTAGTGTATGTTAAGTTCAGAACTAAAAAAGAAAAAAAACAAAAGTGTAAGCTCTTTGAGGACAGAGACTGTCTTCAATTTTGTATTTGTATCTCTCGCACTAATCAGTCACATGATACTTAACAAATGTTTCTTTCATTCATTCATTCCTTATCAGACACAGTTGTCATTAATGGTTTAATGCCAACTTGGAAGGTCTCCAACAGAGTGTTCCAGGCATCTGTCTCGGCCATACTGCTTTACATTTTTGTTAATGATTTAGATGAAGTCATAATTGGCAGTCTTATAAAATTTGCATGTCATGCACAGCTGAGAAGGATAAAAAACACACTGAGTGATTCAAAAGGATCTTGACAGATTAGGACAAAGCTACTGATATGAAATTTCAGAGAGATGAATATAATATTGACATATAGGTGGTACAGTAGATAGGCCTGAAGTCAGGAAGGCTAGAGTTCATATTCAGCCTTAGATGCTTGCCAGCTGTGTGACTTTGGTTTAGTAACTTAACCTCTATTTGCCTCAGTTTTCTCAACTGCAAAATGGGGATAATAATAGCACCTACTTTCCAGGGTTTTTTTTAGTTGCATGCCCAATTCATTGCATTTAGAGATATAAAATTTCCCCTAAGAACTGTTTTGCTGCATCCCACAAGTTTTGGTAACTCATTATCAGCATAGAAATCCAATCTACTGCCAAATCTTGTAAATTATACCTCCTTGACATCTCTCACGTCTTATCTTCTTCTCTCCACAAACAGGGAAAGCCTGCTAGTTTAAGCCCTCATTACCTCTCAACTGTAGTACTGTAATAGCTTCCTAATTAACCTTTCTACCTCTTTTCCCTTCCTCTCCAATCCACTCTCCACAGAGCTCCAGAAAGCTCCAATGGCTCCCGATTGCCAGTAGGATAGACTACAAACTCCACTGGTATTTAAAACCCTTCATAATCTGACTCCTGATTTACTGCACATTAACTTTCCTTTATGCACTCTGCATTCCAGTCAAACTGGCCTCCTTACTACTCTTTTATGCAACATTCCATTTCCTGTCTCCTTTCCGTAGCACCTAAGCCTGGACTCTCCTCCCTCCTCACCTCTACCAAAAAGGATTCTGAAGTTCTTTTAAGGCCACCTCCTTCATGAGGCACATTATGCATTCTCAAATTTCTTATGCCTTCTCCCGTGAAATTACTTTGTATTTACCATATATCTATATAAATATCTGTATCTACCTGTATCTATATTGTACTTAATTTTTTTCCCCAAAATTTATTTTTCTTCCAATAGAATATAACTCCTTGAGGGCATTTATATCTCCAGCACTTAGTAAAGTGGCTGGCACATAGTAAATGCTTAGTAAATGCTTACTGACTGACTAAACAGCAGTTCACAATTATATAATATGTTGTAGTTTACAAAGCTCCCTTGAGGAAAGCAGTTCACGTATTAACTGAAGCTCAGAAGAGTTTAAGTAACTTATCATTGGTCACACAGCTAGGTCAGGGTCAGAGCTAGGTTGTCAAATGAAGGACTTCTGGTACCAGGTTCAATGCTTCTGCTTACCATAATGCCTATGGAAAAAAGACTGATTTAGCAAGGTTCTACTAGGCCAAAAAGCTTGGTCACCTTGATAGGTTAAGAGTTTTATTTTACCTTTTGAGACATATCCCTATAGAAGGTATAGACATCCTCAATGAAGTATATCAAGCCTGGCTGGGAACTTAAGTTTAAGACAGGAATGAAATGAAATACTCATAGAACATTTTATAACAAAAGGAGGATCTTTTAACCATAGCAGGGGAAGGATATTTATCAAAGATACAGCAAATGATTCAGCTCAGTATAACTTTCCTGTCCTAGTGTGTCCAAAGACAGTTCAAGGTCTTTAGTATGAAGTATGTTAGGAAGATAAATCAGTGCCTCAACATTTTAATCCCCAAACCAATTAAGTATGGAGGATGATTTCTATAACTTTTAATGAAAAACTAGACTAGACTCTGCTGGCCGGGACCTTAAGATCTTTCTCCTATTATACCACTGAGACCACATTGAGATGACTGCTGGCATATCCTTAATGGGGAATATGCTTGTCTTAGGTACTTAGTGATCCATCAATGGATTTAAAGTCAGAGGACTTGAATTTAAATTCTACCTATGCTACTTACTAGTTCAGCAAGTCACCTGGCCTCTCTAGGTCTCAGTTTTCCTTATCTGTAAAATAAAGAGGTGAGATTTAATTAGTGGTGTCAACAAAATTAGTGATGTTTCAAACAAAAATGGGGTCCATTAGGCCATAGTAAGATTCCTTGTCAGCCACATATTGACTTATAAAACCACATATTAATATTATCTATGTTCTATTTTATTTTTATTTAATTTGTTAAGTATTTCCTAATTACATTTTAATCTGGTTCAGGCAGCACATGAGAGAGTTGTGGTAGTCAGTATGTTTGACACCTCTCTATTAGATTAGATCCCTTCCAGCTCTAAAGGTACTATAATATCCTGTATACACACACGCACACACACACACACACACACACACATACGTATATATACACACACTTACTATGTATGTACTTGTAGTATACATATATTATATTTTTTTAATATACAAGATCCTCTTCAGCTCTAAAGGTACTGTATGTGCTATTCTATGATTTTACCAAGGAGGATTGATTAGGTCATGGTTATAACAAATCTTTAAAAAAGCAATAAACATTTAGCTAACATTTAGATAGTCAAGCTTTATGTAGATGTATACATCTTCAAAAATATGAAGATGTTGGCTCCTCTGCTTCCCTTTCCCTTTGTGATTCCAGAACACTTTTCCTACATCTTTAGTGATTAAGCATGTTCCACATGTTAGCATAGTGTAAGATAGAACTTGGCTCCAACAAAAATGCAACTGGGTTATAAAACTGTGCTCTTTAAGATCATTCTTATTTGCTGAGGGACTACTGTATGTGATTATTCTCATTTAGAAATGAGAAAAAGGCAGCACACCAGAATGATCCTACTTTAAAGGAGACAGAAAATAGCCACCTCTGAGATAATGTTAGCAAACAGTAATAGAAGACGGAGGATAGAGAAAGAAAGGGCAGAAAACGTGTACCCTTCTGTTCCTCCTGATTCAGGATGAAGATATTCAATAAATAAATAAAATAAAGATCTCTTGTCAAATGAAAGTAGTGTATTAAATTCACCCAGAGGTGAAAACATTAAATAAATATGAGGAGCTGGCTGCCAAATCTTGCCCATATTGAATCACTCAAAGATTTTCTATAGAGATGATCTAATTCCTGTCAGTCACACTTCATCGGCTCCCCTAACTTTTCTTTAATAATGAACTGGGTAAAGAGCAAACAGAGTTTTCATTTGCATTGAGATGGGAAAACCCAGGAGGAAGAATGGATGTATTTTCAGATTGCCAGCAAGTCCACCCATGAAAAGGGCAAATGACCACAGGGTGAAGCATTGTAAACTGTGTTAAGATGTATAATTCTTAGAAATTAGTGCCATCTCCTGGATTTCAAAGGAATTGCTTTGACTTTGAAACATTGGTAGACAATTTTTTTAAGCTGTGAAGAGAGAAAGAGCATATATGACATATAATGATAGCTGGTAGTCATATAATGTATAAAGCACAAAGCACTTCATGTACATTATCTCATATGAGCCTCACAACAATTCTGTGAAGGCAGTACTGCAAGAATTATTATTAACCCCTTTATACATGTCAAGATGTTCCCCAAACGAATCAAATTGATTGTCTATAAATCGAATGGACTAAATACTTGATCCTGAAGTCTGTGGGACTTATGTTGTAACATCTGAACTAAGTGACACAGTAAAATCAATAAATATCTATTTTCCAGGCATTCATCAACTTTACGCGGCTTTATAGGATTATATCGCTTTATAATAGGTTTATTTGGAGGTTAAATACCTTGATTCTCCAGAAAGTCATAGAAGCCCAAAGCTATAGGCCTTGGAAAAGCATTTCCAGGAACAGATATGCTTTCAACTCTATTTAAGATAAAAAAGGAAGTGTGGCACATCAGAGAGAGTGCTGCATCTGGAGTCAAAGGAGCTGGTTTCAAATCCCGTTTCTGTTCATTACCACTGTGATCTTGGGTAAGATATTCAATCTCTCTGGGACCTCTCTATCCACTAGTAAAATGAGTGGTTTAGACCCGGTGACCTCAGAGGTCCGTTCTGGTTCTTAGTCTATGTTGCCACTGTTTTTAATTCTTAAATTGCTCCATGCCAGCAGGTTTATTAGAACCAACTCTCAGAAGCACAGATACTCTGAAGAAACCTAATCCAGTTTTACAGACAGATTTTCTTAAACTTATTAGTCCACATTATTTTTTTTCAGCTACAGAGATGTAAAATGCTCCCTAGCTGCTTATATATTTATCACACTCATAAATTTGTTATTTCTAGTGTTAGTGAGCATCAATATACTGAAAGTAGGTTATATCAAAAAGGTGGAGTGTCCAGAATGAGTGAAATGATAATCCTTTGTCCTGGTAGAACTCATCTGGTGTACAGGCTAGTTCTAGCTGTCACATTTTAGAAAAGTATTTATAAGCTGGAGTGAGTGGAGAAGAGGGAAACTAGGATAGTGAAGGACCTGGCAATATGCCATATAATCTGCTGAAGAAAACAGGAACATTTAGACAGGAGAGGAGGAGAAAGGGACATTGTGATAGCTATAAGTAAGGTAAACTAGGAAAAAAGACTGGATTCGGAGACAAGGTATCTGGGTTCAAATCCCACCTCTGCAATTTAGTTCCTTTTTTGAGCTTGAGTAAAACCTCTTTGGGCCTTGGTTTCCTCATCTGTAAAATGACAGGCTTGGACTAGATGTCCTCTAAGTTCCCTTTCTAGCCTCACTTCTACCATCTATGGTTTATGAACTCTCTTATATTTTTTGAAAAGCTGTCATACGGAAGTAGAATTAAACATATAATATTTGGCTCCACTAGGCAGATCTAGGAACAATGAGTAGAGATAATAGAGGAATCATTTTTAGGACTGAAGTAAGGAAAACTTTCTAATAATTACACTTATCCAAAAGTGCAATAGATTGCCTCAGGAGGTAGTGAGTTCCCTCTTATTAGAGTCTGTCAAGTGATAGATGTTTAGCCATTGGCCATGAATGTTACAGAGGGGATTCCTTTTTAGATGTGGGTTGGATTAGATGGCCTTTGACATCCCTGACAACTCCGAGATTTAATAAGCATAGTAGTAGTATTCTGGGCATATTTCAAACTGTAAACTGTAACTAAAATTCTTTCTTACATGCATTTCACACAAATCTGACTTGATTTATCATGTCCTATGCCTCAGACATGTACATAGATTCATTTAATAATTCAACAAGAAGCATTCATTAAGCTTTTCAGATGTATCAGGAGATACACAGGAAAAAAGGGAAATGACTCCTGCCTTTGAGCCACTTACATACTTTGTAGTATTGATGTCATCTAGCTTCACAGAGTATAATCAAAACGCACTTACATGACAAGGACTTCTGAACTCACCAGAAAGCCTATTTATGGATAATGTTTAATAAGAAATAAATAAAAGATGAAATATGCTTCTTGTTTCACAGCTAGGTGGCAAAGTGGTTAGAGCATTAGACTTGGAGTTAGGAATCCCTGAGTTCAGATTCTATCTCAGACATTTACTAGCTGTATGACCCTGAGCAAGTCACTTAACCTTTCTCTACCTCAGTTTTCTCATCTGTAAAAAAGATATAATAAGAGTACCCAGGGTAATAGTGATGATCAAATGAGATAATGTTTGGAAAGTTACAAACCTTACAGTGCTATATAATGATGATTGTGATAAAAACAAAAAACACTTACCATGTGCTAGGCACTATGCTAAGTGCTTTATAATGACTATCTCATTTGATCTTCACAACAATTCTGGGAGATAGTTTTGTTATTACTATTATTATTAGCCCCATCTTATAGTTGAGGAAGTTGAATCTGATATATAAAAATATATATGTATATATATGTATGCTGTCATCATCATTGTTTTGGTTATCATTGCCATCATCATTACATCATCATCATCATTCTATTTAGCCATTTACCGAGGCCATTTTGTCATTTGCTTTTGTGTGTTTACTCTATGATTTTCCATCCCCCCACCCCCTATACTTTTTACCTCTTGCATAGTAATAGGTGCCATTGCTCAAGCTATGCAGTCAAATCTCACATGGGTCCACTCATTACTTAAATGATTTCATAGACCTTGAAATCTTCTTCTCTGGAAACTACTCCCCTATATGTCTTCTTTTTGACTGCAGGGACTATCTCAATTTTTGTTTTGCATCCTAAGCACTTGGCATGGTGTCCAGCACATAGTCAATGCTTAACAAATGATTTTTCATGGATGCTTTCATTCAATGTCAGTTTAATACAAATATATCTATGAAAAATAAAGAATTCAGTGTATCTCCTAATGTTTTTAAATATCTGGCTTTTTGATGTTATGGAGATAAAACATGAGATGATGTTTTCCCTTTGGGATTTGACATAGGGCATAGCCTATGTGAAGAACAAAAGTATAAACTTAGGGAGAATGAGGATGAGAAAAAGAAAATTATTTTGACAGGTGATATTATAAGGAATGGGGAAGAAGTAGACTATGAGTTTGGGTGAAACATCTGTGTACTACATACTGTAAGTTTGGGGAAAACATATGCAGCTTAGAAAAGTAACCTCTGAGATGGTGAAAACTAAATTACAAGGTTATGTAAATAGAGATCCTCATGCTATATTTTTATTCTCTTCTTTACTGGCAATAAAAAGATGAGATTGACTGATTCTATCTTAAAGGAGACCTCAGCTGTCTTAGAAATTTCCTGCCCAAACAGGCTATTCTGATGAGATTAGCCAAAGAGGAAATATTATTCAACTGGAACAAATGTGATGTTTGGCAACTCCTGAGACCCAAAGGTTAACATACTATAGCCCCAAAGTTAACACATTTTCCCTATTTCTGTTCTGTCCATTCTGCTTCTGGTTGACTGTGCATTCCAAATGGGTCTGGAAAAGCTATAAAAATTTAAGCTGCACCTTAAGAAACTAAAGTTACTACTTACTCAAGCAATCTTCATTAGTGCACTAATAAATTCTTTATACTTTTAGTTTGGCCTCATATCTTTAACTCACAGTCATTGGACCCTCACTTCTGTTTATGCTTCTCCCAAGATATCAAGAGAATTCCCCAACAGGAAGGGTGGTGGGTTGCTGCAGGGGGCTAACTCAATAAGGTACTCCCACTAAGTCTGGAACCAATATGGTGAGCGCCTATGGAGAAACCACCAGGCTGGAGGAATGGTAAAACATCTCAGATCAGAAATGGAGCAGGTCAAAGTTTCCATGTTGATCAGTAAAGGGGTCCAGCTCCTAAGTAACTGCTGAACTTCTAGTTTGGGATAAGATTGGGAGACCCATTATATAATAAAAAAGAGAAGACAAGTAGAACTGGCTAAATATATTCGGATGAAATCAATGCTGGAGGAGACAGGATTTAAAAATCACTCAGGAATTAATTCTCAAGACTTTTCAAAGAAGAGAAGACTCTAAAATAAAGAAAAAAGAACATGGATGGTGCTTTCATCTAAAAAAAGATAGGGGGTGAAAATACATTGACAATTATGGCATCATATGGTTAATTTTGCATCCCTACAAATTCTTTATAAGAATGATTTATGTACATATCAAAAAGTTCCTCTTCAACAAAAGTATAAGACTATAGGTAAGGTTATAATGAAGATTTTTTAAATAGCAGAACACATTTTTACAGTCACATGACTGATAGAAGATTGTAGAGGCTATAAGCTTTCACTGTGCTTATTTATTGATTTTAAGGAAGCATTTGGTAGTATAGAACTGTCAAGAAGCTGCTAAGTGCTGGTATCAAGTCAAGTATCAAATAGAAAAGCAAAATGGTACAGAGGTGAAGCATTGGATTCAGAGTCAGAGAACCTGAATTTGAATCCTGGCTTTACCTCTGTGAATATGAGCAAGTCATTTAACCTTCTGTGACTTAGTTTCCTCATCTGTAAAATGTGAGCATTGGACTAGATTATCTTCAAGGTTTCTTGCAGTTCGAAAATGATGAAACGAGATGTTCCACAAATGCGGTTTCTAGGGCCACTTAAGATAGCTATGTATGGTCTACGTGAAAAAAAGATGCCTTTCGATGGTGGTTTCTTTAAACCTTCTTATTTATAGATGCCTTTGTACTGACTACATGAAGATCCAGAACACTAAAAAGTTTCTCTTCAGTGAAATCCATAGTTAATAGCTGCTGTTGTTACAGAAGCAATCAGCACCATGGCTCCGACTAGCTGTTTTTGTGGATAGCGCTATGGTTCAGAGGGAAACCAGATGTCATTCCAGCTACGTTGCATTGTACCATGGTAGTGTGGGCAGGAAAAGGTGAGGGCAGTATTACCACAGGATATTTAATGACGATTAATGAGCTGTTACCAGTGCCATTAGATTTAACTGAGTTGGTCTGCTTTGGTGACTTTAGGTGGCTTGGATTTTCACGGAACATGAATGTAGCTTAAGTGAGCCTCCTGGGTTTTTTAAGAGTCAGGTTACATTGTCTTACTTTCCTGAGGAGAACCTTCCCTGGCATGAGTATGTCTCTTTCTTCCTCAATAAGATAATTACTAGGGGCAGCTAGGTGGCGTAGTGGACAAAGTGCTGGGCCTGGAGTCAGGAAGACTCATTTTCGTGAGTTTAAATCTGGCCTCAGACACCTCCTAGATGTGTCAATCTGGATAAGAAACTTAACCCTGTTTGCCTCCGTTTCCTCATTTGTAGAATGAGCTGGAGAAGGAAACAGAAAATCATTCCAGTATCTTGGCCAAGAAAAACCCAAATAGGATCACTAAGAGTCAGAAATGACTAGAAAAATGACTGAACAACAAGAGAATTACTAGGAAAGTAGCTGAAAGTGGTGGTAAGGGAGGAGTGTTTTGAGAAGTATGTGTGACTGTATGTTCCCAAAGATATCTGGTGTCTTCTGGCTATGCTTGGTACTATCCCCTTATGACAAGGGGTCAGTGTTTCAGGAAAGGCTGACACTGTGATAAGAAGGCCTTTCAGAGATAAGTTTGGCTTTTCTATCACTGAACGTATGTTCTCAGAGCCCAGACATGAGAATAATTACATGAAAAGCTGAGCCAGTAGAATATAAACACTAATCATTCATGCTAGAAAAGCAAAGGGGATATAAAACACATTACCCCAACAAGGATATGCAGTCTTTTAAATTAGTTAATCAATATATGCATCTTGGACAAGTATGCAATTATAAAATAAGTAAATCCTGGAACAGACTAGAGTGGACATAGCTTGATTGCATTGGGGAAATGGCATAGTGCTTTCAAATGGTCCCACAGTGTAACTGCAAAAAGCCCTTCCCTTTAACATCAGTAATCTCCCAGTGATGCCAAATGACTGTGAATCTTGGAAGGCTGATTTCAGATGAATTAAAATAAGATTACTCTAAAGGGCAACAAAAGACACATGATGTTATATCCATCAAGCAGGCTGCAAAATGTTTTCAACAATTTCCATTCAAGTGGCACAAAAGATACCCTTAGATATTTTCATGTATCTATGATCTCTTCAGCGTGAGTACTGCTTCAAATGATGCATATTACAATTCATCCACGTCTGCCCATGCTATGTAGCTCTTATTAATGTTCTCTCATAAATCTGCCACAGGGTGTCTACTCAACAGGTTGGGGGGCTTTCTCTTGACATATAGATATTAATTTGTTATCTCTTGTCCTTAGATTATAACTAGCCCATCTCTCTCTCTCTCTCTCTCTCTCTCTCTCTCTCTCTCTCTCTCTCTCTCTCTCTCTCTCTCTCCTTCCTTTCTTTATGTTTTTCCCAGGAATGAATGAATGAAAAATCATTTATTAGGCACTACTATGTGCCAAGCACTGTGTTAAGCACTGGGGATACAAGAAGAGCAAGACAGTTCCTGGTCTGAAGGAGCTCATATTCTTTGGGAAAACACAACATATAAATGATAGCTCTGTTTCAAGGCCTATGGAAAGGCCCAGAAATTCTAATGGTACAGTGGTAGAGCACGTGGTAAAGTCCAGGAATCTTCAGGGATCAGAAGAAAGACACTTGGCGAGTGCTTAATAGATGTTTGTGGGATGAATGAATATGTAGGACCAAAAAAGAAGGTGGGATGGGTATACAGTAGGAAGGAGCAAGGTTAGGTGGATAGCCCAGCGCTAGACTGGTATCCCAATATATCAAAAAAACAAAATGAAACTCTAAGATAAAGGTCTATAGTGATTTGAGTAGACCCTCTATGGAGGATAAATAAGAATCAGTGGACCAGACATTTATAGAATGAAAAGCTGCAAAAGTATTTTGATCTGCATCAGTGGATGTAGTATCCATATTGATGAGAAAAAAATAGATCTTCCAAAAGGTAAAAAAGCCCAATAGAATCAGGATTTTAGAGATAAGGGAATTTTGCTCTGGGCAGCTAAGTGGGGCAGTGTATAGAGTTCTGGGCTTGGAGTTAGGAAGACTCATCTTCTTGAGTTCAAATCTGGCCTCAAACACTTATACTGTGTGAGCCTGGACAAATCACTTAATCCTGCTTGCCTCAGTTTCCTAATCTGTAAAACGAGCTGGAGGAGGAAATGGCAAATCACTCCAGTATCTTTGCAAAGAAAACCCCAAATAGGTTAACAAAGACTCAGATGTGACTGAATAACAACAATTTTGCTCTAACCTCCCCTCTCCTTAATTTTACAAATAGGGAAATTAAGGCTCAGAGATTTTAGAGGATTTGCCTAATGCCACACAACTAATTAGTGGGAGAATCAGGATTAGAATCCACATCTCTCATTCTAGGTTCAATGGCATTTGTTAATATATGAACCTGTCAAACAACGACTATTTTTATGACACTGGACAAGTGAATTTACACTCTTCATATCTTTCTTTAACAGATGAAAATGGAAAGGGATGCTAATCAACTAATATCACTGGTGATATTTTTCCTGATGTAGCAATTCAATAACATGTACACCAAACATTAGCCATGCAGTTAAGGTAATGTATGCCCTCTCGTTGCTTCTGATAACACTACTTTGTAAGGTAAAAGTGGGGGTAAGAGAATTACATCTATCTATGTGCCTACAGCAAGAAGTAGCTGTGAGACAAAACAGAATGAAGTGCTATTGGGAAGGGAATGATTTTATTTTTTTTCTGAAAGGACCAAAGGGACAAGTTGGAAATGAAGAACATCCTTGCCCAAGGTGACATAGCATGGCATAGTGGATGGAGATCTTGGAATAAGAAGACATAGGTTCAGTCCCCACAGAGTTACTACCTGTATAACCCTAGGTAAGTCACCTACCCTTATTTGGCCTCAGTTAGTGGAAATAAAGATAGTACCTACCTCAAAAGATTGTCATGAACTTCAAATTAGACAGTACATATAAAGTTCCTTGCAAAATTTAAACCACTACGTAAATAGAGCTTTTTTAGCTATTCCTTCAATACTGTCCTGTTGTTCTGGCACTTGGGCAATTTCATTTCAATATATTAAATACTTTGTAGAATGTGCAAGGGAAAGTCTTCTCAATTAGAAAGGGAATCTTTTATTTTATTTTCTTACCATTAAAATGCTGACATAATCAAAATATACTTATTAGACCAGAATCTGCCATGTTTCATGGAGTATTGCCTACAATTAAGCAAGGCACTTAAAAGAGCATGATTTAGGTCACTAGATATAAAACTTGGAAATTATTCTCACAGTAAGTCAAATGCTATCTCAGTTTCCTTACCCTTAAAACACTTCTCTAAGTTCCCCATTTATAATTAGGGAAAAGTTAATCCCTTGGCAAGGAACTAATCCCATTGATTCATACTTTGCAGTTGTTATTTGTCTATCAGAATTGAAGAATTTTCTTTAAAAAAGAGCAATTAACCAAACCTTATTTTAGTGGACTTTTAGGATACTTTATTACATTCTTTTATGATCCGTGACTACAAGTACAACTCTGCTGTGTAAAGGTCACCCTGGTTTACCTTGGCAGGTCCTACCAAGAAGAAAAGGCTTTGAATTCTAGCCCAGAGTATTGTCATTAAAGTATCTAAGTGTACAGAGCCTCAGCACCAGAGGTGAGAAAGAGTGATTTTTTTTTTTGGCGGGAAGAGGAGGTTAAGAACAACTCATGAAGCATTTATGCTAAATTGAGGATGAGATGTATCCTACAATGGGGGAGGAAGTACCCAAACCAACAAAAGCATGGATCTTTTGATTACTGAGTATTGTAGAATGGCCAGTATAGACTCCACAAGGCCATGATCTAGCCTTCTGAAGGATCTCAGAGGCCATATGGTACAATCTTCTCATTTTACAGATGAGGAAACTGAGGCCCGAGGAGGTTAAATGACTTGTTCAAGGTCACATAGGTGGTATCAGAGACAGGATTTGAATACAGGTACTTTGACTTTAGAATCAGTTCCCTTTCCTCTGAATTATGATATTTAACTTATCCATGGTCATACAACCAATAAGTGTCAGGAAGAGGATTTGAATCTAGACCTTCCTAATTCTAAGTCCTTCCGCCTATCCACTCTGCCATACTGTTTCTCAATTGATGCTGTTATCTCACCTCAGTTGTTGGCAACTATGTGGCACAGTGGACAGAGCACTGAGCTTGGAATCAGGAAGACATCTTCATGAGTTCAGATCTGGCTTCAGAAACTTATTAGCTGTATATCCTTGGGCAAGTCACTTAACCCTGTTTGCCTCAGTTTCTCATCTATAAAATGAGCTGGAGAAGGAAACATCAAACCATTCCAGAATTTTGTCAAAAACAAAACAAAACAAAAAACAAGCCACCCCAAATGGGGTCATGAGGAGTCAGACATGACTGAAATGACTGAACAACATGTCACCTGTGATTCTAAGAATCCATTTTCCTCATTTGGTGGTCATGTTTAGCTTTTGCTTTAAAATGCCATATATTGAATACATAATTGTTGAATAATTTGATATAACAAATTAATCAGGGAAACATATATTAAGCATCCCACTATGTGTCAAGGACTGTTAGGGATACGAAGACAATAGTGAAGTCCCTGTCCTATTATATTGTAATAGAGGAGACAACATAAATACATATAAGTAAATAGAGATTATTACAAAATGAATGTAAGATTATTTTGAGAGGGAGGGCACTAGCAGCTGGGGAATGAGATCAAGAAAGGTGTCATGAAAAAGGTTAAATCAGTCAAGCAACAAGCATTTATTAAACACCTACTGTGTACCAGATACTAGGCTAAATACTGGGAATAAAAAAGGTTGGGAAGGGGGCTGAAAACTGAGTTTTGAAGGAAACCAGGGATTCCAAGAAGTGGAGGTAAGAAGGGAAAGGATTCCAGGTATAGGGAACAGCCAGTGCAAAGGCACAAAGACAAGAGACAGTAAGGAAAGGGAGGAAAAGAGATATGCACTCAGAGTCCACAGAAGAAAATACCAATTCTCTTCTCTGACCTGCCCAATCTTTGTGGTCCAAGTTCAATGACTTAATTTTGTCTACTTCAGTTTCATCAGCTATAAAATGGGGAATATTAATTCCCATTCTTCTCTGATAATTATTGCAAACCAACCATTGTTTGAGTTTGCTTAAAAGATATTCATTAATTCACTGAATGCTGATGTTAAGAGAACAAAGAGTTGACTCAGCTGTAGCATCATCTTCATATCATTCTGGAGTATGGAGAGATGAAAAGAAAAAAGGGCAGTTTATTATTCTGCCTTCTATAACCAAGAATGCTTTGTGTAACATTTCTTACAGTTTTTAATAAGTTGTGTATCTTGGGGATAGGATAGTTTCTAAGTTTGATCTTAGAACTGCTGCTCTACTGGAAATAGGCTTAATCTAGGGGATTTCTTCTATCAGCTTATATTTAGACTTCACTTAATATACCCATAAATTAAGAGGCTTTTGTGCATTGCATAGATGTTCTGAAGTTCTTCCATTTTAACACAGCAGTCACTAAGTAACCCAAAATGGGTTTCAACACTAGAAGGAACACTTCAGGCCATCAGTTTTCAGGCTAGGAAGTTGTATCACTTTCTTGCCCAGTAATGGGAATATGGTTGTCCAAACTTTCCACTTTTTAACTTCAGTGATTTCTGATAAATTCAGTAGCTTAAAATTCAGGCTTACTTAAAAAGTAATCATGCTCCTTCCTCTTGAGAGGTCCCACATTCAAAGACCCAGTTATAATTTAAAGAGGGAGTATATTGTGGCGAAAAGAGGACTAGACTTGGAGTAAGAACTCCTGTGTTCAAATACTGAACCTACCAGTAAACTGTCACATGACTGAAACTTTGGTCAGGGCTTTTTGAGCCTCAATTTCCACACCTGTACAATGGAGAAAGGAATACTTGTACTACCATCTTCACCATGTCATATCAACTTTTAAAAACATTAATAAAATTTTGTCAATATTAAACTGATATGTAAAATATCAGATGTAAAATTGAGGGAAGAAATGAAAAATGATATGAATTAAAGAATAAAATATCTAAGTTCTTACTACGTACAAAATATAAAATTATATACAAATCAATTTATATTTATAAAATATGAAATTACTACACAGAGGTTTTTTTTAAAGAGCCTAAAATACATTAAAAATATAGTAGATCCTGTTGGGCAGATGTTAAATTAATATTCACGTAGGTGATTGGGAAGAAACCAAAATCACCAAGGGTCAAAAAATGGAAGTTGGAACACAATTTAAGAGGTTCTGTTGCTGCTAATCACATTTCTACTTAACATCTTTGAATGCTTGCATTTGGCTGCTTAAAGAAATGCCCCTTTGGAGTTTGTTGTCAACAAGGTGCTGAAGCTGAACTGGGAAGGTGACAGTCTCAGAACCACAGTGGAGCAATAAAACTCACCCAAATTATAAATTTTCTTCCTATGAAGTTGGGTATCCACTGATCTGTAGCTGTTCTGGCACCAAAGTATCCCATGGCAGTATGAGGTGTGGGCATGCATAGCTAGTTAAAAATAAGTACCAGGCTTCTTGTTGACTAACTTAGACTTGCTAGAACCAGTAGGGCTCTGCTTTAAGCTTGATTGAATCCTGGCCTAAATTCCACAGATTCCTTCTGTTAAGGTTTAGTGGATGGAATTTGATCATGCTTATCCATCTCACAAGATCATAGACTTCAAAACTGGAAGGGACCATGAACATATCATCTAGTCTGCCCTTCTTATTTTTAGAGGAGGAAATCGAGACGCAGAGAGTTCAAGTGATTTGAGTTCACACACCTAGTAAGTAGCAGAGCTGGGATTTTAATTCCAGATCTTCTCTAAATCTAGTGCTCCATTAAGCTAGATGATCA
This sequence comes from Trichosurus vulpecula, assembly GCF_011100635.1. NCBI lineage: Eukaryota > Metazoa > Chordata > Mammalia > Diprotodontia > Phalangeridae > Trichosurus > Trichosurus vulpecula. The sequence goes on along the minus strand of NC_050579.1, from coordinate 217,131,030 downwards.
ACCTTGGCTTTTGTGTTAATTACTAACACTGCTGTGATTCTGACTTCAGATGATCATGTTCCACCTTCTCCTTAATGACACAGGAATCCCCTGTGATATTGGCTTATAGCTTTTTCAAAGCCAGGGGCTATGAAATGAACAAATAGAAGCTATTAGTGTTTCACTTAAAGTTTTATGGAGTCAGTATAATATATGAGGAAGAAGAATTCTATTTACTTAAATAATCAGCAGGAATACTTCCATTCATGCTGATAGAAATTTCTTTTCATACTATATAATTGCTATTCTACAAATCTTGCATAGAAGAATCACCTAACATATAGAAACACTTTCTCTAGTAATCTTAATAATATAAGAACTGTACCTTAGTTTTCCACATGTTAATAGTCATTCTTACTATATGAGCCAATCACTTTATTTTCTGGTCGTAAATGACCTTGATAATATCTTAGATGTCACTTCTCACATACAAGTCATCTTTGCTAACATGCTATAGCCCATTTTTCTGGTTTTTTTTGGTAACAGGTAATTTTAACTTTTCTTATTGACATCCACATATAATCGCTAGGGAAATATTGGTGTTAAAGACATGAAATTTAGTGGTTGTACTCAGTGTGAGATCAACAAAAGGATGGGGAATATTCCAAAAGGTAATTCGAACAGATTTCCTTCATTTCAACTTTGGGTTCAGCCTGTTGTCCAATATGGTGCCTATTCAAGATACTTATTTATCTGCTTATCTGTCCATCCATCTATCCATCTATCCATCCATATATTCATAAAGTAACAATGAGGGGTCCATCAAGATGCACATCTTGATAGTCTAATAATATACATTTTCAATGACTATTTTTTCAAAGTGGATAAGAGATCAACTTTTTGTAAAATGACAGTTTCATTGAGGAGGTTATATGGTATTCTTTGGCTTAATTATGTAATTAATGCAATTAGTAAAATGTCAGAAATTTGGGGAGCACTGGAAGAGCTTCAGCATTTTTATCTTTGTTTGTTGTTGTTGTTTGGATTCTATACATCTTCCATGACAATGGCAAACATTTCATGGGAACACATGGTTTTCTGTTTAAACTCTATGTAAAATCAAAACACAGCAAATGGTAGAACAAAGTTAGATCTATAGTCATATGTCACAGGCTTTAGTAGAGTGAGTGAGTGTGTGTGTGTGTGTGTGTGTGTGTGTAAGACACATTGAGGTAGGCCTATGAGAGTGCATATTGTTCTATCCAGTCAGATGCTTTTACAAAATCAATAAACATTAGATCAGGAGCTTATATTTTCAGTACTTAGTCTACTATGTGACCAGAAAGATGTGGTCTACTATTTTTTCCCTCCAATTCTTTGCCACCACAAAAAATGCTGCTATAAATATTTTTACTGCATACGGAGCCTTTCTTTTTTATTACTGACCTCCTCTGGGTTTTTTTATTTCTTGATCCTGAACTACATTTTCTAACATAATATTTTTCCTACACCCTTGTAATCACTTTCACATTGAAGTGACCAAGTACCAAGGGATATGTTTTCTTTTTTTGCAGTATTTCATAAAATTCTTCATAGAATTTCTCTACTGGATGTCGGCATTTATCTTCAGGGCTTCTGTTTTCCTTACACTTATAGTGAGCATTGCAAAGCGAGATAAATAAGTGGTCCATGTAATGATTTTTCTTGTCTTTGTATTAAAGATGAAACTAATGCATCACATTTACTCACTTCTTTGAAGAGAGAAGCTTCAATCGAACCTTGTAGTTAGCTGTAACTTCATGTTTTGTAATTTCATTTTTAGAGAGAATGTCAATAAGGATTTCATTCAATTCCTCTAACAGTGAATCAATTCCATGTTGATCAGCATAGTTCTAGAGTTGAAAGGCAACTTAGATCTCAATCTCTTTCATTTTTTCAGATGAAGAAACTGAGGCCCAGAGAAGTGAAGTGAACTAATTGAGGTAACACAGTAGTAAGTGAAAGAGTTGGGATTTAGACTCAAATCTAGCCAACGATTACATATTAAGAGTACTGGTAATTCATTTAATGCTTGAAAAGGTTCTAAGAACTATGTGATTTTTATTGCCTTCTAATGTCTTTTCTAGTCATTGTCACTGAAGAATCAGGCTGGTTGCCTGGGCCCTTGGTGTGCCATTTTGGCTCATATGATTCATGACTTTGAGGTCAATTTCTGTTGATGATCCTTAACTGGTATAGTCTTTAGAAAGCAGATATCAATTGTTATTGAGTCCTGACCTGAAGCCTTCCCAGATTGGTAGAAGCTGCCAAAGTTCATGCTACGCTGACAAATCCTTTGAGAATTGTAATGAGGCATCAGAGTAGGAGTCACTTGATGATACTTGATAATAATTGATTTGATTGGTCAAAATAATAGAGCTGACGTAAAACAATTCCCAGGTCTCTACTTCATGTAATATCCAAAAAGAGTTAGAGGACCTATGATTCTTTTTTTAAAAAATAATTGGCACTTGGGGCAGCTAGGTGGCACAGTGAGTAGAGCACCGGCCCTGGAGTCAGGAGGACCTGAGTTCAAATGCGGCCTCAGATACTTGACGCATGTACTAGCTGTGTGACCTCGGGCAAGTCACTTAACCCCGATTGCCCTGCCAAAAAGCAAAAAAAAAAACAAAACAAAACAAAAAATAATTGGCACTTTCAATTTCCTCTGTTTTCATGTTTGATTTCCCCCAATATACCATATCCCTCCTGAATAGTATTTTTTTCAATTACATGTAAAGTTTTCAACATTCACTTTAATAAGATTTTGAGTTTCAATTTTTTCTGTCCCTCCCTTCTTCCCAAGATAGCAAGCAATATAATATAGGTTGTACATGTACAATCATATTAATCATATTTTCACATTAGTCATGTTGTGAAAGAAGAATCAGAACAAAAGGGAAAAACCATGAGAAAGAAAAAACAACAAAAAAATGAAAATAGTATGCTTTGATCTGCATTCAGATTCCATAGTTCTTTTTTCTGGAGGTGGATAACATTTTCCACCATCAGTCTTTTGGAATAGTCTTGGATTTTTGTGTTGCTGAGAAGAGCTAAGTCTATCATAGTTGATCATTGCACAATGTTACTGTTACTGTATACAATGTTCTCTTGATTCTGCTCATTTTACCCATTATCAGTTCATGTAAATTTTTCTAGGTTTTTTCTGAAATCCTCCTGCTCATCATAGTACAACAGCATTCTATTATGTTCATATACCACAACTTGTACAGCCATTCCCTAATTGATGGGCATTTCCTCAATTTCCAAAGGCCAAGGTCCCCTACTGCATCCTGGGTGATCTCCAGTTGTCTTGATCCATAACGGGCCACTGGATCCAGAGGAGAAAGTGAGGCTAGTGACTTCGCACAACCCTCCCTCACTTAAATCCAGCTCACTTGCATATCATGGCATTACCTCCCTGATGTCATGGTCCTCTTCAGAATGAAGAACAAACAGCAACCTCTGTGAGTAGAGAAAGAGCTGGCCACGAGGGACCAAGCTGGTTAGCTAGCTAGGTTCCTTCCTTCCTTCCTTCCTTCCTTCCTTCCCTCCCCTCCCTCCCTGCCTCTCTCCCCCCTTTCTCTCTTTCTCTTTCTGTCTGTCTCTGTCTCTCTTCCTTCCTTTCTTCACTGTTTAGGCACTGATTGGCTCAGAATGAATGTAAGTAACAACTGTTTCTGTTTTGGCCAGAAAACCGGAGGGTCTTCCCCTCCCAGATCTAATTTTTTTTAAAGAGACCATTCTTTGCCTCATTGTTTAAAGTCTTAATCACTGAAGTCAACCTGAGACCTATTAAAAACCTTAGCTTGAAAAGGCCAAGGTCCCCCACAGCATCCTGGGCCATATCCAGTTGTTCTGATCTGTATCTGGCCACTGGACCCAGATGGCTCTGGAGGAGAAAGTGAGGCTAGTCCTCCCTCATTTAAATCCAATTCACAAGCTCGTCATGGCATCACCTCCCTGATGTCATGGTCCTCTTCTAGAATAAAGGATAAACAGCAGCAGTAGCCACAAAAAGAGCTGCTATTTTTTGTACATGTGGGTCCTTTTCTCTTTTTTATGCTCTCTTTGGGATACAGACCTAGTAGTGCTATTGCTAGATGAAAAGGTATGCATACCTTTATGTCCCTTTGGGGATAGTTCCAAATTGCTCTCCAGAATGTTTGGATCAGTTCACAGTACTATCAATGATGCATTAGTGTTCCAATTTTCCCACATCTTCTTCAACATTTATCATTTTCCTGTTTTGTCATGTTAACCAATCTGATAGGTGTAATGTGGTATCTCAGAGTTGTTTTTAATTTGCATTTCTCTAATTAATAGTGATTTAGAGTATTTTTTTCATATGACTGTAGAGGGCTTTAATTTCTTTAATTTCTTCATCTAAAAATGACTTTGACCATTCCTTTGACCATTTATCAATTGGGGAATGACTTGTATTCTTGTAAATTTGACTCGGTTCTCTATATATTTGAGAAATGAGGCCTTTATCAGAAGCACTGGCTGTAAAAATTGTTTCCCAGCTTTCTGCTTCCCTTCTAATCTTGGTTGCATTGGCTTGCTTGTGCAAAAACTTGTTAATTTAATGTAATCAAAGTTATCGATTTTGCATCTTGTAATCTCTATCTTTGCATCTCTATCTCTTGTTTGGTCATAAATTCTTCCCTTCTCCATAGATCTGACAAGTAAATTATTCCTTGCTCTTCTAATTTGCTTATGGTTTCACTCTTCACATCTAAATCGTGTACCCATTTTGACCTTATCTTGGTATATAGTGTGAGATGTTGGTCTATGCCTACTTTCTTCTGTACTATTTTCTAGTTTTCCCAGCAGTTTTTGTCAAATAGTGAGTTATTATCCCAGAAGCTGGAGTCTTTGGGTTATCAAACAGTAGATTACTATAGTCAGTGACTACTGTGCCTTGTGTATCTAACCCATTTCACTGATCAATCACTATTTCTTAGCCAGTACCAAATAGTTTTGATGTTTTCTACTTTATAATATAGTTTTAGATCTGATACGGCTGGGCCACCTTCCTTTGCATTTTAAAAAATTAATCCCTTGATATTCTTGACCTTTTGTTCTTCCAGGTGGATTTTATTATTTTTTCTAGCTCTATAAAATAATTTTTTGGTTGTTTGATTGATATTGCACTGAGTAAGTAAATTGATTTAGGTAGAATTGTCATTTTTATTATATTAGCTTGGCCTACCATGAGCAATTGATATTTTTCCAGTTGTTTAGATCTGACCTTATTTGTGTAAAAAGTGTTTTATAATTGTGTTCATATGGTTCCTGGGTTTGTCTTGGCAGGTGGACTCCCAAATATCTTATATTGTCTACAGTTATTTTAAGTGGAATTTCACTTTCTATCTCTTGCTGCTGGGCTTTGTTGGTAATATATAGAAATGCTGATGATTTATGTGGGTTTATTTTATATCCTACAACTTTGCTGAAGTTGTTAATTATTTCAAGTAGTTTTTAGTTGATTTTCTAGGATTCAGTAAGTATACCATCATATCATCTGCAAAGAGTGCTAGTTTTGTTTCCTCATTGCCTATTCTAATTTCTTCATATTTTTCTTCTCTTATTACTATAGCTAACATTTCCAGCATTATGTTGAATAAGAGTGGTGATAATAGTATATTTGCTTCACCCTTGATCTTATTGGGTAAGGTTACTAACTTATACCCATTACAGATAATGTTTGCTGATGATTTTAGGCAGATACTGCTTATCATTTTAAGGAACATTCCTTTTATTCCTATGCTCTCTGGTGTTTTTATTAGGAATGGGTGTTGTATTTTGCCAAAAGCTTTTTCTACATCTATTGAGATAATAATATTATTTCTGTTAATTTTGTAATTGATATGGTCAATTATGCTAATGGTTTTCCTAATAATGAACCAGCCCTGCATTTCTGGTATAAATCCCACCTGGTCAGTGTGTTATCCTCAAGATAAGTTGCTATAATCTCTTTGCAAATATTTTATTTAAATTTTTGGCATCAATATTCCTTAGGGCAATTGGTCTGTAATTTTCTTTCTCTGTTTTGGCTCTTCCTGGTTTAGGTATTAACACCATATTTCTGTCATAAAAACATTTGGTAGGACTCCTTCTCCTATGTTCCCAAATAGGTTATATAGTATTGGAATTAATTGTTCTTTAAATGTTTGGTAGAATTCATTTGTAAATCCATCTGGCCCTGGATATTTTTTTCTTAGGAAGTTCATTGATGGCTTTTTCAATTTCTTTTTCTAAAATGGGGTTAAGTATCTTATTTCTTCTTCTGTCAATTTGGGCAATTTATATTTTTGTAAACATACATTTCAGTTAGATTGACAGATTTATTGGCGTACAGTTGGGCAAAATAGGTCCTATTTATTGCTTTAATTTCCTCTTTATTGGTAGTGAATTCACCCTTTTCATTTTTGATACTGGTAATTGCATTTTCTTCTTTCTTTTTTTTAAATCAAATTAATCAAAGGTTTATCTATTTCATTGTTTTTTTTCATAAAACCCGTGCTTAGTTCAACAGTTTTCTTACTTTCCATTTTATTAATCTCTCCTTTGATTTTCAGAATCTCTAATTCAGTATTTAATGAGGGATTTTTAGTTTGTTCCTTTTCTAGTGTTTTTAGTTGCATGTCTAATTCATTGATCCATTCTTTCTCTATTTCATTCATGTAAGCCTTTAGAGATATAAAATTTCCCCTAGGTATTGCTTTGGCTGCATCCCATAAATTTTGGTATCTTGTCTCATTATTGTCATCCTCTGATGAAGCTACTTATTGTTTCTATGATTTGTTGTTTGGCCCACTCATTCTTTAGGACTGGATTATTTAGTTTACAATTATTTTTTCATCTATCTTTCTATGGCCCTTTATTGAATATGATTTTTATTGCATTATGATCTGAAAAGGATTAGTTTAATATTTCTGCCTTCTTTGCATTTGACTGTGAGATTTTCATGCCCTAATACATGGTCAATTTTTGTGTAGGTGTGAGGATCTATAATTCTCTAAAATTAATTGTCCAGCTACCACTGATTGAGTGGTTCTTCTCTCTTTCCCTTTTCTTTTTCCTTCTATCTGTTCTACAGTGGGTAGTCTTAGATATTATCTGAGTGCAGAGATTAAGTGACTTGCCCAGGGTCATAGCAGCCACTATGTGTCTGATATGTGAATGGAACCCAGACCTTCCAGACTCAAAGACCAGCTCTCTATCTACTTTGTGACACTGCCTCTCAGTATATCAGAATGAAAGGGTTAACTGATTTCCAACATACTCATGAGAGGCTCAAGAACAATATGCATATAGTTAATTCTAAAGTATTAAAATATACTTTTCCTTGCTAATTTTTTTATAGCCTAGAGAAAACAGATATTGTTACTTAATTTGGAGTATGTGGTACTGGATATATTTACATGGCTATACAAATTAAGCTTGTTTTCATACATTCTTCACTTTCTAAACTCTTAATTTCAGGAATGAACAGGAAGCTATATTTGTTGGAAAAGTTCAAATTGAAGTTAGTAATCCTTCTAACACACTGCACTTAGTACCATAAACCCAAGGATTCTCAACTCCATTACCTTAGGCATACTTGTTCAAGTCTCACATTTGGCATTTTGAGTCAATGAACCTATAATTCTGTAATAGGGTACTGTTTTTTTTTAAACTTCCTTTGGCAGTCAGATTTTTATGCTTATGATTTGTAGTACCAACAAAATTCCTGGATTAAACTAGAATCTAAAAATTTATGACTGCCATTTGCTTTTGACTTCTAATCTATTTTTGAGACAAGACAATTGGGAGGCTCAGCATAGTTTTGAACACATAGGAGGCAGGTACTAAACTTGAGGTTGGTTGATCTTTTTTTTTTTTGAGGCTATAGAGGTTAAGTGACTTGCCCAGGGTCACACAGCTAGTAAGTGTCAAGTCTCTGAGGCTGGATTTGAACTCAGGTCCTCCTGACTCCAGGGCAGGTGCTATATCTACTGAGCCACCTAGCTGCCTCAGATGATTGATCTTAAAGAGTCCTCTTCTTTTTTTTTTTTTGGCTTGCACATGAAATAGGGTCTTGGAAATTTATTTTAATCAGATCTATTATTCTGGTAAATCAATTTTCTAGAGAGAGTGGGGTCAGCTCAGAAACCCTGAAAAGTTAAGGAGGCTAGTAACAAACTTGGCATAAAGAAATGATGCAGAAGTGATGGAGAACTTCGATTATTTGAAAAACTGCTGGAGTTCTTTTTTTTTTTTTTGCCAAAAGTAGAGCAGAAAAATAAATTTCTGGCTGTGTGGGATGAAAGACCCTCACCAATTAAATTTATAATAAGGAGCCATCTGAGGGTGGGAACAGAAATAAATTTTATTCAGTTCCCGAGAATTGGGCATCCTTTGCTAGCACAGAGCAGAACCAGCAAAGGAGGCGCTTTACGAGGGGCAAAGCACCACAAATTATACCTAACACAAGACAATTCCCGCCCACCTCTGATCCTTCTCACCATTGGCTGGGAGGCAGGCTTACAATCTGAGCTCGAAAAACTAGACAAAGAACTGGGAAATTGAGGCCCTGAAACTCCAATTCCCATTCTCTTAGTTAATGATTACAACTGAGGTGACATCTATAAATCTAAAGAAGGAGAATAGGATAAGGGGACAGGGAGACCCTCTCCATTCTCTTACAGTACTTTTACAGTAAAGGAAAGCAAGTCGTAGTGACCCTATTCTTACTGAGCAAATCTTTAAACCAGAACCAGAAGAAAGAACAAAAAGTTTCAGGGTAAACTTTCCCAGAGGCTGAGCCATCAGACTCTTATGGCCTCAGAATTTTTTTTCACTTCCCTATTTCTTGATTTTTAAATTTATACATATCTTCTCTGTGAAGTCTTCACATTTTATTTACCTCACACACTGGCTTACTTTAATTATAATTTCTTTCATTAAAAAGATGAGGAATCAACAAAGGGAATTGTTCTCTTGGGCCTGATTTCTGACCAATAAGGAAAAAATTGGTTCCTGAAGTAGAAACGATGGGAATCTTGGAGAAAGATGATCATTCCATGTTCAGATTCATAATAGAGGAAGAGACAGCTGGACATAGCATGATATATGCCTTAGTTTTTATGAGAGTATATTTCAAACAGTTCAGAGGAGGGATAGGCAGGAGACCAAGGCCTAAAATTCTACAGTTGGAATTTGATGCAAGAGGAATAAATGAAATTCTGAGGATGCAAACAGAAAAGATTCAGAGAGAGAAAAGGGTGAGCTGTCTAAAGAGACTGACATGGATGCACAAGGTACTCAGTGACAAGCTTAGATTTAAAAAGGAATGTATAGAAAATAGAGATAAGGACAAGTAATGGAGAATTAATACAAAAGAGAGTCACAATCTTATAAGAATAGTGTCCGAAGCAGCACTATAGCTCACAATGAGCTATGGCTGACAAGGAACAAGAAGGAAAACAAAAAAGGGTTTTAAAAGTATGCTACTGGGAGTGAGGAAGATAAAAGAAAGAATAGGACTATTGCTCAGGCTAGATAGGATGATAACACAGGACAAAGAGAAACTACTTAACTCTTATTTTGGCTTTGTTTTCTTTGTCAAGAAGAATGACCTTTGGACTGGGAAGGAAAGAACAAAACTGGTTATCACAGGGTTGAAATCCAAGACAAAGGAGGAGAGCATAAAAGAACACCTAGCTTTCTTCAGTAAAAACCCATTCCCTCAGAGCAAAAACTAGGGCAAGATGACCAGGACTTGTCTGTAGAATGAGAGAAATTTAGAGAGTGCAACAATTTAAAATAAAAAGATTGTACAATTTTAAAATTGGTTGCATTTATATTTTGACAGCATTTTCACTCTTTCAGCAACATAAAAATTAGTCAGCAAGACCATTTTGGGGAAAGTTTAAACTCTGTCCCCATCAGGTGAGATCATCCCCAACTTGACCCTTTGCTGCTCCTCCCTGAATAGTGAAATCACCAATACTGGCCTTAAGGTGTCCCATGGAGGCTAGTGGAAGGATCTCCCCTCTCCTAAGGTTGATTTCAGGACAAGTTTGGTGCGATTTGCCTCAGGTAGCAAAATGGCTAGTTATGGCTTTGTTTCAAGTTACCTGAACTTCATGCATTAGTTCTTAGAGTATTGAATGTAATGGCAGTAATGATTGCTGAGCCATTGCTGGTGATTTCTAAGACATTTTGGAGAATGGGTAAGGTTCTAATGTAGTAGGGAAGGGCCTCTACAATTTCCCTGAACTCAACTGCAATTTTGGGCAAAAAATTTCTTATTTTAATGACAAAGAATAAACATTTAGAAGGAGAGACAATGATCAGAAGGAGCCAGTATGACTTTATCAATAATAGGTAATGCCAAGCTAACCTCATTTCCCCTTTTGACAGATGTGTGGGATGAAAGACCCTCACCAATTAAATTTATAATAAGGAGCCATCTCAGGGTAGGAACAGAAATAAATTTTATTCAATTCTAGAGAATAGGGCATCCTCCGCTAGAACAGGTCTAGCAAGGGAGGAGCTTTACAAGAGGCAAAGCACCAATAATTATACCTAACACAAGACAATTCCCGCCCACCTCTGACCCTTCTCACCATTGGCTGGGAGGTGGGCTTATAATCTGAGCACGAAAGCTAGACAAAGAACTTGGAAATTGAGGCACAGAAACTCCAATTCCTCTTCCCTCGGTTAATGATTACAACTGAGGTGACATCTATAAATCTAAAGAAGGAGAATAGGATAAGGGGAGGGGGAGACCCTCTCCATTCTCTTACAGTACTTTTTTTTAATTTTTTTTTTATTTAAATGTATTTATTTAAACATATTTGGTTTTCAGCATTGATTTTCACAACAGTTTGAATTACAAATTTTCTCCCCATTTCTACCCTCCCCCCCACTCCAAGATGGCATATATTCTGGTTGCCCTGTTCCCCAGTCAGCCCTCCCCTCTATCACCCCCCTCCCCTCTCATCCCCTTTTCCCTTCCTTTCTTGTAGGGCAAGATAAATTTCTACGCCCCATTGCCTGTGTATCTTATTTTTTAGTTGCATGCAAAAACTTTTTTTTTGTTTTTGAACATCTGTTTTTAAAACTTTGAGTTCCAAGTTCTCTCCCCTCTTCCCTTCCCACCCACCCTCCCTAAGAAGTCGAGCACTTCAACCTAGGCCACGCATGTATCATTATGTATAACCCTTCCACAATACTCATGTTGTGAAAGGCTAACTACATTTTGCTCCTTCCCAACCCATCCCGCTTTATTGAATTTTCTCCCTTGACCCTGTCCCCTTTCCAAAGTGTTTGTTTTGATTACCTCCACCCCCATCTGCCCTCCCCTCCATCATCTTCCCCCCTTTTATTTTTTTTTTGTCTTCCTCCATCTTCTTTCCTGTGGGGTAAGATACCTAACTGAATATGTATGGTATTCCCTCCTCAGGCCAAATCTGATGAGAGCAAGGTTCACTCATTCCCCCCTCACCTGCCCTCTCCCCTCCTCCCACAGAACTGCTTCCTCTTGCCACCTTTATGCGAGATAATCCACCCCATTCTATCTCTCCCTATCTCCCTCTCTCAGTATGTTGCTCTCTCATCCCTTAATTTCATTTTATTTCTTTTAGATATCTTCCCTTCATCTTCAACTCACCCTGTGTCTGCTCTCTCTCTTTTACATATATATATGTGTATATATATATATATATATATAAAAACACACACATATATATACATACATACACATGCATACACATACACATAGATACATACATACATACACATTCGCTTATATATATACATAAACATATATATATGCATATTCCCTTCAACTACCCTAATACTGAGGTCTCATGAATCATACACATCATCTTTCCATGTAGGAATGTAAACAAAACAGTTCAACTTTAGTAAGTCCCTTGCAATTTCCGTTTCTTGATTATCTTTTCATGCTTCTCTTGATTCTTGTGTTTGAAAGTCAAATTTTCTATTCAGTTCTGGTCTTTTCACTGAGAAAGCTTGAAAGTCCTCTATTTTATTGAAAATCCATATTTTGCCTTGGAACATGATACTCAGTTTTGCCGGGTAGGTGATTCTAGGTTTTAATCCTAGCTCCATTGACCTCCGGAATATCGCATTCCAAGCCCTTCGATCTCTTAATGTAGAAGCTGCCAGATCTTGGGTTATTCTGATTGGGTTTCCACAATACTCAAATTGTTTCTTTCTGGCTGCTTGCAGTATTTTCTCCTTGATCTGGGAGCTCTGGAATTTGGTGACAATATTCCTAGGAGATTTCTTTTTGGGATCTATTTGAGGAGGTGATCGATGGTTTCTTTCAATTTCTATTTTGCCCTGTGGCTCTAGAATATCAGGGCAGTTCTCCTTGATAATTTCTTGAAAGATGATATCTAGGCTCTTTTTTTGATCATGGCTTTCAGGTAGTCTAATGATTTTTAAATTATCTCTCCTGGATCTATTTTCCAGGTCAGTGGTTTTTCCAAGGAGATATTTCACATTGTCTTCCATTTTTTCAGTCCTTTGGTTCTGTTTGACAATATCCTGATTTCTCATAAAGTCACTAGCTTCCACTTGCTCCAATCTAATTTTTAAAGTAGTATTTTCTTCAGTGGTCTTTTGGACCTCCTTTTCCATTTGGCTAATTCTGCCTTTCAAGGCATTCTTCTCCTCATTGGCTTTTTGGAGCTCTTTTGCCATTTGAGTTAGTCTGTTTTTTAAGGTGTTGTTTTCTTCAGTGTATTTTTCAGTATTTTTTTGGGTCTCCTTTAGCAAGTCATTGACTTGTTTTTCATGGTTTTCTCGCATCCTTCTCATTTCTCTTCCCAATTTTTCCTCTACTTCTCTAACTTGCTTTTCCAACTCCTTTTTGAGCTCTTCCATGGCCTGGGACCAGTTCCTGTTTTTCTTGGAGGTTTCTGTTGTAGGCTCTTTGACTTTATTAATTTCTTCTGTCTGTATGTTTTGGTCTTCTTTGTCAGCAAAGAAAGAATGCAAAGTCTGAGACTGAATCTGGGTGCGTTTTCGCTTCCTGGCCATATTCCCAGCCAACTAACTTGACCCTTGAGTTTTTCAGTGGGGTATGACTGCTTGTAGACTAGAGAGTTCTATGTTCCACGTTTGGGGGGGAGGTGCCAGCTCTGCCACACCAGCACTGCTCCTTCCCCAAGAACCCCTGCTCTGATCCACCACTTAATTCCTTCGACCAGGTGGGCCTGGAGCCAGAAGTAACAACAGCTGTAGCTGCCCCACCTCTGCCTTCCAGCCGAACTGCGAACTCCTTCCACTCCCGCAGCTTTTCCCACTAACCTTCTCCACAGTCTTTGGTGTTTGTGGGTTGAGAAGTCTCGTAACTGCTGCAGCTCACTGAATCAGGGCGCTAGGGCCCCCTCCGCCCGGCTTCTGGTCTGGATGGTCCACGCTGCTCAGGCTGGGCTCTGCTCCACTCCGTTCCCAGCTCCCAGCTCCGAGCTCCGTGTGGGATAGACCTCACCCAGAGACCATCCAGGCTGTCCTGGGCTGGAGCCCTGCTTCCCTCTGCTGTTTTGTGGGTTCTGCCGTTCTAGAACTGGTTCAGAGTCATTTTTTATAAGTTTTTGGAGGGTCTCGGTAAGGAGCTCACATTATTCCCTGCTTACCAGCCGCCATCTTGGCTCCGCCCCCCTCTTACAGTACTTTTACAGTAAAGGAAAACAGGTCACAGTGACCCTATTCTTACTGAGCAAATCTTTAAACCAGAACCAGAAGAAAGAACAAAAAGTTTCAGGGTAAACTTTCCCAGAGGCTGAGCCATCAGACTCTCAAGGCCTCAGAATTTTTTTCACTTCCCTATTTCCCTATTTCTTGATTTTTAAACATTTCTTAGGGTACATATATATATATATATACACACACACATGTATATATACACATATATACAAACACATATATACATATATATGTGTATATATATATATATTTATACATATATATGTGTATATATATATATATATTTATACATATCTTCTCTGTGAAGTCTTTGCATTTTATTTACCTCACACACGGGGCTATATGATTGGTAAAGCCGGGGAAATGCTGTAGACACTGTGTTGATTTCAGTAAAATATTTGAAAAAGTGAAATCCTGGGGACAAAATGGAGAGTGCTTGAGTATATGACAATATTGCTTAAATGACCAGACTCAGAGAGTAGTAACTGAAAGGTCAATTACATTTGGAGGGAGGGCTCTAGTAATGTGCCTCAGGCAATGCACCTTAGGCACAGGTTGGAACAGAGAACCTCTGGGCTCCTTTCTGACTGATATTCTTTGATTTCATTAATTTGCTGTTGAATTATCCCCTCAAATAATTTGCACTGAGTTGAATAGTTATTTTGCTGAGATGATCAAGTTGGACAATTGTTTTTGGCAGCTCGAGGAAGCACTGTGACAGGTGGCCTCATTATTTTATTATATATCAAATTTTGTAACTATTTGTACTAAAAACAGACTTTAAAAACCATCTATCAGCATTTTCAGCTACAATTTTCAAGGGGGTTTGGATCTGTAATTTTATCAGCGTAAAGAATTTCCCTTGTGGAAACTCTCTCCACCCATGGAGCCTGGCAGCTCATCTATAACTTCCAGTTCTAGGAAGTTGCTTGGATCTCTGAGAAGATCTCTGATATCTCCAAGGTCACACAGCTAGTATGTGCGACCTAAGTCCTTGATTTCTCTAGCTTCTCTTCTATACCTCTCTAGTTAAAATTATAGACATCTATAGTATCAACTATGACTAGGAAATACATATTTTTCCTATCATCTTGCACCTATATAAACGTAAATGTACATGTCTCTTAAGGACCACATGGGTGAGCTTTTCAGCAAAATATAAAAATGGACCCAGACTAAGCATTGAGAATAATTTAGGTGAATTTGAAATCAACTAAAATGCTGGCACACTTTAAAGGAGGACTAATAATGGAAATGTCAAAATGACCGACTTGCTACAAAATGGGAAGAATTAGAATAATGAACCCATTGGACAGGTATTTGTGAGACATTCAGGCCTCAACAACTTTGCTCTGATGACTATGAAAAAGAGAATAAAAGCAGAATAACTAGTCTCCATTGGCATAGAGCTTTGTTCCTTTCTGAAACACTGTTGTACAAAGGGAAAGAACATTGGTTTTGGAGTCAGGTTACCTGGATACAAATATCTACTCTGTTACTATGTATATGATCTTAAACAAGTCATCTAGCCTCTCTGGGCCTCAGTTTCCTCCATCTATTAAAGTATTGAGCTGTATGGCCTCCAAGTTCCCCATCTAGCTTTAAATTCATAATCCTATGATATGATAAATTTGGAACAAGACATAAGTGTCTAGAGCACGAACATTGGAATCATGGAGATCTGGGTTAGAATATTATATTTGTCACTTACTAACGTGTTGTAACTACTTTGAGTCTCAGTTTCCTCATCTGCAAAATGGAGATAACACTTAAGTCTCACAAGGTTATCGCAAGGACCAAATAAGATACTGTGTATGAAGTGATGTGCAAATTTCAGAGTGCAATATGAAGTGTCAATATTGCTATTATTAGTATTATTATTATAACTTGAGCCCAAGCATACTGGTTTTTAATAGTGTGATTAAAAATAAAAGCACTGAATGTGTAATCAGAGGATCCAGTGCTCTTTATAGCATACAATAACATACAATAATATATCATACAAAAACCACTAAGCTTGAGCTCAGGTCATAACAATGATAATGGGTCTGATGCTGACTACCTGTGTGTTCTTGGACATATTACTTGAACTCAGTGGACTTTGGTCATATTACCTGTAAAACAAAGGGGTTCACTTTCAGTCCATAGGTTCTATGGGCCTCAGTCTTCTCATTTGTAAAATGAACAGGCTGAATTAGATGGCTGCAAAGGTCTTGTCCATCTCTAAATTTGTGATTTAAGTTAGGTTTGTTTTACATTCTAGGTAGGTGAATGGTTAAAGAGGATTCAAAACATTTTTAATACGTATGGACACTAACTATCCATATCATTTTTCTGAATATCTATCACTGTCATACAAGATGGCAGCTAAGTGGCAGAGTGAGTGGACCACTAGACCTAGAGTCAGCAAGACCCAAGTTCAAATCCTCAGACAATTACTAGCTGTGTGACCCTAGGTAAGTTACTTAGCCTCTTTCCTTCTGTGCTAGTTTACTAACCTGTAAAATGAGGATAACAAGAATATTTACCATCTAGGGTCACTATAAGGGTAAAAACATAATATTTGTTTAGTGTTTTATAAATCTTAAGGCATAATATAAATGCCATTTTATTTTATTAGTTATTAGTATTATTAAAGAATTCTCAGTATTTTCTGTTATGCCTAGAGTCTGAACTGGATTCTTGTATTGCCTGTTCCAAGCAGTCTCTAGACATCCCATAAAACGTTTAAACTTTACATTTGGCCTGTCACACATATTTACCCAGGCACTAATCAATTTTCTAATCCTGTGGAGAGCTATTTATATAAAGCAAGTTTGTTTGTGGCACACATTGCTTGGAAAACTGTGAATAAATCACATTAATGTAGCTCTCAAATTGACCAAGCATAACCTGATGGGTATGGTAGGACCCGACAATATTCATTTCTAGAAGAGTACATTTACTGTTGGTGAAAGGCCCCAGATTGACAGCCTGACACAATGAAATTCTCTGGTGAGTCACAGGGCAAATACGGTGGCAGGGCAGGCTTCAGTGCATGGCTGGCACAATCAATATGCCACAGTTAACTTCTGGAATGAGAATTTAATATTCAGGCATAATCTATCCCCTTTGCTTGAAACTCTTAATTAGCAGTAAGCTTTAATGCTGGGAAATAGGCAAAAGGATGATTTGAAACTCTGAGCCTGGGTTAGTTCTAGGGAACTTGAGCAACAATATAGCAGGACTCTGAAGGGGCTCTAGTGTTGATGAATCCTTTTCCAATATCTGCAGGAATTGGCTGCATGATACCATGGTGTGTTGGTAAGCAAAATGGGCTCCTTAGCACTTAATTCAACCAAATGCCCTTGAATAGTTGGCCTTTATCTCCTTTGAGTAATTCAGTGTATTTCATTGAGCCTTACTAGGTGCTAAGCCCCAGGCCCAAACCCCTATTAGGTGTGGAACCTATGTGGGTGTGGATTGGTGACTGGGGTGGGGCCCAAGGTGGGGCTGGCTAAGGGGAGGTGCTAACTCCAGAGCCATGCCCATCTTGAGTCTTACTAAGTTGTAAGCCCCAGGCTCTAACCCCTGTTAGGTGTTAACCTAACCTATGTGGATGTGAACCTCCCAGGGTCCTAAGGAGAGGGGCTAACTCAGGAACCAATCACCAGAGCCTAAGTTCTGGTCATTCAGATGATGTTTGATGACGTCTGAAGCCCTATGAGAAGAGAGGACAGAGCCATTTGCCAGGGCTCTCACTGGTGATGGTGCTGATGCAGAGACTCTGGGCAGCTGTAGCCAAGGGCCCTCCAGCTTGTAACCTGGATGCTGAGACTTTGTTAAACTCTGCTAACTATGTATTGGGATTTGAATCAGACAAGGTCTGTCTGTTGATGTTTGTAATTTGTTTGTATTTGTTCTGAAGTTCAGTGTACTGGTCTTTTCCCCTGAACTAAGTGAATGATATTTGTATGCTGAATTAAAGTAAGCTTGTCAACCCCTTCACCTTGCTTTCCTTAGTTAAGCAGATCAAAAGAACCTGTGCTGTTGGCAGCTTTCTGGGTGCTGGCTGTGGGTGGATCTTACACCCCCGCAGAAGCTGCTAGCTGGATTGTTGAAACACATGGGTAGAGTGATGGCCTTGGGGGCAGGAAGATCTGGGTTTGTTTCCTTCCCTGACACTTAGTAATTATGTGCTCTTTTTAATCTCAGTGACTCAACTTCCTCATTTGTAAAGTAGAAGTAGGTAGACCTGTAGCACCTACTTCATAGGGTTGTTAAATTCTAAGGTGTTATAGAAATGTCAGTTTTTTTTTTTGTGATCAGAGTGTCCCAGGATAACCTGGATTTCAGGAAATGCCTTAAAGTTATTTTAAAATTTAATTAATTTATTTTTCAATTATTGAAAATTTATTTTATTTTCTCTATCCCACCCATTGGTTTCTTAAAGGAATCCCCCCCCCCCACCTTTTTTTTCTTAACAAATATGCATAGCAAAACAGATTCCCCTATTGGCTGTGCCTCAAAATGTGTGTCTCTACATATTTTTTCTATCACTTCTGTCAGTAGATGGTCAACATTCTTGCTCATTGGGCCACTATATTCATAGTTGATCAGAGTTCTTAAATCTTTCAAAATTAGTCACACTTAAGATGTTTTCACTATAATATAAATTATTTTTTCTGGTTAGACTCACTTTTCTCTGTATCATTTTATATGCTTTACAAGATTTCTCTGAAAACATCTCTTTTGTAATTTCTTATAGCACAATAATATTCCATTACGTTAATATATCAAAATTTGTTCCCCCATTTCCCAATTGATAGGCACTCTTAATTTCTAGTTCTTTGCCAGCCCTAAAATTATTATAAGTCTCAAGACATTTCTGAGCTCAGTTAAGCTCAGAGAATATTATCCCTCTCCTTCCAAATCCCTAGGACCTGAATGCCCAGGGTTGGCTCCCACTGCCAAACTGGCCTTTATTTTTAGTGCTCGAAGACTTGCAAAGGACTTTGTAAATATTGTCTCATCTGATCTTTATAACAATCCTGAAAGGTAGGCATTAAGATATTATACCCATTTTATAGGTAAGGAGACAGAGCTTCAGAGAGGTCATGTGACCTATTCAGGTCACACAGCTAGTAAGCTGTGGAAGTGGATTTTGAACTCAAGTCTCTCTTAATTCCGAGTTTAGTACTCTTTCCCAGTGCCCTCTATCCCATCCACCATTTTGCTTAACTTTTTTTCCCTGTATAAAGCTAGTAGCAAAAGTAACAATAGCTGCTGTTTACATGGCATTTTAAGGATTACAAAGATTTTAATAAATGTTATCTCATTTTATTTTCCCAATAACTCTAGGGGGTATAGGTACTATTATCACACCCATTTTACATATGGAGGACACTGAGGCAGACTGAAGTTAGATGACTTGCCTAGGGTCATACAGCTATGAAGTATCTGAAGCTCTCAATTTGAATTTAAAAGGAAATGCTTCAAAACTTATATACCATGAGTTTGGGGAAAACATCTCCCCAGAAAAGTAACTTCAGAGGTCAAAGAAACAGCTATGGAGCTGTGTAAATAGACATCTTCATGTTGGCAAGGACAGGATAAGCTTTACTAATTTCTCTCTTGAAAGAGATCTCTACTATCTTAGAGATTTCCTGCCCCACCAGGATATTTTGACGAGACTAGCCTTAGAGAAAATCATTATCTCACTGGAAAAACCTGATCTTTGGAACTCCTGAGACCCCATGGTTAATATGTTCTGACCCCAAGGATGACATATTCCCTCCAAAATCCCCTGACAAGCTGTTCCTATTACTCAACCTTCCAAATAAGGAAAGTGACAGCAGCCTGATAGACTCTTTTTGCCACTGGCAATGTTACCCTATGTAAAGCTACATAAAACCCTTGAATGTATGTATCTTCCTTTGTTCAGCATTGCTATCCACTGGCAACTGACCACTGACTGATCCTAGCTAAAACTTTTTGTCCTCTGGACTTGTCTCCTCATTTATTGACCTCCAGTTAAGTGGACCAATGTGGGAAGAATTACACTCTGGGAGGATCTTAGGATTCCTTAGGTTGATGGATTCTCTTATAGAGCTCAGGTCCTCCTATTTTCAGGTTCAGGGCTCTATACACTGTGCCACCTAATGATAATACTAATATCTTCCATTCATATGACATTTTATTGTTTTCAGAGTACTTTCACTTGCAGTCCCTCTAATCCCACTAATAGCCCTCTAAGTCAAACTGACAGGGTGGCTCTCTGAGGAAACCGGCTCAGAGGAACAAAAAATCAAGCTGGTATACCATCTCAATATAGGAGTTGCCTGGCTAGCAAGAACATGGCAGTGACCACACAACCTATCTCGGATCAACAGACAATAAATTTTGGTCACTACTTTTTACAATTTGACAAATCAATGTTTCACATGTGAATACAGAGCGAGCACAGCTATATTATCAGACTTGATCTGGTGTTTCTTACTCCATTCTTATCCTTCCTCTGGGGCAAGGAAAGCAAAATTCTAAGAGAAAACTGTGATATCCTTTTCTATTTTAATGACTGCTATTTTAGAAAAATAAATAATTTGTCTTTTGCTCCTAACCAGGAGACTTGTTTTAATATTCAAATTATTTGATCGGTGATTTCTTCAGTATGTGGAATTTCCATTGTGGGCAATCCCTCCCTTAATGCAGGTCACAATCCAGTCCTAGGGAGGTGATTGAGATGCATGTAGGCTAAGGGACTTTGAGGGTTATAATGCTCCTATTAAATGGCAGAAGCAGGAATTGAAGCCATGTTTCTGACTCCAAGCCCAGTACTTTGTCTATACCAGGGTACTTCTATTCTTGCTTTTAAACACTGAGATAATACCTTACGTTACTGTAACACTTTTCACTTGAGTGTCCTAAGGCACTTTAATGCCTCATTCCCTTCCATCTATCCATCTATCTATCCATCCTCAACCATTTACTAAGGGCCACTAAGTTCTAGTCATTGACCATTCTAGGTCCTAGAAATACAAAGACAAAAATGAAAATAACCTTTATCCTTAAGTAGCTAACTTAGAGATAATGAAATTTGCCAGAACGTGATGAGATAAACAAGCAAATTATTTTTTTCTACCATCGAAGTAGGAAGTTTTCAGGGCCTGGAGGCAAGATTATGTGACTCTGATGGTGGTCACAAGTTAACTCATAAAGGGATGGAAATCAGAATGTATGGTTAAAGGAATTAAATGCAGTGATAAAATTCATGTGGCAAAAGTCTTCATTTTTTGATGTTTATCTATCTAGTTACCATCTATCTATTGCATAACCAAAGGTATCCCCTCCCACTGGTAATAAAAAAGTATCCTCTGCAAAGAAAAGCTACATCATTAACCAATGAATGTGTAAGCATTTATAAGCCTAATTAATGACTGATCAGCAGATACTACCGACATGATTTCCCCTATTAAATAGACAGAGAGTTTCAAGAATAATTTTTCCATCTATGCTCAAAAGGAATAGATGTGAATTATTATCTGGAACAAATCATCTTGACCTTGCTTTCTGGGTACTGTCACTTTGCAGAGATTAGGAATAAAGGAAATTAATTCAATATTTCAGGGACTGAGGAAAGCAGAAGACTTCAAGGCTGTTTTGAAGAACATTTCAGCATTCACTTAAATGCATTTTTTTCAAGTGTAGCTTTTTTCTATGTGTCAGTCATACATTTTCCCCTGTGCATTGTAGCTGATGTTGAAAAAAACAATGATGAGACAGGCAGTTGGTGCCTGCTTCCCCACCGGGTACAAGGAAAGGTAACTCACTCTGCACTTCAGTGAACAGAAAAAGCAGGAAGTCCAAAGTCTCTGTTCTGCTGCCAAGCAGGAGAGATCGGTATCCCAAATTTCTTCTCTTGTCACAGTATCCCTTATATCCTTTCCTCCTCTTGGATTTGGCCCTAATCTTTTGATACTTTGTAACCAGAGGTTTGAAAATGTAGGATTTAGGAGATCAGGGACACTGAGGATAAAAGAAAAGCCAGTAGATGTAACAGCTGTTGAATTAAGGAGAGAAAGCTGGATAATAACAGAACAGAATAATATCCAAAGAGTTATGAGCTTACATGACAGAAAATTCCATGTACTTGAGGTTTGCCATTACAAAATGCCAGCATGACATTAAGCTGCCTTAACAATGCTGGTGATTATCCATCTTCCTTGAGCATCAATTTGTGACCCTAGTTCTGCAGTCCCCTAGAATGTCTCTAATCATCTTGAGGAGTGTCATAAAATTAAAAAAAAATTAAAGATTATTTTGCAATTATCGGGCACGAAGCACTTTTCGGAGGCGAGGTTCTCCCAATTTCTCTCCCTATACCTCCCTCCTCCCCCCAGTAGAACCAATAGATGTTTTATTCTAATTCTTGAAAGCATTGGAAATCTCATCATTAATGTTCCTGCAAGGCCTGACCATTCGGAGAAACCGGCCATGGGAATAAGATTAACTGACTAGAAGGCATTCACAGAATGATAATATAAATAAAGAATTTTTTTGGATTTCTCCTTCTCCCTTATTCTCCAGCATTCCAGCACCTAAACGTTCTAATCACTGATCAAGGCCTATTCATTCTCTCTCGGTAACATCTCATAAAGGTAAACCCTATTTTCTACTATCATCTCTTTAGTTTAGACCCCATTTTAATGAGATTTCCTTAGACTATTGCTTCTGAGTCTTAACCATCTTCCAAATCCCTCCTCAAGTACAAATCTGATCGTGTCATACCTCCACTCAAAAATCTTCAGTGGCTCTCCACTGCCTATCATATAAATTCTAAATCCCTTAATTTGTTACTCAAGGTCTTCTACAATCTGATTCCAAACTAGTCTTTAAGTCTTATCTCACACTAAAAATTAACAATGAAAAGTATCATGGTACAATGGAAAGAGGTTTTGTGTTTGTTGTTGTTGTTTAGTAGTTTCAATAGTGTCTGACTCTCCTGGGGCCCATTTTTTTTGGTGGGGGGGGAGGGTTTCCTTGGAAAATATACTGGAATGGTTTGCCATTTCTTTCTCTTGCTCATTTTACACATGAGAAACTGAGTCAAACAGGGTTAAGTGACTTTCTCAGAGTCACACAACTACTAAGTGTCTGAGGCCAAATTTGAATTCATGAAGATGAGTCTTCCTGATTCCAAGCCCGAGGCTCTATCCACTTTGCCACATAGCTGCCTATGGTCAAGAAGACATGGGTCTGTATATTGGCTTTGATGTTTATTATCTTTGTAATAGAGGCTACTGGGTGGTGCAGTAATAGATAGAGTGCTGGATCTGGAATTAGGAAAACCTGAGTCTAAATATAGACTCAGACAATTACTAGTTGTGTGAAGCTGGGCAAGTCACTTAACCTCTCTCTTCCTCAGTTTTCTCAATTGCAAAATAGGGATAATAATAGCACATACTCTCTAGGGCTATTGTGAGAATCAGCTGAGATAATATTTGAATCACGCTTAGCACAGTATCTAGCGCATAGTAGGTGCTTAATAGATGTTTCCTTCCTTCTTTCCTTCCTTCCTTCTTTCCTTCGTTCCTTCCTTCCTTCCTTCCTTCTTTCCTTCCAGTGTGACCTTGGGGAAGTCTCTTAATCGTGATGGACCCAGTTTTTTTTTCTTCAGTAACAAAGAGGAGATGGACTCTATCCCTTCTTTGGTCTTTTCTAGCTCCACATGTATGCTCCTGTTACCTTTCAGATATCTAATGCTTCAGCTAAACATAAGGACTTGACATTCTTGGAATATGCCATTTACTCATACCGTCCCCCATACCTAGAACTCTGACACCGAATATCTTCAAGAGTTGAAATCCTACTCATTCTTCTAAGCCTAGTTCAATTGCTATCTTTTCCATGTGGCTTTCTATGTCTCACATAGATCTCCACCTCAAAACTTCCAAACTCAAGCTAACCAGAAGCTTCAGTCTTCTCAGCAACAGAATTACAGGTATGATACATCAATCATGGTTTGTCTATATGTTTTATAAATCTATTTTCTTTTGATTCTGAGTACCTTTATGAACTATGAATGATAACTAACTGGAAGATTCTCAACTAATTTCTAATAATTTCACCATATCTTAACAAGAAATTCCAGTTTCTTTTAAACTGAAAACGAAAGTCCACAGGCTTTGCAAGCTATATTAGCTACTCTTACAGGTGCTGTTCTCTTTTACCTCCAATCCTACAAATACACAGGATCATGGAATATCAGGTTCTTTTATTGTCTATATATAATGCGAATAGTTTAGGAATTATCTAACTACTTATGCCTCTTTTAAAATATTGGTTCAGTTGACTTCACGATCTTCATGTTGATCATATGAGTATTGGCTGACTTAGATGAGGAACTGTTAATAGGGAGAAATGATTTGTTTATCTTATTTTGTACAGGATATAAAGTAGTAACAACAATCCCAGCAGCTCAGATTTATATGGCATTTTAGAGTTTACAAAGTACTTTTCTCAAAACAACCCTGGAGGTGATAATGCAAGTTTTACCATTCTCATTTTATAGGTGGAGATACTGAGATTTAAAGAGTTTCAGAGATTTGCTCAGCAACACATGTCAAGTAGCGGCGAGGCTCCCAAACCACGTGCTCTAATTGGAAGGTCAGTACTCCTTCCATAATACCATAAAGCCTTTCCATATGTTTAGTGCCATATGAACTAACCAATCAATCAACAAACATTTATTAGGAGCCTACTTAGTGCCAGGCACTGTGCTAGACACCGGGGATACAAATACAAAAATGAAACAGTTTCTGCCCCCAATGAACTAATGTTCTATCAGGGGAAAGTGTGTGTGTGTGTATACATGTAAGTAATGCAAAATATAGCCAAAGTAATTTTATGAAGAGGAACTAACATTTTTAATATTCTGGAGAAGCAGAACAGATGGATATCATTTTAAGAATTACAAACATCATAGATTACATGTTAATTTTGCTTTGGTCACTATTTTATGTTGTAGACAAGGGTTTTGCAACTATTCAGATATTACAGTTTAAGTTCTCAATCCCTTTTTCTTTCCGATATGAAAAAATAGGGAATAGGAAGTAGGGGAGTCGTTACTGTGCCAGGAATCATTTCTTCCAAGGGAAGATAGAAGCACACACTATAGATGAACCTGGACCATCAAGGCCCACCTTGCAGAGGGCAGGGAGGAGGACATACTGGAAGAAACCAGACTTCTTGCCATTGAAAAATGGGACTTTTCAATAAAAAAGTTATACCTGAATCATAAGTTATTGGACCTATTATGAAGTGAGGTGATTAATTTTTCTCTGTTATGACATCTCTTGTTTTACCAAAGAGATTTGTTCTTGGAAAATTGCCCGTAATATCTTTATATGTTGAATCATGCATTAGCTCTACCAGGGTGTAAGAGTTTATTATTGAAAGCAATTCTATAAATAATTATTTTTAAGGTTTGGTTTTCATATGCTAGGCTTACTTACAGAGAGGCACTAGAATAATTTTGTAATTTAAATTATTAACATGCATTAGCATCAAGAGGAGCATCATCTTTGAACACAGAAGATGAGAAGACAGAAAAATTTTCCCCATATTAAACTGTTTCACATTGTTAAACAGATGTGAAATCATGCAATTAATTTTATGTGCTACTTTTGTCTTTCTTTGCGATTCTTCTATCATGGGTTTCAACTTTGAGATTGAAAAAAATCCACAGAGACTTTATGCAGACCTACTTTAGGGAAAACACTTATTGTTTCCTTTCTTACTTGCTTGATATTCACAAGAAACACCTGTTCATATAAAACTCTCACTAATGGATCGTGACTAGTCTTACTTAAAGGGAGCAAGAAAAGAGCAGAGACTTTGTCATCTTTGATCAGAGGAAGTTGACATTCTTTATTAGCCTACCATCTTTTCATTTTTCAGCCTCTTCTGACTGCCCACATAAAGAGTTTCTGTTTCTAGTATTTACACTGTTCTTACCATCAGTGCAGAGGACTCCAGAGCGTCCATAGGGACAGAGGCAGACAGCATCTCTGTTGGATTTTGGAAAACATGTAGCACCATTTCCACATGGGTTGTTTTCACAAGTTGCAAATTGGCACAGCTTCCCTGAGTAGAGCTGCGGGCATTCACAAAGCCAGTTTTCAGTGTCACTGGAAGGAAAGAAATAAAAATCTAACAGAAAGGAGGCAATATCTTACAATTAAGTTTTTTTTTTTATATGATCTGTGATTTCATTAGTATAAAGAAAGTCCAATGAGGAAACTCCTTCTACCAATTCATATCAGCAATTACTCACAACTTAGAGTCTTAGGCAGTTGCCTGGGCCTCTGAGGGCTGAAATTACTTACTTAGAGTCATAAAACTTGTAAATGATAAAGATAGGACTTGAACTCAGATTTTCCCAGCTCCGAGGTTGCTAAATCTCTCTTTCTTCTTGCTTCTCCTTTCCCTTACTTCTTCCCTGCCTCCCCTTCCCAGCACCCTCTCCCCACCCGTCTCTTATTATTTTAAGGCAGCACTTTTTAACTTGTTTTGTGTCATGGACCTTTGGCAGGCTGGTTAATCCTATAGACCCCTTTTCATGATAATATTTTTAAATGAATAAAATCAGATACATAGATTTACAAAAAAACCCAATTATATTGAAAGACAGTTATCAAAATACTGAAAAATCAAAACCAAATCAAACCCCCAAAACATTATGGATTGCAGGTTAAGTAGCTTTATTTTAATGAAACATCCTGTTTGCATCCTGATTAAAAAAGTATCATGCCCCACCCAATTCTTACTCTTTGTTTCGATATATGTCTTCTTAGTTATGCCCTTTGTGCTAGAAACAGATTAGTCACCTTATAGATTACCTGAGGCCACGGGCCTTATTTTAGAGACTATCCATTTTTACTTTTTAATTTACCCCTTATTTCATTTCACACTGGGTGCTTCTTCCAGCCCTCTCATTAAATATTTGTTGTGTTGCCTCAGTGGAATGCTGCAAATAACTACCAAAAAAAAGCTCTTGTTCTTAGTTTCAAAATAGAGAATTTTAAACTCAAGAAAAGCCTCCTATATTAAGGGAGAAATCCAAGCTCCATTAAGTGTAGGACTTCTAGTAATGCTTGAAGAAGAACACAGTGGGGAGCTGCAATGACTGCATTGTACACTAGCTGAAAGTATGTCTTTTTATGTCCTCTGCAGTAGCTGTTGTATATGGGCATAGTACAGGAAAAAAAGCACTCTCTACGGTGATGGGTGAATAATTTCTCAGGAAGGGGGAACGGTAGCTCTTCCTCTACTTTTTCTTCCAACTCTATTATGTATGTATGTATGTACAATTATTCTATACATACTTCTATTTCTCAGTTCTTTCTCTGGATGCAGATAGTGTCTTTCTTCATATGTCCTTTATGGTTAACTTGGGTATTTGTAATACGCAAAATAAACTATTTGCTCATTTTTCAAACAACTTTGCTTGGTTCTGCTAATTTTGCTCTTCATCATTTTGTGCAAATGTTTTATCTAAAATCATTGAGCTCATCATTTCTTATAACACAGTAGTATTCCATCACAATCATATACTACAACTTCTTCAGCCACTACACAACTGATGGGCATTCCTGCAGGGTCCAGGTCTTTGCCACCACAGAGAGTGCTATAAACATTTTAGAACACAGAAGTTCTGGGGCAGCTAGGTGGCACGGTGAGTAGAGCACCAACCGGCCCTGGAGTCAGGAGGACCTGAGTTCCAATGTGATCTCAGACACTTGACACACTAGCTGCGTGGTCTTGGGCAAGTCACCTAACCCCAATTTGCCTGCTTTCCCTCCTCCAAGAAAAAAAGGACATATAGGTTCTTTTCCTTTTCCCCTACTTTCTGCAAGTTAGTTAACCTCTGGAAAGCGTTCTCATCACAAATTTATTCCTTATGCCAAAATACAAAACCAAAACCAAACACCCCAAAACACTGGTTCTTTGTCATGCAGTGATGATACTAAATGATACCACAAGAAATGAGACACCAGGGAGAGATTACATAGAAACACACTTTCCCATTGTTGCTTCTGTGAAATTAGTGGTTTACAGAAGGTATATAGAGATATATCCTTACCAGAAAAATTTTTCCTTCTGAAATCCAGACAATCTTACTCTTATCTTATGAACCCTAGTTACCTAAAGACTCAAAGAGTAGTCAGCCTAATCAAATCATGTACACCAGTTCTTATTCCTTCTTAAATATCCTGGTAAGGTTGTTCTCCAACAGCTTGTAGCCTAATAGCTACTGACCATGGCGCTGACCTTTTTAACAATAATGTTAAGAGCTAGGAGGTAATCGTAGTAGAGAGGAATGGAAGCTTTATAGGAAAACATGTACCTGAAAAACATGAAAAGAAGGACTTTTTCATGCCCAAACAAGGTATGTTTCAATTGCACTCTAAGTAGAAAACTTATAAACACTTCATTATGAGTCAGTTCTAGGTAACATATTATGCCAATAAAATGGAATATTTCTTCCTCCTCAGATTTAAAGGTTGCTTCAAAGTCAAAACTGTAAAAGAATTTAGAATAAAAAATATTCTAGAAATTTTTCAAACACTACAGCTTTTGTCAATTGTATTACACTGCCTAAAGATTTCTGTTGGCCTAATGTGTTTATTAAGGTATCTAGGTGGGGATCCCAAACTCTTCCATTGATCCTAAGCCACCTATTGTATCTATCATAATGGATCTTCTCTCTTCCTCTTGTATTACATTTCATTGGAGCCAGGGGAACTGGAGGCACACATTTGGTCATAAGAATGGGACCTTATAGGAGGGAAGTGATTAGAATTTTGGAGATAATGGTTAAGAAACAGTTGAACCAGGCAGTTTATAGCAAACATCACCTTGATACAGCTTACTCCATATGTAGTATTTTATTTTGCTTAGGCACTAAGGTAATTGTGGCTATTTACATTTTATTTAAGAACATTTTTTAATTATGACTTACTTCCCTTCTCTTTCTTTTAGGATACTTTCACCTCCCCCTTTTGTAAACTAATTTTTTTTCTCTCTCTCTATTAATGCTGGCCTCAATGACTGGAACAGACTAGCCCTCTTCCTTCACATTTCAAAATCCATGCCTTCCTTTAAAAATCAAACTTGGGTGAATCCTTCTCTGGACTGCCAAGTTAAAACTTTTTTTTTCCTCAGGTGCTCCAAAGTACTTTGTCCGAACCTTTCTTTTATACCTTTCACATTCTGTCTCGACTACTGTGAGGAAAGGGATGGTATATCCCTAGCAACCTGTGGATCATCTTCCTATCTCTTTTCTAATACTAACAAATAATTACTGAATTAAATTGAGGCAAATTAGCATAAAACCACATCATACATGTTGTAACCAGAATGGCCTTTGTTTTCTTTGAATGACTCAGCTTACCTCATTGAGCTTCCCTGGACGCTGGGGCTTGCTCTTCCGGGGCAGGACCAGAGCTTCCTGTGTGAGGAGTCATGGGGCTGGCTGAGGGGAGGTGTTGGCGGCTATGCTAGGGGGAGGGGCCAACTCAGGAACCAATCGGCCCTGGTCATTTGGGCGGAGCTTGATGATGTCAAAAACCCTATAAGAGGGGAGAGGACAGCTTGAAGAGCTTTCTTTTCCTTTTCCGGTTGGAGCCAGCGACAGTTACGACAGTTACGTCAGTTACAGCGACCGTTACATCGTCAGTTTCAGTTGCAGCTTCAGTTACAGACACGGACACAGCTGAGGCAGGAGCTGCCAGTAGCAGAGCTGATCTACGGGAGGAAGCTGAACAAAGACTTCAGGCCAGTGGGTAATCTTATTACCATCGAGGGGGAAGCATGATTTTGCTTTACGCAATCATGCTTCTCTGTAGCCTCCTGGTTACTCTTGCAAGGCGTACTTATTGGGCCTGGAAGATTTTGATCAACATATCAAAATGGGGCTTCTGGTTCATGGGTTGGTTACTGTGGAGCCTAAATAAATGTTTTGATTCTTCTGCCTTCTACTTTGAGAGTTTCTTATATCCGGCGGTTCCGAACCTTTCAGACATGTTTATGATCCTCTTTGAGATTATAAACTCTGCCCTCCTGATACACATGTATATATAGCTTTATAGTTACAAAACAGACATTGACATAGAATCTCAGAGTCAGAGGGGAATCTAAGAGGTCATGTAATGCAACCTGTAACTGAAGAGAAATACTATCTACAACATTCCTGAGAAGTAGTGAGTCATCTCATTTGAGCTAGTCATATTGTGAGAGTGGAAAACTTTTATTCCGATTCGACATATTAGTAAACTGAGGTTCTCACATATCTAGTAACTTACCAAGGCCAAAGAGCTAGCAAATCACAAAGCCAGGGCTTGAACCTAGGTCTTTGGACTCTGGTTACTATATTGGTGCAGTGACTAGAATACTGGTTTGACTTAATCTCTGTTTCCCTTAGTTTCCTCCATCTGTAAATGGGGATGATAATAGCATCTATACTCCAGGGTTGTCATGAAGATCAAGTGAGATAATAATTGTAAAGCACTTAGTACAGTGCCTGGCACATAGTAAGTGCTATAGAAAGGTTAGCTGTTGTTGTTGTCATCTGTCTTTCATCTTTGAAGGACCAATGATATCATGGGGTGATGTCTGGATTTAAATGAGGCAGAGTTGCACAAAGTTGTCAGCCTCACTATCTTTTCCAAAGTTACTGAAGCCTAGTGGCAAGTCAAAAGTCAGGATTGCCTGACAATGGCCTGGGATGCAGCGGATGACCTTAGCATCTTTGATGTCTGACCATAGTACCTGCTTATTTGAACAAATTGTTCTTGTCTGCCCATTCTGCCAGGGGAAGTCTTCAAATGCTCAGAGTAGACATCCCTTAACTCATCAACAGGTCTGAGACTGGGGTCTCAGATGGGCTCAGTTTAGCCCATCTGTTGAGATAGTTTACTGAGGAGTGGCCACTGTTCTTGGAGCCCCAGGTGAGAGGACAGCAAAGGTGGATGAGCAGCCCTGAAGAGGGCTCAGCAAGCCCTCATACCAAAGGTGCTAGTCCTCCTTGAACAGCCCATACATCCTATTATTATTTTTATTCTTATGAATTATGTAGGGCATCTAGCTGGTGGAGTGGATAGAGTGCTAGCCGTTGAGTCAGAAGACCTGAGTTCAAATGTGACTTCAGATACTTACTAGCTGTGTGATCCTCAGTTTCCTCATCTGTAAAATGAGCTAGAGAAGGAAATGGTAAACTCCTCTAGTATCTCTGCCAGGAAAATCCCAAATAGGGTCACAAAGAGTTGGACATGACTGAGAAACAAGTGAATAACCACAAAATGAATCATGTGGAACTGATATTTCAATTCTCCCCATACATTAGGAAATTGAGGTAAAGAGATGTCAGGACATCTTTTCAAGTTACCAGTAGATCTGGAACTAGAATTCAGATAGTAGTGGAGAGCCACTCTCTATGCGGCAGAGCTCCATCTTCATCATCTACTGTAATCAACAAATATTTATTGAGCACTTCTTGCATATAAGATATTTGGCTAAATGAACGAAAAGTAGAAAGGAGCATATAAAATAGTCCTTGTCCTGAAGGAGCTTATGATGTAACTGATAACATCATATACACACATGACAAAATAACTATAATACAAGATAGCATGCAATAAAATGAGCAACATTGATATAAATAAAAGGTCCTAAGCTCATAATTCTCTAAGTTCATTTAGTACAAATAATTCTTTGAAATACAACATTTATAGTGAGGTAACAAGAGCTTTGAATTTATTCTATGTTTAAGTCTGGCTTCATTACTAACTAGCAATGTGACGTTATGGGCATTAGTGTACCAGTTTTATGGCTATGGAAACTGAGATTCTCAGTTGGTACAATGATGCCCGTAAAGTCTCACAAAGCTGAAGACGCAAGTGACAAAGCATTTTGCAAATGGCAAAATATCACAGAATGTTTATCATTTCTCAATCACCAGCTTAACTGATTCCATTATATTTACTTCTCTCCTCTCCTCTCCCAATTTGTGCTAGAGAGGTGAGGCTAAGGAAAACATATTTTGAAATCATTATGATTGCTAGCCTTTTAAACAGACAAATTTGCTCTCATATATGCTTTACATTGCACTAAAAATTGAGATTTGTACTGAAAAATTCACTCAAGTTATCCAAATGTTTTATCGCCAAGATACCAAGTATCTGGATATTTCTAAACATCTGGATGATTTGGCTCTGGGGAGACACAGCTTCCGTTTGATCACATATACATAATGGGGTAATGTGTCAAAAGTACCATCATTAGCTTTTCTTAATGCTAAAAAATAAGCCTGGAAATACATCACTGATATAAAGTCAACAATTTCAACTTCAAAAAAAGGTACCCACTATTTACATAACACAGTCAGATACCAGGAAATCAGCTAGGACTCAAAGTCCTGCATTTATTAACTGAAGAAAATAAATAACTCTTCTGACAGTCTTTACAGCTAACAGATCATTAGCACATTTCAAAGCTGGCCACCCACAGCTTCAGGACAGGGAGATTCTCAGCTGGAGAGCTTGCAGAAATGAATCCTTATGAATAATGTCTCCAGACACCTTTAAGAAATAAAATTGCTATCGGCTGCAATAGGCAATTTCTATGTATAGGCTGTTCTATTTATAGTGTCACTGCAGAGGCTTAGGAAGGAATGCAAATGAGCTGTGGAATTGCTGTAGTTCCTGAGGTACTTTGATTCTGTTTTCATGATTCTAATAACACTGCAATACAACTCAGCTAATTAAAAAGCAATAACCTTTCTTCAGGAGCTTCCTGAAAACGTTTGAACTATTGCTCCAATGTGTTGTCAAGTGTGTTGGGTGTATGGGAGGAATGGAAACTTGGTGGTGCTCATGCCTCATGAACAGTTGGGGTTTTTATCTGTCTGAGAAAGAGCCGCCAAAATGAATACTATTCTTTGCAGTTGTACGCCGTAGGACGCTTGGCATTTTTTAAAAATTTTCAGCTTTTTTCTTTTAAAATGCATAAAAATAACTGGAAAAATATGAAGAACATTTTACCCTGAGGTTCTCCTGAAAACAATTTTGGAGATACATAATATGTGCATAATGTATGCATAAATAGAGTGATCACATGGAAAATGTTGGTTTGCAATGGCAACCTTTTTTCTTAGATAAAGGAATGCCTTTTAAGTGGAAGGAAAGAAGACTGATTTTAAAAAATGATCATAGTAGCAGAAGAAGGTCATAGTGTAGAAAAGAATATTCACAAAACACCAGCAATTCATAGATATTACATAAAAAGACCTCTTAGCTTGCTGCTTCTTTTCCTAGGATCTGTCTCTTTCCATTTATATGAGCTTCGTAAAGGGCAGGTGAATTTTGTCTTATGAACCTTTACTAGCTGTTGAAACTAGAAGCAATATAATTCACTGACAAATAGGGATTTATTAGAAAATAAAAAGATATTGCATCTTTTTCCTGCTGCATCAGCTAAAGGCACATGTCACTTGACCCTTTGTGTAACACTCATCCTGAGCAGGTATTGAGCTTGAGGCCCTATAGAATACAATTTTGACCACCCTCCCAATAATGGGGTTGCAAAAGCTCTGTTTAAAGCCAAAAAGAAGGAATATGAATAAGATCAAAGGAGTCATACTCCAGACTACTAAATCCAGGATTTACTACCCAAGAAAAGCTAAATATCTGGAAAGATCTACATATATCCCTTAATCCCTAGACACAAGCTAGAAGAAGCTCTAATGCAGAGGTCCTTAACCTTTTTTGGTTTCATGGACCCCCTTATATAGTCTGGTAAAGCCTATGGACCCCTTCTCAGAATAATTGGTTTTAAATAATGGAAAGAAATGCTAAATTTTGGTTAGAGTTTAGTGAAAATATAGATGTAATTTCTTTCCCATTGGAGTGTATGGGCACCTTGAAATCAATTCATAGATCCCTCATGGATTTGTGGACCCCAGGCTATAGTGGTTTTTGTATCCAGAATAAAATGCAGCTTCCTTTATTTTACCCTTCAAAGCCCATGACAATCTGGATCTCAAAGCATTTAACATAGTGCCTGGCACACAGTGGTAAGTTGTTTTTCAGTTGTGTCTGACTTTCTGTGATGCCATTCGAGGGTTTCTTGGCAGAGATACCTGAGTTGTTTGTCATTTCTTTCTCCAGCTCACCTTATAGAAAAGGAACCGAGGCAAACAGGGTTAAGTGACTTGCCCAGGGTCACACAGATAATAAGTATCTGAGGCCAAATTTGAACTCAGGAAGATAGTCTTCCTGACTCTAGACTCAGCACTCTATCCACTGCACCATCTAGTTGCCCCCTAATACATAGCAGGTGATAAATTAAATTAAAAAAATGCTCACTCCCTTCTTTCCCTTTCTCTGCTTTGTCTTTCAAGGGTCATTTCATATTACTTTCTTCCGTGAACTTTCTTCCATTCAGTTAAACTGGTTTATTGACCCTTCTCTGAGCATGACATTCTATTTCTATAATCTCTTTGACTTTGTGCAGGCTACACCTCTCTTATGCTTAGAATATACTTCTTTTTTTTTACCTCTGCTTCATGGAATTCAATTAAATTCAATAAAATAAGCATTTATTAAGCACCTGTTATATATCAGGCATGGTGTTAAGTGTGGAGGATATAAAAATGGAAAAAAAAGAAAGATAATTTTTGCCCTCAAGATGCTTACAAACTAATGGGGGAAGAAAGCACACAACAGGAAGCTGGAAAAGAAGGGGGATGGGAACACCAGGGGACACCTGGTGCAGGGGCATCTTGTTCCATGGAGTTAAACTGAAAATAGAACTGCAGATGGAAAGTGGAGAGGGAGTTGGAAAATCCAGATCCTGCCCTCTATAAAGGAAAGCTTGGAGAAGAGGTTAGTGTTCCACCCTCCAGCTCTTCAGTTAAAGGGGAGAGGAGGCTGAGGGAGGTGGGGGAGTGTTGAGTATCCAAGGCTGAGTAAAACAGCAGCATGAGGAGATTATAAAAGATCAGTTTATCTTGGGAGGAGCAACTGATCCTGTGGAGTTCAAACCAGCAGAGCTTCACACAAAAAGTTTCCTTCAAAGCTCAGCTCAAACATCACCTCCTAAAAGAAGTCTAATCTTATCTTTCTTCTCATTTTCCAATTGCTAGTGCCCTCTAATGAGAAATTATTTCAACATATTTTGTATTTTTTTGTCCATGTTGTTGTCTCCCCCAATTGCATCTAAGTCCCCCAAATCAGCACAGTATAATGGATAGATCATTGAACTTGGAATCAGAAAGATCTGTCTGGTTTGAATCCTATTTAAGACACGGTCTTTTTACTTTGTCGTTTAACTTCTCTGATTTTGTTTCTTCATCTGTAAAATGAGGGAGCTGGACTAAATGACCTCTCAGGTTCTTCCCAGATCTAAATCTATGATCCTTGACTATTTCATTTTTATTTCTGTATTCTCAGTGCTTAGAAACCTAGGGACTTTATGAACGCTTGCTAAAATAAATTAATTCAATATCCTAAGAATTGGGTTTGTGTGTATGTGTGCATTTGAATGGTATTTTTGCCATGCCATTTTGAGGCTTGTAGACAAAGTTGAGGTCAAAACTGAATGGGAGGAAGAAAACACATTGGATCATAGAATCACAGAACTTTAGCATTAGAAGAGTGTTTTTCTAGTTCAATTCATACCCCAAAAGAATTCTCACTGTAACTCATTTTACAACTGGTCATACAGTCTGTTTGCAGAACTCACTACCTTTTGAGATAACCTATCACAGATTTAGCTTGTTTTAATTATTAATTTTTTTTACATAAATACTAAACTTCTTTCAAATTTCTACCTGTCGCTTCTGGTACTACCCACTGGGAGTGAAATGAAGAAAATCTTATCCTTTCTCATATAGTAGACCACAGATTTCATGTCTTCTCTCTAAATCTCATCTTACCCGATATAAGCATCCTTAATTCTTTCAACTGGTTCTCATAAGACCTGGTTTAAATGCCTTTCACTAGGATGGTTAATCTCCTTTGTACATTCATTAGCTGTGTCTTTCCCAAAATATGGTGTCCAGAACTGAACACAATGTTCTAAACATGGTCTAATTAGAGTAGAATATAGACAACCTCTCATCTTCTTTCTGGAAGGTATCCTTCTGTTGATTGAGTTCTACCGTATTAACTTTTATAGCTGCCACATCATACTGTTGACTCATTCTGAGCTTGAAGTCCACCAAAATCCATAGATGTCTTTCAGACAAGTAACCTGAGATCCATGTCTTCCCCCACGATATACTTGGGATCATAGATCTAGAGCCAAAAGGGACCTGTGCAATTTGTTTGAATTTAGGTATACAACTTTGCATTTGTCCCGGTTGAATTTCATCTTACTAGATTCAGTGGAGTATTCTAACATGTCCGTGTCTTTGGGGGTCCTGTTTCTGTCATCAAATCTGTTAGTTATTTCTCCCATATTTGTGTCATATATATTTACACGCACCTGTATATATGTATGTGTATGTATGTGTACACATGCATATATGTATATGACATTTAGGAAATTTCTCAGTGATTTTGATAAACTCAAACTGCTCCTTAATAAAAGACTCATCTTTTCAACATAAATATTCTCCCAGGAATGTTTTATGCTTGCCAGTTTTGGACCATTGTAATCTCTGAAGATTTTTGAGTAACCCAAAGACCCATCATGGGTATGGTCAAATAATATCTTATTTCAAGTTCTCTAAAGCAGGTTCTTGAGGCAATGTATGATTGGAAAAGAAGCAGGGCTTGTCATGTGGAGAAAACAATGGGGAGAATCTCAACATCCAGAGTCCTGCAGTGGTACCAATTTTTTAAAAAAGAGATAAATGAAGGCCCTTAGGACATTGGGTGGCCCCCCTGCAGAAATATATGGATAAGAATTACAGAGGATGAGATATCAGGGAAAAGTTACAATCTATACCGACAGAGGGAGCACTCACATTGATGAGATAATGGAACAATTATTGTGTAACCTTATCATGTCCTACAGGAATACATCTTTTTAATGTCACAGTGAGAATGCTCTGCTTCCTTATTATCAAGGTAAGGTTTGAGTTGGGTTACTCACTAAATGCAGCCTTTGCCAATCTATTTTACACAGCAATGCTTGAATGTACCAGAACATCATAAAGCCGTGAAAATCAGCAACAGATTTTAGGATAATCATATAGGTTATGCTACACTCTAAATTTGGCAAGGTATGATAATACTCATTATGCTTGACCCTTTAAAGCATATGTGGTTGTTTGTCCTTTGTTTTCAGAAGACCAATGACATCACGGGTGACGTCTTGGCTCACGGGTTGAATTGGATTTAAGTGAGACAGAGCTGCACAAAGATGTCAGCCTCACTCTCTCTTCTAGAGTCATTGAAGTATAGTGGTAAGACGAAAGTCAGGATGACTAGTGATGACCCAGGATGCTATGGATGACATTGGCATCTTTGATTTCTGATTAAGCTCTAAGCCCTCCACAGTGCCTGCCTCAACCACCTTCATGGCTGTTTTGTTCTCATCCACCCCTTCCTCTGGGGGAGGTCTTCACAGACTTGGGGTAGAAGGGTTTGAAGCTTGTTGGTTACCTTCAACCTGGTTTAGCCTGCTGAGGCAGTTTACTGGGGTGTGGCCACTGCGCATGCTACAGCTTCTTGGAGACACAAGTGAGAGTTGAGTGGCAGTTAGACACCAAAGGCAGCCCTGAAGAAGGCTCAGCAAGCCCTCACACCAGAGGTGCTAGAATTCCTTGAACATCCATATACCTCCTAAAGCATATAAATAAGTACAAAGTATAGACGTTACAAAGACTGATTTCAGCTCAATGTAAAGCAGTACTTGTCTATGATTAACATTCTCTAAAAGTGAAATGGGCTGCCTTTGGAGGTAATAAATTACATATAAGTTACATAATCCTGAAGTCTTCAACCAGAGCCCAAGTTCCAGATGTTATATCATGGATTCCTAGGCTGGAAAGTATTGGAATTGCTAGAAGGATTATTATTTAGCTGTGCCTGAGGCAAAAGGAACATCACAAAAGAGATAGAAACTCAGTTTAAGATGGATGTAATCACAATAGAGAGAAGATAAGGATGACCTATTCAACTACTGTTTTGCTTCAGTTCCTCTTCCAAAGACAAAGTATTGGGACTGGGGTAATTTTTTTTTGACTAAGAAGATAGAACATAAATCACTAACAGGGAATATGGAAAGAAAGTATATACCTGCCCTCAATGTATTGAAGGTATCAGGCATCACCAGGAATAGAAAGATTGCATCCTAGGGTATTGAAAGAATTTGTAGAAATTTCTGAGACTGTCAATGATTTATTGGTTTTTTTTTTGGAGGGGAGAAGGCATGGCAATTGGGGTTAAGTGACTTGCCCAAGGTCACACAGCTAGTAAGTGTCCAGTATCTGAGGCCAGACTTGAACTCAGGTCCTCCTGACTCCAGGACTGTGCTCTACTCGCTGAGCTACCTTGCTGCCCCTGTCAATGATTTATTAAGGATCTTGAAGAATGTGGGAGGTCCTTCGGAATGGGAAAGGGGAAAATGTCCAGGTTTTTAAAAAAGGAAATATGTAGAACCTATGTAGGGAAGTGAGTCTGACTTCTAAACCTGGAGAACTTACAGAATACATTATTAAAGTAACAGCTGATAAGTATTTAGAAAGGAAAACAGCAATTATCAAAAGCCAACACAACTTCATCAAGAATATATTATGACACATTAATCTCCTTTCCTTTCTTGATAGACTGACTAGACAGGCAGAATAGAGGAATGCTATAAATAGTATCTTTAGATGGCAACAAAGCCTTTAACAAGTCTGTCATACCATCTTTGTGAAGAAATCAGAGAGTGGGCTACATGATTCACAATTAGGAATATTTAGAACTGGTTGGATGACCACACACCAAGAAAGTCATCAAGTTAACTTGGAAAGACAACTTAGGTTTATGTCTGAAAACTGCAAGGAATAGCTAAAATAGAATCAAGATCCAAAACATTTTTGATAGGCTAGAACAATGGACTAATAGAAATAAAATGAAATTTAATAGGGATAAATTTTACATTTGACCTAAAAAATAAACTTCTTAAGTATAGGGTATGAGAGGTGTGGGTAGACAATAGTTCTTGTGGGGGTGGAGAAACAGGGATTTTAACTGGTTGCAAGCCCAATACGAATGATATGGCAACCAAAAAATCTAATGCAATTGAAGGTGGCATTAAGAATGGCATAGTGTACAGAATGAGAGAGGTGACAGTTCCGCCTTGTCATACCACATTTAAAGTCCCATTTTCAATTTTGGGTGATATGCTTTAAGAAAAATATAGACAAACTAGGTTCCATCCAAAAGAGGGTGATCATGATAGTAACAAGACTAGAAATCGTGCCATATAAGATTGGCTGAAGGAAACGGAGATGTTTTACCAGGAGAAGATAAGACTGACTTACGGGGAACACAATAATAGTCTTCAAGTATGTGAAGGTCTATCATTTGGAAGAATGATGAAAATATTCTACTTGGCCTCAGTTGGCAATACTTAAGAATTGATGCAAAGAGTTAGTTTTAGATTTAGTAAAAATAAAAAATTCCTAATAATTAGAGTTGTGCAAAACTGGAATTAGATGCCTTAGAAGATAATGGCCTTTTCGTCCTGAGGTTTTTTAAAGCAAAGCTAGTCGACCATTTGTCAGTTATGCGGGAGGGTGAAGGGGAAAAATTTTTTTTTTGTCGGGTACTGGTTAGACTGGTTAGCTTCTGAGGTTCTTTCTAGCTCTGAAATTTTGTGACATTTGAAATGCATGAATTTTGTCTTTAATCTTTTTGGCCGTCTCCACTTTGCTCTTCCTGTGAGCCAATGAATCATATTGTCTTGGACCAACCCCAACCCACTTTATATCTTTGTACTTTCCACAACTGCTATTATGATTGTCCTTAAAAGGGAGAGCCATGGGCACTTAAATTCAAATTCAAAATGCATTTTGGGTGCCTATTATGCGTAAATTCAAATTCAATAAATTTTTCTTAAATATGTGCTATGTACAGAGCATAGTAGCAGGCATGAGGGACACAAAGATGAAATGAAATATCCTTTGTGCTTATGGTGCATACAATCTAATCAGGGAACTAAGACAAGTATGCAAGTAAATAATATGTAGTACAATATATAATAATATGTAATACAAATTATGAATAACACTGTATGTCAAGATGAGTTGAAATAAACTGCTATAAAAGATTACAGGAGGGAGAAATTACTTCCAAAATGGAAAAGGCTAAATTTTCAACTGCATTATAGGACACCTGGATATCCCACAAGCACCTTAAATTGAGTATGTCCACAAATGGACTTCTAATATCATCCCTAAATCTCTTTTTCTTTCTGGTTTCATCTTGTCTGTGGTTGCTAGCATTCAGTTTGCATTCCAAGTATGATTATTTGGGATTATCTTTGATCTTTTCCTTTCCCTGACTTCTCGTAAGTAGGCAATTTCCAAGTCTGGCAAATTCCAACATTGCTATCACCCTAGAACAGACATTCATAATCATACACATGGATTATTGCAATAGTCTTCTAACGGGTAGGGGGTAGATATAATTCCATGAGTGCCCACTAATGACATGGGGCCTCAGACTGGTTGTCTTCAGTGGGATCCCCCAGCTGCTACAAAGCACCATTGAAGATATCAATAAACAAGTATACCTCACTTGCTGTAAAGACTAGGAAAAGTGTTCAAGTGAACTCTTTTGTCTTATGGCATGTAAGGGGATGAGCAGATAGAGTGAGAGACTTGGAGTCAGGAAGTCTTAAGTTTGAATCCTGCCTCAGATGAGCATGTGACTCAGGGTAAATCACTTAATTACTTTAGCCTTATTTCTTCATTTCTAAAATGGGAATGATAGTATCTCCCTTGCAGAGCTGTCATGAGAATCCAATGAGGTAATACACGTAAAGCACTTTGCAAACCTCAAAGTAACACACAAGCCTTGGTTATTATTATTGTTGCCGGTCTTGTTGTATCCTTAAGGAGAAAGACTAGGGTTTGATCTGGGGCTTCACTTTCAGCGTGAAACTTTGGTTCTGTCTAGCATCAAATTTTCATACACTTAAGGCATTGGCTCAAAGTAGTGTTTTCTATAAAATTATAAAAATTGGATACAAAGAGTAGTCAAGTTGAAAACCTGCTTTCCTGTAAAAAGTACCATTGATAATAAATCACAGCTATACTGGCTTTTAAATGAAAGTGCCTCTTGTTTTGTTTTGTTTCCTGAAAGGGATAATTTGAGTTTTAAATACAAGAGGTTGAAAGTAGCTTCAGGCTTTTTCAATTAAAAGTTTTAGTTTTCAACTTCTTTGCTCTGTAAAGGGCTAAACCTTTTCCTTTAAAGGGATGCCATGATGTTAAATGGACGACCCTTATTTCTTGGAAAACTTCCCATAAAGAACAACCCTCATCAAAGAACAGGTTCTTGCTGGAGGGGAATTTCTCAGATCAGTGACCTCATGGCAAAGGACAGTTTAGAAAAGAGATTTGTACCTAGGTTAGCAACATTTTTTTTGACACTCTATTATGTGTGTGACAATCCAAAATTAAATAGATCCAAAAAAACTAACACTCAACCTTCCCTGCTGTTTCAATTAGTTTTTTCTCAATTACCCCATCAGATGGGCGAGATGAGATTCCACAATTTGGGGGGCTCATTTTAAGCCTCTCTGCTAACAGTTTATTATTTTGAAAGCTCCAATGGCTTACTATAAAATGCATTTGCATCTGTAGGAAACAATTCTTAAATTGCTTTGCTCAACAAATCCACAACTGACAAGAGCTCCATCGAAAAGGAGTTGAATGAGTTTGGGAAAGGGATTACCAAATGGGACTCATAAAACTCTTGCCTGAAATGGTTCTCTCCATTCAGAGGATCACTGAATGGCAGATTACTGTTCAATCAGGGTTCAAATGAAGTTCTGTTAACTTCATTGCAAGTATAGGAAGATATTGTATCAGGTAATGGTATGCCACTGTAAGTGAGGAGGATTTTGTTATCCTTCTTAGAGTTTCGTTTCCTAGGATCCATGGTCTTGGCAATCTCTAGTTTCCAGGTTTTAGATAATAGCTCCCAGAATAACACTCAAGGATCCCAGATAGTAATTCCTAGGATCATGGTGATAGACAGTCCTGAGAATGCAAAGTGAGATATAGGGTGGCATAAGTGATTTTTACTACATTTGCACCAAATGATGATATTGCTACAGTTGACCTGTGAGGCTATTGCTGGGCAATATGTCTCCTTTGTCTATTGCCCTATAAAGTAAGTGGGTGCTGGTCAGTGAGTGGGGAAGCCATACAGGCATAGGAAAGTATAATACTTTATGTGCCTTGATCGGCCCCCATTAAGGCTTGAGGGAATTTAGGGAAGTGTATAAGCTGTACCTATGTTGATTGACTGCATTGAGATGTAGGGGTAATTGCTCCCCCCCCCGCACTGGCTCCTGCAAGAAGGGTGATTAGGGAATGCTGTAGGGGTTGGTGCTCCCATTATCAGCAACTCCCTTTTGAGAAGACTAGACTAGAATAAAGTAAGATTGTTAGCCCTGTCAAAGCTGTCTCCCTGTCCTTCCTGTCTGACCAGATAAAAAGTGAACCTGTTAGAGGCTGGTGTCCAAAAACTCCAGTGCCTCCCATGTGTTATTTGTGAAACAATTACTTAAATTTGAGCTATTTTACA
The DNA here is from genome assembly GCF_011100635.1 of Trichosurus vulpecula. NCBI lineage: Eukaryota > Metazoa > Chordata > Mammalia > Diprotodontia > Phalangeridae > Trichosurus > Trichosurus vulpecula. The sequence goes on along the minus strand of NC_050579.1, from coordinate 217,088,485 downwards.
AGTTCTCTAAGAAAGCTTAAACCTTGTGTAAATAAATCCTTGAGATGTAATAAATAGCAAAGGAAAGAGCCTAAAGTTAAATGCATTTCTTTCTTTCTTAAAAACCTTCTTTATATCAAAATAAGAAAAAGTTTTCAGCATACCTTGGATTCTAAGGCTTGCTAGTCCTATTTCCTATATCTGTCCCCTTCTTTTCACTCATACTGCCATCATTCTAGTTCAGGCACTTATTATCTCTCAAGTGGAGTATTGTGATACCTGCCTAATTGGTCTCCCTGGGTACAGTAACTCCTTTTTATAATCTATAAGTTAGCCTATACTACTCCTCTGCTCAAAAAGCTTTTGTGGCTCCCAATTATCTCTCTATCATTAAATAAGAATTCTCATGTTTGGTATATAAAAGCCTTCATAATATGTCTCCATCCTACCACTCCAGGCTTATTCAACATTTATACTACATTCCAGGCAAATTGGCTTACTGGTTCTTCCCTGCATATGCCACTCTATTTTCTGTTTCTATGCTTTTGCAAAAGTGGTCATGCCCCTCACCCAAAGATTTTGCATTTATTTTATATATGTTTAGCATTTATCTGTGTGCATTTTATTTTTCCCTCTCCTCCCCCCACTCCAGTAAAATAAAAATCCCTTGAAGGTAGGGACCTTTGTGCTTTTGTTTTTGTGTTCTCAACCCTTAATATAATGCATGGCATACAGAAAGTTTAAATGTTTATTAAATTAAATTTAATGGAATTGTATAGTTTGGGTACTTTTTCCCCGCTCCCTGGCTCCCATCCCAAATGACCAATGTTTGCTCAGTATTAGTGTTAGAAGATCATAGATTAGAGCTCAAAGAGACTTCAGAGGTCATCTAGTCCTTTTATTTCACAGATGAAAAAGCTGAGGCTCAGGGCAGTGAAGTTACTTGCTTACCATAATACAGTTAGTAATTGTCAGAGTTGGGATTTGAACCTAGATACTCAGACTTTAAATCCAGAGCCTTTTCTAATCCCATGATGATTATGATGTGCAGCTAGAGGGACAACCTATTAAATTATTTCCAAATCTTACTTAAGGGTTGACTATAAATCCTATCTATATTAAAGATAAAAGTAGGGCTCGAAAACCTTGGTCTACCTCTGTAGTTTCCAACCTGGTTAATAGAAAATGAAGGGGGGAAAATGAAATGTTACAAGGAAAATGAAAAACGAGTTATAACCTTGTTTAATCACATTTATTGAGCTGGGGTATTGTTACCCTTGGGAATTGAGAAAAGGTTGACTATTCTACAAGATTTTTCAAAGAAAGAGTACCATTTATCTTAATATTGTGTCAGCCTTTTCCAGAAAGAGATTTAGCCTTTTCCACTGGAAAGAAGTGACAAACTAAAACTTTTAATTGAAAAGCCTGAAGCTATGTTCGACTTCTGATATTTAAAAATCAAGTTACCTCATTTAAAAAAGACCAAAGGAGAGGACCATCTCATCTGAAACTTGTGCAGTGAGCAAACATCTATAACAAGTCATATTATTAGATTTGGGAGTGACTTAAGAATGCTTTGTGTGTGGAAATCATTTCATTCAACATTTAACAAACATTTATTAAGCAATGTACCTAGCACTGTGCTAAGTGCTGGGAAAACAGATAAAATTAAAAGAGTCCCTACCCTTGAGGAGCTGACATGTATATAGAAAATTAAGCAGAAAACATATCCTAAGGAATTTCTAGGGGGTGGGAGAGTGAGGAATCCTAGCGACTGGGGAAATGAGGCTGGGCTTCCCAGAGAAAGAGACACTTAAAGTGACCTTTGAAGGCAGTTAATGACATTGAGGTTAGGATAATTTCAAACACGGAACATGTACCGTACAACAGCAAAGAGGTAGTTGACAGAACGTAATGTTTGTTGAAATACAATGGATCAAAAGGAGAGAATTATGCAACAAAGCTGAAGAGGTTGGCAGGAGACAGATTGAGAAAGGATTTAAAAGCCAAATGGAGGATTTCTGATTAATCTTAGAGGCAAGTGGAAGTCTCCTTGAGCAGGGCAGTGCCAAGGTCAGATCCATGGTTCAATTACATAAACATGACAACCAGGTAGAAGATGGATTTGAGAGGGGAGAGATCTGAAGCAGGGAGCCCAGTTGGGAGGTGATTGTAGTAGTCCAGGCCAAAGGTGATAAGGGCTTGAACTAGGGTGTTGGCAATGTGAGTAGAGAGAAAGGATCAGAATAGAATATATTGTGGAGGTATAATTGACAAGACTTGGCCTCTGATTGGATATGAAGAGATAGGGAGAAAGAAGAGTTGAGGATGCCTCCCAACGAGGAAAGATAATGAGTTCTGTTCTGGATATGTTGAGTTTGAAAAGCCTATAGGGCATATAATTGGAGATGTTTAATGGGCAGTTGATGAAGGACTGGAGTTTAGGAGAAGGACTGGGGCTGAATCTTTAGAAGAGCTGGGAGTCATTTACATATAGATAGATTTTGAGTTTACTATTTTTATTACAAAAAATGTTTTTCACTTAAAAAATCAAGTTTACCATCGGATACTTTTAAATTGACAGCTTCCCTAGTTCATGTAAAATATAATTATATTAGTATTTTCATATACATGAATCAGGAACATATCCACTTCCCAAAGGAAGATAAACTGATAATTTATTTCAATATTTTTCTTTAGTCCTTGCTCTTAAGATAAAAATATATACAGGATGTATAGTGATTTACAGGAAAATCACTTCATTTTCCTCTAGCCTCCAGTGGCTCCCTATCACCTTCAGAATCAAATGTAAAATCCTCTGTTTGCTGTTCAAAGCCTTTCCTAACTTGTTCCCCACTTCCAGTCTTCTTATTTCTTACACAACATTCCCCCCACCTCCAAGTCTGTGATCCAATGATGCCAGCCCCCTTGCTGTTCCTTTAATAACACATCTCCCAACTCCGAATCACTGGAATGTGTTTCACTGGCTGTCTCCCATGCCTGGAATGCTCTGCCTCCTGGATTCCCTGGTTTCTTTCAAGTCCTACCTAAAATATCACCTTCTACAGAAAGCCTTTCACAATTCCTCTTAATTCTAGTGCCTCATCTCTATTGATTATTTTTTATCTATCTTGAATATGGCTTGTTTGTATATAGCTGTTTGCATGTTATCTCCCCATTAGCCTGTAAGTAATTTGAGAGCAGGAGTTACTTTTTACCCTTCTTTGTGTCCTCAGAGCTTAAAACGATGCCTGACACATAACATGCCCTTAATAAATGTCTACTGACTGAGTAGTCAGATTTTAACTCGCTGTTTTAAATAGAAACACTATGACATGGTAAACTGGGAGCTTGTTTTGAAGTCAGAAAGATTTGGGTTCAGTTTCTGCCTCTGACAAGAGAATGATGACTGTAGGTGAGTCAAATAAGACCTGAGAGCCCTAGGCAACCTCCTAATATTACAAGCTTCAGAATGGGTGGTCATCTGTGTTGGTAGAGGGAGTTTCCAATATCTAATAAATTACAGGTCTGCTGCCCCTGTGCCCTGTGCCCCATCCCTTTCCTCTCCTCTCCCTCTTAAATTAAATAATTACTCACTTGTACCTGGGGCAAGTAGGTGGTATAGGGTAGGGCTTCTTAAACTTTTTCCACTCAAGACCCCTTTAGCACTTCTTAAACTGTTTACGAAGTGCTGATGGTATATAGAGTGCTGGGCCTGAAGTCAGGAAGATATCTTCTTGAGTTCAAATCTGGCCTCAGACACTTACTAGCTTTGTGATCCTGGGCAAGTAACTTAACCCTGTTTGCCTTAATTTCCTCATCTGTAAAATGAGAAAGAAATAGCAAACCACTCCCAAGAAAGCCCCAAATGGGGTCATGAAGAGTCAGAAACGACAGAATGAATGAAAAATAACGAAAACAGCTTGTACCTGTTTGTAGCTCTTGACTAGCAGTTGCTCTGTAGATTAGACTACAAATTATCAGAAGACTTTTAACCCAAAGGAAGATTAGTTTAAGAGCCCACATTATGCTGAACAATTCTTGTTCTATCTCCCTAGTCCCTGCCACTGCCTCCTCCTCTTCCTAACTTCCCAACTCTATCCCCAATGCTAGTGCTTCTCTGTTACTGCAATGAAAAGTATTATGTCTGCTTCAAATATAACCTACTCTCTTCCTCTCCAACCCACTTCCCCGAATTAACTAGGATATTTTTCAACTTGGGGTAATTTAAATTATTCCTTGGTGTACTTGAATAGCTAATGAAGACCCCAGTGTAAGATTAATCCAGACTTATGGAAAGTTTTCAGTATCTCATCTTAAAAAGGTGAGCATCCCTATTTAAGGATCTCCCGATACAATCGTCTTAAACATACCGTTTTGCTCTGAAATTTAAGAGATATTTGTTTTCTCACATATAGCTGTAAAAGCAAGTTTCTGGAATCTAAGATCTGCATATTCCTACACCCTAAAGGTGAAATAAATCTTCAAGTTATAGCTTGCTTGGCAATACTTCTCATAGATTCCTGAAGATGCCACAGCATGTATAAAATAAGAAATTTTGTGAAGGTTATACGGGCTTAGGCTATATAGCAATGGATTATTCCATAAGCAAAGCTATAACCAATGAAAAAGCTGAAAGATCCCAAAGGGAAGAGTAAGAAATAGGATAAATGGCATCCTTCCCTACCAGTTACAACTCCAGAAAATCTAAAGTAAAGATTGCCCAACAAGGAACAGATACAGCATTGTAGAAGGAAGTATAAAGAAGAGAAGTGGATAATTAGATTGCTCTGCCTTTTTGTTCATATATATGAACATACATATATATGCACATATATATATACATATATATATGTGCATATATATGTGTATATATATATACATATATATACATCCAAGACTGTGCCCCAAAGTCAAATGCCAAGCTCGCCTGAGGGCTCTGACCTCACCCAGGTTGGGTGTGTAAAAGGTCCCCATCCCAAGTATCACATAATACACAAGTCAATGACTTTTGATTGGTTTGTATTTGGTCTGTTTATAATGTACATTTGGGTGAGATCAGAGCCCTCAGAGTTCCAAACAGGATATAATTGAGGGGAGCTTGGTGTTTGACTTTTGGGCACACTCATGGAAGGAGTGTTGAGACTCTGGGCAAGCTGTAACTGCCCCCCAGCTTTGCTAACCCAGATGTTGGTTTGTATTTGGTCAGTTTATAATGTATGTTTGTAATTTGTTTGTATTTGTTTTGAATTTCAGGGTGCTGGCTTTTTCTCCTGAACTAAGTGAATGATATTTGTATGTTTAATTAAAGTGAGATTGTTAACCCCTTAAAGTTGCTTTCCTTAGAAAAGCAGATCAAAGAACCTGTGTTGGCAGCCCTCTGTGTGCTGGTTGTTGTTGGTTTTACACAGCCACAGTAGCTGCTGGCCAGATTGTTGCTACACCATTCCAGTCTACCCACCCCCTAGTCATTTGTAAAGTGATCTTCAGGTGCTGGACCATCTCCAGTTGTCCTGAGCTATATCTGGTCACTGGACTCAGATAGCTCCAAAGGAGAAAGCGAGGCTGGTGACTGCACAGCCCTCCCTCACTCAAAACCAATTCACTTGCAAGTCATGGCATCATCTGATGTCATGGTCCTCTTTGAGAAAGTTGTCTCATTCTTACTTCCAGGATCAAATATAAAGCTCTCTGTTTGTCTTTTAAAGCTCTTCATGAGACACCAGAATTAAATCTGTAGAAGGGGTGGCCATGGTTAGACCTGAAAATCATTATGGTTTGTTCTTCATTCTCAAAGAGGACTATGACATCGGATGATGCCTGATTGATTCCTACTTCTCTAGTCTTATTACACCTTGTTGTTTAGTCATTTTTAGTCATTGTTTTCAGTTTGACTCTTCATGACCCCATCTTTTTTGGCAAAGATACTGGAGTGGTTTGCTCTTTATTTCTCCAGTTCACTTTTACAGATGAAGAAACTGTGGCAAATAGGGTTAAACGACTTGCCCAGGGTCACACAGCTAGTAAGTGTCTGAGGCCAGATTTGAACTCTGGCAGATATGTCTTCCTGACTCCAGCCCTGACACTTTATCCACTGTGCCACCTAGCTTACATCTTACTCCCTTCTCTCTATACTACAGCACTCGTCTTCTTGCAGTTTCGCTGTTTTTCTCCATTTCCCAAATCACTGCCTTTTCATTGATTGTCCCAAATACCTGGAATGCTCTCCCTTTTGACCCCCGTGTCTTGACTTCCTTCAAGACTTAGTTCAGATGCCACCTTACAAAGGAGGTCTTCCCCTATTCTCCCTTTCCTCCCCACTGCTAGGATCTTCACTTCTCAAATTACCTTCTATTTAAACTTTATGTACATATTTATTTATCTCTCCCATTAGAGAGTGAGCTCTTTGAAGGCAGAGACAACGTGTTTGCCTTCTCTTGAATTCCTAGAAATTAGCACAGTGCCTGGCACACAGCACAGCCTTAACAAATACTTGTTGACTGGTTGTCCTGCACTCAACTGGTGCTTAATATACATTGAATAAACGAAGGAACAGAAGCTATGATTAGCACTGCTGAAGTGGAATTGACTACTGACTTATGTCTTCCCATTGCTGAAACTGGTGATAGGATCACAGTTTGTACACAGATTCAGAGATGGAAGGACCTTAGAGGTCATCTAGTCTGAACCTTGACTTTATAGTTGAGGAAACTGAAGCAAGAGAAGGCTAATAACTCTCCCAGTGGTAGTAAGTGGCAGAGGTGGGCTTTAAAATCAGGACTTCTTGCTCCAAACCTGTCACTCTTTCCATTTCGGCATGCTGGGGTAAGCTTGAGTGAGGTATGTTACAAAGAAGTCAAAGGAAAACAAATGCACGTTTGACCTCTTTGAGACACGATCTTTCCCACTTCATGCTCAGTTTTAGCCTCAAGACCAGCAGGTAGGTGACACAGTAGACCTGGGATTAGGAAGAACTCAGATGCTTACTAACTGTGGACCTAGATAAGTTGTTTTATTTTTGTTAGCCTCAGTTTCCTCATTTATAAAGTGGGGATCATAATAATACCTACCTCACAGGGTTGTTGTGAGGACAAAACAAGATATTTGTAAAACCCTTTGCAAACCTCAAAGTGCTATATAAATGCTAGCAGCAAATATTATTATATAATATATTGGCAGATATGTGTTTGCCAGCACATCAATTGTATACCTATATGAACATTAGCATTCAGTGTTGAAAAACAGTACAAATAAGAATATTTTTAGTAAAAGTTTTAAAACATAAATTTTCTTAAGGTTGACAAAAAAGCAATAATACTGGAAACTTCTAACACTCTTTACTATGGAATGAAATTTTGTATAGATCAAATCTGTTTTAGACCCCATATAGTGTTTTATTTCTTGAAATGCCAAGGTCACCTTGTAGTAAGGCAGTCTCATGATGATTGAAGTTCTTTTCTCTCCCAACACACCAGCCTATAATGATCTTTTTTCCCCTAAATTCCAATAAGTTATTTCCTATACCACTCTCTTGATACTTATGGTAATCTTTTCATCTTTAACCACTAAGTGGTGTTACTAGTCAGAAACCTTATCCTACTCACCTATCTGGAGATTGCTCCCCTACTGCCTACAAACATACCCATGTCTCCCCCACCCTCAAATAACCCTCACTTGATCTTTTCACCCCTGATATTGTCCCACATCTCTCCTGTCTTTTGCAGCTCAACTCCTTGACAAGGCTGTCTATGATAGGTGCTTCTTTTTTCTCAACTCTCTATAATGTAGCTTTTAACCTCATCATTCCATCAACTCTTCTCTCCAACATTACCAGTGATCTCTTAATTGACAAATCGAATGATCTTTGCTCAGTTCTTATCATTATTGATCCTTCTCCAAGCTTTGACACTGTTGATCATCCTCTTTGCCTTGATATTTTCCTCTGTAGGTTTTTGGGACACTACTCTCTCCTGGATTTTGTCATACCTATCTGACCACTCTTTCTAAGCCACCTTTGCTGAATCTTCATGAAGGTGCTAACCACTAACTGTGAGTGTCCCATAGAGCTCTGTCCTGCACCCTCTTCTCCTTCTGTTTCACTTGGTGATCTCATAAGATCCCGTGGATTCAATTATCATCTTTGTTGATGATACTCAAATCTACTTATCCATCCCTAAACTCTCTGCTGACCCAATTTTCTATTAGAAACCTCAAATTGGATGACCTATAGACATCTTAAATTTAACATGTCCCTAGCTGAACTCATTATCTTTCTTCATTACAAATTGCTGAGAGTACTACCATTCATCCAGTTACCCAAGCTGAAAACCTAGGTGTCATCCTCAACTCCTCACTCTCACCTTCAATCTCTGATCAGTTGCCAAGGCTTGTTGATTTCACCATCACAGCATCTCTCAAATACACCCCTTTTTCTTTTCTCCTCTAACACTGCCACCACCCTGATATAGGCCTTTATTTCCTCATGCTTGGACTATTATAGTAGCCTGCTGGTTGGTTGGGCTGCTAGAAGTTTTTCCCTACTCCAGGCCATCTTCCATTCAGCCATCAGAGTCATTTTCCTAAGCTCAGGTATGATATCAAACCGCCCCCCCCCAATAAAACCCAGTGACTCCTATAGGATCAAATATAAAATCCTTCACTTGGCCTTCGAACCCCTTCATGACATATCTCCCTCTTTTTATCTTCTTATACCTTTCACATACTACCCCCCAGAAGTACTCTTCAGTCCAGTGACACCGACCTGCTTACTATTCCTTGAACAAGACACTCCATCTGTCTTCTTTGGGCATTTTCATTCACTGGCTGTTTCCCGTGACAGGAATGCTCTCTTTCCTCATCTTTGCTTCTTCCCTTTTCTGACTTCCTTCAAGTCCCAGCTAAAACACCACCTTCTATAGTGCCTACTACAGCTACTATGACCCTGGGCAAGTCACTTAACTTCTCTCAGCTTCATTTAATTCATCTGTAAAATAAGAATAATGATAGAACTTACCTCATGGGGCTGCTGTCAAGATCAGATGAAAACATATTCATAGCACTTTACAATCCCAAGTACCATATATTGGCAGATTATAATCATTATCATCATTATTATTATCTCAAGCTCTTTGTGGCTGAGTACCATTCTATTTCCTACATGATCTTTTCTAAATGGTACCTGGACTGGCTTATTCCTAACTGAAGGTGCTAGGTCAAAGATCAAGAAAGGGGCTCCCTATCTATATATAGAATCCAGTCTGGGATTCTTCCCACTCCTCCACCTCATATTTGGTTTGGGTCAATTTTTTATGTGCTTCATGAGGATATAGAGCATGTCTTATATACTTCTTTGTATCCTAGACAAGGCCTGGAACATAGCAGGTACTCACCAAATGCCAACTAATGAACTGAGAGATAGGCTTGTAGGAGCCCTGTATCTAAGGTTACAACAACACTGAATGTTGTTGCTTTTTATAGTATTTAATAGAAACTAGACAGTGGTGGTATGTGACTCCTTTGGGTTTAGTTATACTAGAAACTTTTGGCTCTTCGTTCTTGCCTTGAAGAGCGTGGCATGGTGCCCAGGCTAGAAGCAGAAAATAGGAGGGCACTCTCTTGTTATCTTCATCTGCTTTATTTTCTTGACTTATGCCTCTTTCTTTGGCAGTACATTCTAGGTTATTGAATTTCACATTAAAATATGAAAATATTATAACATACTTTAAAAATGTGTAGTTGTAAAATGCAAAAACTTAATTCAGCTAAATAGGTTAATAAATCTTGCAAATCCAAAAGAATGTGCTATCTGTATGTATGTATGTATGTATGTATCTGTCTGTCTATCTATCTATCTATCTATCTATCTATATCTCTCTAATTTTGTCTCAATTGTCTCTATCTCTGTATCAACATTTTTGCATCTCTATTTATATCTATCATCTTTCTGTCTTTCTTTGTTTCTGTCTTCCTGTCTCCGACTGTGTCTGCTGTCTCTCTGCCTCTCTCTCTTTCTTTCTTATTGTCTTAGTATCTCTTTGTCTCACTGTGGCTGGTGCTATGTCTCTGTCTCTCTCTTCTATGGATTCTAAAGGCAAATATGTTCATAGACATTGAGTGCAAGAAAGACAAGTCATTGACTTCACTCTGTCTCATTTGGTCCATGACATTCTCTAGAGAATCAAAATACTTTTTGTAATGTTTTCAAGCACAGTGTAATGGTAATCAGGGCAGGATTTTTTGCTGTCAAGTGCCTTTGATAAGTCTGGCCTTTGTTCAAATGGGGCAGGTAAAGTGGGATCTTTTGTCTTGGAGTGTTCCCCAGCACTAAGACAAATGAGAGTCGTGGGTTGGAAATGATGTATATGATGTGGTATTAGCAATTAGCTAACTTTCCCACCCTGGTTTCCCACATCCTGGATGGTGAGCGTTGAGCCCTGAGGGCTCTGAACAGGTATATGTGCTGGAAGGTTAGTGTTTCACTTTTGGGGGTACCCTCATTGAAAGAGTGTGGATGATGAGACTCTGGGCAAACCATTGAAATACTGCCCCCCAGCTTTGATAACTCAGACAGATAGATGTTGGTGCTTCTCCTGTAAGTGTAAATTGTGATTTGATCAGACAAGATATTTGTCTGTTGATATTTGTAGTTTTTGTTTGTATTTTCCCTGAAGTTCAGGAGGCTGATCTTTTCTCTCTGAACTACGTAAATCATATATATATATATATATACATATATATATATATACACACACATATATGTATGTATATATATATACATACATATATGTATGTTTAGTTAAATTGAGATTGTTAACCCCTTAAAGTGGCTTTCCTTAGAAAAGCAGATCAAAGAACCTGTGTTAGCAGCCAGTCCATGTGCTCTTGTTGGTCTTACACAGCCACAGTAGCTGCTAGCATATTGTTGTTACATACAGGTCTGCCAAAATTGGGTTTCTGTCTACACAATGCCGTAATCATGCTTTACTGCTTCTTAAATGTCAACGATATCCTAGACTTGAATCTAAAACAGTGCAAAAAGAAGCATGTAGTCTGAGAAAGTTGTAGATTGTGACACAGTTACCTTTAAAACTTAGTCAACTGACAATATTATTGAAGTCTACCATCTTTGCTAGGTATTGAATGGTGTCAGCTCTGTAGGAATTTTTTTCTCTGGGGCACTTTAAGAAATATAAGTAAGTCTATGATAGAAATCAAGAGTGTGTTGTCCAGTAACCCATTATCTGAAATGCTATTTAAAATTCCAAAGTATCTTTCCAGATTGCATTACATACATATCCCCTCTGAATACTACATTCTAGTCCAAGTGGTCTACTTATTGTCTCCTGCACATGCTTCTTTCTTTCCCACCTCCAAGCTTTTGCTATCATATTTCTTTCTACAAAGCCACTCCATCTTTTTGTTTTCTGCTTATGTAAACCCTATCCAGCCTTCAAAGCCCAACTCATATCCCACCTCCTTATCAACTCTGCTATGACAATGAATTATTTCACTGGAAGAACTTTTCTCTTTGATTACCAATCATTTGACAAAATTGGGCTCAATATGTTCTCGAAGAATTTCCTTTGTATCAATCTTTCAACATACTTAGTTTCCTTAGTGACTCTGAAATGGACTGTATCTCTCCCACATTTCTTCGTGATGTCATAAGTAATATATCACTAGATTTGCAGGCACATACTCCTCAAAGAATCTACAGGACTCTAGTTTGGTGGTGAGATAATATGTGGAAACTTCCTTGTTCAGAGAAAGAAAAAATTGTATCTTTGGACTTTTAAAAAAGATAGATATTCCCCATTTAGCCTTTCCCCCTCTTTTGACTTTTAAAATTTTGTTCTGTTTGATGCTTTGTCCAGATCACCGGATTTCAGAGTTGTAAGGGAACTTAAAAGTCATCTAAACCTAGGTGTCCTAACTCAGTCCAAGAGTCTTTCCACTATATTATGCTTCCCCATGGACCTGACACTGGTCCTGAGTTGGTATGGGCAATCAATGGGCAAATATGGGATTCCAAGGCAGCAAGGTGGTGAAGTGGACACAGTGCTGGGTTTGGATTCAGGAAAACCTGTGTTCAGATTTGGTCTCAGAAACTTATTTAGCTAGCTCTATAATCCTGGACAAGTCACTTAACCTTTACCTGCCTCAATTCCCCCAACTTTAAGGTGGGGACAATCATAGCACCTACCTCACAAGCTGCTGGCATACAGTAGGCACTGAATAAATGCTGGTTTCCTTCCCTCCTTCATCCTGTTGTACTTATTTGCAGGGAGATCACCAAGGTCATGGTTTCCTTAGCATTAGATGATGTGGGTCATTAAAGCATAACACAGGATGTGCTACCTCTTAGGTAATCAATCCTATCTTACTGGTATTAGTAAAGGATCAATCTATTATCAATAAGCATTGATGAAGTGCCTACTGTGTGTCAGGCCCTGTACCACGAGCTGGAAATAAAAAGCCAAGAATAATTTCCTTGTGACAAAAAAATACTTCCTTTGAGAACATATTTTGCCTGAAAATAGAGCCTTCATTAGTAGAATAGGTTGCAGATTAATTAAAAAATCTTGCTAGCTGTCATGGAAATAAACGATGTAACTCGATTTTGAATACTAGAAGCATAGTTTTAGCTTTGTGAAGTATGTATTCAATTTTTGTTAAAAATTATTATTCCTCCTAGGGCCAATGCTAATTTGCTAATTTGTTAATTTGCATGGCTTTATTAAAATTTTTAAGGTGTGTTTGAGCAGACTCTAAATTGGCAAGTTAATGCTTTCTAAACTGTGGATCTCCTATGAGTCTTTTTATGCCTACTAGCACATTAAAGATTGATACCTTAAGATGTGGCAATTCCCAAAGTCAGTTCAATTTGATTCCATTTCAACAATCTTTTAATAAGTGCAAGTTGATGGGGATATAGAGATGAATAGGACATGAACCCAATATGGAAAACACTTACAACTAGTGGATACCATTTAAAACGAGCTGGGTGAAAATGAGAGGTAAAAAGGGAGAGAACCAAAAGTGACCTGGTCAAATCAAGTCAATAAGCATTTATTATGCACCTACTCTGTTCCAGGCACTATCCTAAATGCTAGGCACATAAAGAAAGGCAGAAAGTCTCTCTGCCTTCAAGGACTTCACAATCTAACGGAGAGAGACAATGCCCAAACGACTATGTACAAACAAAACAGATACAGGATAAATTGCTTAGCTACCATATATATAGTGCTTTAAGGTTTCAAACGATAACAGAGAATTTAGAAGGCAGAGTTTTTGGAGAAGGAGAATGAATTCAGTTTTAGACATATTGAATTTAAAGTCTCTACCAGTCATCCAATTTGAGATACCCAACCGGCACATTGCTAGCAGCAATGGATGGATTAAGTGAGGGTTTTTTTTTGTTTCGTTTTGTTTTTGAGGATGGGGAGGCATGAGCATGTTTATAGGCAGCAGAAAGGCATCTGGTAGACAGGGAGAGGTTGAAGATTAGTGAGAGAATAGAGATGATAAAGGGCAAACTGCTAGAGAAGATAGAATGAAGTTAGATCACTTTTTGCCTTGGCAAGGAAGAAGAAGAGCCACCTCTTTAGACAAGACAGAGTGAAGGAGGTGGGAGGGCTACAGAGATCAGCTTCCCCACACTTGTAATTTTTAAAGAATAGTAGATGTTTAGCTGGATGAGATCTTAAAGAACGTCTTGTCCAACTCCCTCATTTTAAATAGTTGATGAAACTGAGGCCCAGAAAGGTTAAGTGACTCACTATCACACAGTTAGCGAATGGGAGAGCCCGGACTTGACCTTCAGTCTTTTGACTCCAAAACCACTGTTCTCACTCTACCAGGTATCTAGCCTATTACAGCTATGCTTCTTTTACAATGTTTATATCAGACTTCCACTATAGGGAGGCATCTATGAAGAGTTCAAAGCTCTTCAGAGTGGGGAAGCCCTCCTGTTCACACTGATAAAGAATCCACTGAAAGGTCATGATTATCACCAGAATTTAAGGTTCCTTACTAATGACTGAAATGGGGAATTGGCCTCCTAGGTTCTTGATTCCTCATTTGATCGGGGTTACATTTAGGGCAGAAGATGGCTGTGTTAACCTCTCCTCCTAGAAACCCATTTGGATTTCTAACCATTTTCCTGGGACTAATGGGGCCCAAGTAAGCACTAATGAACTAGGAGGACTTGGAAACCATATGTAAACTTTATCTAATATGGAAAGAATAAATAATGATGACAATATAATAATAATCATAATTATAACAGTTCATATTTATATAATACCTGTATAATTTATGAAGTATTTTATTTATGACAACCCTGTGAAATAGGTAGTGTGATTATTATCATATACATTTTGTAGATGAAGAAGCTGAGATACAGAGCAGTAAAGGGATTTGCTCAAGGTCATATGCCAGTAGTCTAGGATAGGTGTCTAGGTCTTTTGGCTCTATTTCCAAAGATCAATTCACTATAGCCCCTTTATTTTTTGGTGCTGATGACAAAACGTATATCATACTTTTGTAGTCCAAGTAGATGGATTTTCTTCTGAGTAGAACTAAAAAGATTATGACTTGAGTAGCTTCAAATATTTCTTTAAGAAGGAATTCTGTTGCTTCTTCATGATACAAATAAATGATAACTTATATTTAATTGGAGGCAGTGTAGTCCATTGGTAAGAGTGATGGATTTGGAGTTAGAAGACTAGGTTCATATCCAAGCTTTCTCTCTTTATACCTGTGTGACCTTAGATAAATCACTTAACTTCTCTGTGCCTTAGTTCTTTATTTGTAATATGAGAGAGGTGAAGTAGATGAAGGTGCTTTCACATGCATTAGCTTTATTTGACCTATATTCTCAGTCGCATATGGGAGAAAATGTAATCAAGTTGCAATTAATAATGTAATACCTTATACTGAATTAAGAAAAGAGCACAAACCACATATATAGTTATACTCTGGGTGGGAGGAATCAAAATCATTTTATATATTCATCTTTTGAATCTCTTGAGACATGCTATGCAAACAGCAGGATTTGACTCCTTCGAAATGGTAAAATCTCTGAAGGATTTAAAAAAAAAGTGGTAACAAGGTTATGAGGAGCCAAAGAAGTTAGTCTCTGCTTTGAATTTTTTAAGCTCATAATCTTTATTGATATCTTCAGTCTGTGTATTGACCTTTTATTCTGATTGCCACCTTAGGTCTGCATTTCACACATTCCTGGAAGATGACTATAAATTATGAAAGTTGAAAGTGCCCTAAAAAGTGTGAAATCAAAAGCTATAAAATTGAGTGTTGACATTTCTCAAAAGTACAAAAAGTGCCACAGTGAGCTGCAGAGCTGTTGAAAATTAACCTAGTGGGAAGCTGCACCAGGCAGGGCAGAGCTAGAATCTAAGGGGTTGTCTGATAACCTGACCTTCATAATTGACACAAAAGGATGCTTTTGCCTCTGTGTCCTCTCTAACCCTAACAGAGTACTATTCAGACACCTGATGAGATTTCTCTGCTTTAAATCAGACATGGAGGAGGTCAGCTAGGTCAGGCAAAACAGGCTGGCTCATTTATTCCCTCTAAAATGCAAATAGTTGACCCAGAAAAGCAAATCGTGATCTCTCTCTTTGGGGAGGAAAAGAGAGAAGACCAACTGCAGTCTTAAGAACTGGTCACATTTTATTTAGAACCTCAGATATGTAAATAACTCATCTTGTTCCAGTTAGATATTAATATGATTTCACTTCTTTAATTCAGCACAGATTGTAAGGATAATTCTTCCCCAACATTAAGCTGGCTCAAAGCTTAGAGTATTTCTTTTAGATGAAAGGGGGATGAGAGAAACTTAAGGATCTCTTTACTCACTAATGAAAAAAACAGAGTAATAAGTGTTATATGACTCACACACACACACACACGCACGCACACACACATTCACATGTTCAGTCTTGTCTGACTCTTTGTGACCCCATTAGGGGTTTTCTTGACAAAGATACTGGAGTGGTTTGCCATTTCCTTCTCCAGCTCATTTTGTAGATAAGGAAATAGGAAAGCAGGGTTAAGTGATTTGCCCCGGATCATCTGGCTAGTAGATCTGAGGTCACATTTGAACTCAAGATGAGGAGTCTTCCTTACTCCAGGTCTGGTGCTCCATCTACTGCACCACATAGTTACTCTATATGTACATATACATATACACAAATATATACATCTACATACATATATGTACATAGATGTACACACCTATGTGTGTATATATACATATATGTTATTATATTTAAAAGTCACTCTACTCAGAGTGAAATTGCATCTGTTTTCCTGGATTCTCACTTATATTACTGTGTTTCTTATTTAGGTATTAGTAAACTCATAGTGTCATGGGATTCAGAGCTACAAGACACCTTCTACTTAGAGATTTATCATTAGAAAGAACACTGAATCTCAAATCAGAGGACTGAGGTTCAAACCCTACCTCTGACATTTATCACCTGTGTGACCTTGGGTGTGTCCTTTCATCTCAGTGGGTCTCAGTTTCCTTACCTATTGAATGAGAGCATTGGACTAGATGGCCTTTGAAGTCCATTCCATTTCTACATCTATAATCCTGATTCAATCCTCGCATTTTAAAGTTGGGGAAAAACTGAGACCATGAGTTGTTAGGTGACTTGCTTGAACTCACACAGATGAAATGAGATAGTATGAGGACTCAGATCATTGAAGTGCAAAATCACTGGAGAAGTTATCTTGTAACTTCACTAGGGAATTTAAGAACCTATCATTTGGGTTATACTTTAGTAGGTGTTAATATATATTATGAGGGAAACTGAGAATCTGCGGCCCCCCCACCCCCGCCTCCTTGAGCAGCTTATTTTCTAACTAGGGAGGTAAACCATATATACATACATTGAACAAATAAAGAACAGAGCCAAAGTAATATGGCAAGGCACACTGAATGCATTGCTTTCAGGAAGGATGCTGTAATGAAGGGAAATTAAACATTCAACAAGCACTGTTTAGGGGATATAAAAACAAAAAATGAAACCACACATGCCTTCAAGGAGCTTGGAAGAGTAACAAATTCTTGTCTGGCAGAGATGCAAGAGAAGATCACAGATTTGACTTTGAGGACAGGAGAAAATGGCAGTGGATATGGGGGCCAAGGCAGTATCTCAGTTGTAGTTTGAATGGTGAATTTGTTCTGGTGTGGGGTGAGAGGCCATCATCCCTATGGTCTAGCAAGAAAGAACCTTAGTAGCTGAGGACGTTATGCAGAGGGAACAATTCAGATTCTGCTAGTTCCCTGAAGAAATGCATTTCTTTCAGTGAGAGCAGTCTGTGGTCTTTGAGGGAAGTGGAAATCCACTCCATTTCATCTGGTCTATCTATAGTTTTGTTTTTACTCCTTTCCCGATGGTCAGTGGTTTAAAAGAAAAGCCAACTTTTTTTTCTTCCCCTCCCCCACCTTATAGCTCAAACCTGTGTGACTGAATTTAGAATCCATCTCTTTCACAGATTTTTTTTAAAAATGTTCTCTAAGTGTATGACACTATAAAAATAGATAGCCATTAGAATCTGTGCCAATTTAGCTTACGTGAGAACTTGTGGGAGACTGAGAAGGAAGAGAAGAAACCCAGAGTAGAGGATTAAATTAAAGAAGATTTGTAAATTCAAGCAGGAGCTTCCACATAAAATTTTCTTTCTAGGAGTTTCAAAGCCACATACTCAAATGAAATGAGAATTTACTGTTATTTAGGAGAAAAAAAGGCCTCCTTGGCCCCTGATTCCGTTGAGGTATAAATCACAGAGGAAAAAAAAAAGAATCCATTGCTGGTTGAGCAAATGGAGCAGAAACAGCTGTTTTTGGCTTGATGATTTTGAAAGGCGGTGGATAAAGCTTCTAAGCCACTCTCATGGATGGAAGAGGAAGTGAGTTACTAGGAAATAAAGTTCTACCTGGGGACAGGGAGGAGGGAGCAAATTCTTTATCAGCTCAGGCTAAGGGGTGATTGATTGACAAGAGTCTGCCGGTGTGCCAGCACAACCTGGTGGGTTATGCAACAAAATAGGTACCTTTTAAGATGTTCACTCTCTCTTCCTCATGCCCCTCGTGATCAATGGCATATTTCTTTGTAAAGGAGATGATTAAGAGGCATTTGTGGCAGTGGGAAAGAGTTCTCCAGTTTCGACACCAGCCAGAGATCATTGCACAAATTGTCAGCCTTAGCAAACTCAGTAGCACCAGAGGAAAATAATAACAAAACAACAAAAAACTGAATTAACCACTGTACATGGATATAAAAATTACAATTCCTTGAAGCAGAAAACCTAAGGTTCTCTTCTTACAAATCCAGCATGAGCAGAGGATCAGTAGCCTTGAAGTAATAGGATCACAGGATGCAGAGCTAAGAGGAAACTTAGAGGTCATTTTAGCTAAATCATGTATTCAATAGATGAGGAAACTGAGGCCCAGAGCATTTAAATAATCAAGGACATTGGAATTTAAAGCTTAGCTCTTCCGATGCCAAATCCATGCTCTTTCTACTATCGCATGCTGTCTGTCTTGGGTTTAAGTAACTTCCGCTTATGTTACTTTGGAGAAATTACTTCTCTGAGTTGCAATTTATAAACTGGGGTTAGAACAACTCATACTCTCTATTTCACAAGGTAATTGTGAGAAAAGTGCTCTGTTAACTGTAATGTGCTCCAGGAAAGTGAATTCCTCTGTTTATTTGTCAGTGCTGTGAGAAGGCAAAGTAAGAGGAAGATCACACTGAGGTGAGATTGTCCAGGTGACAAAGGAATTTTCATTTATCTGACGACAGAAATAATAATAGCTTACAATAATACAGAGACTTCCAGTTTACAAAGCCCTATGCAAATGTATAAAACTTCCAACAACCTTTTGAGGTAGGTGGTGTGAGATGTGTTTATTACCCCTATCTTACAGATGAAGAAACAGAGGCTCAGGGTCTGGCCAAGGTCACACAGGGCATCAGCTCAAGTTGTCTGAACTTGACCCAAATACTCTTTCTCCTCACTATACTTTATTGCTTTGCTAAAAGAATAAAAAAAATAACTAGGGGAAGAGAAGATATTAAACAATTTGTCCAAAGTTACAAATAAGTTAGCAGAGGGACTAGGAATAGATACCTGATATCCTGATTATTCAAGGAAGATTTCATGTATGAGGCCTTGTTGGGGTGTCAGAGATTAAAAAAAAGTTCAGAGGCTAATAATTCATATCAAATATAGATTTTCAGGAACCAAGAATGATGCATATTACAAGAGTATGTTTTTAATCTTCTGTTTCTCAAAAAGACATTTTATTCAATCTGTATATATTTTATATTTACTTACCTATATTATATGCCATTTTCTCTCAGTAGAATATAAACTCTGTGTGGGCAAGGAATTCTTTTCTTTCTTTATTGCTTCTTTCCTTCCTTCCTTCTTTTATTCCCCCTTTCTTTCTTTTTGTATCCAGCAATAGTACACTCCCTGCCACATAATAGGTGTTTAAAAATACTTGTTGAAATGAATAGGAAGAAAACATTTTAATTTTGTATTTGGTGTCATCATAGACAATTTAGGCTTTTTAGTTCTGAGATTGCAATTTGGAGATTCTTTGACTTTGTGAAATAACCTTGTGACATCTGTTTTAAAAGCATCTCTTACAGAGGCTATAGAAGCTGTCATTGTTTCCTTAATAAGAGAGAGGTTCAGAGAGTTACCAATTGTAGCTGTCATGCTATGAGGTGTTTTCCCCCCTAATCAGTCAGGGAGAATGTGACTCTAACTAAGATCTATGAAGAGTTTGTGTAGCACATAGAAAGAATGAAAAAACTTCTTTTTGTGAAGATTGTACTGACCTATTTTATGAAGAAGAATGATAAAGATAATTTTATGAGGAATGCGTCTTGAGACAAACTGTTAAGAGTGATAGCTTGAAAGAAGCTGAAGAGATTGCTTTCTTCTCGTGGCTGGAGAAAAGCTGAAGACGATAGAGAGGAAAAAAGATGGAGGAATTTTTTTCTTTATGGAACCTATGGTTTCACAGTTTATTTATGAAGAGTATTAAGAAGATTCTGGGGAAGAGATTTTATTTGTTATTCCATGAATAGTATGTGGGACTAGTGCTTTCAAAAGTGAAGCCATCTGCAGTTACACTGATAACCTGAGGTTATTCTAGCTATAATCTTTCTCTCAGCTAAAATATTCCAAACAATTATTTGTGTTTTTGTTATTACTGGTTAAATTGACAATAAAGTGCATATATGGTAACTTTAATATACAATCCTAGAAGATTAGGGGGTTTAATATATTCAGGGATATAAAAAACTTATAGGAAAGGCAGTTTCTCTAGTTTGTGAAATAAATAATATTTGATGAACTGGGATGGGGGTTCTGAGTTTAGTTGATTGATACATATTGTGATTTTTTTTGATTAGGGAGGAAATATTCAAATTCATTTCTAAACTATACTCAGGATGATGAGATTAAAGATGGGAATGAGTCAAGTAGCAGGCTGAGGGAGCGGCTTATTACATGTTACCTCCCACCCATAACCCTGCTCTGGTTTTTGTATCTAACTTTGCTGGACTATCTATTCCACTAAGGGAAGGATACTTATAAAGTGATTAAGTCTGAGAATGGTCTCAAATTTAGTATGAAGGTAAACAAACTGCTCTCAGGAGGAAAATGCTAACTTTTCAAGTGTTCCATTCTATGGAAACCCATAAGATGAAATAAATAACAGTCTAACAATGTATCGACAGAACATGTTCTGCAATTACTCTAATAGGCCCATCTGATTACGAAGTGATGAGTTTTTAATGTTCCATTCTCAAGAATAAGTATAATTCTTGTTAGAAGTGACTGAAGACGGTCTGAACAGACCCACTCTATATTGATGCAATAATGACTTTTATAAAAGATAAATAAATGTTATTTCCAAGTAGCTATGCTCTGCCCAAAGGTTAAATTTAGAGTTTCTCAGTTCCTCCAAAGCCTAAGTTTTTAGTGTTTATTGACTGATTTGGTATTTGTAGAATAGGTCATTCTTTGATCAAGTGATCATTATAAAACAATTACATTTTAAACAAGCTTATTTAACTTCTATATTCAGATAAAGTACCCGTAAAATACACACTAGATGTTAATCATGTCCCGGCCCCCCCCCCCCTTGGTTTTGTAAGAGCCAAGAAAGCCAGTGGTCACATTGTTCCTGTATGTTTTTACACTCATTCTCTTCCCTTATTGACACCTGCAACCTTTCCACTCCTTGGTACTTTCGCTTGTCATTAGCCTCGTTCTGACTTCACTTTTTTCCCTCTCTAATAAATTACCCATTTTAGCTTTTATAGCCTTTCACAATGTTGCCTCAATTAATCTTTTCAGCCTCACTGGATATCATTCCTTCTTCTATACATTGCCACAAAACAGGTGGTACACTTTAAAACTCCAATCAATGTGATGGTAAACCAGGTTTTCGACCTCTTCTGAGTCAAAAAGAGTGAAGATGAATCACACTGCTCACTTCTTGATAGAAAGGTGATGAACTTAAAATGTAGGAAGAGACATACATTTTTGGACATGGTGCCACATGACTTTATTTTTCTAGAGTACATAAATATGTATTAAGAGATTTTAAAAGAGCGATTTATGGGGAGGATAGATTAATAGGAGGGACAGATTAACAACAAAAACAAAATTTGTTACTTGAAAAATTAAACAATTAAAAAATTAAACAAAAAAAATTGACCTCTCTGTTCTTCATGTACAATATTCTACCTCTCATCTACATGCCTTTGCACTGTTTTCTATACTTAGAATATGTTTCCTTCTCACCTCTGACCTAATAGAATCTTTTTCTTTCTCTAGGACACAGCTTTAGCACTATCTTCCTACATGAAGCTTTCCTTGGATCCCCTTAACCACTTACATTTATTTGTGTTTATCTTTGTATTTATTCTGCACTTATTTATGCATATTCACTGCATCTGCTGTTAATATATAAACTCCTTGTGAATATGAATTGTTCCATTAATTTCATTAATGCAGTACCTTTAATATTACTTAACGGACCCTCTCAAGGTCTCTCTCAAGAACTTTGGAATTTTGTGACATGGGAGACACTGGCACAGGACTGCTCAGCATGGCACGCCCCCATCAGAGAAGGTGCTGTGCTCTATGAGCAAAGCAGAATTGAAATAGCTCAAAGGAAATGCAGGATGCACAAGTTTGGAGTATCCACCCCAAACGTTCACATGGACTATCTGTTCCTGACTTATGGTAGAGCATTCTGAGCTTGTCTGTTCAGCCATAGTCAGACAAATTGAAACTTGACTCTAGCATAGTGATGTTATTTTGGTCCTCTTAGAGAATGAAGGACAACAACCAACTAACACAACTGTTTTGATTGATTGAATGATAGCTAGTATTTACATAGCATTTTAAAGTATGCAAAGCGTATTTATTAAATATGAACTTGTTTCAGACTCATATTTATATAAAGTCCCTGGAGTCCCTGAACTGTCTTGACAGCACTCTCTCACACAAAGAGAGAGACACACACATTCACACAGCAGATCCTTTGTTGGTGCTCTAGAACCAATGAGCTGGAGAAGGAGGGTTTGTTTGGGGGTGGATACACAATGAATACCTATGCATTTCATTAAATATGAAAAGAATCTGGGTAGGTCATGTTATTTTTAAATTACTTTTTAATTCAGTCTCATAGATGCCAGGGTTGGAAGAAATCCTTTGGTTCATTCTCATCTTCAGGGTGGTAATAAGGTTTAGTATATATAGTATATATCAGTATGTGTGGCAATCGAGGCACAGAGTTGAAGTAATTTTTTAAAAAAAATTACTGCCCTCAGGTCCTTTTTTCATTATCTAATACTTAATTTGATGGCTGTGACCCACTTCATACTTCAAGATACTAATGATGCATGAATTACTGCCTGTAGAGGTGAGGCTGAGGGATGAATGATTATTATTATTGCTGTTATAATTGTCACTATTATTTTTAATATAATGAAATTCTAAGCGTAACTTCCATTTTGGGATACTTTCTAAGCAGAAGTATTTGTATGAAGTATGGTTTATTATAATCCATTTTATTTGTATGTTAAGAGGCAGCATGGCAGTACAGTGAGGCAGGTGGCCACTGCAGTGGATACAGTGCTGGTCCTGGAGTCAAGAAAACCTGAGTTCAAATCCAGACTTAGACCATGGGCTAGTCACTTAACCTCTGTCTTCCTCAGTTTCTTCAACTACAAAATGAGGTCATAATAGCACTTACCTTTGCACTGTCTATCTTGCATGCCTAGAATTTCTTTCCTCCTCACCTCTACCTAATAGAATCCTTTTCTTCCTTTAAGACACAGCTCAAGCACTGCCTTGTGAGCATCAGAAGAGATGATCCCTGTAGAGTGCTCAGCACAAGGTAACACATACCAAGGTCAAAATGCCTTTCTGGCTAATCATGAGTGTGATAGGGGGTATTATTGATAAAGACTCACTCAGATATGAAATCTAGCTTTAAACCATATTACTGGTAAAGAGTCATCTTGAGATCCTTGCATAGATACTGGTACTTATGTGGGCACAAAGAAAACTCAGAGGAGGAAAAAAATTCTACAGCACTAGAGGAGTATGCCCTTCATATGGAAGTATCTGGTGAGGTTGTTGGCAACTCTTGTACTTTTCCATTTTTTATCTATGTAAGATCTGGCCAGTTGCAATTCATCATAGTTAGATAGCTAGGTGGTGCAGTGAATAGAGTGTAGAACCTGGAGTCAGGAATACCTGAGTTCAAATCCAGCCTCAGATAGTTCCTTGACCATGGGCAAGTTCGCTTAACCTCTATTTGCCTTTGTTTCCCCATCTGTAAAATGGAGATAATAGTATTACCCTCCCAGGATAGTTCCAAGGCTCCAATGAGGTAATAATTGTAAAATGCTTCGTAAAATGACTGGCATATAAGTGTTACCTCTTATTATGGCTGTCATTATCTCTATAATATCCTTCAGGAAACCCCACTGCAATACACGTGAATTGTGCATTAAACTTTGCTTTAACCTCTTAGTAGTTTGCAAGAGGGTGGGGGGAAGATCAGGGGTGCAATGTTTTTGAGAGAACATTAGCTGATAAATATTTTGGGTCCCCTGGCATTAGCTGCATAAATCTAGAGCATCCACAGCCAGTGAGTGATGATGCTGATGGGAAGGAAGTAGAACAAAAGTCCCTTGCCTCAGGATGTGTTTTGATGTGTGCTATAGCATGGTGAGGTTACCTTATTTTTCTAGGGCATGATTTTAAAAAATACTAAAATTTCATTTAATAAGTTAATTTCTTTTCCTAGTGGCAAATTTCCTTGCAAATTTCTATTATAGGGAATCTGTCTTATGCTTTTCAGGGTCTATTTTCTTCATTGTCTGTCTGGCTATGGAATAATCACTTCAACGAGGTACCTTACAGAATTTTCAATGGTGTACGAAAAGCTGCAAGGCTTGCCATTTTTACTTTCTGATTTTTGTTCTTCTTTATATCCCTAAAAATAAAATTCCAGTGTCATCCAAAGATTTAAATGTCCAGTTCATTGAGTCTCACTATAAACTTGTCCTTTAAGTGGGGTAGGAGCATGCCATTTTGGGAGAATGTCTTATAATGATATTTTTTTAATTCTTCACAATCTAAATTTTCTTGGACAAGTTCTGAGGCAGCAAGCTCTTTTCTCCTACATATGTGTGTGTGTGTGTGCATGTGTATATGTCTTCACAGATATTATCCTGTTCATTCTTCACAACTGCCATGCAATGGAGATTTGTTCTGTGAAGTTTGGATTCAGTCAAAGGGCTGCACTTGAGGATCTAGAGGGCCACATATGGCCTCAAGGCCTCATGTTCCCCACCCCTGATTAGATTCTATAAAATTTTACTTGTTCTTTTTCAGTTATAATAGGGGACTGCCAAAAGGGACCCAGTGCAATCTAATCTGCCTTTCATGGGTACATTCTGGGAGAGCAGGAGGAACGTGAGAAGAACTGTGGTGTAGCGGAAAAGACAAGAGATTTGGAATTAAAGGATCTGAGTTTGAATTTTAGCTCTGCTATGATTTACATGATTTTGGGCAAGTCATTTAATCTGTCTGGGCCTCTTATTTCCTAATCTATAAAATGATGGGGCTGTACTAAGATATCTTGTAAAGTCCTTTTCAGTTTTAAATCTGTATATCACAATGAACTGCATTTATTATTTTATCCTTTTCTACCCTCAGTTTTTTTTCCTACCTCATTTCATATCGTATCTGCCCTCAACTATTATTAGGCCAACTGCCTACCTTGTTTGGCTAGTCCGACCCAGCCAACTTATATAAGACAAAGTAACTGATCATACCTTTGAACTAGGTGGAAAGAACTGGAGATGTAATGCTTTGTTTGATCTCAATTACAACCTGCCCTGGCTATTCTCTGGTCCAGAAGCTCAATACCTCGGAAAGAATTACACTTCTCCTGCCAACCCCCTCATAGCCCTTTTCCAGAGCCCCTACTCACCACCTTTTTGGTGATTATGTATAGATTTTAGCATTATACAACATAATCACTTCACAGAGAAATAAAAATGTCATGTAGTTTTCTGAAAGTTATTTAGTATTTTGAGGACTCTATTATAGTATACACTACACCAAAAATTGAAAAACCTTTCATGTTTTATCTGAGACTGTACACAAATTACAATTCCCATTATGCTAATAGTGCTGGAAAAAGAAACCGGTTGCATTTATAACAGGACAGCCTATTAGCACTCAGTGTGATTTTATTCACACTCTGCTTCTCATCTCTGACCACAACTAGGCCTTCTCTCAGTGAGGGGTTAGAATAATCTTCATGTTTATTCAAACTGAAGTCCTTTAATATAAACCTTTTGGTCTTGTGATACAAATAATGGCCTGTTTAACCTTCTAGATCTGAGCCTCAAGAATTTATTGAATGTCTTGAAATACCAAGAATCAGTTCTGGGGGAATCTTTTCAGCTCATTTTGTTTTAGAAATATTGATGTACCTTGGACTTATTAAATATACTGTCTTGGCTAGCAGAGGTTAACCAATGAATTCATCAGCAAGCATTTATTAAATATCTACTATGTTCTAGGCACTGTATTAGGCTTTGGGATTACAGAGATAAAAATAAATTAATTGCTGCTGTCAAAGGGGCTCAAATTGTTTCAAAGAAAACAAACAGTATGTACCTATATGTATAAATAAATCTGATTTGTTTTTTGTTGACCTAGAACTGTGGTTCCATTGTTACTGGGAACTCCTAATGAGAAGATTTTGCTTATAAAGGGAGATTAGCATCTACTTTATAGCTTAGAGAGTTGTTTGGGCCCTCTGAGAGGTAAAGTGATTTGTTCAGGGTCACCCAACCAGTATGAGTCAAAGATAGGACTGGAACTCAGGCTTTTTTGACTCTCAGGTCAGTACTCCAAGATTACTTCTCAGGTGTGGCAGACACATGCATCTGCATCCACATAAATTCAGAGTGTGGTATAGTAGAAAAAGAAGTGACTTTGGAAATAATCCTGCATCTGACACATAGTTATGTGACCCTGGGCAAGTCACCTAACATTGCAGGGTTCTAAACATCTCAGATTGTAAATTCCAGAGAAGATACTGGGTTGGTAGAGGGAGTTTCCTTCCTTGGGAACTCCCTAAATCAATGAAATTACTGGCCCACTATCCTAAACACACATACACACAAATATACACATACACTACCCATATATAATATAAATAAAAGGTAATTTTGAGGGGACACCAGTAACTGGAGGTACCAGCAGAGGATTCATGTGGGAGGTGGTGTTTGAACTGAGCTTTGGCCAAAGCTAGAGATTTTAGCAGAATTATGAGTAGATTGGTTTGTTCTTTTAGTTAAGAACCAGACCCAAGGACACCATTCAACCATCTAAGAACACCATCCATTAGGACAGCCCACAAACCAGTAGAAAATTCAATCCTAATACATAACAAGGTCAGTCAAACTCCCTTTGGCAAGTATGTGAGACATATATTCGACAGCTGATTTCATTAGTCATTTTTACTGTTCATCTTGAATTCAATTTTCACCAACACTTTACATGTACAGGACCTAAAGAATTTAAACCTGTGAGTTACTTAACTATATTCTCAGTCTTTTGTTCCCACCTCCTTTTTTCACATCAGGAATCCCCAGCTCCCCAAGTCAACCTTAGCTCTTGTTGAAAATACCTGTAAGAATCTTTAGGGACTGTCTTTTTTCTTCTGTTCCTTTTAATTAAACTCAAAATAACTCTGGTTATTTTCTTCTAGTGTGGTTCAGATCTTTGTCAGATATGAAAGGTCTTCCTTGCCTTTCTTTCTGTGGACAGACATTTAATCCAAACAACATCTTGGTCATGCCTCTGTAGTGATACCAGTTCCATCCAACAATTCTTAACTACATCACTAATACTACTGCTTAGGTCAGAGGTTACACAGTAGCTGCTTTTTACTGAATTGGCTGGTAATCTGAGGTAATGTCCGTAGCTCGTAGCTCTATGAAGCCAATAAGATTGGCTCAGCAAATCCAAATGATACTATTTTCACATCATATTTTGCATTAATATAGTGTATTACGGGTTTCAAAGAACTTTACATTTATTTTCTCATTCGGTCCTCATAACTATCTTGGAGGAAGGTACTATTATTTTGCTCACTTTAAAAATGAGGAAACTAAGGTTCGGAGAAGTTAAAAAAATTGGCCACAGGTCCCAGAGCTAATAAATGTCTGGGGTTAGATTTATACCAGGGCTTCCTGACTCCAAATCTAGTTCTTCTGGATTCACATAGGAAAGCAGTCCTTCTTAAACAGGAAGAAACAATTATAACCATTTATAATTAGACTACTGATAATAACTTCATATAAATAAGAGTAAACAGATCTTTCTGTCCAAGGGGGAATTCGTTCTTTTGTCCTACTCTTCCTTTCTAATTTCCTAAAACCAGTGTTTTGGAGAGTGATCTCTTAGGGATAAACAAATCACATTTGCAAAGGAACTTATAAAGAGCAGTATGCTGGTAAAATGTTGAACAACCAGCTTGGGGGAAGGTATAGGTTGACCCACATTTAGGTTTAAACTACATTATTAATGTTTCCTTCATCACTTTCTTGAGTCTAGACAATCAATAAAACAATAAATCAATTCTTAATTTATAGCATTTGCCTGCTTCCGAGGTGTAAGTGCTCACAGTGAAATTTTAACATTTAGCTCTTCTGAGTAGTTTTTTTTTAAGCCAGCTGCAGCCCCCCACCCCAATCCCGAAAAAAGCAGTTTCAGCATATTTCATTTTTATCTTCACAACAAGTTTGTGAAATAGAGAATGTATCATTCTCATTTTGCAGATTAGAAAACTGAGGCCCAGAGAGGTTAAATAACTTGTTCAAAATCACATAGCAAGTAAGTAATAGAGCCAAGCCTTGAACCCATCTCTCATGACACCGAAGTCCAGTGTTCTTTCTACTATATCACAAGGTTTTGTCAATCTCCTAGGTTTCTTCTAACTACACATGCTAAGGGTTGCCAGTCAACATGCCAGTTGACTAAATCAGGTAGTTGTTTCAACAATCCAGCTAGCACCTTCTGTGGGGGTGTAAGATCCACCACCAACAACGAGCACCCAGAAAGCTGCCAACACAGGTCCTTTTGATCTGCTTTACTTAAGGAAAGCAATGTTAAGGGGTTAAGAATCTTACTTTAATCCAGCATACAAATATCATTTTGCTTAGTTCAGGTGAAAAAAACCAGCACCCTGAATTACAGACCAAATACCATTCGTAGTTTTCAACATCTGGGTTACAGCCAGGGAGCTCATTAGAATGGCTGGCCCAGAGTTACGTGCCACTCCTGCTGTGGCTCAGAGG
This sequence comes from Trichosurus vulpecula, assembly GCF_011100635.1. Lineage (NCBI taxonomy): Eukaryota > Metazoa > Chordata > Mammalia > Diprotodontia > Phalangeridae > Trichosurus > Trichosurus vulpecula. The sequence continues at coordinate 217,059,548 of NC_050579.1, read as the reverse complement.
TTCGAGAGAGAATGCTAACCTTTGTGCTTATATAACCTGTTTAGGGCCAAAGGGCCCTGACCTCACCCAGGCTGGGCCTGGAGAAGTTCCCCATCCCCAAAATCACATCAGATACAAATCAATGGCTCCCAATTGTCTCAGTGCTGAGAACTACGAAAACATCCTACTTTATCTGCCCCATTCAAAGGCCAGAATCATTAAAGGTCAACAGCAAAAAGTCCCACCTTAATTACTATCACAGTAGTCTAAGAGAAAAAAGGGCAGCTAGGTGGTACAGTGGATAGAGGGTTGTGCCTCATCTTCCTGAGTTCAAATATGGCTTTAGACACTTGCTAGCTGGGTGACCCTGGGCAAGTCACTTAATCCTGTTTGCCTCAGTTTCCTCATCTGTTACAATGAACTGGAGAAGCAAATGGCAAATCACTCCAGTATCTTTGCCAAGAAAACCCTGAATAGGGGTCACAAAGAGTTAGGCACAACTGAAAAAGACTGAACGACAAGAAGAGAAAAAAAGGGCCATAATTGTAATATTTTTATCTCAGAAGTTGCTTAGCATTTTCTTTTAGTAGGCTCCTACTGTGTTCTGATTCACAAGCTTAAAGCTATAATATAATTGCTGTACAAAGTAGTTGTTAATTATTTACCATTGGTTATTGAGATCGAAAAAAAAATAATCAAAGCTGCATCACAGCCAGAGTTCTATCCTGGGCAGGTAACTTGCTTCTCATCTTCCAAGAGGATGCCTCTGGAGAAAAGGGAGGGACACAAATGCATTTGGATTGGACTTATGTATCCAAAGATTGCAGTATTGTCCAATAAAATAAAATAATGCTGAAATTACTCAGAGCTATTGATAAGAGCACAAGGAAGGTAAAAGCATCTATATACTTTTCAATTCCAGTCACTTTCTCTACAAATCAGCTTTATCAGCTCCATTAGCAGGGGAAGCTGATAAAAATCTGCAGTAGACTTCCTACTGTCTAGTCTCTTAAGTGTCAGGAATAATATATTCTGTGTTACAAAATGTCCTCGAGGTAGAAGCGGCTGCTGCTTTCAAGGCTGCTATAACTTATTCCTTGGGATAAACATCTGCCTTTACGCTCATTAAAAATTACTTTAAAAATAGGAAATTGAGTAAACACAAACTAATAAGCAGCCTAGCATAGGCTAACTGCCAAGCACAGACTCACTCTGCATGTGGATGGGTTTCCTGCTGGTGTCAGACTTGGCTTGAGGTTTCATTCATTTTTTTCTTTGTTTATTCCCATTCGTTTCTATATTCATGCTTTTCTTTTGCCTCTCCTGTTACAATGTTCATTTTAAGCAGTGAAAATATTGAGTCCCAATCTTTCTAGAATCAAGTTAGCAAGCAACAAGAAGTTATTTCATGCTTAATGTATGTAAGTACATTGATATCTTGACCCTGGACCCAAATGACTCTGGAGGAGAAAGTGAGACTGGTGAGTTTTCACAGTCTTCCCTCACTTAAATAATCCAATTGACTTGCATGTCATGGAATCACCTCCCTGATGTCAGAGCTGCCCACTGGGGACCAAATTGGAACTGGCCAGTTGGGCAACACAGCTAGCTGGCCTTCCTTCCTTTTTTCCTTCCTTCTTCCCTCCCTCCCTCTGTCCACATAGGGCATCACACCCTTACCTGTGGATGTTCTATCCAAAGTGAATGTAAATTTTGTTTTAATTTCTGAAAAATTTTTTAAACCCCAAATAACTCCAGCTCTCATTGATTGGCCAACAATAGGTCCCAGGCTAAGTAAGCCCTACTTGGCCCTGATTGGCATAGAATAAATATAAATAGCAATTGTTTCTGTTCTGGCCAGGAACGCTGAGGGTCTTCCCCTCCCAGGTTGATTTTTTTTTTCATTAAGCCTTAATCACTGAATGGACATTGCCTCAGTCAAACTGTTAAAGACCTTAGCCTGAAAAGGCCATGATGTCTTACTGTATCCTGGGCCATCACCCAGTTGTCCTGATCTGTATCTTGCCACTGGACCCTGATGGCTCTGAAAGAGAAAGTGAGGCTGGTGACTTTGCACAGCCCTCCTTCCCCTCATTTAAATCCAATTCACTTGCATATCATGGCGTCACTTCCCCCATGTCATGGTCCTCTTCCAGAATGAAGGACAAATTTAGTGAGTTAGTGAGACAATTTAGTAAGTACTAAACTAAGTATTGGACATACCAAGAAAAAGTGAAAAAAATCACTGTCCTCAAGGAGTTTACACTCTAATGGAGAGAAAACACAACATAAATACATGCAAAATATACTTATAGAACTGTGAAAGCTAACTATTCCTTACTTGACTTTGTGATATATCACCTGCTCTCCTCTTAAAAGCTTTGTGTAACAGATCTCTCTCTAGGTCTGTCTGTCTCTTTCCATTTAATTAAATTAGAATTATACTATTTTAAGAAGTTTGTTCTGCCCACAGGGATAACTGGAGACACCCTGGGGTGTTTTAGTTCCAGAGCTGAAATAGAGTAACATGGGTGCTGAGAAAAAAAAAAAACAAACCAAATAAATGAACATTCCTTCTAGGGTACTCTCCCAACTTGCACTTGTCCTTGTTGGTTGGTTCCCCAGAGAGTGGCTGCTTTCTCAGGTTACCAGGATAAACCTGTGGATCTTCATTCCTAACTATATATATATATATATATATATATATATATGTATATATCCCTGGTGGTTTAAGTCTTTCCAATAACATTCAGCCAGTAGACACAGTTGTTGTTGTTCAGTTGTGTCCAACTCTTTGTGACCCCATTTTGGGTTTTCTTGGCAGAGACTAGAGTGGTTTGCCATTTCTTCCTCCAGCTCATTGTACAAATGAGGAAATCGAGGCAAACAGGATTAAGTGACTTGCCCAGGGTCACATAGCTAGGAAGTGTCTGAGGCCATATTTGAATTCAGAAAGATGGGTCTTCCTGACTCCAGGTCTGGCACTCTATCTACTTCACCACGTAGTGGTCGTTCTCTTCTACTAGGGGTCAGTTCCTTGAAGATGCTTCCTTCCTCAGGTGATGGTCTTTGTATTCACGTCTTTCATGTGTGTCTTTGCTCCCCGCTGGATTAAGTGTCTCTTTCTACTGGTTAGCCAGCTCTGATTCCAAGTGACATGATTGATGGGGAATGGAGGTGAGAGAAATCTCTTTTCAAGTTGCAAGGTTTGGCATCTAGCTCCTCAGCACTTTATTTAAAGCTTTAGCAGGTGTGGCTAATTTGTTTAGGCAATAGTCTATTGCTGTTGTGTTCATCTCCCTGGACTAGAGGTATATTTACTATCTCATTAACATCTTGTAATTACATTGCAGGCCTTTTGTGACTATGTCAATTGAGGTAGAGGGGTAGGTGTGCGTGTGTGCGTGTGTGTGTGTATGCAAGCCGGGTACACATGGTGGGCATCACATACTCTCTCCATTATAGAAACAAGTTACTTGGCTAATTGGGTCCTCTGCTAAACTTCTGTGTCTATGGGGCAAAAATGTGTAGGAGTGGGGGTAAATATGTGGACATTTGGGCAGTTTCCTGTGGTTATAATGAGAGCAATATGGAGGAAAGCTGCTAAGACATGTGATGGTGAGGTCTTCTCTCTTGAACTTATGCTGCCATTCCCTTTTTTGTGCCAGAACTAGGGAGTAGATCACAGGATTATAGCTTTAGAGTCAAAAGGAACTGAGAGGTCATCTAGTGCAAACCTTTAATCTTACAGAAGAGGAAACTGAGGACTAGAGAGGTTAAGTGTCTTGGCCAAAATTATATATTTCTTTTCTTTTCTCTGTCCACCTAGAGTATCATACTCTTACCTGCCAGTGCTCTGCCCAAAGCAATGTAAGTTTTGATCTTTGAAACATTTTTTCTCTTAAGGACCAGCCTTAAATCCAAATCACTTTGGCTCTCCAAAAAAACCAAAAACAAAAACAAATCACTTTGGCTCTCATCGATTGGCCAACAATAGGTCCCTGGCCAAGCCCTACTTGGTCATTGTTTGGGTTCTGATTGGCTCAGAGTGAATGTAAACAGTGATTGTTTCTGTTTTGGCCAGGAACCCTGAGGCTGTTTCCCTCCCAGATTGATTTTTATTTTTTTGACTAGGCCCTTCTCTGCTTCATTTCTTACTTAGCCTCAATCACTGAATGGGTGTTACCTCACTCAAACTGAAACCTGTTAAAGACCTTAGCTTAAAAGGCCAAGGCCTCCCACTGCATCTGTCTTGCCACTGGACCCAGATGGCTTCAGAGGAGAAAGTAAGTGCACTGTTCTCCCTTATTCAAATCTAATTCACTAGCAAGTCATGGCATCACCTTCCTGATGATGGTCCTCTTTGAGGACAAAGGACAAACAACAACAACATAATAAGCTACTCAAAACTGCATTAAGTCTTTTTGGAGATACCTGTATGGGTACTAAGTGGCAGAACTAGAATTTGAACCCAACTTTCTCTCTCTAAAGCTAGTAATACTGAAAGAAAATGTTTAGTTTTCACAGGAACTCCCCATTTGTTTTATTTACCTCATCTCAGTAAACTGTTAGCCAGCAGAGCTAAAGAATGGGATAGTCTGGTTAATTGAATTTTCTGGTTAATAGAGGGAGAATGTAAATGGATAGATTACTCATCTTCAAAACTTGCATTGCTCAAAAGACCTGGACATAATTGAATCTTTCTTGGATGACAAAGAAGGTATTTTGGGATCTTTCAGTGCCTTAGGGACCTCGTTTTGAGCATTAAATTTTGTACTGGCAAAGCATGAAAGTGCTGTTTGATAGAAGTTTCCAGTTGATAAAGTCATACAAAGCAGATTTTACTGTAATTAAATCCTTGATAATTAGATGAAGAGAGGCAACTGTAAATGGTCCTTCTGGGTAGAGCAATGTGCTACAGAAGGAATTCTCATGTTGCCCTGTAGTTTTCCTCTGTCAGAGCAAAAGAAAACCAACAGTGGAATGAAGATATGCTATACCTTCAGCATTTCCACTTGGATAGTTCTACTTCTTTCTTTACTGTTTATATTTTAAAATTACATTTAGGTACACAAATATCCTATGGTTAAACCTGGGCACATGCCTAAGCAAAACATTCTTAAAATGCTCACTTGAACCAAATGTCAAACGGCAGGAAATGAAATTAAAAGAGACATGAAAGAAGCAATAAAGTTAAAATCAATAGAGTTGATTACACAAAGGGTTGAGTTATGCTTCTTTTATAGCTAGTCCAATTTTTAGGATAGATAGAGCCCCAGGGATCTATTCTCCCATTGGTGTGCATGCCTCATTCCTATTTACTTTAATGAGCCTAACCAGTGGGAAACAAGGGGAAATAGATTCTCCAGCACTTGTTTCCTATTGTTGGCTACAAAAAATCCTTTACCAAGTACACAAGGTGTTTTACTTTTGAGTACTACAGGAAGTTCCTGAGTCATACATATCTAACTTACTCATATGCCTCTTACATAAGAATGGGCAACTGCAGCCTGCCTCAGGAGGCCTGCCTTGCTCCTAATCCCTTTCTCCCTTTTGCCAACAAAGACTTTCCTGGAGACACCATTACCTGAGTAGAGAGTGATCCTCCTTGACAATTCACTAAATGCTTTCCCCCTTTTCCCTAAAAGATACTCTCATTCTCCATCAGAAGCTGCACAGATTTCCCCAACACCTTACAGTAATTTGTAATGCTCATAATTCTGGTAACTGCCTATAAACGCTGCAGCCATTATGATAAAAGGCTGTTGCAACAATTAAATCAAGATTACCACCATAGCATTTAGGGTCTGTGTTGTAGTACAATAGGTTTATGTTTGTTGTCCTGCTCTGTTTTGTAATCTGGTTCTATTTAGTACAGAGATTATATTTTTCTCCCAGATGCCTAATCGGCTTATTGAGGTAGTCTACCATTCTATGGTATATAAAGGGATAGCCATAGCCTACAATCCAAGATGCCTTAGTGATGGATGAGACTTTATTGGAATATTTAACTTTCCAAAGTGTTGCCCTCTTTATTAAAGCATCTCTGCTTAGTTCTTTAGTGTTGTTCCCCTTAGCAACAATCAGTATAACATCTGTCCTTCTTCTAAATAAATTATAAGTAATTTTAGAAGAAATAGACCCAAGGTAAAAACCCAGGCTCATTTGTGTCATTAAATCAGAGCAAACATTACAAAAAGGCAGCTACATTTAACTAAATTTAGTCAATAAGCTTTTATTAATTGTTTACTATTGCCAGGCATTGTGCTAAGTACTGCTGATACAAACAAAAGCCAAAAGCCAAAACATAGGTACTTGCACTCAAGGAGCTCACATTCTAAGGAGGGAGACAACATGCAAATATGTGTGTGTATGTGTGTGTGTGTGTGCGCGCGTGTGCGTGTGCGTGTTTTCATGTGTAAGTAGGCAAGATTTATCTAATATAAATGGAAGATAGTTCCAGAAAGAAAGCATGGAGGGGACTCCTGAGGAGGGGCAGAGACCAGGAATTCAAGGGTTTGGGGAGCATATTCAAGGCGGAAATTTACCTGAGGCTACTCGACCTTCCTTGTTTCTCTTCCCTGTGCTTATTTCTTCCTTTAGAATCATCTTTGGCTAAAGCTCAGCTCTAGCCCCACACTGCCAACTGGGCAGAGGAGGAAAGTAGGGAAATAGCTTGGCCAAGGAGTTTGATGCCTCTAACTTAGAGGTGGATATGGCTCAGCATACATGGCATCCTGTATTTGACTAAAAGTGATGATCTGCACACACTGCCCTCCCCCCTTACTTTTCTCTATACCAACCTCTTCTCCCTCAATTTAGATATTATACATGAGAATAATCAGTTATAATGCCATTAGTATGTGGGCCATACTGAAATAGAGGCATTTCAGCAGCAGTCTAATTTAAAAATACATAGTTTTAAGAAAGGATCACACAATCTTAGAGCTCTTTATTTCTCATCAGGCTACATTCTGAACTTCTTCATGCTCCAGGAATACATTTATCATAGAAGATCACTTCAGCCCTTCTATTCTCTTCTCCTAGTCAGTGTCTATCTCTCTGTTGGAGGGGCTCTCTAATTGCCCCCCTCCAATTGGAGAGTAGAGAGCTTCAACTGGAATCTTCAATTAAAGAGGGCACCCAAGATAGCCACCTTTTCATTTCCTACCAGGCTGTACTTTTCTGGACTTCCCCATCATGCCACTGTCCCTTCTCTTTCCCCTGCTACCTTGCCTTTCAGCTTCCTTTTATGTGTTGTTTTCCTGATTAAAATGAAAGGTCCTTGAGGACAGGGACTGCCATTCTTCTGTGCTTGTATTTATTGTTTAATCTTGTGTTTATGTTTCTGGTGCTTGATTCACAGTAAGCAGTTAATAACTGTTTGTTGCTTTGGCTAGTTAGAATCATCTTTAAATATGATCTAGTTTAAGACATGCATTTTATTGGTGAAGAAAGAGATGTTAAGAGGCAATGTGTTTCAAAGGTTCATTATGGTAACAGCAGCAAGACTCAGTTTCATCACATTGCTTCTCTAACATGTATATAAATTTTAAAAACAGTGCTAGCATTGCCTTTTTATATACTTTTCCATTTAACCTGACCTCTAATGTTGAACTCTCCCTTGTAACAATAAGTTTAAACAAAACCCACCAACACAGCAACTTTGCCTGCCATTTCATATCTACAGTCCTCACATATCTACTGAAAGGAGTCACTTAGGTTTCTTTTTCAGTTCTCCAGGATCAAAATTGTTCATTAAAATTCACCATAGTTTAACAACTTTCTAGGGTTTTTATGATTTGCATTTTAATAGTCAGAGTATATGATTCTCCTAGTTCCACATTCTTCATTTGTATTATTTCATATAGAATAGGGGATCATAGAATTATAGAACAAGAGATAGAAGAGACAGTGGAAGCCATCCTTCATCTGAAAGATGAGGAAATTAAAGCTTAGTGTGGTTAAGTGACTTAGGTCTCACAAATAGCTAGCTAAAAGGACAATGTGAACCAGGTTCTTTTGATTCCTGAGCCAATGACTTTTCTGCCATACTTTACAGTCCTATTCTACTACATCCATTTACCATAATTGGTGCAACCATTCCTTAATTGTGCTCATTCATTTTCTTTGCATTATTTTCCTACCACAAAGAGTGTGGTCATGTGCCCTTCCTTGTTGTAACTGACCTCCTTGGGGGCATATGTTCAGTAGTGATATTTTTAGGTTAGAGGGTTTAAACCAGTGAAGTAAATTTACTTGCATAATTCCTAATTAATTTCCAGAATGGTTGGATTAATTGATAGTTCCAATAATAGTATATTATACTTTCTCTACTACTATTAAAAATAATATTCTTGAGAATTTATATTTTCTAGTGACTGTTTTAATGACATTTTGGGCAAATTAAAATTGTTCTATTTAAAATAAGCGTAATAACATTAGCCAGGACTTGGAATAGTCAAACTGCTCTCCAGCTGTAATTTAAACAGTCATCATCTTTGTGCATTTGGATAAAAAGCACTAATGATAATGTTTGATATTTATAAAAGGGCCACATGTACCAGTAGTAAGAGGACAATTAAATAATTAACTAGCATTAATTTACAATAAATATTTATGATTGAAAATTATGCCCTCATTTATGTGATCATTAAAGAAAATGGTTTATCTGCAAAGATTTCATTATATACCCAAAGCATATACATTCTCACTTTTTGATGGCATGACAGTAGGGAGTATGGATGCATGCTGGGTAACCACAACATCCATTTTTGGACTATTTGTTAATTTCATTTAATGACTGAGTTATTCATATATAATGACTGTGTACCCTGGGGCAAGCCAATTAAGCATTCTGTGCCCTGGGTGACTTTCTAAAACTGTAAGTTGAAGATCAGATGTAGACCTACACTGAGAGAGGGCACTTTCTCACTGGCAGTTCCCTATATCAATAAAATCACAGATCTGTTCATATATGTATGTATATACATATATATGTACACACATGGTTAATTTATCATCACAATAACCCTACGATATAAGCACTACAGATATTATTGTCCCCATTTTATAGACGAGGAAACTGAGTTTGAGAAAAGATTTGTCGATGTCGCACAACTAGTTAAATATCTGAACTGGCATTTGAATCCAAATGTCTCTGGCTTCAAGTCCAGCGCTCTGTGTACAAAACCACAATCTAAAAGAGTTCTAGATTTAAGATGTTTCTTTCTCAGAAATGATGGACATATCACCAATCTTACTGGTAAAATTTAAAACATTTCAATTTAATATAGGGGAATTTAAAAGGCCATGGTAATGAAAGAAGGTTGGAAAATAAATGATTTTTGGGCTTTCACATGCATGAAGTGGCATGTATTTACATATATTCACCATTTTTTTCCAGGGATATTATATTCAGAACAACATGGTATAATAGTGGATAAGAAACATGGAGCCTAGATTTAGAGCTAGAAGGAAAGTTAGAGGTCACTTGGTTTAATACCTTTGTTTTTAAAGAATGAGGAAACTGAGGCCCAGAGAAGTCAAGGGACTTGCCTAAGAACACACAGTAGTCCAGCTCCCTTTCAAACTCGGGACCTCAGACTCTAAATCCAGCATTCTTCATTCCCCTACATCTTGGATTCTAGTCCTACCTTGTGTGAACTCAGGCAAGTTCCTTGTGCCTCAGTTTACTCCTTTATAAGCTAGGAATAAAAATGCCAATCCTATTTATCTCATTGGAGGGGTCTGGTGATGGTAACAGGACCTTTGATGCAACTGTGAAAGGAAATAAAACATTTTACAAATGTAAGGTGGTATAATGTTTACTGTTACAAAACCAGGATGCCATTTGTTAATAACCCCTTTCATTTCCTCTTCTAGTCAGTTCATTCTCGTAATTGCATCGTCTCTGTCGCTTCTGGCCCTATATTATTGACTGCAATGAAAATTAATCTACTGTCCCTCTAGGCAGCATGGAATAGCAAAGAGAGAGCTGGCCTCAGAACCAGGATTGGACTTGTCTCACCTCTGACACATACTGGCTCGGTGACCTTGGCCAGTCATTTAACATTTTAGTGTTCAAGGCAATTTGCTAAGCCCAGATAAGGTGCCAACCTGCATTGGCATAGGGAGTTTCCTCATTTCTGAGTTCTCTATACCAATGAAATCACAAGTTCAGACCGTCTCCCTATTGTTTTTAATCAGTTATGTACAATATATAATGTAGTTTAGCAGTTTGATAATCAAGTTAGAAAACTAACTCCTACAAACCTGCAATGTGTATCTTAACTTTCCCTTACTATTGATTGCTAATGGATAATGTCACTTCTCACGGAAATCTTCTGGCATAAAGTCTTGGAGATTTGAAAACAAAAAAAAAAATTTAAGCTTCCTGATCTATTATTTTAACATCCTTTAAATTTATGGGAAATTAAGTGGGTTTCACACATCTAGTCAGTCAAGCAAAATGAAGACCCTTCTCCCTTCCCCTATCCCACAAGCAGCCCAGTCTAATAATAACCAGAGTCTTTTCTTGATCATTTCTATCAAAAGAGGTTATTTTCCTTAGAATGTTATACTAACAAGAAACCACTAGGTGGGAGCAAAGAGTAAGCTAACAGCTTAGCCATTAAATTAGAAATGGAGATTTACTGTGGCAGATCAACCACACTTTTCTAGGAAGTGAAGGCTAGTGAAATTGCTTGTTACTTTCCTTTTCTAAGATATTGTCCTTAAAAAAAAAGAAAAAAAGAGAGAAAAAGAAGGGCCAAACAACACAGCTTGCTTCTGCGTGGGCAATGACAATAGGACAATTCATTCTTACAGGTAATTCTTTCTATTCCTTTCTATACTTGGGCTGTTACTGCAGGAAATTAAATCTTGAATCACTTACCTTAATGAATGCAATCTGATTGGATCAGTAGGAACAAGGTCAGCAACAAGCCAAACAGCTGCTGCTAATAATGAGTGGGTGAAAAAGGGTATGCCCTCAGAAGCCTCAGTTTTTGCACTAGAGAGGGCTGACCTCTGTTAAATTCAAAGAGCTTGTCTCTAAGTGCTGTAGCATAATAAATCCAGTGATGGGAAAACCATTTCATTCCACACCAATGTACATGTTACCTCTTAAACAATTTCCTTCCCCAAATAACAATAGCAAACATTTATACAGTACTTTAAAGTTTGAGAAGTATTTTAGTATGTTATCTCATTTGATCTTCACAACTACCTGGTAAGGTAGGTGCTATTGTTAGCATTAGTTTTACAAATGATTGCAATTAAGGACCTTGCTTGGGATCACACAGTTAGTAACTTAGGCAGGGTTTGAACTCAGTCCTATTGACTCTAAGTGCAGTGCTATCCATTTCCCTACCTAGCTACCACTAAAGTAATTGCTTTGCATCAATCCAGTTTTAAACTTGAAGATGCATAATGGTCTCCTTTTGTGGCTTTGAGTTATGCCAAAAATCATAAAACCTGGGCTAGCACACTCTAACATGAACATTATCACTGGCTTCTCTCCTCAGGGTGTGAAACTGTTTTTGAGAAGAACCTATAGTAGTCACAATGCTGACTCGTCTCCTATTTGGACTATATCTTCTAAGAGGCCACTGAAGGAGAGTGTAGTGTCTCTATTATGGCCAGTCCTATATATTTCTTTCAATGTTCTTCTTTTAACAGGTGAAAACCAAGATTTAATCTAGTCAGTAATCTTCCTTTCCTCCTTCTGTTAGCATTGCAGGAAAATTTTGTGAGAACAAAGGATCCTTAGTAAACCCCCAAACAAATAGTAACAAGAGAACAAATGATCTTTTCTCAGAATGTAATATAATCTTAGAAGGCAAAACCATCTATTTAAATATTCTATGTATATGTTCATCACTTACTATATTGCATATAAATATCAAATGTTGAGTTCCCTGTTTTGGGGGACTATGTATTATGGAGGATTCATTTAGTAGGATCCTGGAGGCTTGTATGATGTATGGAGGTAAAAATTTAATAATTTAAACATATTAATACTAATTTAGAATTAACGCTTTCTATTTGATAGCCATTTGTGCTTCACAAGAATACTTTTTTTATTCTTACAGTACTAGAGAAATGGAAGTAAGATGCATTTAACATTTATTCACTAAATTACTATTTATTAAATGTCTACAATGTTTCAACACTGTTATTAGAGCTTGAAAAGACACAATCAGTCAATCAAACAAGAACTTATTAAGAACTTATTACGTGCCTGATAATGTGTAAGTGGGGACAGAAAGAAAAGAGACTTCGCTGAGATACATGGACTCTGTCCTCCTGGAGCCCAATGGGACATGGAGAAATATAATTAATATATATGTATATATGTGCACACACACATAGGTAAATATGCAATACTACAAATGAATATATTGGAATAAAGAATATAATGTGTCAAGAGCAAAATTAAAACTAGAATGAAATGCAAGATTTGGAATAAGAAAAAAATAAATTCTGAATGGGGAGAAGAAGATAAGCAAAATATTCAAGTAGCAAGTAAGATTTGATCTGGTCTGATCTGGTCTGAAGGATTTTAGGATTTTAAAAAGTGAACACAGGAAGGAAGGGGAAAAGTCATTTCTGGCATATGGATTGGGATGAGTTGAGAAATGCAGATGAGAAAATGCGGAATATTTTGGGGTTGGCATCTTAGTTTGGATGAACTATAGGTCACATGTGAGATAAGGCTGGAAGCTGGTAAGGAAGAACCTGGTTGTGGTATCGTGAATCGTATGCCATATAGTTTAATCTTAAGTATTATCTTTCATCATTTTATCAACAAAGACATGAAGTGGAGGAAGCAGGCTGACACTTGGTTAACATCCCTACAGCTTTTAATACTGTTGCCCAACCTCTCTACTGGATGGTCACTTTTTCAGCTTCAGAAACACAGAAAAGATCTCCTCTTCTTCTTTTGCTGACTCTAAATCTTCTTCCCAACCTATGTGTGTCCTCTCCCTTTCTCCCTTCATCTTTCTCATTTCTCCTTCAAGTATCATTCCCTCTGTTGACTTCAACTACTACCCCTAGGCATATGACTCCTAAATCTATATTTTTAGCCCTAGTTTCTTTTCTGATCTCCAGATCTGCATTTCCAGTTGTCTACAGGCCTTCCCTATCTAGATGCCGGGCTAGCACTACAAATGGAGAATGTCCAAAACTAAGCTAATTACTTTTACCCTTAATCCTGCTTCCTTTTCTTAGGGCACTGTTTCTAACTAGAGCACTACCATTCACCCAGACTTCAGCCTTCATAACCCTTTCGATTTCTTTGCCTCACCATGTTAATTCATCTCTAAAATTCAGTTACCCATAGCATCACAGCATTATAGATCTAGTACTATCTGGGATCTCAGAGCTTGTCTAGTCCCACCTTCTCTGAGGCAAAAGGAAGTGAAATGACTTACAAAGGTAGTAAGTGTCAGAAGTACTATTTGAACCTAGTTCTTCTGACTCATAGAGTCAGTGGTGTTTCCATGACTGCAGCATTCTCATGTTTGTTGTTTCCTCTTTATTTCTGTGACCACCTCTATGACCACCTAGTTCAGGCCTTCATTATTCCTCTTCTGGATTGTGAACAACAATTTCCCCATAGATCTTTTCACTTCCTCTGTCTGCTTGCTCCAATCCATCCTTCACAACACAGCCAGATTACTTTTTCTTACACACAGATCTTGGTTGTGGCATTCCTTTGCTAAAGAACTTTCAGTAACTTCTCTTGCTTCTTGAGCAGAGTTCACATCCCTTTGTCTGGCATTTAATGACCTCTACAACCTGATGACAACCTGACTTTCCAGTCTTGTTTCATATCAGTCCCTTCCATGAATGTTAAGCTACAGCCAAATTGGACAGTTCTCTGCCCCGCCGTACACGCACTGTGCCCTGTTGCGCTGACTCAGGTTATTCTCTGTACCAGAAAGCTCACTCGATCTTTGTCTGTTAGACCAATCCTTTAAAGCTTAAATCAAACACTATAGCCTCTAGAAAGCTTTCTCTGACTTCCCCAATTGGGGGGAATTAGTTTCCAAAATTGGTTTTCTTGAAAGCTCATGTAATGCTTTGATTTATAACTCTGTAAGACACTTATTATATAATATTGTGAATTGTAGCTACATGTGTTACTGGCCTATATTGAACTACTCCCTAAGGAATGGCTCCACCAAACTATATATCTCTCCTATTATAGTGTAGCTATAGGGCAGAGAGGTGGTACAGTGGGTAGAGTGTCAGGTCTGGAGTCAGGAAGATCTGAGTTCAAATTTAGCTCCAGGTGCATCCTAGTTGTGTGACCCTGGCTTAACCTGGTGGCCTCAGTTTCCCCATCTGTAAAAGGGGGATAATAATAGCACCTACCTCACAGAATTGTTTTGACGATCAAAAGAGGTAATAATTGTAAAGTATTTAGCACAGTACCTGACACATAGTAAGTGCTGTATAAAAGTTAGCTATTATTAATAACAATTACTACAGCGCTTTGTACATAGTAGAGGATTAGTACATGTTTCTTCATTGATCTTGACATTGTCTCCAGTATTATTCATTCATTTCATCCATAAAGAAAATGATGAAGACTATTGAGATAACAATTTATAGTAACACTAAAAAAATAGCTAATAGTTTTACAGAATACTTTAAGTATGTTGACGCTTTTGAACCTCGTAACAGCTATGTGAGGAAGGTACCATTACTTTCCCTAACTTACAAATGAGAAATCTGAGGCACAGATAAGTTAAGCAACTTTGCCCAGGGTCCCACAGGTAGGGAGGGTCCAAGGTAGAATTTGAACTCAGGTTTTGCGACTCCAGTCCTGAACTATACGTACATACCCACATAGTAGTTTGATAGTATGATTCAAGGCAGCTAGGTGGTACAGTGGATAAAGTGCTGGGTCTGGAGTCAGGAAGACTCGTTTTCCTGAGTTCAAATCTGAAACACACTAGCTGTGTGACCCTGGGTAAGTCACTTCACCCTCTTTGTCTCCTTTGTCTCAGTTTCCTCATCTGTAAAATGAGCTGGAGAAGGAAATGGCAAAGCACTCCAGCAACTTCACCAAGAAAACCCCTAATGGGGTCACAAATAGTTGGACACAATAGTTGACAACAAAAAGCACGATTCATCCACCACAGCATCTCTAACAGCCTTGAATATGTAACAAACTTGTAGGACACTTGCTTGATACTTGCATAGTTTATTATAGCCATTAACAAAGGATCATAGATTTGGAGATGGAAGAGGCCTTAGAGGTCACTGACTCTAGTCCAACTCCAAGAAAAATAAATAATCCCTGATTAGTAAACTTTAAGGAATTATAATCTCCAGGGCCTAAGTCTCAACCACTAATTTTTACTTTCAAAGTATTTGATTCCCAACATGCCTGAAGACTCTTAGACAATTGGGATGTGGGGGTGGGGCAGAAAAATTGGAGCTATAGGAACAAGAAGGCAACAGTAGCTATCAAAGGTTTCTTCATTTTTCACATTAGGAATCTGCCTGTAAGTTAGCACATAAAAGCAGGGAGAGTCTAACCTTCCTCACATTCCTAAACTAGTCCTTTTATAGAGTGTTTTGGAGAACAAGATAGCCAAGTAAGATATGGCAGACATGTGACTGGTGAGTCAAGTTATTTGGATAACTCTCCTTGAGTCTACATTTGTATTCCTGCATAGTGTGTGTCCTTAGAAAGAGTCTGGTGGGCTGGACTGTATTGTAAACTGATATCATGGGCACAGATGAGGGACCTAAAGTCCTCAGAAGTGAAGGGATTTGCTCAAGGTAACATAGTATCTTGCAGAACTGGCACTCAAACCCAGATCTATTGATTCTAAATCCAGTGTTCTTTCTAATACACAACACTGCCTCTGTAACATCAATGACAATATTAACAATTAATTTTGGGCCAGGACTATGCTGAATACTTCTTTTGGTCTCTCATTGTACATGAAAATTCATGTCTGGATTGTTTTCATATGTCATCTCATTTGATAGAAGAATTTTGTGAGAGAGGTCAATCTGGCATGACGATGATGATTTCACAGATGAGATCAAAAAATACAGTCAGGCTAACTGACTTTCCTAGTGTCACACAGCTAATGAATGAATGACAGATCCAGATCCTCTGATTTCAGAGCCAGGGCTTTTTCTACCGTATCATCCCGTCTTTTAAGTTTTGTGCCAATTTAGAATCATGGCAGCCAGGAAACAGCAATGCTTTCTGGCTCTTTCCAACCCCCACTTTGGAGAGCAGGGAAGCATAAAGGTATACTCCTGGGTACCTGCCACCTGGCATTTTTCAAATGGATCAGGCATATTTCAGAGCTACTTTGTGACTGGTGTTTTTTCCCATTTTGATTTTTCTCTCCTGCACTATAGAGTATACATTTCATCCCTTATTTTCCATTTGGGTCAGGTAGTGCCTGCCTAGGGACTCTTTTCCTCCTGACACTTCAATTTCAAGTCACAATTCACATCCCACTAGCTCTAGCTGTGCTTGAATCAACACATTAGTGCATTCAGTTTAGTGAGTCTGTGCAGGGTAGCCTCTCAAATGCCTCACACATAGACGATTACAAAAAAATCACATAGGAAACAAGCATGTTTAAGGAATCTCTAAAGGGATTCAAGGAAGCTCTGTAAAATGCTTCACAGTCATTCCTTAAATGCAGACTTTTCTCATAACAGTGGAGATCTTAGTCAGAGAGGAGTTAGGAACGTTTATGATTCACAGACCTCGATCAGCACTTCAACAGCAATTTTAGGTTAGTTGAAACAGTGAATGTCCAATTCCTATTGAGCTCAAGAAAAAAGCACTGCTTAGATTTTTTCTAGTGTGTAGATGAGCTGAATTATTCAAAATAGGATCATGTCACACCTATGAGTATGTCATCAATAATGTCTACTGATGTATAATTTAAGGGGTTTTAATGAAAACTAAATAAGATGAAGTCAACTGTATCTAATCTGATTTTTACTGTATCAGGCCGAGCTTTCTCTACTAAAACGAAGCTTGGGAAATCTAAAGAAAAATAAATAAACCGTGATCAGTGGACGGTAAAGAATTACAGTCTTCAGGGCCTATGTCTCAATCACTAATTTTTTCCTTTTGAAGTATTTGATTCCCAACATGCCTCAAGATTCTCAGAGTCGGGATATAGGGAGGCAGAAAATTGAGCTATGGGAGCAGGAAGGCAGAAGTAGATGTCAAAGATTTCATTGTCTTTCACACTAGGAAGCTGCCTGTAAAGTAGCATATAAAAACAGGCAGAACCTAACCTTCTGAGGTGACGTTCCCAGACTAGTCCTTATATCAGACCTGCCTAACTTGGCGGTAGGTAGGGGCCAAAATTAAAATAGGCTGAACTTCTTTGGGCTGCAGATAGGTTAAACTAGAGACAGACTGATGACGGTCGGTTGCCACTGATTATATGACAAACAGGAGAGTGAGCAGTGGCAACCGTACATTTTTCACTGGCTACCCAAAATCCTTTGGCAGGCTGCAAGTGGCCTGCAGGCTGTATGTTGTGCAGGCCTGCCTTATATTGAGTGTTTCGACAGAATGGAGAACAAGAGAGCCAAGTAAAATATGTCAGACACGGGACTAGTGAGTCAAGTTATTTGGATAGCTTTCCTTATGTCTATGTTTGTGTTCCTGAATAGTGTCCCTAGGAATAATCTTGCACTTTGGACTGTGTTGTAAACTGATGTTATAGACACAGAGCATGTCAAAGGGTTTGGAGATAATTCTATATCACAAGGCCAATGATACAAGAACTTAAAATTCTTTTGCGTTCCAATTCATTAAGCATATTTTAGGTGACAGATACATAATTGTATTTGAATTGTTTTTGGAGAAAGTCTATGAGGAAGGTAAATCTAATACCACTCTAATAAATTCACAGAGAAGAAAACAGATATAATCAGATTAAGACATTAAGTGATTTGCCTGGGGTCATTCAGCTAGTGAAAGCCAGAGTTAGGCCTAGATCCCAAATTCAGTAAGCTTTATCACACATACTGAAACCTTTCCAGTGCCTACACAGGTTATGCCAGTGGCAGGGTTCATAGCAACCCTGATAGCCATCAGTCATACTCAGAACATAGTACTCAGGACAAAGGAATCGTTGATGAGATTCCTTTTTCTTCTCTAGAGCAATGGAAATTAGAGCTTTAATGTTTTACATGCTATTTCAATTCTTATCTTTTGAACTTTTTGCTTCTCCAGATTACAAAAACCAACATTTGCCATTGCCAATGAACAAATACATCCAAAATTGACTTGGCATCAGAAAGAGTGATAAAATAAAAGTTACATCTCTAAGATTACTAATATAACTTACTGAAAGATGACAAATTCAGCCAAGCCACTCTTTTTGTCATTAAATAATTATTTTACTGATTTTTTTCACACTAAACTCTTAGACTGAATCAATCAAAATGCCATCACATCCAAGAACTAAAAGGATTAGTGAATTTATAAGCTTTTAAATGCTTTAAAAAAATTCCAGCCAGGTTTTCTTTGTCTTCCTCTGATTCTACATGGTTTCAACATGGGGATTTTGCTTTTTTTGTGTCATGGAACCCTTTGGCAGTCTGGTGAAGCCTATGGATCTCGGAATCATGCTTTTAAATTCAGAAAATACATAGGATTACAAAAGAAACTAATGATACCAAAGTATATTAATTAAAATATTTTTACAAGGCAAGTCAATGAACCTCAAATAAGAATCCCCAACTAGGACTTTTGGTACTCTGTATCATTAACAACACAATTTTCCAATCTTTGTTTTGAATACTGCAGAACCAGGGTGATGCAAATATGTTTTTATAATCATATTTTTCCAGTTGCTGCTGATGTAGTTGCAACAGGGGTGATGTAAAACATTTGTAGCATATTGTCAATCATATAATGTGCAAAAAGATATCAATATTGATGTGTGTGGTTGGAAAAGGAGGCAGACTAGCTGTTTTACCTGGGCTTTTAAAAACATTCTTAGGATTGTGAAACTAAGCATTGGAGAAAGTGGATATCATAAATACATCTGGGTTTATCTCTAAAAGCCCTTCTTACTACAAGCATTAAAAAAAAAAAAACCAACAAACCTGGCCACTGTGATGTTTATGTAGTGCTAATGCAGGACAACAGATAGCTGGGAAAGAGATTCATAGACATACATATTGTGCCTGGCTGCCTCCCAAGTAGCTACTGTACCCTTTCAGGGAAATTCCTCCCTGGGAGACATCAAAAAAGGACACATGCCTATTTCAAGACCCTGAAACTTATAAGGGTCTTGTACTCTGAGAAAAGTTTAAATTGCTTGAAGGATCTGAAAGCTATCTAGCTTTTAGAGAATATCTAAAAGAGAAGAAGCCCCTCTTCTTAAACTTTCTGCTTAATGCTGCTTGCCCCACATGGTGCCTTAACAGCAGTGCAAGGCAGCCAACTTCTTTCTATAAATGGAACCAGGTGCTACTGCTGACCATGGTACTGATAATTTCTCTACTACCCTAGTGCTGATGTTGGAGTAGTCAGAATTTGAGACTGGAGATGGATAAGCTGACTGTCGTATTGGTATCATTAAGATATGAAAAGAATTGGAGAAAGGCATGCAGTGTGTTGTATATCTTTTCTATTGAGGATTTGTAGAAAGATAAGAATTATATAAGATGATAAAGCATGTAGGCATTATGATCTACCCTAGTCAAAGACATATCCACATTCATACTCATGTAAGAATCCATCTTACTTAGATATCTAAGGACGTATCTTTCCTCCTGTAAGCATAATCAACTATTTTCCATGCTGACAACAGACAATTCAATTAAAAAAAGATTATTGATTCAGTAACCACATCTAATATTTTGTTGGTCAGCTAGCTTTAATGTCATGTGCTAACAGCCTATCTATAGTTTATCTCTGTTATGCTCTAACCAGTTTTTGACTGGCTACTTCTTGGGTGAAATATATATATTTTTACTTGAACTCATTGGTTTATGGACACCTATCAGTTAACCCATTTACTTCACCCCGCTTCTAGTCAATGATGACCATGTCACTTATTGCAGTTGTATAATCCTGTCTTTCATTTTGAGAAAACAAAATGAAATGAGAGTTGTAAATGAGAATAACAGACCGCTAGCAGAGAAAGAGAGGCTAATCTTTAAGTAGATAGGGTTGGTGGTCATAAACAGATCTTTAAAAGAATAGCTGTATACAAGCCTTGAGATGTCGTAAGACAAACGTTTTTTCCAAATGTATCATCCATATATAAAAGTGCTCATTTGCAGACAGGCATGTAGGATCCACAAGTGGCAAGATCAATATTGCTCATTTACACGAAGTAATTTTCAGTTATTCAAAATCAACTGAAAGTTGGACACTCTTTAAAAGAGCTGTTATCAATGTAGATGTTAAGAGACATCTGACCAAAGATTAACATCATAATAAATAAAAGATTGTCCACATAAAAATACTTATAAGGCACATAGGCTGTGAAAGCTGCTTAAATGGTCTATAAAGTCAGCAGGGCTTCTTATTGTACCACTACCTAACTGTGTTAATGTTTTAAAGATTTCTTTACATTTGAACAGGGCTGATCTGACCATTTACTTATTTGTAAATGGGAACTATTTTTCACACTGCCTGTAAGAGACAATGGGATATAGTGGAAAGAACCCTAGATTTGGAATCATCAGAGGACTAAGGTTTGGATCCTAGCTTAGAATTAACATTTTATGTAATCTTGAGCACGTTATCCAACTTCTCTGAGCCCATTTTCCATCTGCAAAATTAGAGTTTTAAGAGATGATGTTCTAGAGTCAGAGGACTTTGGGTCTTATGCTTACTGAACCACTTAACTTTGGGCCTCATTTTACTCACCTAAAAATGAGAGTTAGGGTTAGAGGCTCCTAAGGTTCCTTCCAACTCATTGATCCTTTGACACCTAAGGTTCCTTCTAACCCTGTATCATATGAAACAATCGCTGTGTTATTGTTCATCTTTAATTTGAATCCTAAGTCCCAACACTCTGAACAAAATAATTTATTGCTGGGCCAAGGTTTTTGGCTGCATGCAAGGTGGCACACAATTTGTCTCCTTTAGGCTGACTATTAAATTGTGTTAGCTGACTTTGCACATAGCATGACATAAATCGTATTTTTAAAGGTAGGATGTATATTAAAAGTCATCCAGTCCAACTTTCGCATGTTCCCAATGAAGGACTGAAGGCCAGAGAAGTTAAAGGACTTGCCCAAGGTTACACAAGTAGAAAATGGACAGAGTTAGGATTTGAACTCAGATCTTCTGATTTCAAATCCAATGTTTTCCAATACTCAGTCATTTGTATACTATCTTTCTTCAAAGATTGACCCGAGAACTATTTGCTAGGTTTCCAAGGCAATGATCACGTGATGTCTTTGACTCTTTAATTCCTCTTTCCCCCATTTTCCTTTCATATATAGGAAGGAAACAAACATTTATTAAACATCTACTATATGCCTGGTACTGTGCTAAGCACTTTGCAAATATTATCTTATTTGATACTCATAACAACCCTGGGAAGTAGGCGCTTTTATTATCCCCATTTTCCAGTTGAAGAAACTGAGGCAGAGAGAGGTTAAATAACTTGTGCAGCTAGTAATGTCTGAAGCCAGATTTGAATTCAGGTCTTCCTGACTCTAGACCCAGTTCCTCCATTTATCATGGCATCTAGCTGTCTCCATATACATTCTTTATTCTTCAGCTTATCATTCAAGGCTCTACATAATCTGTTATTCTTCTGGCTTTATCTGACAACTAAACCCTTTATATACTCCAGCCAAACTGGGCTAATTGCTGCCTCTCTATAAAAATTCCGTGTTCCTCTGCCTCTGTGTCTTCTCACACTATTACTTGGAATCCCCTCCCCCAGCCTTGTTAAAAAGTTGATAAAAAGTCCTTCTAAGATTCAGCTCAAATGCTACCTCCTCCTTCATTGCTCAGCCAGAAATAACCTTTTACTCATCTTGTACCTGGTACCCCGCAAAAATTTTAAACTTTAATGAACTTCTTTTGTATTTGAACCTATCTTGTATTTGAGTAATTTTTATATGTTTAAGATGTTTCTTCTGCCCTGCACATATTAGGCATTTCAAAGATGCCTAATGAATTGAAGGACTTTTGTTGATGGATTTCCAAATCTGTTCACAATAAAAAAGTCTCTTGAGTTGCTAATACATATACATTTTAGTCTCTCTACAATATGACAGAATTTGATGAAGCTATATTTTATCTTTATGCTCTTTTTAAAGCCCTATTGGTATAGCACAGAATATGAACACAAGAAATCAATATGGTAATGATAAAAGCAACTCCAGGTGTGGCTAAAATCAATTTAATGGATTGGAATTTAGGGTTTGTGAAGAAGTAGAAATCTGTGGTGAATATGTACATTATAAAATAAAATTATTGACCTTCACATGAGATGATGACCCTGACCCATTTTCAATGGAATTATAGAAAATGAATTATAGGCTCCAGATGGAATAGCACTAAGATCTCGTAGACACAGGTCAGGAAAAGGGCAGGACACTCAGACCTGGGAAGGCATCGAATCTTTGATGGATGTTAACGAGAACTCATACACAGTAGATGAGATTAGCTGTCTACGAGAAACCTTCCCAAAAGTAATTTGGAGGCATCTTATTGGAGATTCAAGTGTCTCCCTAAATGTCATGAGGAAGCAATCTAAAATGCAATCATTGGAAAATAAGCTGCAAACTGGAGTATTGTAACATGCTATGAGACCATGTTCAAATGAAGAAAGGTGATGTTATAATGACAAGGGCAAACAGAAGATTCCGGTGGTGATCAGCTGGGAATACTGAAAAAAGGATGCTATAGAAGCAGCTTTGCTAGTGTTTCTCCAACACTCTCCGGGAGAGAGACATTATAACTTACAATTATTGTGAATTCTATAGTGGCGGGCATGAAATAATAATGAGCATTTATATAGTATATTATAAATGCAAAATGCTTTACATATATTATCTTATTCATTCTTTGCTATAGGAAGTCCTAAAGTGGAGTTAGAAAGTTCAAAAAATATTTTTGTTTGTTTTCATTTTTGCAGAGTACAGACATATGACTTCTGTCTGTGTGGGGAACTTGGAGTGGAAATCCCACCCACTGATTCAGATTGTTACTTTGTGAATAATTTATATATTTTTTTGAGGCAATTGGGTTAAGCGACTTGCCCAGGGTCATACAGCTAGTAAGGTCTGAGGCCAGATTTTAATTCAGGTACTTCTGACTACAGGGCTGGTGCTCTACCCACTGCACCACCTAGCTGCCACTAATTTATAGCTTTAAATATTTGACTAGATCACTGAAACATTAAGTGGCTTATTCAGGACCACACAGTATGTATCAGAGATAGAATTTGGATCTAGGTCTTTCCCGACTCCAAGTCCAGCCCCCTGTCCACTATTCCATGCTATC
Organism: Trichosurus vulpecula; assembly: GCF_011100635.1. Taxonomy (NCBI): domain Eukaryota; kingdom Metazoa; phylum Chordata; class Mammalia; order Diprotodontia; family Phalangeridae; genus Trichosurus; species Trichosurus vulpecula. The sequence goes on along the minus strand of NC_050579.1, from coordinate 217,036,066 downwards.
AGTGTGAACTTTATCATCTCTATTTTCGGGTGAGAAAATTCAGTTTTAGAGAGACTGAATGACTTGCTTAAGTGGAAGAGCAGGGATTTGAATTTAGGTGTTCTGTGAACTTTCTTCTATATAACATTGCTACTCTATCACAGTTATCTACATTTTCTGTTCCAGCCATATTGGTGTTTTAGCTGTTCTGGTACTTGACATTCGTTTCCTTTTTGTGTCTTTGCACAGGTTGCCCTCCCCTTTTCTTAAAACACACTCCTTCCCATTTCAGTTCTTAAAATCCTTAGCTTCATTCAAGACTTTGTTCAGGGATAACCTGCTATGTGAAGCCTTTCCTGATCTCCCTACTTGATAATGCTTTCTCTCTCCTCAGATTTACTTATATTTACATATAGATAGCATAGATAACATGTTATATCTTGCAATATCAAATTTCTTGAGGGTGGGCACTTTTTAATTTTTGACTTTGTATCCCTAGCAGCCTGTTTTGTCCATCACATATGCTTAATGTTAGTTGAATGACAGAATGAATCAGCCTTGGTGAAATAAAGAATTCTTGTAGCTATTTGCCTTCCTTTCTTTATAATTCTACATCAAGTAGATAGGCTCCTGATCCAAATTGGTTTTCTAAGTAGGTTGCTCCTATTGGGATGAGGATGTGCTGACCAGCCGATAGGAACTTTACAATTTATTTGGCATTTTAATTTCTCATTGTAAATTAATAAAATGGCATTCTGGTTTATAAATCAGTCTCTTGTGAGTATGGGTGTGCAAGTCAATTCATCAGGGCTTGATCACCCCTGGGTGAACTAATAAAATTGAATTTCTGAACCTGCAAACTGGAGGACAAGACCCTGAAACTGTGGCTATAGATCATAGAATGTTATAGCTAGAAGGAACTTCAGAAACAATTAAATTCGACCTCCGTATTTTGAAGGTGAGGAGACTGAAGGTGTGTGAGAGAGACTCTTTCACAGGGCTACACAACCAGACAATGGCAGAATTGAGACATCACCAAATTACCTGATACCTTCTCCAGGGTTTCCTTTGGGTCATACTGACCAAAGAGAATCCTAGCCTAACTGGCCAGTTTCACCTTTTCCAACTCCAAAATCATATATATGCTTTGTACTGTTCATCATTGGTGATTAGGAACTATCTATAGGCTTCTTGCTAGTTTCTCACTTACCTACACTGATTAAAAATAGAAAAAAGTGAAATATCAGGGGATGCTCAGATTTGTCTCAAAGATATCTGTGCTCTGCAAAGTGATTTCAAACTATGGTCACTGAAGAGTGCAAGATTAACTGTCACCTTCAGTAAGTGGCCCTAGAACATCAGGGTCATTGATATTCTGTGCCCTGACTGACTGAGCTAACATAGGAGAAACTTGTCCTGGTAGATGGCTTGTTGGTTTCTCTGCCTCAAGTCTCTCCCAGCTGCACTCCATCTTCCATGCAGCTCTCAAAGTTATGTTTCTCGACTGCAAAAATGACTGTGTTACCCCCAATCAATAAACTCCAGTGGCTACCTAAAATCTCTAGGATCAAATATAAAATCCTGTTTAACTTTTAAAGACCTTTATAACCTGGTTCTTTCCCACCTTCCCAGTCCTCTTATACTTTATTCTTCTCCACATAATCTACAATCCAATGATACTGGCTAACTTGCCTTTTCTCGAACATGATTCTCCATCTCCCAGTTTTGGTGGCTACTCCCTATGCCTGAAATGCGCTCTCTCCACGCCCCGCCACCCCCAATCTTTGCCTCCTGGTTTATCTGGCTTCCTTCAAGTCTCAGCTAAAATCCTTCTGCAAGAAAGAAGGCCATTTGTAATTTTATACGTCTTAGGCCTGAAAGGGTCTTTGAAACATTTTATTTCAGAGCTGAGTTAAAAAAAAGACATGTTTGTTAAAAATCTCCTCACAAAGAAGCTTGTCTGGGAAAAGCATTCTTCGAAACTGGAGACATGTCTTTCCAAAAGCTTCTGTTCCAATTCATAGCACTTATTGTCCTGATCTCAGAGCTCAGCCACAGCACCGTGAAGCTGTTTTCAAAACTAGTCTAATGACTTTGAAGAATTTGCTTTTTACTAAGTTTGGTGAACTTAGGGCTGCAATTTTTTTTTGAGATTTTTTAACAAACATGTCTTTTATTTTTTTTTAACTCAGCTCCGAAATAAAATGCTTCAAAGACTTTTTTAGGCCATTATATATAAAATTAAACTCAAGCCAGTCCTCTGAAATTACCTCCAAGTTATCTCATAGTTTGCTCATAGTTATTCACATGTTCTCTCCCCCATTGGAATGTGAGATATTTTAGGGCCGGAAACATATGTTTGCCTTTCTTTGAATCCCCAGGGCTTAGTATAGTGATTTGCATATAGCAAGTGCTTATTATATTCTTGTTGACCAGTCAAGGGCATTCCATGATAATGGAATCCATGGATTCCTTGATCCACTTTCTGAGGCTTACTACCTGAGTGACCTTGGGCAAATCACTTAACTTCACTTGACCTCTGGAATAGATGATCTCTGAGATTCTTTCTACTTCAATCTTTGTGATCCTATGAATTTCAGGTGAAGGGGAGGTAAAACTTTGAGACTTGTGTATCTTCTGGTGGAGAATTGGGGGATGTCAGCTGACAGGCTCATTGAAAGGATTAAGGACATCTTCTTAGGTACTGGAGGATGAATTGAATATAGACTGGAGTCACCTGGGCTTTTTTTTTTTTGTAGTCCTGTACTTTTATAAAAGGGGATGTGGCCTTTCCCTATTTTTCAGAACTCCAGCGAGAGCTGAATGCAAACCTTAAAGTCGAAGAGGGGGAGAGGTTGAGTGGACTGGGTGGAGGGAAAGCCTATTCATCCATTCAGCCTTCCTATAGCTAAGGATGGCTTCCTTGACTATAGATGGCCCCAAAGGGTCATATTATTTAAAGGTAGTAATGGTCTTACTGGGAGTTTTCTAACTGTACAATTGCATTTGAAAATGTCAAAAGGCAATTTCTAAAGCATAGCTCCAAAGTGCTAATGTGGTGACTTAGACTCAGAAGCTGAAAAAAATCAAGGAATTCTCCAGGTTATCCAGAAGACATTTAGGTGATTTCAAGGTGATTTCAATCTAAGCCACTAATTTAGTTTCTCTTAAACCTTGGCCAGGGCTTCAGGAGAGACAAGCACACCCATTTTTTCCCAAATCCTTCTTTGAAAGTGTGACAGCCAAGTTGGTTTGATATATATTAATAAAAACAAAGAAACAAACAAAAAATAAAGCCAAAAACAATGTGCTTGGCTAGCTTAACAAGTGGATTTGGTTCTGAAAGGTCTCAAGTAGAACCAACATGATCTTCACTGAGCAATTCTGACTTTAATTATCACACACTTACAAAGGGACATAGTGGTTTTGTCCTTGTTTTATCAAGGCCTGGGAGCTCATAAGTAAAGGAAAAAACAGAAACAAAAAGAACAAAAAAACCCACCCCCAAAACATTGCAGTCTTAACCTCACCAGACTTAGCAAAAAGCAAATTCTTCAGTCATTAGACTAGTTTTGAAAAGAGCTTCACGGTGCTGTGGCTGAGCTCTGAGATCAGGACAATAAGTGCTATGAATTGGAACAGAAGCTTTTGGAAAGACATGTCTCCAGTTTCGAAGAATACTTTTCCCAGACAAGCTTCTTTGTGAAGAGATTTTTTAGCAAATGTGTCTTTTTTTCCAACTCATCTCTGAAATAAAATGTTTCAAAGACCCTTTCCAACCTAAGACATGCAAAATTACGTCTTTGGCATTGCATTTTAAGCAATATTACAGATTAAGATATATAGCAGCATTTCAGAAAATTTCATAGCTGTAGTTGAATTTTAATATATTGTACACTTCATTTTTAAATTTCCTTGATATTTTTGGAGGAAAATAAAAATATTGCCGAAATAACTTAGCCAGTTATTAATTTTTTTTTGAAAAAGGGGACACAGATTTAATCTGCTATTCTATCAAAAAGAGAATAGTTTCTTCTTTATAATATTTTTACAAATCTTATCTGTAATTATTTTATAACATTCACTTTTTGTGGGGGCAACTATTGCTATTTAGTTCAGAAACAAGATAATGACATAAAATTCCATGATATTTTTGTTATTTGGAGCATGGAGTGTGGACTAGCTAATGAAATAATCTTAGAGTGAAAATATTTCTTTAGGCAAATGAACTTAAAACAAGTTGACTTAACTGTAATGAAATTTTGAGAGAATAATTGAGCAATACTGACTTTGTTGGCCCTGTTCACATACAATAGAATCTCTTTCTTCCTGGGCCTTCAGTGATACTTTAATGAAATTCAGGTCCTTATAAACTGTTGTAAAACAATTCTGAATGTAAAGTTGAAATGCCTTTATCAGTTCAAATTGTACTGTTTATGAAGACTAGCAGTTGAGGAGAAACTAGAATGTGGTGAAACATTTATGACCTTGAATTAGTATGACTTATGAAAACTTTTGGTTGGCTAGCACCTCCTGAGGTAGATATCCCCAGTGAAGATCTGCATAATTAATATACTTATTTCAATGGATTCAGGTTCTCATCTCAATTCAAGACGCTGCCCATTAACTTCATATTCATTATATCCTTTGAAACTGGAATAATTTCTTTCCTTTCCTAGTACAGAGTACAACAACTCTTTTACATGCCATTCACTTCTTGTCTTCCCAAGGATCTTTCACAGACTATCAATTTAACATGGTGGGGATCTTTCTCTTATTTTTGAACATTTTTGGTATATCAGTGAACCCTAAGGTTGTCCATTTTGTTATTACTCGTTTTGATGCATAACAAATGTTATTTTTTGTCCTGCATGTCCCTAGCGATATGTTTTATGTCACTGTTTATATGTAAATTATCCTTGGTAATATGCTACAGCCTACTGATTATTCTTTGTGTAGGATAGAACCGAGAACTCCCTAGATTTCAGGAAGACCTGAGCACAGGTCCTGTCTCTGACACCTATCCTTCAGTGATCCTAGGCAAGTGACAACCTCTTCATTTCTCAGGCAACTCTCTAAGCATATAGGTTGAGGGTCAGGTAGTGACCTCCATTGGTAGAGTTTCTTCCCCTGGAGATCTCTGTGCCAAATGAAATCATAGGTTTGGTCTAAAAAAGTAGGACTAGAATGGTAAAGACTCTCAATTTTTCCTTTATGGTTTGCTTTTTGAGTAATCTACAGTTTTGATTCTTCTGATATTATGACCTTTGAATCACAGCAGATAGAGAATGTCCAGGGGGATAGTGGTGTTGGAAATATGGGGTTTTATTACAGGGGGAAGTTTCATATCATTGAAAAGACTGCAGTTTCTCACATGTTATTCAGGCCATTTTCCCTATCTTAATCAATTCTGAACTCAGTTCACTGTCCAAATGTAATACCTATTCAAGGTAAATGTATAGATTGCTTTCCATTTAACTGCACATTGAAATCTTAAGAATGAGCAGTCTTCATTCTGCCTGCGCAAGTGATCCCATTCCATCATCTCCTCCAGCAGATTGCCCTCTCAATTATCCCCCCTTTCTTCCTTAGCTCCAATCTCTCCCTGAATGCTTCCTTAATGCCTACAAAGACTCCCATGCCTCCCCAATCCTCAGAAATCCCTTATTTGATCCATCCATCTCCACTATCATCCCACATCTCTTCTATCTTTTGTGACTAAACTCCCTGAGAAAATTTCTCTCCCTTTGTGGCTAAACTCCTTGAGAAAACTTCTTTCTGTATATTATTTTGTTTGGTGATCTCATCATCTTCCATGGATTTAATGATCATTTCCATCATTTTCAAATCTACTCAACCAGCCCTATTGTCAGCTGACCTCTAGTGTACCACCTCCAACTGCCTAACAGATATCTCTAAATGGATGTCCCGTAAACATCTCAAACTCAACATATCAAAAACTGAACCCATTTTCTTCCCCCCTTAAACTTTGCTCCCTCCTACCTTCCCAATTACAGTTGAAGGCACCATCATTCTCCCAGTGCCCTAGACTAGATTCATCCTTAATTCCTTCCATCTCCCACCTCCCAAATCCAACCTGTTGTCAAGACCTGATGATTTCACCTTTGTAACATCTCCTGAATATACTCCCTTCTCTCCTCTGATAGTGCCACCAACTTTGTCTAAGACTTTTTTCCTAATGCCTGGCTACTGCAATACTACCTGCCAGCAGTCTCTTCCCACTTTAGTCCATGCTCATCCACCAAAGAGACTTTCCTAAACAGCAGGTACAGCCATGCCCCCCTCTTCCTTACTCAATAAACTCCATTGGCTCCCTGTTTCCCACAGGATCAACTAACAAATTTTCTGTTGCATATTCAAAAGCCTACAAAACCTATCCTCATCTTTCCCATATCCTTACATCTTACTCCCCACTATGAATTCTTTCATCCAGTGACAGTGGCTTCTTTGCTGTTCCTCAAACAAGATACTCCATACCTTGGCTCTGGGCATTTTCTCTCACTATTTTTCCATGCCTGGTATGCTCTCCCTCCTCAACTGACTTTCCTGGATTGCCATTTTATAAGGAGCTGTTTTTCATGATATTCAATCTTCCTCTATAATGCTTTACAAAGAGTTATCAATCAGTGTTGCCCTTGTCTGCCATGTGTCTCCTGTAATTACTGGTGGTCCACCTGCATAGTCTTTTAGCCTTTTAGAATCAATGTTTATCTCAAGAGCATGATGAGGCACTGGGGTAGGACTCTGTTGGAGGGTAAATTATACATAGCTTCAAAATTCGAATCCTATAAATGAGAGCTTCTGCAAATTTTCTCTTGGCAACCAGGCATCAGCAAGCAAATTGCAAGTGATTTCAAAGACCCATGAATATTCAAAGAGAAATTTGGGAATGTATTTAATGTTTGAATGCAGCAAGAAAATTTGTCTACTAGTAAAATATGGTGTTTTATTTCAAAGGAACAGTTCTAAACCTGTAAAGAACTTAGGAAACAATTCCTATTCTATGCATGTGCTGATTTTCAATGCTATCTTCAGTTCCAAATATAATTTTTTATATAACTCATAGTGAGATATAACCAGGTCACCATCATATTTTAACACATATTAGCACTTGAAAAATTGGAAAGGGTATCTTGTAAGACAAATGATGAGATAAATTAGGAACCCAAACTGCTCCCCATCCATACATGACAATAAAGTCTAAGAAACTCTAAATATTTTAAAGTCTTTCTCTATAGTCTTCCATACATAATGATGAACACTGCTATGGTTCTCCTAACTCTCTGCCTATTCTTTTTGCTTTCCTTTGCTCCTTCTCCTGTTATTGCACCTTGAATGGGATAATAATTAATGATAATAATGACAATAATAATATTATTCATATAGTACTTACTATATGCCAGGCACTGTGCTAGGTGCTTTACAATTATTAGCTCATCTGATCTTCCAACCACTCTAGGAGGTAGATGGTATCAACACCCCTATTTTATAAATGAAGAAATTGAGGCAAACAGGGGTGTGGTGACTTGCCCAGGCTCAAATAGTTAGTAGATGTCCTAGGCAGGATTTGAACCTAGGTCTTCTTGACTCCAGGCCTAGAGCTCTATCCACTGCACCATCTAGCTACCCTGACAGGATGCAGTGAGAAGAATGCTGGATTTGGAACCAAAAAGTATGGTTTCGATCCATACTTTGCCACTTTGTCACTATTAGAGAGACCTTGAGCAAGTCACTTTAACTTCTGAGTTTTAGTTTCCAAATTAAAAGGTATGGACTTCATTAGATGATTTCAAAGATCTCATTCCAGCTCTAAATGTGATTCTATAAATATAAATGAACGTCAATGTCCCCCAAGAGTCTGTCCTTGACTCTCTTCTCCCTACAAGCTCTCCCATGGAAATTTCATCCATTTCTATAGCTTCAATCATTTCTTTTATGTAAAGTGATTTCCACATGTTTATTTCTACTTTGCACTCATCCACCATGTTTTTTATCTCCAGGGGTGGAGAACCTGGGGCCTTGAGGCTACATGTGGCCCTGTGACTGAATCCAAATGTCACAGAACAAATCTCCTTAATAAAAGGATTTGTTCTGTAAAACTGGGACTCAGTCAAAAGGCTGCACCCCAGAACCTAGAAGGCCACATGTGGCCTTGAGACCCCAAGTTCCCTACATCTGCAACTATACCATATCACCTCTTCCAATTGCTCAATGGGAGTTTCACTTGGAGTATCTGCCAGCACTTCAAGCATATTTTTATCCACGTCTGAATTGTCCTAAAAACTTACTCTCTTCTTTGACTTCTCTTTTTGTTCCCAATACTTGCTCCTTATGCCCAGTCACTCAGGCTTGTCATTTCTGTGACTCAGGAATCACGGAATTTTAACTTTGGATGGGAGGTCAGAGTTTGTCTAGCACAAACTATAAATGAACAAGAATCCCCGTTACTAAATCCCAATAAACGCTCATATAGTCTGTTTTAAGACTTCTACTGAAAAGAAATGTACCATCTCTTGAGATTCTCATCCCACTTTTGGAATTATTAAGAAGTTTTTCCTTATGTCAGGCCTACATCTGTCACTTTGTAACTTTTCCTATTGCTGCTTATTCTGTCCTCTGGATATGTCTAATTTTTCCTTTGTGTAACAGACCTTCAAATACTTAACGAATGGTATCGAATGCCTGCTAATTCTTTTTAATCCTTGACTCAAAAGTAACAGCTTCAATATTTTAATTGTTTTTATTAAGAAAACAATAAAGGAAGATAAAGCTTAGAATTGGATCACGTGGCCCTTTCTTTTCTTGTCTCTTTCCAGTTTATAATGCTTACTACTCTGTATGATTGCCATCCTCTCAGATCTAACTTGGGCTCAACACAGTTAAGCCTTGAATACAACCTTTGTAAACTTGGCCTTTTTCTCAGAAAATTTGCTTTGTCCAACCACCATAGCTACTGCATGTCTGGTCGTAGTGCCTTTTCTCTTGAATTTATAGGAAGTCTTTGCCCTTCACATATTGCAACACTTTGTGAGGCTGTGATTTGCTGTACTTCCATCAGTAATTTCAACAGGTTTGGGGGACATTTACCACATTGGTGATAGCATTGTCAGCACGAAGAGAGTGCTCATCTTGGATTTTTCCTGTTTCTTATACATCTTATCAGTTACCAATTCTATCACTGTCTCCTGTGTTTGTTTTCCTCTTTTTCACAACTACAGCCATGTGGTACAGGGAATAGAAAAAATGTGACCTCAGACACTTACTAGCGGTGTAACCTTGGGCAAATCACTTAACCACTGTTTGCCTCTGTTTCTTAATCTGCAACTACCTCTTAAGACTGTTGTGAAGGTCAAATGAGCTAAAAATGTTTAGCACAATCCCTGGCACATAGTCTACACTATATGAAAGTTAATATCATTATTGTTATTGTTTTATTTCTGCCCCCACTGCAGCTACTTTAATTGAGCTTTTATCTCTTATGTCCTATGCTATTTGTAATTATCTTGTAATCGGCCTTCCTTCCTCCAGTCTATCTTTTTTCTTACTCCATTTCCCATACTGTTGCCTATATAAATTTTCCAGTGTACAATTATGATGGTACCATTCCTCTATTCAAATGCCTTCAATAGCAAACATGGGGGCTGAAGGGAATAAAAAGTATAAACTCCTAAATCTGGCATTCAGGGCTCTCCACAATCTAGCTCCAAGCTATCAGGTCAACCTGATGAGTAACCCCACCAAGAACATTTATGATCCCCTTTGACTATCCCATGATCTTCTCATGCCTTTGCTTTATGCCCACCCTGATGCCTGTAAATTTTTCCGTCACTCCCCTCCCACATTTACATTTGTATTTGTCCTTCCATTCTTTCGAGATCTAGCCCAGGTAAACTTTTCTGACATTTTCAGGTGTAGCAGGTGTCTCTCTCTCTCTCTCTCTGTCTCAGTCTGTTTCTCTCTCATAGCCCTTTGCCTAGGGCTGTTCTGTTCACTTGATACCTTTATACATTTCTATGACTTCAGTTATCCCCTCTATGTAGATAATTTCCACTTCTATATTTCCACTTTCTACTCTTCCAAAGTAGTTTTTGTCCTCTATATTATGCCATCTCTTCCAATTGACTGATGGGTGTTCACTTGGAATGCAGTTTACTCCCATCTGAATTGTCCCATCTTAGTACAGTCATCGTCTATATGTTTTTTCCCCTTTATTAGAATGTAAACCATTTGGCAGCATGATGTAACGGATCTGCCTTTGTATCCCTAAAGCAAAATCTTTCTTATAGCCTTTTACAGTGTATGAAACTAATAAGCATTTGTTGAGTTGAAAATACATGGCAATCCATTGGACACATTCCAAGTTGTGTTAATGAATATAGTACTCTCTGGGGTTCTAGCTGTTTTAGAGCGAAGCTGGGAATATGTGGACAATAGCATCATTCTTAAAAAAGGTGTCAATTATTTATGTTTGGTGCATATGATAGCTGCTATTCATTGCATATCAAGGTTGACAAAAAGCTTTAGAAATATATCATTTCATGCTCACAATAATCCTGTGAGGTAGGAAGCACAGGAATTATTATCACCAATTTGCAGACAAGCCTCACTGAGATGAAGTAACTTGCCGATGATGACATAGCTAGTAATGATTGAAGCCAGAATTTTAACCCAGATCACTGAACAAATTAAAATATTCTTTCCACTCATCATGATATCAGAAGCTATGTTAAAGGCAAAATATGTTGGTGGAAAGAAATAACAAACCCCAGAGAAAAGGAAGCAAGCAGCTGACATTGGATTAGCTTTGAAACCTGTGATAACAATATTCCAGAAAGGGGCTTAACTGATTGGTATTGTGAGTTCAATAGAGATGGTGTAAATAAACACCTGAAAATGGGGGGGGGATGGTACCTATGAGGATGTGGGCTAGAACTGGCCCCTTGACACTTGGATTAGATTATTGATCTTCATTCTGTTTCTTTTTCATGCCTTGCTTCCTTAATGCTTGCAGGAGTCGGAAAAAAAAAACCATAAAGGGAGAGCTAGAGATTTTGATGGTCCCATGGATATTTCTGAATAGGGGCAAAACAAACCATAGAGTTATTATTGAAAAGGATGGAGTACTATTCTTTGGGTATTTGTCTAATAGACACATTTTAAATACAAATTTGCAAACTTTGGGCACACAAGAGAGATTTTGGAGAAATATGTTCATTTTACCCCATATCCCAAAGATATCATTTAGAAGTTCATTAAGTTTCTTAAGGTGAAAAAGAGCTTATATAAGATAGATTTTAAAAAACAACAACCATGAAATAAAGAAAAATAATTTGGGAAGTGCTTTTTATGGTGGTGATTTTAGGCCAGGCAAGAACAAACTATGCTTCCTAGTATAATTTTTAGCTCCTTAGGAACTAGGACTGTCTCATTTTTTTTTCATATCTCCACAAGTAACTAGAGTGGAGTGGGAACTTAATATATTTAAAAAATAATAATGAATGAGTAAATTAATAAATGAAGTAATAATGACTAATAAACCTCATTTCCTTAGCAGAATTTAAATAGGTATCTTTTTTTGGGCCACATTTTTCATTACCTTTCTTTGAGGGAAAAGTGATAATTTTCACAGAATAATTTAATTTTAGAATAAAAAAAGTTGTAGTTTGAATACACCAGGAATGGGCAGTTATTTTAAATTTGACATATTTTACAAAGCTGAAGATGTTTGTTTTTACTGCATTTTCTGCTTTTTATTTGTCTTCCTAATGCTTCGCTCAGTACCTGGCACATGGTAAGTACTTAATAAATGCAGGTTGACTGATTGATTGTGTTGTAGTGATCAACTTTTTCTGGAAAGGCAAAGAAAAGCAAGGTTAGCAATAAAGACTATACAAGTTTATACAGTAATCAGGGATATTGGCATATAATCAGTACAAAAAATTAATCAAGGAAAAGAATTCTGATGCTAACTTTTTCTACTTTACCATGATGTTCTTCTGGGACACAGTATTGATTAAATAATTCTTTTGTATTAAATCAGGGCTGCATAAATAGACCAATTTTGTACTGAGTGGGTCTCCTTATTTTCAGACTGAGCTAGAGTATTTGTTCCCAAGTTCTTTCTTTCCTCGTCATTTATTTCCCCTTGGGAATCTTTATTCAACTCCAGAATTAAATACAGTCCTGTTGAGTCACATATCAGAAGATGCTGTTTGAAATGTATCATAGAACTGGCCTAAGATATTATTAAACACATATTCACATCTTAGATACTGAAAGACAAAGAGGAAGATCCTGCTTTTATATTAGTTTACAGCTCCCAAGCTTCCCCTCTTGTTATTAATCAGACTTGACTTCATGGAACACTTGTGCTCTGTCATTCTTTTATAAAAGCTGCCATTGTCTGAAGATGGATATGCCTTTTTTCCTCCCTCTTCTTCCAAAAGACACATTCTCAATCTCAATCTCTCTCCCACAGCATATGCACTTATCTTTGACTGTTGTGCACTAGAGGAGAACATTCATCCCCATTTCTTTGTCTCTCAAGAAATGTGAGACAAGTGTTTTCTTCTTATTTCTTTTATCTTTTTTTCTTTTTATCTTTTTTTTGTTGCTTTCCTAGAGATCCCTTTACCATGTCAGCCATGGAGACATACACTATTAATGGCAAGGCACTGACAGTCTTTAAGTTACCCCCTCTGCTCCAGGGCAGCTACTCAGGCTCCTGAAAGCATTTCATACCTGATTTTCCATTTCTAGACCCACTTCTTTGCACTTCTCCCTTTCCAGAAGATTTCAAAAGAAGACAAATATAACTAAATTGAATCAGACTTTCAAACAACAGAATTACATTGATTTGCCCCCATTTCTAGGAGTGGCACACAGTTTATATAATTCCTGATTTATAGGTCTGCTTTGGAATGAGTACTACTTTTGGTTTAGAGAGATAATATAGCTGTTGTCAGCCCCTAAAGTGGCTTTATTTAGTTATGAAAGAGAGATATAGTCTCTACCCTAGGTTGTGTAATTTGACAAAGATCTCCCCTGTTGCTTGCTCTTCAGTTCAGTAAGACTGATCAATAGCTTTCAAAGTAATCTTGGGCAACCAACATGTGATTCAGAATATCCAGTTGTGAAATTTTGTATACTAGAGTGGAAAAGACTACCTCAAAATGTAACAGTAGGTTTGTCTAATTGAAAAGGACAACCAAGGATTAGCGACATATTTTGCAGCGGAAAAACAAAGAACAGGAGTATTTTGAGCAGGAATTAGAAGAAAAAAAGTGGAAGCCATATTTATGTAAAATAGTCACCATGTCTTCAGGTGTATGTATGGGTCTGTGTGTATTTTATAACAGTCAATCAAGAAGGGTTTATTTAATGCCAACCATATGCTAAACTCTATGCTAGGTGCTGGGGATGCAAAGCCAAAATGAAAGTTCCTGGTTTCAAGGATGTCACATTCTTTTTTTGTTTGTTTGTTTTTAGAGGGCGGAAGGCAGGGCAATTGGGGTTAAGTGACTTGCCCAAGGTCACGCAGCTAGTAAGTGTGTCAAGTGTCTGAGTTCAGATTTGAACTCAGGTCTTCCTGACTCTAGGGCTGGTGCTTTACTCACTGTGCCACCTAGATGCCCCTAGGATGTCACATTCTTACGAAAGTTTATTTGTATCATCATTGTTCAGTCAGTTTTTTTAGTTGTGTCAGACATTTTGTGGCTCCATTTGGGGTTTTCTTGGAAAAGATACTAGAGTGGTTTGCCATTGCCTTCTCCAGCTCATTTTGCAAATGAAGAAACTAAGGCAAACAGGGTTAAGAGCCTTGGCTAGGATCATATAGCTACTAAGTGTCTGAGGTCAGATTTGGACTCATGAAGATGAGTCTTCCTGGTACTCTATTATTCATTGTGCCACTTAGCATTGTGCCCTCATTATTTGCATACCACTCAACTTTTAGAATGGGAGCTCCTTAATACAGGAAGCAAACATTATATAAAAGTGGATAAGCAATTATTAAACAATTTTGTAAATAAAAATTATATATATATGTAACCTTATTATGGTCAGGGACTATGATTTCATTGATGTGGGGGAACTCTCAGAATAGAAACTCTCTTCACTGATGCAGATTGGAAATTTATTGGTAGCCTGTAAGTGCAAGAGTGCTCTCTGGAACACAGAGAGGTTAAATGATTTTCCCATGGACACACAAGTAATATATGGTATAGAAGAAAGAATACTGACTCTGCAGTCAGAGGACTTGGGGTTATAACCAACCTCTATTACTAACAAACTGTGGTTTTAGGCAAGTCATTTAATTTTCCTGGGCATCAGTTTTCTCATCTTTAAAATGAGGAAGATGGACAAGGTGGCTTCTGAGGTCTCTTCCAGTTCTAAGTTTATGATCTTGTGATTTTCTGTGTGTCAGAGACAGGACTTGAAATCAGGTCTTCCTGACTCCAAGGCTGGTCCTTTATCTCTATGTCACACTAACTCTCATAATCACAGATATAAAATTTTGTGTCAGAGGAAACTGGTGATCAATAAGGGAAAAAAAATCTTGTGAGCACATTATTAGATTCTTGTTAGAAAGTTGTACACAATGTTCTAAAGGGTGTGAAGTTAAGCCAACTTCATTTCATAAGATGGCAAAGGAAGACAAGGTAAAGTCAACAAGTTTTTAAGTACCTACTATGTGCAAGGTACAATGGTAAGCTTTGGGCATACAAAGAAGTTCAGAAAAGAATTCCTGCTTACATAGAAGTTACAGTCTAATGGGGAAGACTATGTATATACAAGATATATACAGGATAAATTGGAAATGATCTTAGAGGGAAAGCATGAGCATTAATGAGGACCAAGAAAGGGTTTTTGTAGAATCTGGGATTTTGGCAGGGATTTGAAGGAAGCCAGGGAAACCAAGGAGATGGAGATCATGAAGGAAAGAGTTCCTGGTATTAGGGACAACCAAGGGAAATACATGGAGTTGAGAGATGGTACACCTGTGCAAGGAATAGAAAGCAAGAATGCCAGTGTCACTGGTATGAAGAATATGTAGAGAGGGAAAGGCACAAGAATATTGGCAAGGTAGGAAGGGGCCAAGTTACAAGGCGCTTTAAAATCCAAACATAAGACTATATATTTAATCTTGGAGTTTATTGAAGAGAGATACGACATAGACCTACTAACTATGTTAATTTCACTAATAAAACATGTCAACCTAGTTATCTAGTCAATAGGAAAATCAGAGCACAACTTCGTGTAGGAGGTAACATGGGGAAGTGGAGACTGCCTTGGCCTGGGCATCTAGAGACTTGATACTAATCTCAGGTTTGTCATTAGCTACTGTTGTTGACTTTGGGCATGGTGCATCAATGTTCCAGTCTTCAGATACCTCACCTGCAAAATAAAGGGGTTGAACCAGGCCATATTTTAGGTCACTTGTAGTTTTCAAATGGGTAGCAAGGTGGTGCAGTGGATAGAGCGCCAGCCCTGGAGTTAGCAGGACCTGAATTCAAAGCCAGTCTCAGACATTTACTATCTGTGTGAGCCTGGTCAAGTCACCTATCCCTGTTTGCCTCACTGGCTTGCTTATCTGTAAAATGAGCTAGAGAAGGAAATGGCAAACCACGCCAGTATCTTTGCCAAGAAAACCCCAGATAGGGTCACAGACAGTTGGACATGACTAAAATAACAACAGTTCTCAAATACTATGATTCTATGCATAAAGATATAATTTTCCACATCTAAATATAGAGTCTGAAAAATTGATTATAAAGTTAATACCACTCATGAATAAAAGGCAAAGCATTGAGTCATTTTAGAAAAATGTTTGAACAGTCCTTCATTTTATAAAAAGGAAACTAACAACTAAATGGAATGAAAAATAACAGCCAGCATACAATGTAGACAAGAAAAACAAATGGGAAGTTAATAGTGAATGTGTGAGGTGTATAGAGGAGGGACTGGGAAGGGCTAAGTTCTACCTCAAATACGCCCTTCAAAATAAATTTTAGGTTGGAGGGCTTAGGAAACAGCAACCAAACAATGGAATGAGCTTGTAGAAATAAGTGATAACTATTTATTTTTTCTGATGGGTATGGTGGTGCTGGTAGGGATTTATAGCATCTGTTTTTGTCCCCTTTACAGTCACCCAACCATTACCCTGGTTCACACTCTCATTACATCTTCTCAGAATATTAAGGGGCTTACGTTGTCTCCCTAATTCCGGGATCTCTCTTTGACAATCAGTGCCTAAAGCACAGGTCTGGCCATGTTACTTCTCTGCTTAAAAAGCTTCAGTGGTTTCCTGCAGCCTATGGGGAAAAATACATTTATTTAGCCTTCAAAGGCATTCACAATTAAGTTTCATTTTATCTGCCCAGGCTGGTTACACATCAATCTCCCTCCTTCCTCTACTCTTTAGTCAAACTAGCCTATTGGCTGTTCCTCACACATAATATTTTATCTCTTGGCTATCATTCCTTTTCACAAACTTTCTACCATGCCTAGAATACTCTCCTAGCTCATTTTGCCTCCTCTAACCACAAGTTTCCTTCAAGTATCAGTCTCCTACGAGAGGACTTTTCTTATTTTATCAGTTATTAGTGAAATAATCACCCACTCCAAGACTTTTTTGTATTTGACATATTTTTTTTTCTGTGTTAATATTGTTTCCCCTTAGTAGAATGTAAGCCCCTTGAAGACAGGGACTGTATTTATTTACTTTTTTTGGTTTTGGTTTCGGGGTGGGGAACCTACAGCCTTGAGGGCACATGTGACCCTCTAGGTCCTCAAGTGCAGCCCTTTGACTGAATCCAAACTTCACAGAACTAATCCACCTAATAAAAAGGATTTGTTCTGTAAAACTTGGACTCAGTCAAAAGGCCACACCCAACGACCTAGAAGGCCACATGTGGCCTTGAGGCCGCAGGTTTCCCATCCCTGCTAGCACCTAGCAGGATGTCTGGCATATGTCAGGCACTTAACAAATGCTTCCTGAAATGCATGCCACTCTACTGCTTTTTGGTGGTGACACATTATTCCTAACATTAGCTGACATAAAGATTGTCAAAAGCTATTTTGGTTTCCTTTGTTTTGTTTTTTCCTTCACCCTGGAATTTAAAGTGCAGTAGCTCTACCAACTCACTGCCAGTAGAAAGATATTCTTATAAAAAGAAAGTGGTTTGAACATGATATTGGAGGATTTTTTTCCGTTAGCCCTATTTTTATTTAAATCTCATAAAATGTCAGCACGATCACCTAATGGTGGGTGGGAAGGTAGGGCTGCCTTCAGTTCAGCTATAAGATCTAATCTTCTTTGGCCAGGGGGCCTTTAGTGTGAACTTCTGCTCAGTTTTTCTAGTTACTGCATGAATGTTTTCAGAGGCACATCTTCCATCTGTAGGTGGCAGTAAGTTATTGCCATTTTTTTTTGTTACACAGCCCAGTGTAAGAAAGATTAAATCCACATTAGAGAAACTGAATGTTGTTCTACCTCTGGGCCAATAGAAATAGCAATAAACATCAGAACCCCTCTGTAGAACTTTGATATTTTCCTTCTTTTTCCATTTTAATTCAATGGAAAATTGAAACTCATACATACATATGCCAAATGCCTATGTATGTATATATGCATATTGTGTACTTATGCATATGTGTATATGTATATATATCACACACACATATACACACATATCATGCACACACATATCACAAACATACACACATATAATCTGTGAAGCTTAATACTCAAAATCCTCCAGGGGATCTGTGATCTCATCAAGGGAGGTATTTTCTCCAGTGGTGCACATCACATTCAATCCCTGCTTGCCTGTCCTGTGTAACTCAAGCCCAGGTTAATGGTTTGTTAATACCAGGCTAACTGTAGTTACAAAGAGGCTATCCAAGGTTATCTTAAAATCAGTAACTCATAAACACACTTTTTTTTCAGGTAGATATTATACAGAGCTAGCTAAGTTTATGCCCCCTAGGCTGACATCTTGTTTGTGTTAAAGTCATGGCATTTTGCTTTCAGGTATGTGAATATGATGGATAAAAGAAATCATCTTGATTTTACAACAAAGATTTCTCTCTAGATCACTTATAACCATCTGATCCTTGGAGAACAGTATACAAAATAAAAAAAAAACAGCAGAATAAAGTACTGAATTTTAGTCCATTTCTGCTTTGTGGCAGTTCTTATGCAAAACATGCTTCTTTACAGATGGAAGCCACTTGTCCTTACCATTAAGGGAAACAGCAGGACCCAGAGAAGATTTGTTGATGCTGAAAGCAGACTTTATTATTGAGCTTGCAGTCTTGAGCTAGCACAAGCCACACTGTAAATCCAAATCCTGACTGCAAAAATGGAATGAAGTGATTTTCCCCCCTCTCACTTGCATCTTTTAGCATGTAGACAATTAAAACAATAATAACAAGACCTCTTTGTAGTTTAGGGTTCTAGTTCATACTGCATAGCCTGCAATCAAGTTTTTTTATTATAATTATTAAATTCTACATAACAGGAGAGCATTTTGCTTCTAGGCACGTGCGTGTGACAAATTAAGAACGAGTCTTATTTTACAATAAAGAAACACTTCTCTCCATTTCCTTACTTTCCAACCTTGAATGCCCTCCCTCCCTTCTCATTCCTGCTGCATAGAATCCTCCACTGCCCATTCAGACACCTTCTAATGAGGCCTTTCTTGTCTGCTTCTCCTTAGTTGCTGGTGTTCTATCACTCAAAACTACCTTATCATTGTTTATATTTATTCTGTGTATGCTAATATATGAAAATATAATCTTTCCCAATAGAATATAAGCTCCTTGAGGGCTGGGACTGTTTCTCTTGTTTTCATATTCCTAGTTCCTAGCACTGAACAGTTACTTAATAAATAGTAATTGTATGACTGAATGATGGATTAACTGTAATGCACAATGACAAAAGAAGGTGGATTTACAGTAATTCCCTCATCTTAACTGGGTGTACATTCCTTCTTTGGCCATATTCTTACAGCAAGATGGCCAGGTTTCTTAAATGAAAATTGACTCTGACAGTTATCAATTAATCTTCCTGTCATATTCCCCTACCCCCCAATCAAATACAATAAATGCTCCCTTATTACAGTGAAAAATAATTAAGCAAAACAAACCATGGTTTAACAGCACCTAATAACACATGCAACATTCCAGTGGAATATTAACTTCTTGAGGGGAAGGTGTATTTTCTTTTTGATTTGTATCGCTAATACTTAGCATGGTGCCTTGGCACATCATAGACCTTTAATGTTAGTTGAATTGTATTCCATACCTGCCTAAAAATTATAATAGCTGCTGGGCCTAAGGGACTGGAACATTTACCTCTATCCTTCTCCCCTCAGTCATCCATGACGCCTGGAGTTGGGGTAAGGACCCTGTCCTTTCCATACCTTCATGTAAAATATAATAAAAAGGAAATAGTTGCTATCAAAAACAGTCAAAGGAAAGAGTGTCAGGATCAGAGACATTCACTTTATAAAATTCCCACGAGTCATTGTCTCTTTCTGCTCATTTGCTAATAAGAGGTTTCTTTGTCATTTCAAAGTAATAGTCATATCATAATTTTTGTTGTTTAATTGTTTTGGTCATATCTAACTCTTCATGAATCTCTTTTTGGGGTTCTATTGGCAAAGATAATGGAGTGGTTTGTCATTTCCTTCTCCAATTCATTTTAAAGATGAGGAAACTGAGGCAACTGGGGTTAAGTGTCTTGCTCAGGGTCATGCAGCTGGTGTCCAACACCTCATTTAAACTTGAGGTTTCCTGACTCCAGACCTGGCACTCTATTTACTGTGCCGCCTAGCTGCCCATAGCACAATAGGATCATCAATTTAGAGTTAGAAGTGATGATCACAGAGGTTGTAAGTCCAGTCTCCTCATTTTTATAGGTGAGAAAACATAGGCCAAGAGAAGTTAAATGACTTGACCAAGGTCTCATAGCTATTACGTATCTGAGGAAGGATTCAAACTCAGGAATCTTTGACTCCAAAGCCAGCACTCTTTATACTGCCCCATCAGTGCTCATGAAATGTTGTCTGGAAGCATCTAAGGAGTTATCATCATTTGCAAAATGCCCAAGTGTTGACCTAGCACACATAATTGGCATGAAGCAGGTAGGTATGCCCTGTGCGATACTTGGTGACCCTTGTCCAACCCCATCTCCTACTGAGGATGTAAATTTGTCCCATCAACACTTTTTATGGGACCAGGATTGGTCAATTCAATGAACCAGAGTCCAGCTATATTTTACTGTCATTTTAGTTTACCTTCTGGTCACTGTAAATATTGATTTCCCAGTTAGATCTTTGCATTACAATAGCTCATAAAAGTCTCCCCATGTCTTCAAATTTCCTGATATTCTTACTTTTTTTTTGTAACAGTGCAGTTACAATCCATTACATTCATATGTACATTTGTGCAGTCAATCCCAAACAATAGTCAGACATGTTGTTTCCAATTTGTTTTAAGTGAAAAGAGTGATACTAAAAATATTTGGTATATGTGGGATGTTTATTTCTATCTTTTGCCTCTTTGGGATATAGACCCGGTAATGGAATTACTTGCTTAGGGACCATAACAATTTTGTGACTCTTTTTTTGGCTCAACTTCAAATATTTTCCAGAGCAGTTGGGTCGATTCAGAGTTTCAGCAAAGTAGTAAATATGTCTAGCACTTCCCACAGCTTCTCCCACATTAATTATTTCTGTCTTTGAGATGCCCTCTAACTTTTTGCCAAGTCTCCATGGAAAAGTCATCCCAATAGTTCACCATTTAATTCAATTTTGGGAATATCTGAAGGTGTATAGCCCATGATGAAACTTAATGGAAGTACAGAAACTGACTAATCCTCAAAAAAAAAATCTTCACACCTTTTTTCTGCCTCTCTACAATAAAAAAAAATTGTTTTTTTGTTTGTTTGTTTTTACAGTTGTCATAGGGACCAGGCTGAATGAATGCCTATTACTGAGACACTAATGATGCCCATTGTGGAAAAAAGGCAAGTTTTGTACCTTGTTTATCAACCACACCGTTTGGTGCTGGATTTTTACCAAGCATCAATACTGCCCATACAACGTATAACATTTCAATCACTTTCTTTCATCTGTTAGGAAAAAAGGAAGAACTTAAAAACAGAGGGATTTTTGTCATCTCCACAGCTCTATCTTGGATCCTTTCCTGTCTGTTCCTTTTGGGGGTCATTATTTTTTACACTTCTTTATTTTTCCCCCCATATGACTGGGAATATATTCGACAAAGGATTCACAAACATATGCACAAAAACAAAGTTATTGACATAACTTGTTTATAAGGAACATTTAATTTACAATAAGAAGGGAGTAGCTATACCACAATGTCATCAATGATAAAGAGAGCTCTTAATTCTTTGTACTCCTGATTGCAAAAGCTGTTACCATTTGCTTTAGAATGGACTCTAACATAAATCTGGTTGTCCTCTGTTTCCACTACCTATTCGTCCAAGTCTGAATAGTAGCATAAAATTTCCAGATGGATTTGCTTAATGGATGGGGATGGAAGGCTAGGAATGGAGAAAGGAGGACTCATTTTCTTTTTTTTTCCATAAAGTGAACTTAAATAAATGTTCCTAGTGAGCTGGAATTTGGGCATGAGAAGCATGTGTGGGAGAAGGTTAACCTTTGATGTCAAGTTGATTTCTCATATCTATGTCTTCCAATTTCAGTTTGAATATTAGCCATGCGATCAACAGTGCCCTGTTCAACAAGGCTCCAAAGGTGAACACAGAATATTTCAGAGGCTTCTCAAAATTCTAATAAAAATCTGTCCTGCCAGATGACCCCTGATAAACTTCACTCTTCCTTTTGATGAAAAAAAATTCCCCAAGCTGGGCTCAAAAAAGGATGATGTTCACCACTGTTAAATCTCCAGTCAGCCATGTTAGGCACTTCTGGAATTTCATTGGCTTTTTTCCCCTACTCTGCAGTTTTAGATGTTTTAGTCAGTAATGCAAATCTAACAGCAGCAGAACTCCAGAGAATAAGTCTGAACTAGGTGCACACTACATTAAACGTGCTTTTGGTTGGATACAAGCAATAAGTCGTCTATACAAGATGCATTAAATGTGCTTTTGGTTGGATACAAGTTATACATCGTCTATAGAAGTTGGAGCACTGAAAAGAAAAATTCAGTTTGTGATGTCAGTGCCCAGTGTTTTGTACTTGCAATTATGTTGAGCATTTCACTAGTTACATAATAATTATATTAAAATTTTTCATGATGGGATAATACTTTAAAAAATAAAACACACATGGACATTTCTTTCTTTTTAACAACCTTGGAATCATTAACATTTACATAAAATAAACTGTACAGGTTAGAAATATTGAATGTCTTATTAATAAAAGTGGTAGCATTAACCTAGCTGTTCTGGGGTTCTATTAAAGTTGAAGCAAGATGAGATCGTTTTCTTTATAACACACTCAGGTTCTTGGCAGGAAAGCTATCCTTGTAGGACTGTGCAGGTTGCGGTCTTTCTGGCCAGTTGGCTTAATGAGAATGATAAATATCCCATAGATTCACTGCAAAGAATTGGCCGATTCTGTAATTAATTTCTGGCTGCAAAGCTAGAGATCTCAGTTAAGAAACTGCATGCCAATATTTCTGGATGCCATCACATTCCCAAATGAATGGCCTTTCCAATGAAAGGCAGGTCATTTCTGGGAACAAGCTAGCAGTTCTTTGGAAGATCACTAATTAAAAGTAGATATCTGTCCAACCTTTTCTTTCTTGGGAGTCTTGGGAATTGCGAGAGTCCTCAGATGCTGTTTCTTTTGGAATCTCTCTGAATGCTCCAGTGACTGATTGCTGGACCAGGATTGACTTAGGATGTTGACTTGCTGGGAGAAGAAGAGGTAGCTAGACCAATTGGTGTTAAAAATATCTGAAGCCATGCCAAACAATACAGATCTCCACGACCCAAAACAATGAAGCAAAACAGAGTAAGATTGCCTATTTCTTGCTTTGAGACTTGTTTCCCCATTGAAATCTACATATAATAGTAATTTTAGCCTGATTTCAACTGCTAAAGGTAAGAAGTATCACACAATGCGATTTTTCCTTGTCTCTGGTTCTCTAGTAATAAGAATGGTAGTTAATATTCTATAGTGCTTTCAGATTTGCAAAGCACATCTGAGCCGCACAACAATCTTACAAGGTATGTGTTAAGATGCCATCTTTCTTTTGTGGATTACAAAATCATGTTCAACCAAGGTTAAATGACTTGCTTATGGTCGCACAGATGAAAAGTGTCAAAGGTGGAAATTTAATCCATTTTTTCCAGACTGCAACCATAGCCCCCTCTCTCCAACGTCACATTACAATTAGGGACAGCCTCATCCATCATTTTGCAGAATATGTTCATGACTCAAACTTATGTGACACACTGGATAGATAGAGCGCCAGGCCTGGAGTCAGGAAGACTCATCTTCCTGAATTCAAATCTGGCTTCACACACTTAACTAGCTGTGTGACCACAGGCAAGTCCCTTAACCCTGTTTGCCTTAGTTTCTTCATCTGTAAAATGAGCTGGAGAAGGAAAAGGTAAACCACTACAGCATCTTTGTCAAGGAAACCCCAAATGGGGTCAGCAAGAGTCAGACAAATCTAAAAACGACTGAACAAAAACAACATATACATGTGCAGAATGTGATATATAGACACTTGTATTCAAAGACATGCTGGAGCCAGTTCATACCAGCTCATGGAAGCTGACCGTTAAATTTTAAGTGTGAACATTTACACCTTAGAAAGAGGCAAATGTTATAAATTAAGGTTTGCTATTGTTTTGTTGATTGTTTAATTTCAAGAAAGTAATGGAGAAAATGTTAATAATGCAATTAAACTTAAAAGTATGTCATGCACACATTTTTGTCCAGAGAATTGGTTGTTAAATATTTACCAATATAAACCCTGCCTATATTCCTTTGAGTTTGTTTATAAAATATGAAAACATGGTTTCATATATTCAAAACATCAGTGCCTTCAATCAATAAGCTTTTATTAAGGGTCTGCTATATGCCAGCAACCATGCTATGTCCATACAAAAGTGAAACAGCCCCCCTCCTCAAGTAGATTACATTCTATTGATGGTAAGGACTGTACCTTAATTATCTTTATTTCTATGTAACATAACTCCTTGTGCAGAGTAGTTCCATAGTAAAAATTTCTTGAATCTATTGTCTTCATTCCTTTGGCATTTTCTAAATGTAGGCCATAGTGATAAAGATCTTAGTCTATAGATTGTAGTATTTTATAGTGTGAAGGAATCTTAAAGATCATCTACGCCGACTCACTCAGGTAGCTAGATGGTAAAGTGGGTAGAGTGCTTTTCCTGGAGTCAAGAAGACTCATCTTCATGAGTTCAAATCTGGCCTCAGACACTTGCTAGCTGTGTGACCCTGACCAAGTCACTTAAGCCTCTTTGCCTCACTTGTTCATCTGTAAAATGAGCTGGAAAAGGAAATGGCAAACCAATCCAGTATCTTTGTCAATAGAACCCCCAAAAGGGCTCATAAAGAGTTAGACATGATTGAAAAGTGACTGAACAACAAGTATAACTCATTCACAACAAGGAGGAAGCTGAGTCCCAGAGAGGTGAAGTGATCTGCCTAACATCAAGCAACTTATGCTAGGAGTACAAAGATATAAGCAAAACAGTTCCTACTTTCAAGGACCCTATAGTCTATAGAGGGAGATGTCATACACATTTATATATATTTATAGAACAAATGCAAACTTATTTTTTTGGGGGGTAACCATCAGACGTAGGGGGTCAGGAAAGGTCTATCTGAAGAGTGAGAGCATTCTAGGCAACTCAAAGGAACAGAGATAAGGATGTGATAGGTCATATGTGGAACAGCAATATAGTCAATTTGGCTGAATTATAGGGCTATGAGGGGAAGGAATGTAAAATATGCCTGGACATGCTGGATAGAATCAGTATATGAAGGGCTTAAAATTCAAATGGAGGCAATTTGTATTTGTTCCTTGAAATCCTAGGGAGTCAATGAAGTTTATTGAGCAGGGGAGTGATTCAGTCACACCTGTGCTTTAGTGACATTGGCAGCACTGTGGAGGATGGATTAGAAAAGGAAGAGATTGGAGGCAGAAGGATCAATTAGGAGGCTATTGCAACGGTCCAGGCATGTTGTCTAACTAGTAGCAGAGTTGATATTAGAACCAGGCCTCCCTGATTTCTGGTCTTGTTTTCCCCTCCCCCCCACTTCAGCATTCTGTCTCCCTGTTCCAAAGACTTATCCAAATGGGGTTGTGATTTTGATTCAAATAAGATGCCATTTTGTTCTCAAGTGTTATTTCCAAGTCAGAGAGCACCTAGAGACAGTGGCCAAACCACTTATTCTTACAGAACTCTAACTTTTTCTTGGATGGAGTGAACCACTGATTTATAACGTGTGGCTTAGACTAGAAAACATTGACTTTGTATTCCATTATCACTGTTCCCTTGGACATCTCTCTTAATTCACAAATCCCAGTTTTCCCACTTAAGGAAAATAAACAATGATCTATGTTATTGAAATACTTTGAGGCTTCATGTGGAAATTTCCGTAGAATAAAGCCACTTGACTATTTTGGGAAACTATGGTGGTGCATTATAATTTAAAGATCAGTAGCAAACAATATAACAAAATATAACCCTTTAAAAAACATCGGTAGAATTCTTTTGTTTGAAGCCACTGATCCCATAAATCCATGTGCTCTCAAGTCTTTAATGAGACTTTACTTACAAATCTCCCAAACCCAAGGCTTAGACAGGTAGGTTGGATTCATTTTCTCTTCATTTACTAAGACAGGGCAGTCAGTTTCTGGAAAGTCCATGACAAGGCACCTACACTAAATACATAACACAATTCTGTTCAGTGTCCCCCACCCCACCCCACCCCAATGCCTCACTAATGGGCTAATTTGTTTCCTTCCAAATTGACTGTTAGTTGGCATAGTAAATGGAGTATTGGAGTTGGAGTCAGGGGGACCCAAATTTGACTCCTGACTCTGACTTCAGTATTCCTATTCCTAGTATTTAGTATAACTTAATAGCTATGTTACCCATGGCAAGTCATGTCAACTCTTTTAGCCTTATTTTCTTCATCTGTAAAATGGGGATAATAATAGCAACTCTCTTGTAGGGGGAGGTGTATGAGCCTTATCTCAAAGCACTTTGCAAACCTTAATGTACATGTAAATATTATTATTGCTATAATAGCTAAAATATGTCTAGTATGCCAAAAATATGTTTAGTATCTCCATTTGAGAATTCTGTAAACTCAAGCAAAAATGATGTCTTCTTATTTTGATTTCTCTTTTCCTTCTGTGCTCACATACTGGCCTGCACTCTCACTTTGAGTGTGCTTAGAACCATCCAGCCACATGGACTCTGTGGCTCTAAATATATGTAAAAAATCTCAGAGCAATTAACACAATTTGTCACAACTCTTGGGTGCATCAGCGTGATCTGCAGAGTAACTACTCTCAGCTTAAAGGAGGAACAAAAGCTCTGGCTATGAAATAAACAGATTTCAGCAAATATTCCCTATCGAAAAGCACATTAGTAAAGAGGTTTAGGAAGGGAAGCAAAAGTTAAGTGAAAATATTTGTGGGTTACACTTTCACCTGCTTGTGCTCTGAACTGAAGAAGGATGTGTTAAGGGAAATGTTAGCATTCGATGAGAAAGGGAAAGAAAAGATAGTTTTCATATGGGACTTAAGCCAGAGAGGTCTCTTATGCCCGGGAAGATCAATCAGGGTAAATGAGTTCTCCATGTGTTATTACCTAAGGGCAGAGCAAATTGAAGATGAGATCCCCCTCACTGCTGCCTGCCACTGCCACTGCTGCCGCCACCCCCCCACTTGTTTGACCTTGCTGCATAAATATTAAAAAAAATGTGTAGCATTTGATAGTCTGTTCTATTAGTCAAGTCCTCAAACTTTTAACTCTTTGAGACTGCTCAAATGCTCATAAAGTCTATTTGTGGTACAAACAACCCAGGTTCTTCCACTGATAAACTTATTGGAGCTTATTTAAATGTGGCAGTGCAGCAATCACTGACACTAATGAAATTCTCATTTGCATATAGTGGTTCCCACTGGACTCAAATGCTTTCTGCCCTGTAAAAATAATCACCGCCCCCTTCCCCACATTGTAGCACTCAGGGGTGGCAGTAATAAAACTGGTTAGAAAATCAATTTAAACAGCATTTGTACTTTACAGAGGGCCCCGTGACACTTACATTGGGAAGAGTTATGCTTTTCCAAATATGTGATCCACTTTTATAAGCAACTAAAAACCTGCTGTTCCAGCCACTCTTTCCAAGGAAGAATAAATGACTCAACATCAATCTATTCTCACAATGCCTGCTACTTACAGAAAAAGTAGAAAAAACAGAAAGAAAAGAGATAACCAAAAATAATTGGGAAGGAAAGGCCAGTTTCTCATAACTGCTACATATTTATGATAAATAGAATTTATTCTCTACTCTTTTTATCTATTTTGTCCTTTTTTTTTTTGCATTTAGGGCTTACTCCTGTGTTGTATACAGGAGTAATTGAAAGGCTTGAAAACCAAAATGCAAGACAAATCCCAGTTTCAATGGAAAGGTTTGGGATGAAAGTCATTTAAGGAATGTGATTATTCTAGATAAATGGAAAGGGATAATTTCCCCTTTATACTGAAGAAATATATTCTCTTTCAATAATGCTCGGTGACCATACCCATGCTTCTCATGTCCCCTCTTTATGAGTGAATTACTACATATATCCCAGTACAACATTGTTTAATGGACAAATGACTAGGAATCAAAAAGCTGGTTTTCAATTTTAGCTCTGTGATCTTGGGCAAGTCATTACCTTTCCTAAATTTCTTCAAAGGATTGTGTTTATTTGTAAAATGAGGGGATAGGAGTAGATAACCTCAAACTATTCTTTTTAGTCCTAATCTTTGATATCTCTACACGAAAGCCCCCAAACTTATAAGATATAAGTATCATTTAAAATATTATTTTTACTTAAAATTTTATTGATGCCTTTTTCATCATAGTTCACCTCATTTCCTCATCTACCTTTCCCTTATAACAAAGAAAAATATTTAGGCAGACAAAACTGTCACCTGATAGCCTTGTCCATAGTTCATTTTCTTCTAAGTCTGAATGTCACCATGAAGGAAATGTGTTTCTTCATTCTAGGATCAAGACTGTCTTTTGTAATTAATCTAATTATGCAACTCTTTAGTGTTATTTAAATTCACATTATTTTAGTCAAACTGCATAAAATTCTCTAGGTTTTGCATTCTCTATAACATATCGGCTCATACAAGTCTTTCCAGGATTCTCTGAATTTCTCATGTTTATCATTTCTTAAAATATTCCAGTATATTCATAGATCACAACTTATTCTGGCATTTGGAACCACACTTTAAATTTTTTCTGACTGATCAGTTTTCCATTAGAATGGTATTATGTAAAAATGGGATTTTCATTTATTTGAAAGACATTCTTCTGCACATTTATATGTCAGAAAATCTTTGCCATTAAGCATATTCTTTGGAAAGTCAGCCAGTTGTTCACACCAGCAATTAAATATCATTTAAAAATGTGCCAAAGAACATCTCCCCTCCACCCCAACTTGAAGGAGATTCATGGTGATAGTATTATAGATAGAAAGCTGAAAGAGAACCTAGAGGCCATCAAGTTTTATACCCTTATTTTAGAGAAGAAAATGAAGTCCAGAGAGATTAAGGCCAAGTAGTGTCATATGTAGTGTCATTGGCTGGATTTGAACCTATAATTATGATTCTTTTCATTGTACTGACTGATCACAATAAGGCCAGTAAGTAAGGTCTGTTATTACATGACTTCATGCAGTAACCAGCTCAATATGCCAATTCTACAGTGCCAAATGCAAGAGAGAACGATCAGAAAAAAACAACTCTCATTGACATAGCACGTCATAGTGTATAAAACATTTTCTTCATGGTAACTCTGAGGCAGGTAGAAATGACAAGGCTAAACGTAGAAAGGTGATATTATTAAGTCTAAGTATGTAGAGAGGTGCCCGAGAATGATAAATGGCAACATAATATATGTATATTTATGCAAATAATCATGCAAATAATTTAACAGTACAGCAATTAGTGTTTCCAAAGCAAGCAATTACTATTTGCAACACTGATGGTATCAGGGAACAAGGAAGATTAAAGTAAGATTGGTTTGGTTCCGGCAAGTAATTTTTCTAGAACCTCTAAGTTAGTCATGAGTTTTTTCAGCTTTCGTGCCAAGATGGAAAATTTCACTATGTTGACGAACTTTGATCATGTGAACATGCCTTCTGAATGGAATTTTCCAAGGCCTGGCAACAAAAAGGGGAGTATTATGGGAAAGATGGCTGCAACATCTGATAAAACTAATGTGTTATCATTTAGTGACATAACCATAAATACATGAGACTAAGATGATCATGTTTGGTGAGTTAAGTGAGCTTATAATAATCCCTAGAGCCCCCAGATCGTGGTTCTTTGAGTGATTTGTTATAGAAAAATATCCTGAAAGGTCCATAAAGACAGAAAAAGAAAAGGAACATTATAAAATTGGTTGTTTTTTTAATTCTTCCAGGTAAATGCAAAGAAACACTTCCCCTTTTACCTCTGTGTCTCCCTCTCAGGGTAAAGGACCACCCTTTAAACTTTGAAATTATAGTATTCAACTTTTATCTTTCTTCCTGTGTCTACTTAAACTCATTTATTTAATTTATTTAATATTTTTAGTTTTCAGCATTGATTTTCACAAGAGTTTGAATTACAAATTTTCTCTCCATTTCTATCCTCCCCTCCAATCCAAGATGGCATATATTCTGGTTGCCGTATTCCCCAGTCAGCCCTCCTTTCTGTCACCCCACTCCCCATCTCATTCCCTTTTCCCTTACTTTCTTGTAGGGCGAGATAAATTTCTATGCCCCATTACCTGTATATCTTATTTGCTAGTTGCATGCAAAACTTTTTTGAACATCTGTACTTAAACTCATATAAAATGTCCTTGGTGTAAAAGGGAGAAGTATACATTGTCAAGCTTGATCCACTATGGTTGGGGATCCATTAGAAAAATTTTTCAGCAGGATACAGTCTTATTAAAAGGAAAGGTAGCAAGGCATATTAGAAAGAGAACCCAGACTAGAAATTTGAACTTTAATGTCATATTCTACAAATTACTAGTTTCTGATACCATGGGCAAGTAATTTCTTCTTTTAGGACCTTAGTTTCCTCATCTGTCAAATGAAAGCATTGTGCTTGATGATTTCAAAGTTTCCTTCTTAGACTAATATTCTCCAGGATTGACCCTAGAGTAAACTTCTCAGTCCTAAGGGAATACCAGTGACGTTTTCTATGAACTTAGGTAAATTCAGAAGGAAAGATTAAGGTAAAATGGTGGAAGAATTACCAAGTTTAAAGTATGGTGAGATACTCAAATGAAGCAAAATCTTTTCTGTGGCATTTCAAAATAGTTGAGTATAGCTACCACCTGTCTAGGAGAGATAAGGTATAGTCTAGACTGGAGGCAGAGGAAGAACTGAAAGGTCTCTGGAGGTCCCTTTAAGTTCCATGATTCTGTCTATGATGATAAAAGAGAGCAAAAATATCCCTGGGGAGTTGCAGCTCATTACTGGGCAGAATGAATAACCTAAATGCAACACCCTAACTCTTTGCTCCTCACTATAGTTACTACTGGTGTAATTTCAAATTCAATTTAAAGTTCTTCCTCATTTTTGAACTCTGAATCAGTAAAGATCTAAATAACCCTGAAAGCCATGATAAACTGCATTCTCTCTCTCCAGATACAGCCTAAAAAATCTTTGACATGAGATCATAGGAAGAGGAGGTTGGAAGTAAAGCACTGAAAGTAAACAGTTTCACCGAGTACACTTGGGCCAAAGAAGTCACAATTATTAAATGTTGGAAAATAGTTTCTTTTTGGTTAATGGGAAATATCTTTTTTCTTGGCAGTCCACTATGGATCTATAGATTTCTCTCAATACTGAAACAGCATTAATTGAGTTGGATTATTTAATCTTAATTATTTGATTAACATAAGTGCACCCATCTGGTGCTCTACCCCACAGAAGACTGCAATGGTAAAGATTGATTACTATGATGATAGTTAGAGACACTGAAAACATGCTCATGCATGTGAGCTATTACCTTTCACCATGTGCCCAAAGCAACAAACCTCCAGTATGTTCATCTGTGTTTCACTCCTGCTGAGATAGAACATAACTCCAGAATAATGTCTTAATCACTAGCTACCATTGTGCTAGAGAAATCAATATTGAAGTGTAAGAATTATAGGTGGTATTTCCCAAATCTTATGCTTATGTTTAATTATCATTGAGCCCACTTTAATGCAGATGCTACACATGTGAGAAGATAATTTAAAAACAGCCACCTAATTTGCTAACCTGGATATGCCTTTCATGAGACAGCTTGTTCAAAGTCAAAAGAGGTTTGGACCTTTAAAGTTACTTCTCTGTAGTGAATTCCTCAATGAAATTCCCCCACATACAATTTAGATTTCTTTAAAATGAACAACCACAGGGGTTTGGGACTTCTAGCACAGATTTACAGTGAAATGAAAAAGGATTGGCCATTGTCCAGAAACAGGGGATGCTGCTAAGAGCAGCAGGATGATATTTGTCCAATAACGCTGTTGAAGTATTGCTTTCTCTCACTACTTTTTCAATGTGTAAAATATATTTTTTCAAGGAGATTACCCACATAACCATTCTATGGGACAGCAGCAAGAAGATCTGAATTACATCAACCTAGCTAAAGCTTCTAGGGAAGGATGTGTTATAAACATCCATCTTAGGCTGGATTTCATTTTGGTCACTGTGTGCTGGGTCAGCCAAAAGTCTGGGATTATCCAAATGTTACAAGAAATCTTTGCATCATTTTCAAGTATAAAGGATAATTAGGCACACAAATTATACTTTATAGAAACATCAGGCTCTCTCATATGAAGACAGACAGTCACAGAGAAGCACAAAGAAAAGGAGGATATCATTATGTGATTCTATTATTTTGAGAATGCAATAGTGGAATCATAAGGTTAGAAAGAAATATAGCCAGTCATCATGTCTATTCCCTTTGCCTCCAGGCAGGTCCGTGCATAAAACCAGACCATTTAGATGACTGTGCTATTTTTAACGATTGCTATGGAAGGAGATTCCATAACTATACTGGAAACTTGTTCCCATGGCAAAAACTCTTATAATCTGATTCTTCCTCACATCCAGACTGAATATCTCTATTCAGTTTATCTCTCTCTCATCCTCTTTCCCCTTCATATGCATACACAGTGTGTGTGTGTGAGAGAGAGAAAGAGACAGACAGAGACAGAGAAAGAGACAGAAAGAGACAGAAAGGCAGAAAGAGACAGAAAGGCAGAGAGAGAGAGAGAGAGAGAGAGAGAGAGAGAAGAGAGAGAGAATACACAGATATGGAGAGAATTCTCAGAGTTACAAATAGTTGAATGGATGACATTTCAAAAGTTTGTTTTTCTGTTAAGTGTTTGGAATTTGGATTTCATTTTCCTAGAAACAATGCCCTCAATGGCGGTTATGTTCCCAAATTACACCATAAAAGCTCATTTAGCCTATAATATAGCTGAACTATAGAATTAACATTACAATAGGAACTAATCACCATTTACAATGGTTTCTATGAAAAATTTCAACTTGAGACTCAAAGAAAATGTTTCATCCAGTCCCAGAAATTAAAGGCAACAGGAAATAACTATTACCCCCAAATACCCTCTTCATCCCCTGGTGTCCTTAGAACTACCCTAGTCTCTTGTGAGTATTGCAGACTAGAAGGTAGTGGGATTCCCTTTTTTAATATAGTGTTTTATTTTTCCCCCTCACTTGTATGTAAAAACAATTTCCAACATTTGCTTTTTAAAATTTTAAGTTTCAAATTCTCTCCTTCCTTCCCTCTCTGAGATGGGAAGCAATATGATATAGGTTATACACGTTCACTCATATAAAACATATTACCATATTAGTCATTTTGTTGAAGAAAACTCAAACCTCATCCCCACCCCCCAAAAGAAAATGAAAAATAGAATGCTTCCATCTGCATTCAGACTCCATCAGTTCTTTATTTGGAGGCAGATAACATTTTTCATCATGAGTCCTTTGGGATTGTCTTGAATCACTGTATTACTGAGAATAGCTAAGTCATTCATAGTTGCTCATTGTACAATCTTGCTATTACTGTGTACAATGGTCTCCTGGTTTTGCTCACTTCACTCTGCATCAGTTCATGTAAGTCTTTCCAGGTTTTTATGAAATCATCCTGCCCATCATTTCTTATAGTATAGTAGTATTTCATCACAATCATATACCACAACTTGTTTAGCCATTTACCAGTTGACGGACAGTGAGATTCTCTTTTGCGCTTCCCATTTCTCCTTTTCTCATTTCTTTTTTCTTTTTTTGTTTACCATTCCCCTGAGTCTTGGCTTCCAAATATGCAAAATGGCTTATGCTATCTCTAAGGCCCTTTCTAGATCAAACATCTTATTACTTAATTTTTTTTCCTTATGATTCTGTATTTGGACAAATGCAGCAACACTGGTTTGGCTAGCAGGTAATGGATTTTTTTTTTGCATAAAAACTCAGGAAATTATAGATCCGAGGGAATGCAGGGATTATAATCTGAATCAGTAGCGAAAGTAAACACACTGACAAAATAATGTCTTTTTAAGAGTGTTCTACCATCTTATCATGTATAAATTATAAATGACCAGTGTGGTTCCTTTTTTGTCACTTTTAGGTAATGTTAAATAACTCAATACCAAAAGGTTCACCACTTGATGACAATTTTCTTATTTTTGGTCACAGCAACTTATGAAATCTACTTACTAGACATATTACAAAATACACCAACATAGAAAAAAATCAGCAGTCATTGAAATACTATGTGCAAAATGGAGATCTTTTAATTTCATAGATAAATAGATCTAATTAATTTAATAACAAACATGTTTCCCAATTTGAGGAACTCTCCCATCCCCTTCACATATGTAAGTTGTCTTTCTTAAATAAAGCTAACCTTATTTAATCAGGCAGCCATAAAAAACTACAGGGTGACAGCAGGTGGGGTGGGCAAAGAACAATTCCTATTATATATTATCAATGTTAGAGGCTTACAAAAATGTTAATTCATGCAGAAATATAGACATACACCAGGTATAAGACTTATAACCCAAATCAGGGCAGAAGTCAATTTCCTTTTTCCAATTGCCTTAATGAGATACAAAAGCAGAGTTCCTCCCTAGAGTCCCCCAGCTTGCCTCAATTAATAATTTCACATCATTAGCATCTTAATCATCAATTATGATCAAGAGTGGTAGTGGAAACCAGGTCACGGTTATTAACCAAATAATTGATTGTATCTTTTTATAAAAATAACCATGTTCAAGAACATTATGTTCAGTGTTATAATTCATATCACTTTTTTGTTTAAAAGCTCTTAATAATTTCATAACCTTTTCCTTTTCCAGAATAGGTCATTTTTATAGCCACTATTTTACAAATGAGGAAATGAATTCAGGAAGATATCAAAACCCTGGCTTTATACCCTATGTTTTCTTCAAAAATTAATTGTAGGTAATTTCAGAAATTCATTTAGAATTCTTACAACTTTTGAAGAGAACCCTGAACTTGGAGTTAAGAGATATTGATTCAAGCCTTAACTCTGGTACTCTTTAGGTGTGTGACCATGGATAAGTCACTTAATTTCTCTGTTTCATCTAGCTTCCTCAATTATAAAATATAAAAAAGTAACATTTGTGATACTCATAGGACTATTTTGAGAAAAGCATTTTGTATACTAAAATGCTACAAAGCTATGGAAGCATTTTACTTTTTCTGCTTTATTTCTTTTATAATTTTTTCTATTCCAGATTATGGTTATTTTTTCTATCCTTCTTCTTCCTTTTTGCTTCCTTCTTCTTCCTCTTTGTTCCTACTTTTCCTCCCTCCTCACACCTCCTCAGGCAGCTAAGGTAGAGTAGTAGACAAAATGTGGGGGCTGGAGGTGGGAAGACTCATCTTCCTGAGTTCAAATCTGGCTTTAGACACTAGCTATGTGATGCTAGACAAGTCACTTGAGCCTGTTTGTCTCAGTTCCCTAATCTGTAAAATGAGCTAGAGAAGGAAATGCAAAACACTCTAGTATCTTTGCCAAGAAAACCCCAAAAAGGGGTCATGGAGAGTTTGATGTGATGGAGAAATGACTGAACAAGCCTCTTTATCCCTCTTTTTCCTTCCCTCTCTTTTCCCTTGTTCATTCTTCCTCTTCATCTTTTTTACTCTTCCTTCCCCCTTCCTTTTTTTTGTCTCTCTCATACTTGCCCTTTTCTCCACTTTCCTTGTCCATCCCCCCTCAACTTGTTCTTTCACCTGTCTTCCTTTCCCCCCTCATATCCTCAACCTTGCTTTTTACCCAATCCTTCCATTTTTCTAAATTGTCTTCTCTCTTCCTTACCCACAACGCTCCATGCATATTGATGTTTACTTTGACAAAATCATTAGCTATCTGATGGCTTGGTCCTTGGAGATACTGAGGTGGATTAATTAAGATATTTAAAAAACAATTGGACATTTCCTGTGAGATTTAGCCAATTTTTAACTTGATTTAAATTATTTTAAATATATTTATCAAATGTTTTGGATTTTAATCTGATACTGTTTTTGCTCTGCAGTAGAACCTTCTCAGAGGACTAAAGCAATGTGGGCATCCTTTTATATAACACCCAAGATGAGAATTCTTTATAGTCAATTCACTTATAACATTCTAGTGGAGCAGAAAGTCATTTTAATTAAGATCTCCTTAAGCTTGCAGGCATGATAAACTTTTTCTCCAAAGAGGGAAGGAAAAATAGGATTTTCCAGGGACAGCAAGAAATAGACACAAAAGAGCAACTTCTCTTGTGAGGTATATTTTTTTTCCTGCCCCCTAATCTCACAGCTCTAATCTGATTGCTTTGTGAAGGAAAAAGAGAAAAAAAATACACATTCAGGTCTCTCAAAAGTAGAAGCCTCTGGGCGAACCTCAACTCAGCTTTGACTGAAATTGCTGCCGTGAGACACAGTTGCCTAATTATTTTCTGCAGACTGAGGCTGGGAATATATCCTCTCACTTGGGCAATGTGATATAAATCTCTCTGGATAAACAAGCCTCCCCAATGCTTTTAACAGAGGGCCTTGAACAGATAGATGTCAGTTCCTTTCTTGTCTTTTACTCAGCTGACAATGCTGGGTAGTGATTATTTTCAGGATATAGGTTAGGAATGAGAAAATTTGTGCTTACCTGGTACAGGTGCCACCATTCTGGCATGGGTGATAACTGCATACGGGTACATTGCAGTTCTCAATATTCTTTCCGCTTAGTGCTTCATCAATGATGAAAAGTTCTTTGTTGTTCACTTGGAGCTCTCGAATGCAGCCTCTATACCCATGAATTTGTCCCATGTTCTCATGGACCTTAACTTTTTCTGGGATGTGGCCAAGGAATATTGATCCAAAATGAATCTATGGAAAATGTGATTGACAAAAACTTAATTATAAACTCTCTTTAGACTATTGTGAAGGGCATATGACTCATTGCTATGCCATGGCAAGTTCTAAAATGCTTTCTCTGTTAATGAACCAATATAGATGAAGCACCTGCTTCATGCCAGACAGAGTGCTAAGTTCTAGGAACACAAATGTAAAAAGTGTTCCTACCCTCAAGGAACTTACATTTTAATAAAAGGACATAGCATAGAAGAGAAGAGAATTTTGGCCTAGAAGTCACAGTTCTGCAAGTTGAGACAAAGGGCTTTAGGTAGTCACTCCCTTTTCATTAGCAATGGTGTACTGATTTAATTATTGGTTCCATCATGACAGCAAGAGGGGGATAGTGTGTGTTTATGTGGAGGGGTATTTATGGGGAGGGGACAGAAGGGACACCAGGTAGAAAGGTTCTGGTGAATGACTGGATGAGATATAAAACATAGTTTAAGAATAGCTAGTTATAGTGAGTTGAAGTGAGTTTTCACTCACTCATTCAAGAATCAGGAGTAGATTCCTAGGTAGATTCCTAAGGCAAAGTGGACTAATTCCCTTGGGGTATGAGATAGCAGGGTGCAAGCCTCTGTAGGTCTGGATCCAGAGGGTTGCCGTTCCTGCTGGGGAGAAAAGGTTGACAGCAGGACATATGGCATGATAGCCTTTTTGGATGGGTCTTGGTGTCTGAGGGGATGTCTACATGTCTATTTCACCTTCCCAATGACATTATAAGTTTCTTGAAGACCAGGGATGATGCAATATACTTCTGTGTGTTCCTCAAGGCTTCTAGCAATGTCAAGCATGCAATGTGGGCACTCACTTTCACATGAATACTTGCTAGCTAAAGTGCACAAATTCTTAAGATACAGGGAGAATAAGAAAATTGCTATTCCAAAATAATGATAATATTAATACCACTACTACCACCAACAAAAACAATGGGATGACCTAGAATTACACAGTGGTGTAAGATTTTCAAAATCCTTTCTTCACAACACAGGCATTTAGCTTAAATATTATTATCACCATTTTATATATGAGGAAACTGAAGGTTTTGAAGGTTAAGTGACTTGGCTACGATCATAAACCTACTAAGTATCTATGAAAGAATACCAAGTGAGGTCTCCAGACCCCAAGTTGAACACTCTACCCACTGTGCTATAATGATTCATAACTTCTCCATAAATATTTCTAATGAGATCTCACATCATATACAACTTTATTTATGGTTTACAAAGTTTTTTTCCCCGTATCCCACAGCAGCTGTTATAATTTCTCTTATTGCCTTAATCTTTTGTCTTTTTCTTTCAAATGCTGGTTGAGGGTTCCCCCAATTTTTTCTTGTTCCATCCCAGTTTTTTTTGCTTCCTTTAATTAGGTGATATTATGTCCAAATATTCTACCTTTTGTACCAATTAAATATCAATGCAATTTCCAGTGCCTTTTCACAGATTTTCAATAATTTTTTCAAGCTCTTTTTGCCATGATTCTTGAGAGTATTAATAAAAAGTGACCCCTTTCCTCCTATTGTTTTCAATGCAGCAATGACCATAGCAAGTACCATTTTATTTGTCTTAAAATGTCTGCAGAGAACATGATATTCATGATTGTTATTGCATTTTTAAAAAATTGCTCAGTTTTGGTCTACTTTATATAATAACTGGATTTATGTGATCAAACCTCCAATAGGAAAACTTTATTTTGTTTGAACTTTGCATGAAGATGTGATTAATATGGGTGGTATTACTAGTAACCCAACCCATCCTCCATGCTGTCTAATAATTAATTATCTTAATACTTTGCATTTTCCTGGCTCAGTCAAGGCTTTTGTATTATTTGTGTACATAAAGGAAGACCCAGAACAAGGACATGCAAGCAGGTCTCCTGGCAATTTTCTCCAACAAAATGAACTATGGATGATTAATTTATAATGTTCTGCCAGGCTAAGAAGATAAAGAATAAATTGGAGATGGTACAGTATTGAAAGAGAATGAAAGGTGACACAATGCCCAGAAAGGGAAATGCAAAGTGAGTCGATGCATGAAGGTATGATTAGAAAGTCACAGTGACCAAGTTGTGATCGGAATATTCTAGGAATAAAAACTGTGAGTTGACTAGGTGATTCCTATTGTCTTCAGTAGGGACAGCACTCTTTCCCAAGGGAAAACATTTCCCCCATGGTTTCCTAATGTTAGTAATACCTAGTCAACCATCTGGACTTTGCAATGAGGTCATTCTCTGTAGAAATGCTACAGACAATACAGATGGAGGGTCCTAATTCCACAAAATCATGGAGGGGGGGCAGGTGGAGAGTAATGTAAAGTAAGGGTATTCCAGCCAAGTGATTCTCCCTTATGCCTGGAAGGCATTACTTTCCTTGGCTGCTTCACAGAATTCTCTCTTTCTACTCGACCAATGTCTTCTCATGAAGCCTTTCTTGATCACATCAATTGTTAGTGTCTTCCCTTCCAAACCACACCATCTATATTTAACTACTTTGTGTCTATATTTTGTGTCTATAGTTAGATACACGTGTATTTATTATTTATAGTAGGCTGCAATATAGTAGGTATTTTATAATGCTTATTGACTGATTGATGTACAGTGGGGTCTCTCTGTTAACCCTGAGCAGCAAAGGCAATCCAGGAAACCTGAATATTGCCTCCTATTGGAGGTAGGATGCTATTTTCAGAAGCTCTCACTTTAAATGCATTGGGACCTAGCATGGTAGAAATGTTCTTCTATGAAAACCACAGTAATTAAAAACATTGTTTTAGCCATCTACACTAGAAAAATAAGAGTGGAAAAACTAAGATTTCCCCTATCTGGGCATGTAACTAGAGAGGCTTTCTGCAGAATTAGTCCAACAATATGTGTGTCTGTAACACCAATGCCATACTCATCACAGCTGCTATGAATATACATATGTATTTCCAGGGTTGATCTGCAAAATACAATAAACTCTCTTAATTCAAGCCCAAACCAAAACATTTATTCAGAATATCATTATTGGGATACCAGAAGGCAAGATTTAGCAAGGTACTCATCACCAATCCACAGAGTGCCTACATCTTAAAGTGTTCTTTCTGTCAAACCTCCCCACAGGCAAGTTTCCCTAGGCAAATTCCTCCCTCTGCCCCTTCTTCTCTCCAGGCCTCTCTTGGCCAGTGCAATTTAACATATAAGGTTTCCAAACAAGGACTCTGCACTTGATTGCCTTTGCACCCAGAAGCTTGGAAATCTGCTTATAATTGGAAAGGTGTGGAAATCCCCATGACCCAGAGCCTAATTGGGTCTGCCTCAGGGCTCTCTATGTGAGGCCTATTAATGGATGGGGAAGACCTTATATTCAATTAACCCTACTATCTTGGACAATTATTTTTTGGTGGATAATAAATTTAGTCCAGAAATGAGTAGTAGAATGAGATTGTGCTGAACTGCATTTGGGAACTTACCCAGTGCATTTCTTTTGTGAAAATGTCAAGCTTCTTTCCACACCAAATATTAACACTAATATTAATCCAGTGACTAAAATGGCTACAAATCCCAAAATGTTGTAATCTGAAAAGACTTACAGTTACAAGTACTCACTCCCATCCCCTAAATAAAAAAGGCAATGAAAAGACTGATGTTGTATTTAAGAGATCATAACTTGTTCACAAGGATGACTTGCATCGAAATGCCATAAAGGAAAATATTGAGGACATGAATGACAAGAAAAGGAAGCATGCAAGTCACATGTAGAGAAGGAAAGAAAACAGATGGAAAAACAACTCAAATGTGTCATTGGAACCTCTAAGAATCAGAAAGAACATAGAAAAGGAAAGGCCTTCAGCTTCTCGGTTAGATGGAAAAGAATCTTAGAGGAGGAAATGCTTGAAGAGGTTTCAATTTATTGATAGAGGCAATACTCTCAATGATAAATAGATCTTTTAGAAGTATCAATATATATGGATAACTTATTCATCTCTCATCCCACCAAACTGAATAGGAACTTTCTGTTTTAGGGACAGAGGCAGAGGCACAAATCTGTACTCCATTTGCTACAAACCCAAATGAATGAAGAAAAGAAAGAGGACATTTTGTCTCCATCAATAGATCATTTTATTTGGATGACAGAGGAACTTCAAGTTATATTGAATGAGCATGTACTGAGAGACTCAGAATAATCATGAATATCTCACACATATGCTCCAGAGTTTATACTTATACTTATCAATAATGATATGGGGCAATAGCTGAAACATATAAGTCTGACATGTCTGGCTTTAGCATC
This sequence comes from Trichosurus vulpecula, assembly GCF_011100635.1. Classification (NCBI taxonomy): domain Eukaryota; kingdom Metazoa; phylum Chordata; class Mammalia; order Diprotodontia; family Phalangeridae; genus Trichosurus; species Trichosurus vulpecula. The sequence goes on along the minus strand of NC_050579.1, from coordinate 216,995,103 downwards.
TATTGGTTTGGCTGGTCCTAGGACTATCTCAGCAAACCAAGTTCCCTTGACAATATGGTCAAGAGTAAATCAGACCGACAACCTCTAAATAACATATACTTCCCTTTTCCAAGCAGTGCCACTTGGGAGAAATTCATTCATGCAAGGGTTAACTCCAGAACCTTTTGGGTTAGAGTTAGTCTTGCACAAACGTAAACAATTAAGAGTGAGCCTGAGGATGGAGGAGAAACAATGTACTTATCTTTGTGCTTAACTTTGTCTTGGTGGCTGTCCCAGTTATGGTTTCATATCAGAGGAAATGGACCAACCACAGCCTGAGTGTTCAGATAAATAATTCCTTTAACAAGAGCATTTCCAATAACTTTCATTTAAAAGCAGGCCCCAAGATGATAAAAAGCAATCTAGGTAAGTAAAAGCTGCTCACAAGGAGATTAAAAGCAGCTGGCAAAGAAGTGACCTGGGGTCTCTGAAGTTCCCCACCTAAATTCTAAAAATGCCTTTGATATCTGCTTTGCCAAAGGGAACACATATGAGTACTTAGGTCAGTATACTGGAGGAAAAATTAACTCAAAGTGTTCCAGGTCTGCTGTTGGATTTTGGTTTACAACTACCCCAGTAGGTGTTGTGGAAGTTCAGGGCTTAACTCAGTCTTACCCGGTTCCACTATTGTCCTGGCCCACAACAGTGCCTTTTCTGGACCACTCAACTATGTTGGAATGAAGAAAGGGCTTCTGGAGTTGAGAAAACTCTAGAATGTCAGGGACTTTAGGCCATGTTAGTCAAGTTTAGCTTTCTGAGTTTAATATTGGGAGGCATAAGTAATTCTTAATTAAGGTAGAGTGTATATTGTTTTAGAGAGACTTTGGGCCAAGAAGTTTAAGTCAAGGAAAAAATTAAGCCTGAGGATATTAGCTAGCTGTAGGAATCTGCTCTAGGTCTTAGCACTTGGGGTAGAGTCTCTGGCTAAGGCTAGACAGGTCTAGCCAAGACTAGGGTAAAGGATATTTTATTAAAAAAAAAGAGTTTAACACCTGCCACCCCACCCCCTGGCCTTGTTGTAGTTCTTATGTCTAAGGTAAGAATAGATACTTTTCTAGAAGTGCTATTTTTTAAAAGCCCTTGGCACTGAAATAAAAGAGCATGACAGATCCCATGAGGGAGTCAGGGAATTCAGTTGAGGACAAAAGTTGGAAGCAGAGAAGAGTTCCATAGCCCAGTGTTCAATGAGGCTGGAGCTGGCAGTATCTAGCAGGGTAGCTTCCACTTGAATAGCACTGATGGCAGAAGTGTCCAGAATGAACTACTCTTCTGGCAGAGACTACACATCTTGAAGAACTTTGAGAAAACATATCTGGTGGAGACCAATTGCCATCATGCTCAGTGGGAGTGGTACCATGACACCACTAAAGAATAATATCAGAGTCCCAGACCATGCTTGTTCCTATATGTGGACCTTTCCATATGTATTTTCTTGTTTCATGTGTGCACCTCCATATGCATTATTTATATCTGCCTACTCTTCTCACGTATGCTGTATGTATTTATAGGAGATTATGTCCCAGGATTATGGCACAAAGGCTTTATTGGTACATTTCTTAAAATATTACTTTATCAAATATTTTTGTTTTTAGCTAATCATGCCATCTACCTGACTACTAAAGCTAAATATATTGGTAGGGGCTTGTAAGCTAAAGGGTATAGATTCACAGGATACTTAACCTGAGAAAACCTTCTATCCAGGAATCTATTCTGAAAGTTTTGGCTACTCCCAGGTGCTATAATTAGAGTGTCTTTTACTTCCACTTTCTCTTCCTCTCTGAACCTCAGTTTCATGATCTGGTCAAAATGGCTTATTTTGCTATTTCCCAAACTGAACCTTCCCCTCTCTTACCTTTGTGGCTCTGCGCAAACTGTTTCCCATTTCCAGAATGTACTCCCTTGTTACTTCTGGCTCTTAAAATCCCTTGTTTACTTTAAGGCTCATCTCCTGTTCTATCACTTATGGAAAACCTCTCTTCATATCCTTAGTAGTTAATATTCACTCCCTCAGCCTCAGCCTCAAATTATCATGTAAATACTTAGCTGTTTGTTTTATGCCTCAGAAGAATATAAGTTCCTTGAGGGCAGGTACTTTTTTTGGTTTGTTTTGTTATGTCATTGTATTCCCAGGACCTAGAGTGGTGGTTTGCACCCTGTTGTTGTTCAATTGCTTCTGACTCTTCATGACCCCATGGACCAATGGGTGCTTAATAAAATGCTTCTTGCATTGGACTGGATTGGAATGGGAGGATAATACTTACACTACCTACCTCACAAGCTTGTTGTGAGACAAGCACTTTGTCTATTTAAAGTGCTATGTAACTAGGGCTCTGGAGATTGAAATAGCATGGCTTTACAATGGGTTGTGGGAGGCTATGGACAGACAGTCTTTCTAGTGGGATCATTCAAACTATACCAGTTCTACTTTCTTTTATCCACCAATATCCTTTTAATCAGTATTGATTGGATTAGATGCCAAGAGCCTACTAAATGCTAGGTACTAAGAATATAAATACCATGAATGAAACAATCCCTTTTATGTCAGTCATTTTTAGCTCTTTTAATAAACTATTAACTGAGCTCTTTTATCACTTAAGATAAGACTCATTACTCAAGGCATCTTAGAATTAAACATGAAAGTGTAGATTCAGCAAGCTCAAAAACGACTATCTTACTTTTACCTAGAAATTTTTGTTTCTCTATGTATTTATAAAACACTCAGAACAGCAATACCTCACTGCCTTGACAAGTGTGCTGTTTTAGCACAAAACTAATACAGAATGGAAGAAGATCTTCCCTGTCAGTGTCAGGCAAATCTGAGGGTGTGCCTATAGGAGTATGCATGACATACTTTAAGACTTCTGAAAAAAACAAAAACAAAACAAAAAAAACCCAAAGCAAACAAAACCAGCAATCTTCAGAAAATGAAGATAGATAGATCATGTATCTCTTCTTGACCTGGAAGTCCAAGCTTAACTAGAGCCCTGGGGAAGGTCTGGGGAATGGCTAAAAAAAAAAAAACCAGCTGTCATTGATGACATAGATAGATATCCATTAAAATGGTTGACTGGCTCTATCCCTAGACTCTCAATTAGCCAAGACCTGCCTTTTGTGTGTATAATCATTCGAAAGGAGACAGGTCTTTCAAATAAGTCTTTTCTAATAACCTTTTATGAATTAGACTACAGAGGATCTACAGATATCATCTTATGAGATAAAACCACAGAGAGCAGATATGGACAATTAAGGGGAAATTGTTGGAATAATGAAAAATCTAAGTGATAACTGAGGGAAAAGGCTCCATATCTGATAAAAGTTAAATAATATAAAGTGAACACACTATCCTCCCCTTCTCAGTTTCTCTTTAAATCAAAGCCATAGCTTCTTTTTTCTAGTTATTTTGGAATAATGTATTATGATATGCAAAAACTTTTGAAAAACAGGAGCAAAAAGATGCTGTTAATATTCATTCAATAATAAAAACTAGTAAAAAAAAGCCTTTGGTCACAGGTGTGGCATCTTAGAATGTTCAGGATCCAAGGGAATAAGGTCAGTAGCATTTCAGTCTTCTCTAGTGAGCAAAGAAATTATTATTTGCATAGAACACAAGGGCCAATGGGAAGAAGTTAAAACAGTTTCTCTGTCACAGTGTCACTCAGCTTTTTTTCCATTTGATAGGATACAGCTCTGGGGACTTTTACCTCAGCTTTTATATCAGTACTTGACAAAATCGAACAGTCAAAGTGAGTTTGTGACTCTCAGTTAGATGATAGTTGACCTGAAAGACTCAGAGGAGAAAGTAGAGGACAAGGTAGATCACAGCAAGGTCAACAAAGTTAGAGCAGTTAAAACAGAAGAGTCAATTCAGCAGTAACAATAAGTATTATGTCCCTATTGTGTGGTAGGCATTATGTTGTGTGTAGGTGATACAAAGACAAAAATAAAACTATCTCTATCCTCAAGCATCCTATATTGTACTTGGGGGAAAACATACACAAATAAGCAAATACAAAGTACATATGAAATGCATACAAAATAACTTAATGGAGGGGGGTATTAACAAGTAAAAGATCAGGAGAAGTTCATTGTAGGAAGTGGTACTTGAGCTGTCTTAAAGGGACCTAAGGATTCTAAGAGGTAATGATAAGAAGGGAGAACATTCTAGACATGGGAAATATTGTGAGTAAACCACAAAACTGGAGGACAGTGTATCTTCTATAGGATGCAGTAAGAAATCATTTGGCCAGAATGTAGAAGACTTGAGGACAAGTAACATATTCTGGAAAAATAGATTGGAAGCAGTTTGTCAAGGGCTTTAAATGCCAAACAGAAAATTCTGTATTTTTATCTTGGAGGCAACAGATATCCATTAAAAATGTTTGAGAAGGTAAAGTAACATGGCTAGACCATGTTTCTTTAGGAAGATTATTTTGGCAGCTGTGTAGAGGAAGAACTGGAGAGAGACAAAATACATTCAGGAAGCCCAAATAGAAGGCTATTACAGAGAATTTCTAAGGAGAGTTCAAAGACCAGGCCTGATCTTAGTTGGGATGCTTTTACCTTTTAATAAACTCTGACCAAGAAGAGCTTCACAGCCACTGTCTGGGAAGACTGAGAAAGTTGAAGAGGGATTCATTGTATTGCCTGACACTGCTTAATGAGAAGACTACTACATCCTTGCATGTGTAGGAGAGGTTTAGTAATCATAGCACCTTCAGTACCTGGATGGCAGATTAGCAGGTAGTCCTGATTGGGTGATCACTATAGCTGAAGATCAGTAGGGTGAAAGAGCACTAGCCCCTTCTCTATCTGGGCAAGACTTAATAGTCACAACATTATACAGTAGAATTTGAAGGCGGCTAAAAGAGTTGGTGAAATAGTTACGGCCTGCACCTACAGGGGAGAGACAATATCGGGGCATCTAGGTGGATGGAGGAAAGGATATTAAACAACACTGAATACAGTTGGATGCTTGAAGATAATCTGGAGCAAAAAGAAACCTGTAATACCTGGCAGACTTTCCACGGGGAAATGGCAAGACAGAAGCACCCTGAGGAAAGTAACTGAAATCCAGTATTAGTTGGGAAGCATTATTTAATACCTGATGGTTAATGGAGGGGAACAAATCCTAGGTTTAACAGAAAGCATTAATGATTTCAGTAGAAGTCATTTCCAGAGTCATGAGTTTCCCTTCCACATGAGTATAGTCTTTCATATCGGTTCCCTGGACATGGTTTCCTTTAGGTGTGTTTTCCCTGCTGGTGATTATTATCTAAGTCAACTTTTCCCATTAAAAATACACATGTATTTGTGGAGAGTGAGCTCAAGATTTACGATATATGCTATATGTGTATGTGTATATACATATATATATATGTGTGTGTGTGTGTGTGTTTATATATGTATGTGTATATACATGCACACACATTTATGTGTGTGTATATATATATGTATATATTATTGTCTTGTTTTTCTAACTCAATTTATCATTTGGCTGCCTCACAAAGGTAAACACATAAGTATCAGTTCATGAGAGCTTCAGCTTGGAGAGAATTCCGACACACATTTTAGCTTTCAAATAGCTTAAGAATCATTCCCTCAGTACCCTCCAAATTGTGTTGCTTCCAGCAAGGACCTCCTCCATGTACTTGGTCGGGTTCAATTACTCTTTCCAACTTTTTATTTCTGCTTCTTCAAACAGCACATTTTGTATTTTGATGTTAGATTGTAATAGTAGCAGATCTACTGTCATTGATAGAGAAAAGAGTTTGTTACATTAGTCTTTACAGATCTTTTCTATTTTTTCATTTTAGTATTATTTTTCTTCCAGTAACATCCTTAAATTGTCTGAGCTAAAATTATCTTCATAGTGGTCTTTTTTTCTTAATGCTCTTAATGAGCACTGCAGTGTGACCAAGTATCCCACAAAATGATGTCTCCTGTGGCCATTAGATGCATGATGAAACCAATTCTGCAGGATCTTTTATCTCTCTCTAGGGAGAGTACGATAACCAGGCTTCCATTTAACTGTAACTTCCTTATATTTTCTGGTTTCATTTTTGCTGAGAATACCAAGACCAATTGATTCGGTCCTTCTGGAAGCATATTGATGTGCTATGTAATATACTATTATCATATAAATTTAGGAATGAAACATTTAAAATAAATTCATGATTAGTGGATTACTTATATTTTGTGATTATGAAAAGGAGTAGGTGAAAGGAACTGACATTTACTATGTACCAAACACAGTTCTAAGCACTTTACAATTTGATCTTCACAACAACCCTGGGGGTAGCTGCTATTATTATCAATCTTGTTTTTTAAGAGTTGAGAAGACTGAGGCAAACAGTAGTTAAGTCACTTGCCAGCATCATCTGTAACTGAGATAAAATTTGAACTTCAGTCTACCTGACTCCAGTCCCAAAACTTTATCAACTCTATCCACTTAGCTGCCTCTGAAAGACACAAAGCATGTAACCAAACTTTGTTAAGCAGACAACAATCCTTATATGGCTACTCTAAGGGAGTTGCAAAAATAATTTCAAAAATCATTCTTCATGACTCCTTAATTAAAATTTCCTTATTAATATAGTGTAAAGCTCTGGAGCTTGTCCTACAAGCCCTATTCTGACTGGCAAGGAGATGGCTGGGTACTTCTTCCTTCAGGATTCTATGGGTAACTATGAGGTTTTAGATATCTTTCTAATACTATTGTTCATAAGCCCCCATCAGTGTGTTTCTCCTATGGATTATAAATTAAAAACAATTAAACAGCCAGATTTAATTAAGTTTTAGAAAAGGACATTTTCTAAAGGGAGAGAACAAGATTGGTTGGTACAAAACATCCCCTCCTCCAATTGGGGGTACAATTTCCCACAAGAACATAGCGAGTCCACTGGAAGGTATGCTCAAACAGAGACCACATGTCACAAGGAGATATTTAAAGATCCTTGTTTCTGGAAGTCTATTTGCAATTCTCCATGTGGCACTCATGAATTTCCCCTTAGGTATAGTATAGCTTCCTCCCACTATTTCAATTTATTTATTTTAGTTTTCGACATTTACTTCCACAAGATTTTGAGTTCCAAATTTTCTCCCTATCTCTCCCCTCCCCCACTCCATGATGGGGTGCATTCTGATTACCATTTCTCCCAATGTGCCCTCCATTCTGTCACTGCCCCCCTTCCTTCTCTCACTTCTACAAGTGTAGGCATGCAGAACACTTCCATAATAGTCATGTTGTTAAAGACTAATTCTATTTCCCTCTATCCTATTCCACCCTCCATTTATTCTTCTCTCCTTTCTCCCTGTCCCTCCTCAAAAGTGTTTGCTTCTGATTACCCCCTCCCCCAATCTGCCCTCCCTTCTATTACTCCCCTCTCTCTTATCCCCTTCTCCCTTACTTTCCTGTAGGGTAAGATAGATTTGTGTACCCAGTTGAGTGTGTATATTATTCCCACCTTAAGCCAAATTCAATGAGAGTAAGACTCACTCATTCCCTCTCACCTCCCCCTTCTTCCCCTCCACTGTAAAAGCTTTTTCTTGCCTCTTTTATGTGTGATAATTTACCCCATTCTATCTCTCTCTTAATCCTTCTCCCTGTACATTCCTCTCATTATCCCTTTATATTCAACTCACACTGTGCCCTTTGTCTATATATATTCCCTCCAACTACCCTAACACTGAGAAGGGTCTCATGAGTTACAAATATCATCTTTCTATGTAGGAATGTAAACACAGTTCAACTTTAATAAGTCCCTTATGATTTCTCTTTCCTACTTCTCTTGAGTCTTGTATTTGAAAGTCAATTTTTCTATTTAGCTCTGGCTTCTCAAGAACGCATTAAATTCCTCTACATCATTGAATTTCAATCCTCCTCCTCTCCCACCCCCCCCATGTTGATTACACTCAGTTTTGCTGGTTAGTTGATTCTTGTTTTTAATCCTAGCTCCTTTAACCTCCAGAATATTATATTCCAAGCCCTCTGATGCTTTTTTTAATAAATGGCATTCCTAAAAAGTCCCGAATTTGCTCTTATTCACTGGGTCTAGTTTGTCCTCAACTCTCAGTGATACTTCTGTCAGTACCTGTTATCACAAGAAGAGTTCAAAATCTTCATATGTTTTGAAGTTCACTAGGTTAATCTCTGGTTAAGGTTTGTAAGGGAGGGGGAGAAAAGAGATGGAGGCTCTCTCCTCTATCCTCCCATAGCCAGCAATACTTTTTCAGGGGCTTGGTTGGAGCTGCTCCTACCACTAGATTGGCCCAACATTGCACTAGTAGATTTAGAATTGGCTTGTCCTTTCATCCAGAACCCAAATTTTCCAATTCTTATTGTCTTCAGCCAATCCACTTCCTATATGGTCATTTCATTTTATCCAAAGGCTTTCACTCCTGAATAGATTAAAGGCTTGCCTTGTACCTTGTTCATTGTTTTTAATTAATTTATTATTTCAATTTAGGTATTTCCTTCTGATAAAGGCATTAAGGTAAGAACATCTTATTAATTTATTACTTTTATTTAATTCATTGATTATTTATTGACTGATTCAATACATTAGCCATTTTAAAACAAATTGGTACTAATGGCAGATTGTTAGTAGTTATTGAATAAAAAGATTCTCAAGTGAGTTGAAGAATCTTTGGGAGTCTTGGCAATACTGTTGTTTAATGGCAATGACTACAGAAGATAAGAGGAAATAAATTTATGAGCATGCTTTTTAATGATTGCAGAAAATATCTCCTAGGGACCAGCTGGACTAAATTTTTTTTTTTCCCTACGGACTCCCAAAGTATAATGACTAACAGTTTACAATTATCAAAAGAACCAGGATTTAATTTGCTCCAATAAATTGCTGTAAAGACTCATGATAAATAAGCCTACAGCCAACTTTGCCTTTAAAATAAAAGGAATTGAGTCTCTAAAGTGACATATACATACATACATACACATATGTGTGTATACACACACTCGAAATTAGCTCAGTTTGATATAACTGGTTTTGTCAGGAAGAAGTTCTTAGTCTAAGCACATTTGGAAACAGAAGTAAATTATTAAACATAATAATGATTTAATAATGATAAATAATTTATAATAATTTTATAACTGATAATTTTAAAAAGTATATTAAAATACACTTCTGTTAAGTCCCATATGTCTATATGTATATATATATATATATATATATATGTCCCCATGTCTATATATTAAATATCTATCTCCCATATATTAAACATTGTTAATCTCTCTCTTCCCTTCATGAATGGGGCTTTTTCTCAACCAGATCACACATAGGTGTCATGGTGCAAAGAAAGGTGGGCCTGCAGTGAATAAGACCCAAGCTTAAGTTTGGACTCAGACACTTACTAGCTGTGTGACCCTGGCTAGTCACATAACCTCCATCTGCCTGAGTTTCCTCAACTGTGGAATATCAGCAATAGTAGTACCTATCTCTCAGGGTTGTTGTTTGGACCAAATGATATAATATTTGTAAAACACTTCACAAACCTTTAAGTGCCATATAAATGCTATTATTACTATCATTAAAATAAGTAATATATTACACAAAGTTTGTGTTCAGTGATTCCAAATAAACAGGGTGCTCAAACATATAGCTAATTATGCCTGTAAAATCAAAGTATTTTCCAGTGATATCATGTTACAGTATTATGAAAAAAAAGTGATCAGTTAATGCAATAGATTTGTTATGGTAAGGAGGTATCTGGAGTCGGGAAGATTTGGTTTAAATCCCACCTCTGATACCTCTTAAACGGTATAATCTGGAGTGAGTTGCTTGACCTCTCTGAACCTTAGGCAAATCTCTAATACTTACCCACTGAGGTATTGTTTTGAGCTAGTGGAAGGAGTTTCCACATAGATGAAATCCCAGATCCTTGATTTATTCAGATGATGATATAACCATTAACTAAGTGTAGTTAATGACCATTAGCTTAACAAAATAAATTACAAAACTGCTGGAATGATCTGAACAAGAACAGCTGTAAGATTTGATGACAGTCATTTTTTGCTGACCTGAGTAGAGTGGTGTGATCTTGTATCTTTCTTCTGTATAGGAGAATTTCCATCTACAGTCATTTCAATCATACAGTCCCCTCTAGTACTGCCAAAAGGCAACATATAGCTAGAAGTAAAAACAAAGACTCTCATTATCTCCTGTGTTATTTACAGGAACATATGATAATAACAAAATCAATCCAACACAATTCATTTAATGGCTACTATGGGCAAGACACTTTGCTAGGCCCTGGGGATGAATGATAAAACAAAACAAAACAAAAACAGTCTCCGCCCTCCAGGAGCTTACCATCTACTGGGAAATTCTTATCACATCACTCATAATAACCCCTCCTTAAGTGAGGAAGAACTTTTACCTGGAACATAATGCTGGAAGATGTTTCTCAAGGGAGTATGTACACTTTTTTAGGACAAGTAAAAGATATAAAGTTCTTTTGCCAACATCCTTTTTTTTTTCCTTTTCTACTGTCTCTAATTTCATCACCTGAAATATTTACTGAAAGAAAAAAAAAGCCTCTACAACTTTACATGTGTAAGTGGCTATTGATAAATTGTAAGTGTTAACTGTGGTTGGCATATGGTCTCCCTTGAGTAGGTGATTGTTGGACAAGTAACATCAATGTTGAATAATGCTAAACTCCCTGGGTAGAAATTTCCCCTTCCAGGCCTACAGGGGAAATAGGAATAGAATAAGAAATGAAAGACAGCATACCTCTGAGCTTTGAGATTATACTGTGATATAGTTATCACTACTTAGGAGGCATGTCATTAATGTACTGTCTGGTACTGAGACTCAGAGATAAAGAAGAATAAAAGGTTAAGGGAATTAATAAAGGCTAGAAATAGTCTACAAAAATAATTGAATATTTTTCAGTTTTTTTAAATGCTGGAACCTAGTAGAAATCTAATAGTATGCATTTGCCTTATAAAAATTTATTTAGACACTTTAAGAAAAAACATAGCACAAAGGGCTGTTAGCCCACCTAATCCCTGACCCCCAGTGCTTGCCAAATGTGACAAAGCTAGCTGGTATCATCTATAAATATAAACAACTTTTAATTTCAGATGAATTTGTCTTTATTATCATATCATCTAGATTTCTGAGGTTAACTAAAATAAAAAAAATTCTCCCCATCTTATATTTGCATTTTTCCCCACCACAGGTATATTGTTCTTGCGTCCCTCCTAAACTTAATTCTGATTGTTTTCAACAGTAGATCTAGTTGACCAAAGGCCACTTTGAATTTGATTGACATCTAGACAGCACACCTCCTTCTGAGTTTACATCATCTGTAAATAATGCAAACATGCTTAAATTCAGTTCACTGGCAAAAAATATGTCAAACATCACAGAAGGCTAGGATTGGTCTCCGAAGAAAAATGCTACTTGTCATGTTTCCAAGATCTGTTCATAACACCTCCCTGAAAGTGATTCTCAGTCTCTAGTATTGTGTCATATTGAATAGAGAGTTGGACTTGGAGTCAGGAAGGCCTGAATTTGAATACTTTGAATTTTTCTTCCCCTCCTCCCTATGGGCAGGCTACTCACTTCGTGGGATAGTTTAGAAATTTAATTTCTGATCATATTAGATAGCCTTTTACACATATAGGTAGATTTCACACCCTTGCAGTTACTTATAACATACACAAGAAACAAGTAGCAGTCTGGGGCATTGGTTACCCCTTTTTTGAAACTTTACTAGTTGTGTTACTCTGGGAAAGTCATAAACTTTCAGAGTCTCAGTTTATTGAGTACTATGAGATAGTACCTATCTCATAGGAGTTCTGTGAAGTTAAAATGAGATAATATATGTAAAGTCCTTTCTAAATCTGAAAGTACTAAGGAATCATTATAACTACTGTGAATGATAGTATGAATAATGGAGAATAAGGAAGGGAATAAGAATTTATTAAACTCTTACTATATGCCAGGCATATATTAAGCATTTTTGAAATATTGTTTCCTTTGATCCTCATAGCAACCCTAGGAAGTAGTTGAAGAAATAGAGGCAAACAGAGGTTAAGTGACTTGCCCAGGGTCATATAGCTACTAAGTGTCTGAGGCTTAATTTGAACACAAATCTTCTTTACTCTTGGCCCAAAGCTGTGACATCATTCTGCAAAACAGTCTCTCCCCTCCAGGAGCTTACTGTCTACTGGGGAATTCTTATCACATCACTCATAATAACCTCTCATTAAGTGAGGAAAAACTTTTGCCTGGAACATAATGCTGGAAGATGTTTCTCAAGGGAATATGTAAACATTTTTAGGACAAGTAAAAGATATAAAGTTCTTTTTCCAACATTCTTTTTTTTCCCTTTTCTACTATCTCTGATTTCATCACCTGAAAAATTTACTGAAAGAAAAAAAAAGCTGTATGTGTATATATATATATATATATATATATATATATAGAGAGAGAGAGAGAGAGAGAGAGAGAGAGAGAGAGAGAATTATATAGAATAGGGGAGGTTAACAGGCCCAGATCAACCTAGAGGAAAAAGTATATAATCCCATGTATGACCTGAAAGGGGACAAAGAATTCCTTAATGTATCATTCCAAAGAGCTGAAGAAGCTAGTGGCACCATGGACAGAGTGCTAGATTTGGAGTCAGGGAATACTCGAGAGGAAAACCCTCTTCAGTCATTTATGCTATTTGATCCTGGGCATATCATCTAACTTCTCCCAAATCTAGCTTCTTCAGTAGTGAAATGAAGAGGTTGGACTTGATAATCTTCAAGATCCCTTCTAGCTCTTCCCTCCTATAATCCTATGAGTTAGGATAAACAAACATAGGGAGGAAAGCCAGAGTTGTGAAATGGTGAGTAAGGTGGAGGTGATGAGGTCAGAGGAAACCTTGTAGGTAAATTAAAGTGTTGTAGACAGGGTATATCTCAAGAAGTTCTTTTTACTGTTGGCAGCATGCCAGCTGTATAACCTCCTACCCAAACTGCAATGGTGCTGCCATGGATTCATACATAAAGACTCATTTTGAAACATTAGGCAACTGGAAGAGAAAAAGTGAGTATCTATTTCCACCTATGAGATGTCAGACTGTGGTCAAAGGATCCTAATGATAGCAATTAATAAGCATGAATAGGGATCACAGTGAATGGATAGATTTTGAGATATTCCATTAAGAGGATACTAAGAATTATGTAGTTACAAGACCACTGACAAATATTGATTGGTATTATTAAAGTGTGATATTTGTTCAGACACTAAATAAGGACTTGAGAGTTGATATGTTTTTGGAGGAGCTGAACTAAATCAACATATTAATTATATAATTATAAGTGAATTTTACAGATAAGTAAATGGAGGCTCAGAATTGATTAAATATGGAAAGAAGTATAGAAGCTTCATTAAAGATGTTCTTCAGAAGGAAAAAGAAGAGTAGAGGAGCAAGAATTTGTTAGTGACCCAGGCACTGTGCTAAATACTTTGAGCAGAAAAGGAGATGGTCCTGAGTTCTATTTTTCTAAAGTCTTTTCATTGCCTCTGATACTGTAATGGTAATCAGGGAAGGATTTTTTTGCTGTTCTTCTCTTTTGGGATGATAGGGCTATCAAGTGCTTTTAATGAGTCTGGCCTTTGTTTGAATGGGGCAGGTAAAGTGGGATCTTTTATTTTGAAATGCTTCTCAGCACTGGGGAAGTCTGTATTTGATTTGTATATGATGTGGTACTGGTAGTTGAGGAACTTTCCCACACCCTGGTTTCCCACACTCTAATTGCTAAGTTGGCCCCAGACCTCAGGGTCCTGAATGGGGGTATATGTGTCGGAAGGTTAATGTTTCACTTTTGGGGGTACACTCATTAAGAGAGTGTGGGCGACAAGAATCTGGGCAAGCCACTGAAATAGCCCCCTTGGCTTTGATAACCCAGATGTTGATGTTTCTCTGGTAACTGTGTATTGCTATGGATAGACTGGTCTGTGTTATTTGCTCTGTTTATAATGTTTGCTTGTAATTTCTGTTTGTATTTGCCCTGAAGTTCAGGGGGCTGATCTTTCCCCCCTCATCTAAGTGAATGATATAATTAAACTGAGATTGCTAACCCCTTGAAGTTGCTTTCCTTAGAAAAGCAGATCAAAGAACCTTTGTTAGCAGCCCTTCTGTGCGCTGGTGTAATTGATCTTACACAGCCACAGTATCTGCTAGTAACATTGTTGTTACAGATACTGACTTTCTAAATAGCAAAAAGTCATGAAGAATGTACATTTTCAAATTTGGGAGGATTAATTTCTCTGGTATTTTGTACTAACAGCATTTCAGTGCATTAGCATCTTGGGTTGGTCATTTAACAGGAGCAAATGATAAGATGACACACTGAATGCTCTGCTGATGGTATGATGAATTGAGAGAGCCAAAGTCCTCTTGTGCATATGGATAAGAAGTATGAGGTGTGGAGGGGCTCTTCTCCTTCCCTTTGACTAGTCCTGTTTAGGAATGACCTGTTCATTAGTTTTAAAAATTTCATTTTTTTGTGCTCCTTCCCATAAAGGATTCCTCTTGCCCTCTTGGATAGCTATCCTCTCTTTCTGCCTACTCTAGACCTTTATTCTGAGTCATGGCATGTATAAATATCTAGTATCTCTCTAGAGAATTACATTTTTAAGCGTAATTTAAGGATCACAGGACTTGTCATCTGCTTTGATGTTATACTGTAAGTATCACAGAGCCTTTATATGAATTTTATAGTTAACCTGAACCCCACCCCAGCCCAGATGTGTCTGCTCCCACTAAAAGAATGTATGCTTCTATAGAGGAGGGCACCTTTACTTTTCTGTTTGTATCCCCAGTTTTTTGTTTTTTTGTTTTTATTTTTTTGATTTTGGCAGGGCAATTGGGGTTAAGTGACTTGCCCAAGGTCACACAACTAGTACATGTGTCAAGTGTCTGTAGCTGAATTTGAATTCAGGTCCTCCTGACTCCAGGGCTGGTGCTCTACTCACTGTACCGCCTACCTGCCCCTGTATTCCCAGTTTTAAGCACAGTAAGTGCTTACGAAGTACTTTCTCATTAATTCATTCATGCATAATGTACACAAATCATTCAGTGTAATATTAAAACTTGTTAGCAATTGTTTAATTGACTAGATGGATCTCTACCAAGATGGTGCTCAATGTATAACAAAGATAACACAACTAAATGAAAATATTCTATATTTTTGGCTATATTGTCTGTAGTCAAGAGAAAGGGTTGACCACAAATACTTATTTTGTTCAGAAGCAGCCATGGAAGTATTTGTTTAGACTCTAAACTTTAGAGTCACTGTGGAGGTCAGTTCCTTAACATTGTGCTGTTTAAATATACCCTAGAATAGAGGGAGAAATATTTCCTAACACAGCTTCTAGTCACCTAAAAGCATAAAGCATCCCAGCTACAGACATTTGGGCTCCTTAGATCTGGTATAGTTCTGAAGACCATGTAAGTCATGATGCCCTTCACCATATCCTGCCCTTATGACCAGACATGTTTCTGTATGAAGATAAGAGAAGCTAAATGCTATTATATCCTTGCAGTGTTAGGTCTAAGTAAACCTCCTTTTATTAACTGTTTAATAACTTTTGAGTGTCTCATTTCCTGCCAAGGTGAAATCTGAACTAAGAGTGCTGGCATTAAAGCCACCTCCAACACGGGCATTATAACTCAACTAGAGAGTCAACACAATTTGAAAGTACAGTACAAGTTCAGAGTTACCTCTGACTTGTGAAAAGAAGAATGGAGACAATAACAACCTATTAGAAAGTAAACTTGTTAGACTTCTCAGAGGAAGAACATTGCTTTGATGACTTTAGAAGGGGACATGGGGGTAAGAAACAACTGAACTGGTTCCTACTTGGTCAAAGGCTCATTTATCTTCCTCATTTTCGAGTTACAGCAAATGATCCTAATGAGGTTGAACAGCTCTAAATAATTCTTTTCTTTTGGCAGTCCCAGCTCAACCATTTCAAATGGGCAGATTTTTCCATCTGGGTTCCCACAGCTACAAACATAAAAGCATTTATATGTGCCATTAATGAGATTATTCTGAAGCTTGTCAGGTATAATGGCATAACTTTAAAGTGGCAATAACAGAGGTGCATACTTGAAAAAGTAAGTTATTTTCTTTTCAAGAGGTCTGAAAATTCCTGAGCTCTGTTTTCCTAAATTCTTTTCATTGTCTCTGAGATTGATTTTTTTAAAAAGCAAAATGGTGAAGAATGTGTACTTTAAATGTGGAAGGTTTCATTTCCTTGAGTTTTGTAGCGAGTCAGGTTTATTTTGTGCTAACGGCATTTCAATCTATCACCATTGTTGTGTGTGTGTGTGTGTGTGTGTGTATCTGTGTGTGTGGGGTGTCTCTTTCAAACTCAGATAAAGTTGGGTGAGTTTGCCTTCTAGAGAAAGATGTAGCATAGATAGCAAGCACACTATTCCTGTTTCCTTTCTCCCTACCTCCAAAGTATTCATACTTAATTTATCAGATCCAGAAGTTAGAAGACTCATTGACATCATACCATCTCTAGATTGAATGATTTTCAGAGTTCTTGTAGGCTGGTAGCAGGAGGGCACATTCAGCACTGTTCACACACAATTACAGAAGCCCGACAGCTCTGAAACAGTGCTGGAACAATGATAGCTGTGTCACAAATGCAGCTGGTAGGAGATGTGTTACAAGACTGATGATCATCCTATATGCAGGTGCAAAACATAAATGTTTATTTCCCTTGTCAACAGGCTTGGCTATTCTACAACTAATAATGGCTTCTTGTCTGTTGTGGATTTTGGATAAGAACAAGGATAAACACAGAGCTTACAAACAGGTTTATATCTTCTTAATATGTGAGAACTTTTTGCAGAAAGATCCCCTCATGCCTGGTCTTTCTCTGTGCCCCTTCCCACCAAGTTTGTTAAAGTGATTAGTTGCAATGTATTCAGTAATGGGATTAATCTCTCAATGACTGTTTATCGAATTGCTAATACATAATGGACTACTTTAGCATTTCCCAAATAGGACTCTATTGCTCTGACATAACTGGTGGGTACAGGCATTAGGAATGGATTAGGCTAGTCTTGGAACTGTTATTAAAAGGGATCTTTTTAAGCCAGCATTAAGATGGAGACATTTTAAATTCAAATGTTAGCAGATATAATCTCCTTGTTCAAGCAAATGTTTTACCTTTTACTGTGACAGCTCTGCATGAGGAGGAAGGCAGAACAGGAATATCACATGCAGCAGACTCCTGGTCGGCAGGTGGCAGTCAAGTTACATGGCAGAGAGAATGGTTTAACTACAATGCTGGACAGTTCCTATGAGTCATTGGGAAGTCTAACTTAGAACCTAATCGATAATGTGATTGTTTTATCTCCCTGTTCATAACAAGGAGAATATAGTAAAATATTTTAAACTGATTACACATGCAACAATATGGATGAAGACATCTAAGGAAGTACATCTTTCCTAACTGACATACGCATGCAATGCAATCAGGGGAAAAGGAAAATTCACAACTCTTTAAATGCTGTTAAAATACTTTAGGGTTCTTCTCTTATACCATTAGCAACAGCTGCATTTCTGGGGTCACTATCCACTGGCATCTGCAACATTTAAATGTCAAAACAATGTGAAAAAGGTCGAGACAAGAGAGCCATAACCTCTCGGTTTCTGCTTAAAAAAACAATAACCAGAAAACCAGAATAACTGGTTGTTTATTCTCAAATAAACAAACAGGCCCATGTTCTCCAGTAAATATCTACACAGCCCCTCTTTCCCTTGATGGTCTTGGTGACATGATCACTGGCCTGAGATTGTTTTACCTAATTTCCCCTACCGGTAGACAGAAGAGGCCAAGCTCACTTACTAACAAATCACAAAGGAAAACTAGCTGCTCTACCTGAGAAAATCTGCTTTTTAAAGACCAGCTTCTGCAAGGAAGACTATGTAACACTGAATTCCCAGCTTCATTTACACCCTTGATTAACCAGAGCAGTTGTCAAGGGAACATCTAACTAGCTGTCAAGCCATATAGGACATTTTTCAAGAACAGCAATTTTACTTTTGACTGCACATTTTTAATTCACAAGTGTTGGGATTCATAGTATATGCTACAGATATTTAACAATCTCCTGGTATTGTCTCTCAAGGCCTAGCCATTATCAATTTTTAAAAAAATGCTTTTCCCTTGTTCAAGTTTTCCTCTCCCAATAAATATGCTCCCATATTGGTTGTCAAAATTAAATAAATATTGGGGTTTCCTTTCAGAATGTTGCTGCTGCCAAACCTCATAGGGAGCTTTAACCTTTCTGAATGCAATGGGCATTGGGGAGAACGCTGGGCATTTAGAGGCGGGATTTAAGAATTCATTTAGTATAAGGGTATTCATAAAACATGTAAAGCTAGTGCCTCCTCTTTCAAATGACCTTGTAACTACTTTATATTTATATTCTTTTTTGTATTTATCTTCTTTATATTTATTATTTCTATATATTTAGAGTACTCCTCTCTCCCATTAGGATGTCAACAAGAACTGTTTAATTTTTTTTGTATTTGTATGGTTAGCATCTAGCACAGGGCCTACTATATAATAAAATAAAAGCTTGTTGGTTGATTACAAATCAATCACTGTACCAACCTATATAAAAATATCTAGCATTTATATAGCACTTTAAGGTTTGCAGCTTTATATGCCATATTTCATGTGATCCTCACAACCAACCCTTTGAAGAAGTAACTTGCCCAGGGTCAAACAGCTAGATAAATGTCTAAGGCTAGATTTGAACTTGGGTCTTCTTGACTCCAAGCCCAATACTCTATCCATTGAAGTCACCTAGGATGCCTACATATTTGGGCAGATTACTTGGCAGTAAGTCTTGGGTGATAGAGAAGCACCCACAGAATATTTTGAGGAAACATTTCATTCTTAATACGTGTCATGAGATTCGGATGCTTTATTCCCTCTTTCAATTTCAATATTTATTTCTTAGTTCATTTCATTCTGTGGGGAAAATAAAATCAGAGTGATTTATTTAGAACATGTTCTTTAAAGTATGGGCATAACTATGTCTTCTGCATCTTAATCTTTCAGTTTTTTTTGTTTTATTTGTTTTCAATGTAATCTCTTCTATAATCAGTCAGAGCTCGGTAGTTAGACAATATTCATCTTCCTTCTCTCTCTTCCATCACAGATACACATCTTGAGAGGCTGGAAGGTTATTGAGTTAAAAGACCAAAAAGAAAATCCAGCTTGACATGAAATGCAGAGTATAAAAAACATGTCTACAATTTCTAACCCAGTACTTGGCACATAGTAGATGCATAATATACTCTTGTTGACTGATTAATTGACACTTGATCTTCGGGAGGAGGGTACGCATACTTATCAGGATCTGATGCTATCCTACAGCTGGTAGGGGCTGTCTTTCTTGTGAAATATATAAAAATAAACATTATCTCTCCTGCCCTTCTCCCCTTTAAAATAAAGTATTTTCTTTTTGAAACAGTGGAATTTTTGTATCATATTATTTTAAAAGCACTGCCTTCAAGGAACTTGTGATATGTCTTGAGAAACTACAGGGAAATATTTTATCTCTAAGAGCTTTGTTAGAATTGACTTAACTTAAGTAGCATTTATTAAGTGCTTACAATGAGCCAGGTCCTCAGCCAGGTTATAGGGATACAAAGACCATAACAAATCAGTCCCTGCCTTCAAGGAGCTTACATTCTGCTGGTGGAAAACAACATGTACACAAATAAGTAAATATGAAATATATATAATATTTTTATTGGACTACTTCACCAGAAGGCAGTAAGTTCTAGGATGTTACTTGCTATATGGATGTGTAGTTCTTAAAATTCAGAGATCCCCACTAGTAAACTTTCCCTTAAAAGTTAACCAATTGACACAATTTAAAGAAAAAGCATTTGCTAAGATAACATGGTAAGAACAATCGCTACAGACAGCGAAGTTGCATAGACCACTGGACATGGAGAAAGGAAGACTGGCGTACAAATCCAGCCCGAGATACTAGTTCTGTGACCCAGAGTAAGTCACTTAACATATCTGCCTTAATTTCCTCAACTGTAAAATGGGGATAAAAATAACACCTACTCACCAGGCTTGTTGTGAGGAACAAATAAGATAATGTTTGTGAAGCAGTTAGCACAATGCCTGGTATACAGCAGGCACTTAACAAATGCTTGTTTACATCCTTCCTACAAAACATTTCCCCATATACCTTGGGAACGATCTCCTCTGGGAAGGGTGGGCACCAACTTGGGATGTGGTAGTGAGATATACATGGAGGGAAAATATGTGGCCAAGGTAATTCTCATTTCTGGTGCTCTCTCTCTGCTTAAGGAATCCCCCTGTAGCTCACCTCTTGATCTCTAGGGCTAATTCTCCCCTGAATCTATGGTCAGATTATTTTTCTGATTCCAGGGACCATGATCCTTGAAGCTGCTTCCTCTCTCAAGTGACTGCTTCTCTGTATTTTTTGTTTGTCTGCAAAATACCTGTTTCTGTTCAATTGCTGGCTCTTGCCTGGACCCTCCTAAACTGACGAACTCTTCAACTGCTGGAGGAGATGGAATTACCTCCATTCCCTCCCCCTGCTGCCATCTCATGTAGGCACAGGGGTCATACTCCACAAGGCTGCTCCCTAACCTGGACTGACTCAAATTCTTGAATTCTGTTACCTAATTCCAGGTCTGGTAGCCTTGGTTAAAGGACCCTTGGGGTGTGATGATTTTCTAACAGCCAATTCAAAGCTCCTATTAAAATCCAACCAGAGAAATATTTTTGCGCTTTGTGGGTGGCATAGAACGCATCTTTAGTTTTTACAATTAGTGAAATATCTTCTTATCATATTACATTTGTTATTTTCCCTTTAATTTCTTTGACTATCAACTGTAAGAGTGGGGGTGAGTCAGGGTAAAAAGAAATTTGTCAAAGAACAACTTCACTGGAAAGAGAAATGGCAAACCTTTCCAGTATCCTTGCCAAGAAAACCCCATGGACAGCTAGGTGGCTAAGTGGATAGAGAGAGCACTGTGCCTACAGTCAGTGGCTCCAAGTAATTCTCATATCAGATTGGAGGCTGCATAGCATAGTGGAAAAAGAGTTGGATTTGCAGTTAGAGGACCTGGGTTCAAATCCTAGTTCTGCTACTTGCTACAGTAAGAGACAACTGGAGGGCACAACGGATAGAGGGCTGGGCCTGGAGTCAGGAAGACCATAGTTCAAATTCAGACTCAGATACTTTCTAGTGACCATAGCAAGTCATTTATTCCCTGTCTGCCTCAGTTCTCACGACTATAAAATGAAGATAGTAGCAGCATCTATCTCCCAGGACCCTTGTGAGAATCAGCAATACGACACTTAGTACAGTGCATGGCACATAGTAAGCACTTAATAATACTTACTCCCTCTCCTTCCTACATGGGCTAGGCTAAGTCACTTCATCTTTCTGGGACTTGGTTTCTTCATCTTTAACATGAGAAGTTTCGTCTAGGGCCCTTTAGAGTGCTAAATCTATGAACCAACGAATTCCCTTGAGTCTGTCTACTCAGTACCGTTCCTTTTACTCTCTTTGTCCACACTATGGATCACTTCTTTAAAATTCATGACTGGCAGCAGGCTGTATTCAACCTACGAAAAGTAAAGTGAAGAATTTAAAAATCCATACAAGCATAGACTATAAGGGGAAAAATAGAAGGTTGTGGGTATATTTCTTGCTAATTTTTCCCTTGGCATAAAGAGACACGATTCAATGTATGAAATGAATGTGGAAGTGAAAATGAGTGGATACAATGAAGGGGCAAAATAGATGGCACCGTCGTTAAAACAGAGAGAATAAACTTTTGATGAGTGCCTCTGATAATAGTAAGCATCAACAATTATATTGACCCAGTGAAAAACACCAAAGTAGATATGACACCCTCCAAATTAAACCATAATTTACCTGGTCTCAGATAAAGAGAAAGTTTCTGGAAAGGTCTTTGTTTTCAGAGATGTATAAGCATAGATATATACACACACGTATATGTATATATATATATACACACATACACACACATATATTATCTATATGTATATAATATGTGTATATATATGTGTATATATATAGATACACGCACACACATCCAAATCATTGCACAAGCAAAAGTCTTGAAAGACATGCAATGTCTTTAAAGAAATCAAGCTCTAGGCAAATAAGGATTTCAAAAACATTGAAAGAGACTCTCCAAAGCATAGTTCTCAGCTACTGATGTTGTTCTGTATGGTTAAGACAGACATCAGAAAGAATGGCAAGGATCGGCGCTGGCTGATAGATGCTTGTGAACTTATCTGAGAGGCTACACTGGAAGCACACACAGCGTCCAACATCACAGGGCTTTGACTCAGAGAGCAGAAACTAGGTCACGGTCTCTTTGTTTATGGCTGTTGTGCACACATGTTGGCAATAAAAAAATGCATGGAGCAGGTACAAGGAATGGAGCAGGTCACAGAGAAATTTTTTTTGTGTACTTAGAGTAAGTAGAGAATCTCCTAAAGTGCCTAGGAATGTCAGCTCCCTATACAGTGAAATAGATCACTTTTGTGTTCCTTGCCCAAAGCCATTGTAGCTCCCTTTTCAAGGCTACATTCCTTCCCTCCCCTGTCCTTTCTGTGGTTTTTTGTTAGGGTTGGACCTAATGCTAGCACCATTTGATGTTAAGATGAAATAACTCTCTCTCAAGTCATTGAAAAGTTAACAAAGGAAGATTTACTTTGTTTTTAAAACAGCAATTCTTGTAAAAAGGATACAATGATGCTTAGCTTCTTGAATGAGAGGCCCCCTGCCCAGCTCCCATGCCTACACCCCCACTGTCTTCACATAGGCACATGTCTAGTCAGCAAAGCAGGGAACTGGGACTTGAGTGATCTTCAGAAAGCCACCAAGAGACAGGGAGGGGGCAGGCTGAGCTTCATGCTGGTAGGGCCTTTATGCTTTTAGGTGACCAGGAAGCTGCCACAGGGGACAGGCACCAATCAAATTCCAGGAAAAGTTTGATTTTTTTTTTTAGGGAAAACTACTCCCAATTGGGGGAAATGGAGAGCACAGGTCCTATCGCAATTTTGAACCTGGTCCTCATGTTCTCATCTTTTCTTCCTACCAAAACTGCTCTAATTTCACATGTTAAAGATAAATAATAAAATAATTTTAAGTGATTAACCAATTCATACTAGGGTGAAAATACCCGATTTAAGTTTAATTCATACTGTTGTATGGTTGCTGGGAATAGAAGACTTTCTCAAAAGAATCGGAACTACTTAATGCTGAAAGCAACAGACTTTTGGAGTTGGTATCTTTAAAGAAAGGCGTTTAAGAGAGTTGATGTGAAATATGGAGAACTGGCTTCATGGTCCAGAAGACCGGAGCTCAAGCTTTGCCTCTGACACAGACTGATTGAATTACCTTGAGTAAATCCTTTAACTTCTCGGTGCTCTAGACAACTTTTCAAGGCTACAAGTTTCAAAGCAATCACATATTTGCATTAGTAAAAAAGTTTCCTGACTAGGAATTTCTTATTCCAATGAAATAACAGGTCTGGCCAAAAAACAAAAAAAATAAGTTACATGGCTTAACTGGAAATACCCAAAGCAATAGGAGTCAAGAACAACAGGGAGGGCACACCAGAGTAGTCCAATGGGCCCCTTTGAGTGGGGCTAGGCCAGATATTGCTAAAGGAAGATTGGAAATGGGCAAGACAAGGAAGGAGACAGCCAGAAAAATCCCAAGGCAGTCTTAGGCATGATGGGCCCCAGGCTAAGTTAGGAAGAAGGAGCTCATGATGGTTTAAGACTCCAGAGTTCATGTTCAAAAGTAGTTCAGGAAGGACCAAAGTCATAGCAACTACCTTAGATGGAGGTCATGGCCAGGAGAGGGTCAGGGCAACTCAGGCATTTCATAGGAGGATTGAGGTCCCAATCAGGTAGGTTTCATTGGTTTTCCATCACTGGGGTCACAGTAGGGAAGTATTGATAAACTGAGAAAGTAAAATTTCATAGCCTGAAATATATGATTCCAGATATGGTGATGAGGTTCAGAGAAAGGGACAGGGCATAAAGGAGGCTGTACAAAGTAAAGAATTAGGAGAGGGGAATGGGTAGTGATTTAATAGCCCATTGGATGGCTTGAAAAACCATAGGCTTTTCTGGATATACCATGTGTTACCATTCCTAGGGTATTTCCATCTTAATAGGGGACAACCTTCAATAAAGTTTTAATAGTAAGTTCAGGCATGAGAGGTTGGTGTTTTTTTTTTTGTGGGACATTTTTTTCTCTGGGATCCTTCAATCATACAACTATCTAATTCATAGGATCACACATTTAGAGCTAGAAGGGACCTAGCAGATCACCTTATTGAATTACCTCCTTTTATAGGTGAAAAAGTGAGACCCTGAGAAAGTGACTTGTTCAGTGTCTTGCAGGTAATACCTGGTAGAACTAGTATTCAAACTCAGGACCTGACCTGCCAAGTTCATCACTCTTCCCATTGTATTATGGATCCTAGATTTTTGTACAACAATTAATATGAAAAGAGAAAAAAAAACTTAGAATGAGAATCAAGAGTCCTGGAATCTAGTCCTGACTCTTCTACTTATTCTCCTAGCTCTAAAAAAATTATTGTATACTTAATATTATCTAATGTTCATTTTTTATGTAGAAGAAAATGTGTAAGGAAATTGGAGAACTGGTCATTTGTGTTCTTTCCTACCCTTTGCACTTTTTATTCTTTAAGTGTTTACTTACTCTAAAATATTTGATTATTACAGGCATACCTCCAAGATTGTGTGGGTTTGATACCAGACCACCACAATTAAGTGAGTCACAGGAAAATTTTGGCTTCCTAGTGTATATAAAAGTTTTGTTTACACTCTACAACAGTCTATGAATTATATAATAGTGTTATGTCTAAAAAAAGCATATATCTTTATTTAAAAATTCTTTATTGCTAAAAAATCTTAACCATCACCCAAGCCTTCACCGGGTAGTAATCTTTTTGCTGGTAGAGGGTCTTGTCTTTATGTTTGTGGTGGCTGATTGATTAGGGTGATGGTTGCTGAAGGTTGGGGTGGCTGTGGCAATATCTTAAAATAAGATAACAATGGCATTTACTACATTGATTGGCTCTTCCTTTCACTTGAACTCTTAGAGGCCATTCATTATTAATTGGCCTAATTTAAATATTGTTGTATCTCAGGGAATAACAAGGCCCAGGGACAGGGAGAGAGATGGGCAACAGTTGGCTGGTGGAGCAGTCAGAACACATACAACATTTATGGATTAAGTTTGCCATATTATATAGGTGCGATTGGCAACATCCCAAAACAATTATAATAAAACATCAAAGTACTGATCAAAGATCACTGTAACAGAAAAGTTAATAATGAAGAAATTTGAAATATTGTGAGAACACCAAAATGTGACACAGAGACATGATGTGAGCATTTGCTGTGGGGAAAATGGCACCAATAGACTTGCTTGATGCAGGGTTGGCACAAACCTTCAATTTGTAAAAAATGCAGTATCTGTGAAGTGCAATAAATAGAAATGCAATAAAATGAGGCCTACCTGTGCCTTATAAGTCTACTGTTACTTAGTTCAGAGATAAGGGACCATTTAAATGAAATTGAATTAAATTCTACCTCAAAAAGATGTTGAAAGAGAAGTCTGGATTGAAAACATTAAGGAAGGAGGAGTTACTTCAAAAGAAGCTAATGATATATTGCTTACTCACTGACTTCCAGAACAAACACTTCATTGAATATTTAACTTTTATGCTTGTTTTTCTTTCCTCTTCAGAAATCAGTAAGTGTCTAGACCAATAATTCTTTCAGATCACACATAATTTCTGGGAAAGGATAAAAATAGTCGCAATACTTCTATTCTTTTTTCAAAATGTTATAGTTCAGTATCAGATACTGTAGTTCAATTGGGACCTAACAGCAATAATAGCTAACTTTTATATAGTATGCCAAGCGCTGTGCCAAGCATGTTATGATTATTTTCTCATTCCATCCTCACCACGGGAGGTAGATGCTGTTATTATCTTCATTTTACAACTAAGGAAACTGAGGTAGACAGAAGTTAAGTGACTTGCCTAAGGCCACACAGCTGGTGTCTGAGGACAGTCATAAACTCGAGTCTTCCTGACTCCAGCTTAGCACTCTACATACTGTGCCACTGAAAAAGTTTAATTTTTGTGGTACCTTTTACAGTTTTGAAATTTTGATATATTTTGCCTCAGTTCTTCATCTGTAAAAATGAGCTGGAGAAGGAAATTACAAATCACTCTATTATCTTTGTCAAGAAAGCCCCCAAATTGGGTCATAAAGAGTTGGACACAATTGAACAATAACAAAAATTTAAGAATATACAATTCAGCAGCAACAAATTTATCTTCCAAGTTACTAAAAACAGAAGAGACAAATGCAGACTCTCACCATTGCTATTCAGTAGTTAGAATCTAATTCTGACTAAGGAATGAGATTAGAGATGGGAATATATTGAATTATATGTGGACTTGTGCGATTAAGATATACAGATAATCTAAATAGTTTAGGCTTTGCAGATAATGCAGCAACTAAAAACCTGTAAAAGAGACAGATCAGATTCAGATACTGTATCTTGTCTTTAAGAGGTTCATAATGTCTGCTAATTTGACAGGGACCACTGATATGATCAACATAAATTCATGGCAAACATCTAAAATTGAGTTTCTGCTCTATTGTAATTCAAATCCAGTAATAAAAGCGCTCTAATAGGCCTATGTAAAGTAGAAGGAAGGCTTGTTTGCTATCTACCATCAAACAAAAAGTACTTTGCAGGGAGAATCTAGTATTCAATAACAATTAAGAAATCATTTTAATGTACTCAATCTTTCAATTAATATTTAATAGTTAGGGTCTTAAACACCTTAAACTTATTTTTCTTGCATTGGGTTAAAAAAAAGACATCTATAGCCCACATTGAAAAGAAATACATTTAAATCTAGAGATTTTTGTCAGATTTTCACTAGCAGGAGTTAAAGTTCTGGTCTATGCAGACAATATTCCTAAGGGTCCCACTTGAATCTTGTACCAGCTGAAGATTCTGGTGGCCTAGTCTGGTGGAGAACAATATGGGTATTAAAACGATGAGTTCTGCATGCAAAAAAAAGGATCTCGGTTTTGGTGCCAGAGACAGATGGAGAACAGCAGTCTTGGCTTCAGTAACTTCCTGAGAATTCAAGAGCTGCTACAAATCGGGGAGTACTCATCTGCTGGGATAGAAGTATAAGGGCCAAAAAGTTTCCACAATTGAAAGAAATGAAAGTATCCAATTCTATTCAACACAAGCAGTTCCTAAGCATCTACAAGGTGCTAGATTGGGTGGGGGTGGGCGGGGGCAGTGCAAAGTCAAAAACAAAACCAACTCTTCTATGAAATTATATTCTACCAAGGGATAGTTACAACATGAAATCAGAAAGAAGCATAAGAAATTTAAGGTGAAGAAGGGGAAGAAAAAAAAAGTATTTGTTAAATACCTACTATATGCCAAGCACTGTGCTAAGTATTTTATAAATATTTTCTCATTTGATCTTCACAACAACCCTGGGATTAAGGTAGATGCTATTACTGTCTCCATTTTAGAGTTGAGGAAACTGAGGCAGAAATAGGTTAGGTGATTTGCCCAAGGTCTCAAGTTGGATTTGAAATCAGGTCTTCCCAATTCCAGGCCCAGCACATTATGTACTGTGTTACTTTGGGGATATCAAGAAAGGCTTCTTGAAGGTGGTAGCATGTAAGCTGAATTTTGAAAGAAAATAAGCATTCTGGGATACAGAGGTGAGGAGGAATGAACATTAGAGGAATGAAAAGGCATAGAGGAAGATGTCTGAAGAGGTAAGCTAAACACAGATTGTATAGGACTGAAATACAAAGTAGAGACATTTATATTTTATTCTTGAGATGATGGGCAATTGCTGAATATGCTTCAGCAAGGGAGTGACTTGGTTAGACCTGTATTTTAGGAAGATCAGTGTGGCAGCCATGCAGAGGATGGATTGGAAAAGGGAGAAGCTGGAAGGCAGGAGGCTGTTTGGGAGCCTATTGAAATAGTTCAATTTAAAAGTGACAGGAAGCTGAACTACGGTGATCCTGTGAGGAGGGGTGAACGTGAACAAAGTCGAGGTAGAACTGACAAGACTTTAC
This sequence comes from Trichosurus vulpecula, assembly GCF_011100635.1. Classification (NCBI taxonomy): domain Eukaryota; kingdom Metazoa; phylum Chordata; class Mammalia; order Diprotodontia; family Phalangeridae; genus Trichosurus; species Trichosurus vulpecula. The sequence goes on along the minus strand of NC_050579.1, from coordinate 216,966,799 downwards.
AACTAACTAGACTGGGTAAGGGGGTCAGTGAAGAAGAGGGAATAAAGAATGATCCCCAGATTGTTTATCTGAGTGACTAGAAAGATGGCAGTGCCTTTGGCAGAAATAGGGAAATTTGTAGGATGAGCATGTTTACTAGGGAAGAAAATAGGCTCTGTTTTGAGCATATTGAGTTTGACATAGCACATAGGACATCCAAGGGGAGACTTCTGGCGGGAAGCTGGTGACTTGGGATTGGACATAGAGAATTTAGTCACCTACATAGAAACAATTGAACTCATTGTAGGTGAACATGTCACCAAAAGAGGATGTGGAGGGAAATGAGGAGAGGGCCCAGGAGATGGCTTTGGGGAACACATATTTAGGGTATAGAGTATAATGACATGTCAAAGGACACTGAAAAGGAAGATGGGTGGGGGTAAAATTAGAAGAAAGGTGAGAAGAAGGAAAAGATAATCCAGAAGGAAGTTTGCTGATATAGTGGTCCATGGAGAGTTAATCAGCAATATTAAAAGCCATAGAGCAATCAACTTGAAAGTATTTCTTATATTAAGAATCATCTTATTCTCATCTACATAACATTGAAATTATTTCTGTATTAGTATGGTATCATTTCTCTTACTGATGGTAGGACCTAGATATAATTCAACTTAAAGAACCTTTTGGTCAGAGCTCCTTTTGTATGTATAGTGCAGAAAAAAGAAAAGAAATTAGTCTGACATGGGAAAATCAGGTCCAGGAGAAAGGATCATGATGGGTGACTAAGCATTTATATAGCACCTACTGTGTGCCAGGAACTGTGCTAAGCATAATACTCATAATAATCTTGTGAGTGTTAAGTGCTGTTATTATCCTTATGTTTGAGTTCAGGAAATTGAGGCAAACAGAAAGGACAGGAAAAGAGTAACACTCAGAAAATGAGAATTTCCAGGGGCTAGAGTCATTAAGATCTCTTGGAAAATAAAAGAGGAAATTTCCAGAATGGGAGAGGAGTCCTAGGTCCAAGAATGGTAGGTCAAAGCAATGCTGTATATATATCTCATAAATTTACTATACCCAGATGTTACCAGGAATTTGAAAGCCTTGTGGCCGAGATGGAGAGATATGGGTTGGATGATAATATAGTTAGGTAGATGTTAGGTGAAAACCTAGCTCCAAAGAGTACTGATTAATGGATCAATATCAACTTTGAGAAAAATCTTCTAGAGCAGAGCTGCAGGGGTCTGTCCTTGTTGCTGTTTTGCTCAATATGTTTACCAATGACTTGAGATAAAACATAGATGTCTTGCTTACCAACCTGGGACGGAGAGAAAATATATTGAATGAAAATCAGGATTCACAAATGCACAGGCAGATGGGAATGATGGGGTGAATCTAATAGGATGAAATTTAACAAGGACAAAGGTAACACATGTTAAAAAATAAACTGTGCAAGTACAGGACTCAAACAATATAATTAGATGAGAGGTCACATGGAAAAGTCTTAAGCAGGAATGGGGTTGGGGCAGGGTGGTGGTTAGTGAACTAAAAACTCAATAGGAGACAACAAAAGGGTAAGGCAGCCAAAAATGCCAATGCAGGCTGGATTAACAGAAATGCAGCCCTAACTGGGGGACAGAGAGTCGACTGCAGTCCTGCCTGGGTTCAAATCCTGCTACTGACACATATTGGTTGTGTGACTCTGGTCAAGTCATTTAACCCCTCTCTAAGGCTGTGAGTTGCAGAAGAGTTGCTGATTTATACAGAGAGAGAGTTTCCACACTAGGAGTTCCCAATAATATGAAATCATAGGTCTGGACTGAAAATAAGAACAAATAAAGTAAAATAAAATAAAATATAGCCAAGATCAGGAAGATGACAGGATGGTGAACATAGATCAATAACAAATGAGATGGATGGTGAAGTTGTTGGAGGCCTGAAAAGAAGGTAGAATTGATGAGGGCAGGATGTTACATAGGGAATGAATGGAAATTGGGCAAGCCTGTGGCTCTCACACCTGGAATTAAGGCTGGGCAAGGATATTTGAGAAGAACAGGCTCATGTACCCAGTAGCTTTGACTACCAAGATCTCCCTTGGCTAGGAACCTAGAGTTTCATTTGTTATTCAGTCCATATGGGACTTATTGGCTAAACCTGAAGAACAAAACTCAGAGGATGGAGTCGGCAAGAAAGAGAATAGAGATGTATCTAGGCTCAGTTCTCTGTCTCTGTATATACAGGCCTATACTTCTCTAAACCCATACAGTGATAACAATAGCTAACATTTACATAGAGATTTAAGGTTTGCAAAGCTCTTTGCAAACATTATTTCATTTGATCCTCACAACAATCAAGTAAGATAAGTACTCTTATCATCCCTATACTGCAGATGAGGAAATTGAAGGTCATTTAAGTGCTTGAGGCAGGATTTGAATACAGGACTCTCCTGACTGCAATTTCAACATTCTCTTTTACATCAGACTGAGGTCCAAACCTTTGGGCCTACTGATGGAAAAAAAGTGGGAACCATGGAGAGCAAAAAGTGATACAACTGGCAGTAAAGAATGACCTATTATATCTGGTATACTACTTGATATCTCTCTTTCTACATGCATACATACATACATCTCTATATGTATACACACACATGCATATATATGTATATATGTTATTTCACCAATATGATACCCACAGCAGCTGCTATGAATATGCAGACCTATTCCCAGGTTTGAATTGCAAAATATAACAGACCCTCTTCCTCAAAGGCAAAACCAAGACATTTATTCAAACACCAGAAATCCAAATCCATCATAGTAACAAAGTTTATACACGTTACCAATGCAGGGAGCACCGCCATCCCCAAGCCTTCCCTCTGTTAGGGCCTCCCCACAAACAAACTCCCTTAAGCAAAATCATTCCCTCTCTCACTCACCTAGCTGTTCTGCCTCCTCTCTCTTTCCCAGCTCTGCCTCACTCATGCTTCCTGCTCCACCCATTCGGCAAGCTCCTCCTACCGCAGGCTTCATGTGATACAGGCTCAAAGCAGGTCACATGGGCCTATTAATGGGCAAGAAAACTCTTCCCATTGCATTACCATTACATATGTATAAATAGATGTTGAATTACATAATCCAAAACATAAAAGGAGCCACAGAGCTCAGGCTCTTGCTCTACAATAATACCATCTATAGTATCTTTGGATAAATGGTCACTTAGCTGCTTCTTCAACATCTTCACTGACCAGAAATTCATTACAGCAGATAATCTGTTCCATGGATTTCTGTATATTGAGCTGGAATCTGCCTCAGTATAACTTCCATTCATTGGTCCTCTTACAGCAGAACTAAAGTTTGCTTTTCTTGCCCTTTAAAGTTTATATGCTAATTGTTGTATATATTGGTTGAGGCCTAATATTTGGAGACAATAATGATGGGGACAACGTGTTTTTGTGACAAGGAATGGTATTAATAAATTTTTCCCTCATAAACTCCATGAAAATTTTCGGACTGGGGATAACTGGTGAAGTTCATCACCATCAGAATCCTGGACCATGCTTGTTTTTGACTTATTTATTCCAACTGGGCAATGTCTTAAATAGCACTTAGAGAACAAGGTCTATTTCCTGAGGTATTCCAGGAGATGCATTTCTAAGCATTCAGATGAAGTACCCTAAATTGAGTTAACTACTTTATGCACTGATAACCCATTTCTGTGTTTCTAGAAAAATTAACTTTTTCTAGGAGACATAAATAGCTCAAATGAATTCTATTGGATGGGGTTCTGTAAAGGTCAACAGCTGAAATCAAATGGAGTGGGTCTTCCTAATATTTTCGGTATTCATTAAGCCTTTATCAAAGAATGCTCTCCAACGTGGGACTTTAAAATTTAAGTGGGATGCCCAGTTCAGTGTCATGCAATGTTAGTTGATAATGAAGAGGAGAAGTTGGAAAGTACAGGAGAGAGCAATGAAACTGATTAAGAGGTTGGCAGGGTCAAAGTAATTGGAATTATTGAGCCTGGAAAATGTAACTGAGGTATTTAGAAGAATGAGGGGCGATTTCAAGTGTATAAAAGGCTTGTTGCTGAGCAACTATTCTCCCTTTCTATCAGCAGGAGCAGGAGGGAACAGGTTTAAATGGTAGCCAGTGGGATTTTGGGGTCAACACCTCCGTTAGAAGGGTTGTAAGTTAATGGAATGCATTAATAAAGGATGGTGTACAAATTTTCATTCTGGGGATTAGGCCAAGTTGATTGTGATCTGAGATAAATTTCATCCCCAGTGTGGAAACCTTTGTGGTTCAGATGGGTTCTGCTCTGGCATGGGGAACTATTTAGGGTCATTCAAACTAATTCCCATGTCAATTTCAAAAGAGGACTAAAGGAAGTATAAATTCTTCCTGAGCTAAGCAGAATAAACAAGCCCTTGACCCAGTGGGATTTTGTCTGTTGTCTTTCTCTTGCAAAGTCAATTGAAGAAAAGTTCTTAGAACTTTTTTTTTAACAGCATGTATATCCAATGGACTCATGGCATTTTTTATTCTCATTAGATTACATTCATTTTTACTGCCAGACTCCCTGGACCATACCCAGATAGTCACAAAGAAACAAGTAAGCTAGGTGATCTCCTGTAGCTAATTATGGCATTTAATATGATAATGTGCCATTTCAGACACACCCTGAGAAACATTTTTTAATTATAAAAATGGAGAATTATAGTGATAGATCTGTCTGCAGTTTTGAACATACTTCCTCATACTCCTGCTAAGATTATTCGAAAGATCAATGAGATTTCCTTATTGTTAGAACTCTTCTCTAGCCTCATGTAGCCATCTGTCTGTTAATTCTTCCTGCTGTGATTATTTCCTCTCACTTTCATATCTCCCACAATGCCTAACACAGGGCCCTGCACAACTGAAGTGCAAAATAATTATTGGCTTGGTTGAATTGATACTACTAATTTTTTTTTATACTTACTTCAATGCTGCAAGTATCTTTGATTTTAACAGTGTGGGTACTGACTGCCTCCTTTAATACATATCACAGCTTCCTTTATGGTTTTGCAGCTATCCTTTATATATTGGCTTAAGGTTTACAAAGAATTTTGCAAATGTTATCTCTTTTGATCCTGAGGAAAATCCTAGTAGGTAGGTGCTATGATTATCCCTGTTTCACAGATGAAGAAACTGAGGTGTGCAAAGATCAAGTGATTTGCCCAAAGTCACACAAACAGGAAGTGACTGAGACAGGATTTGAACCCAGGTCTGACACCAAGTCTAGCAGCACACTGCTCCATAGAGCTGCTTAGAAGATCATTTATAAACTGCTGTGGCACCCTCCTCCACCCCCTTCCTTCCCGCAAATCATCACCTAGTGGTCAATCTTCTCGTGCATGAGCCTTTCAAAATTTAATTAGTCTGGTCCTTAGATGGCAAACATAGGCTTTGCCATCAGATCCCTATTGGAAGGCTTTTTAGCCTCTTTGGACATGTAGGAGCTTGTGCTAGACTCACGAAGTTTCCCAAGACCAGGGTTACCTCCATGAAACTAGGTGGTGCAGTGGACAGCATGCTAGACTTGGATTCAAAAAGATCTGAGTTCAAACCCAGCCTCACACTTTCATAGCAGGGTGACCCTGATCAAGGCACTTTACCTCTCAGTCTCAATTTCTCCATCTGGAAAAGGGAGATAACAGCGCCAATCTCAAATTTCCTGACCAAATTAGATAACATATTTAAAGTGCTTTGTAAGCATTAGAGCATTATATAAATAGTGTTAATTGTTGGTATGCCATGATGAAGCAGTGGAGTTGTACTTCAGTGGGGGAATTTTTTTTTAATACCGCTCACTAATTGCTTTTAGCATACCATGCTAAATACCTCCTGAATAAGATCTAAGCTCTTTATATCAGTCATCATGATCCTCTAAAATGTCTAGGCAATTATAATTCCATTACTTCCAACATGGGTCCATCTGTTGTTGAAAATATTTGTTTTTTTCACTTTGGAGCCTTTATCCATGCTTAATACCTTTCCCTGTTTATCCCTTTTTCAAAATTCTACTCATCTGTCAAGATCCAACTCAAATACCACCTTACAAACTGTTAGATTGGCTTTAAGTGGAAAACATGGGCTCTTAAATCTGATCCATATGTCTTTTAAGTCTCATGAAGCCTTTCTTCATGCTCTGAAACACATATGATCTACTCTGAGCTCCTTAGCAGTCTGCATTTCCCCTATGAATTTTATTACATCCTCTAATAATTTGGGCTCCTATTTTATTCTCTTGGCAGATTTCAAGCTTGCCAAAGACAGGAACTAGGTCTTCTTTTGTCTCCCATAGGAGAGTGTCTCAGACACATGATAGTGCTTGTTGAATTGAAATAAGCAACTGCAATTTTTATACCACCCTAAATGCCTTTCTTCATGTCTACTGTTCACTATATCACATTTATGGTTATTTTCAGTTTTTCCCTCTTTAGATTTCATTACATTTTACATTGTGTGGGGAACGGATTATTATGATTACAAATTCTCAGAAATTCACCCTAGCATATCCTGCTTTCCTCTGAAGGCTTACCTGGGCTTACCTCTGAAGTTTTCAGTTAGACAAAATATGGCTCCCATTTTATTGAGGGTTTTACTCTGTGTTGGCACTAAAGAACAGTGTTACATAGCTGAGGGGATTTTGTACTAGAATCCTGATTTATATCTGTTCTTTCTTCCTGTAGTGACAGTTATGTAGCACTTTGAGGTCTACAAAAGTGCTTTATATCCTTGTTCTCAACTGATCCTCACAACAACTCTGTAAGACATCCATTACTGTTATGCCCACTTTATAAATAAGGAAACTGAGACTCAGGAAAATGAAGTCATTACCAGGGTAGTCACATGTGTCTTAAGAAGCAGGGCCAAAACTTGTACCTAGCCTGTTTAGAGAGAGGGTGGGCACAGGTGTCTTGAGAGATGAGACAGAAAGATTTGAGAGATAGGAGAAAGTAGAACATGAATTTGGAATCTGGGGCCCTTCCCAGGCTAAATCTAGTTCTTGCCACTGTTAACAAGGGTTATGCCAGTTTGCTACAAAGCTTGACTTTCTGGCATTGCTGCAGCTGTGCACCATAGACCCTGAGTAGAGTAGTATAATAAACAACTGAATAGATGGAGAAACTGAACAAATTTTGAGAGCTTGAATTTCCATTCATTAGCCTACATAATTACATTTTTTAAAAAAAATCTGTGATTTCATAGGTAAAGAGAACTCCTGATGAGGAAATCACTCTATCAGAGTAGATCAACAGCTGCTGGGCAACTTGCCTGGAGCAAAGAGAGTTTTTAGGCATGCTCTACCTAATATCATTAATTGGTCTTGGGAAAACATGACATTATGGACAGTGAAATGGTAGGAGGCAGTGGAGCTCCACATGAACAATGTTACAAATGACCAGTCAGTCACAAAGCTTTTTATTAAATGCCTACTATATTACTGGCACTGTTAAGAGCTAGACTAATGGGCCAGCAAGATTTCCCAAAACCACAGTGGAATTTGGCTGTGATGTACTCGGGCCATTTTTCTAGAAGGAGGTTGGTACAAATAGCATTAGATTCAATGAATTTAATCAAAATAATCTGGTATGTTTTTTTCACTGGAAAAGATAGGTTTACATGATGTCAAAACCAATCTATTCAGTGCAAAAGTCAGTTACAGCTTTTATTTTATTAGTTAGGCATAATGAGATTATTTCCCTTTACCTTATGTTGTAAGACCAGCGGTGTCAAATGCAAATAGAAATGCAGACCATTAAACTGTATAAAACGATCCCTGGGAGTTATATATTGACTTAGAAAACCCCATTTATATTATTTATTAATTTTCTTATTTTCCAATTACATTTTAATCTGGTTTTGGCCACACTCGGGAATGTTGTGGGCTGCATGCGGCCAGCAGGTTGTGTGTTTGACACCTTTGTTGTAGATGAATTGTACTACGTGTTGTCCCTTGGAATTGGCACTTCATCTCTTCACCTCATTATTGAACTCCATGTCTGTAGTGTGTGCTCTCTTCATCTGTACCTTTTAGACTCCCAAGCTTCCTTCAAGGCTTATTACATATGCCACCTTATACCTGAACCACATTTCTTGGTTCCCCTAGTTGTTACAGCTCTCTCTAAGCTCAAGTTATTATGTATACAGTTATCTGATTACTTTGTATCTCTATTAACAGGATGTAAGGTTCTTGAGGATAGAGACTTTCTTTTTAATTGCTTTACTAGTACCTAGATATGGCCTTTATACAGAATACTGTAGGTGTTTAAAAACATTGGATTAAATGACTTATTGACTGAATTTCCTTTATTTAAAATGCCTAACAGCATCGTATAAATCCCACCTGTGTGTACTAGCTTATCTGCGACTTGAAAGAGGTCACAGTGTCAGGTTAGGCAATTATTTGTGTATCCTTTGTAAATCGAAAAAGACCTGTGATAATGCATGCATATGACATGTCTTAGGAAGTGATCTGTCAAGAAATGTCCTGTTAACTTTTTCATCAGTCATTTTTAACTACCTTACAAATTAATACTTCAATGTATTTCATAAAATAGTCCTTCAGGCTTTTTATTCAGCCACATTTGCTAGAAGAGTGCAGCTCAAATTAAATGCTATAGGGAAAATAAAGAGTGCAAACATTCCATGAATATTAATGGCAAGCTGGACAAAGGTAATGCACTTAGCTTAGATCACAGTAAATGTACAATGCATTCTTTTATGGAGTTACTATTTCTAAACAAGATTGATTACCTTAGTCACTCTTTTAAAATGGAAAATGTAAACCATTTATGGAAAGAAGCTAGCCTCATATCTTATAAGCCATGATAGAATTCTTAATGAAGAAATGAGTTGTTGAATAAAGTAATCCCTTTGGCAACATCTTAACAGGATCATATTCTTTGAATATGATTCATTAACGAAATCCACAAAATAATAAACAGACACCCTGATGATATTGTTGGCTGCCATGGATTTGCTGGAAAGTCCCACCTTTCACTATTTCTGATTATTTATACCTTTCTGATATCATTAATATTGCACACATATTCACTTAGTATTGTGAGCATGCTTACAAACACATCAGTGTTTAATTTATTGAATGATATTTCATTAGTCTAGATGAGTTGAAATGTGGCATTTCATTTTCTAAAAATGTGTGGGAACATTAATCATATAGATACTTAAATTACAATTCAGATACTGCATAAAGTTTCAATTTATCTGAATAAAGTTGAATAAACATCTGGAACAAATGAAAACTCATTTCAGATGAAACTGACTAATTCTGATTAGTGAGGGTTTAACATTTTTCACAAAATTAATCAGAGTCATTTCTATGTTTTTCCCTCTCCCTATTTAATAACACATCTTTTCCCTGTACAATGGGCTAAGGATTCATGAAGTAGAGAAATTTAGCTGATCTGATGAATTTATGTCTACCTTATGAAAAAACACCCAATGAAAATGCAAAAAAAAAAGTGCACCATAAATCTGTCAGTTGTGTGTTTGCATGATGGATGCAAATAGGCTGCAACATATGGCCAATAGTGAACTCTGACCAAGAATCCCATTTTAAAAATATTTAACAACACATCTATCAGAATGATCTATAAGCATAGTGATGGTTTCCTTGATGAAAATATGAAAACAAAACAGGAAGACTCTCAACACAGAATTTTCATAGCCACAAATTTTTGAGAAACTGGCTCCAATTTTCCTTCCCAACCTTACCTTATATTACTGCCTTTCCTAACAACTATTGTTCAGTCAAACGGCTCTTCCACTTCCTTACCTTCAACATTCCATCTCTGATCTTAATACCTTTGCATAGGCTGTCCCTCACATGTTGAGTGCACTTGCTGTATTAAGGTTCCCTTGTTTCCTTAAAACTCTGCCTGAATGCTACTACTTTGTACTTGAAATCTTTTCTTATCCCCTCAGATGTTCTCCCCCACTCCTTATGGGCACGGCTGTTTTGTTTTTGTCTTTTTATCTCCAATGCTTAATACATAGTAGGTACATAAAAGTACTTACTGATTGATTTTCTGATAATCGTGCCATTGACTTATAGGTGTACAGAGCATATATGATCCTCCCTGGCCCACTTTTTGTTGGTTATAAAAAAAAATGATTCAATAGAGAGAAATACAACTTTAAAACATAACGAGCAAGAATCTTCTTAACATCCTTCATACCCGGGCTCCAAATGCAGAACTTCAGTGAGGCAGAATCCTTTACCTCCAGAAATAACCCATTCCTTTTTTGGGCACCTTTAATTATAAGGATGTTTCCCCCTTTTTAAAGTCTAAATCTGCTCCTACAACATCTCAATGGGGGTTTTATTTGAAAAAAATTCCTTTATGAGTAGCAGAATTAGAATGTTTTTCCACATAAACAACTTTATAAAAGATTGGTAAGTTTAAATATATTCATATTTATTTTATTACAATATATTTTATTATGTATATATTTATAAATAATTGGTGTGTTCCTAGCTTTCCTGGTTTTGTTTTAGTCCCAGCTCAAGTTCTACCTTCTCCAGTCTTCCTTAATCTTGATCCCTTCTTTCTGAGACTTCTCACAATTTATCCCTCTATATCTTATCGGTGCATAGCTTTTAGCATATTATCTACCCCATTAGAATTAGTTCCTTGAGAATGAGAATTATTTTATTTTCCTCTTGCCTTTCTTTTGTACCCCCAGAGCTCAGCACAGTGCCTGGCATAAGACAGACACTTAGTAAATGTTGGTTGGCTGACTACTTACTGGTTATACCAAAGGGAAGTAATGATCTTAGGGGGCAGTAATCGAGAACACTAATTTAGCTGAGCCTGAAGACACAGAATTATCTAACCACCTTTCAACTGATGCTAATGGGGTTTGGTAGCCTGAACACATGGCCACAGACTGAAGATACTTAGGAAAATACACATAGAAGATACTTCAGTAATTACCTCTTGGGAATGATTAGCAACCCCAGCAAGACACAAGAACACTAAAAAATGAGACAGAGTACCCAAAGTAGCCCCGTTGCCCCTTTTCTCTCCTTACAATTGACTGATTGACACTCAGCCTCAATATAATATTGTTAATTACATTACTCTTCTTTGCTTATATGGATTAACAGTGGACCTTCCCAAAGTAAATGGTTGGACTTCCTTTCTTTCCTACTCCAATAGTTATATATGCTACTTTTCTTATTTTATTAATAGTTATCTCCCTAATGCAGCCCTCTCCCCCCACCCCACCATCCCCTAACTATTTAATACATAACATAACTGGAATGTTACATTACTGAGATTTGCTATATCTGTCCCCTACCATAGGCCTGGGAATCATAGGCAGCCATGAAAGATGGAAACACACATCATTTGTCCTAGGTACGCACTTGAGGGATTATCTGGGTAATGCTGAAAACAAGAATGAGATGTGACAACTCAGTTAATATGTCCTGGTCTAGGGAGTATATCTCACCTCCATGCCAGGAAATAGTTTGGAAGTTCACAGGCATATATTTTTATTAATTGAATGGTGACACTCAGGGATTACCAGAATGTTGCCTAGTTGAGATCTTTGGGGTGCTTATTTTAACTACAACATAAAAATGCTTTGGAAAAATGACTGCTTACTTGCTTTGGGGCACTAATTGTACTTGAAGATATTTCATGACATCCCCCCAATAAATCTTGTTACTATTAGTAATTTATTTGGCAAGTCTGTTAATTTACAGGTAAGGCAAAAATAAACATGAGTCTAATCTAGGCCTTAATTGTTAATCTGTCAAATTAAGGAAGTATTTTCATATAATACAAACATGGTACTTTAAACAGCCTACAGAATGGAAGTTCCCTACCCCACCCCCTTATTTTTCAAAAATATGTATCAGCAATACAGAAAATTGTGATAAAAAGCTATGTCTAAAAACCCCAATTTCTTTTGAGGGTGATAAAAACCAAAAATATGTATGAATAACAATTTTTGACTGAATCAGACATTTTGAAGAAAGCTACAAATTGAAATTTTTAATATTAGTCAGAGGTGGCAAAACAACCATATTTTACATAGGATTTCAACATGATTAGAATTACTAGCAAGAAATATGACCATAACCAGCTGAAAACTGAAAAAAAAATCAAGTAACAATGTTTGTTGACATGATGATAATCAAGTAGTTCTCCTGAAGTTTTGACTGAGCTGATGAAATGTTTATGATTGTGAGGGTAAAGGTTGTCTAGCCTCAAAACTAGAATTCAAATATGTGAAACGCATGTGACGTTAATGCAATGAAAGAATAGGATTACCTCTTTGGCTATAGTTGTGTCTCATAAGTCTACCACATTGACTATTCTTATAGTCAGCCAGTTAAACAACTTTTTTTTTATTGAGTTGACTGAAGCAATGACTTTTTTTTTGGTCATCATATAACTTCACTTTTTGAGTTGTTTTAATTGAATCAAGTGGTTGATTTTATAAAAACATAGGAACCAGTTATAAATAAAGGCTCAGCATCAATCTCAGTTTCAGACTGCATTTTATTAATATTTTTCACATAAGAACAGAGATATTTAACTTTAAAAGCACAAATGAGCTGTTATGGCATTGTTTGAAATGCAAACGCCAAGGAGAAATACAAATTAATACTTAAAAATCCTTTCCAGAAGTTTAAACTATTGTTTCATATGTGGATCTTATCTTAATCTGCCTGTAGTTCATGAAAATGCAGTTAATTTCATATTAATTTATCTTTACTACATGCAATTTTATCTTGAGTGTGGATTAGTAAATTTTACTGGGCTTTTATCTAATAAAACATGAATCATGAATATATTTTATTCTATGAAGAGTTTTTATAAAAAAGAAGTAGTGAACTTTAGGGAACTGAGCAATATAATATTTTTTTCTGCAGTAAGTCAGGCAAAAAAAGATAAATATCTCAGGAACAAATGTAGACACTTTTCTAATGATTGAGAGTCTGGGGAGAGAAGAGAAAGTTGGAGGAGGAAGTATGCATGGAGATGAGACCCATCAGAATCTTAAATAAGGAAAAAAGAGAAAGGATAGAATAAGAATGAAAAATCAATTCTGAGCAAGAATAGCAAAGGACAACTCATCAAGCTACACCAAGAAGCAAAGGAAAGGTAGGTGGGAGCCTCATAAATCATAACCCAAAGTCCATAAAATTCTGAATTCCAGGCAAGTTATTTTCAGGTAATGTCATTGCCATCTGCCACTGTTAATGCTGTGTAAATTGACAGAAATAACACTGACATAGCTTGGTTGAATGTTATTTTTTGCTTGGTTTTTGAAAATATGAAGTCACCAGGGAGATTTGTTATCACCATTTTTACTCATGTATTTTTGCTCTCCTTTATATTTCCATTCTCTACCCCCCATACATTTAAGAAACTTTAAAACACGCTTTTCTCTAAAAATTCCTCCTCCCATTTCCCATCTCACTATTTCTCTCCTTTCTTCATTGTTTTTTTCTTGCTGCTGCTATCAAGTAGGGCCTATTGTTGAGGGTAGAAGGAAATCACTGGGAAGTAAAAACAATGTAAAAAAAGATGTCAGATAAAATATTAATTTAAAAAAATAATTAAAAGATACATACTTGATCCTTGCCAGAATAAATAACAGGCTAAATTAAAGGTACAACAACCAGTAACTGGCTGTGAAGGCATGAAATAGAATGAATGAAAAAGCATTTATTAAGTGTTGACTATGGAAATAAAAATAAAAAACAAAACCAGTCCCTGCCCTCAGGAAGCTTATATTATAATGGGGAAGATATCACATAAAGTTGAGTGGTGGCTAGGGAGGGGCCCTTTGATATCAAAAATGACAGAGAGATGGTGCTAGAGGAGTAGTTTGACCTACCTCACTGAGGGACAATGGCAGAGTCAATTTGATCATGGTTCATGGTCACATAATTGTGGTAAAGAGGTAAGGAAAGAAAGGAAAGGGTACTTGTGTAGGGGCAAGGTGGTTGGCAAGAAAGAACACGATCAAAGAGTCAAGAATAAACAGAAGCACGGGTAGGACTTTCCTTTAAATACTCCTCCAAGAAAGGAGGTTGTTAATCTGGAGGCAGGGCTACAGGTTCTCAGTTTTTCTACCTGTTTTTCATTCTTTCAACTTCTTTATCTCTATCTCCCTTCTATTTGCACTCAACAGAGTATGTAGTTCTATTCTCTGTCCAGTGTATCCCTAAGTCTGAAAGGTTACTGGGAGAATTCAGCAGTGATCTGAGGCTGGAGCAATTTCCTTCCCCTGAACCAAAGGTACATAGGTTATAACCACAAAACTTGAGGGGAAGATAAGTACTAAAAATATTACTTTATGAATTACTTGAGACTCTTGGTCTGTTTTTCACACATATTCTTTTTTTTTAATTAAGTTTTATTTATTTTTTAATTTACCACATTCAGTTCCGCCTGATTTTGAGTTCCAGATTTTCTTCCTCCCCCTTCCCCCTGACCCAAGATGGCATGGAATCTGATTTATCTTCTACTTATAACTTTGCATTAAACTTATTTACACAATAGTCAAGTTGTAATGAAAAATTATGACCAATGGAATGAATCATGAGAAAGAAGAAACAAAACAAAAAAACCCCAAAAACGAAAGAGAGAAAAAAGGAGAGCAAATAGTGTGCCTCAATCTACATTCAGACTCCATAGTTCTTTCTCTGAATGTAGATAGCTCTGTCCATCATGAGTCCTTTGGAGTTGTCTATGAGGCTTGTATTGCTGAGAAGAGCTAAGTCTATCAAGGTTAGTCATTACAGAATCCATATATCTGTGGTAGTGTATAATGTTCTCCTAGTTCTGCTCCACTCATTCAGCATTATATTGTGTAGGTTTTTCCAGGTTATTATGAAGTCCGTATCTTCCCCATTTCTTATAGCCACATGTATTCTTAAAGATAAGTTTAAAGAAAAAATATTTTTTTGAGGAATACTTTTTACGGTCAAGACAAAGAAGGGAGTCTCTGGTGTCTAATTTTGCTATAGATTTTTCATGGACTCATTCTTTAGTAAATGGCTTCCAAATGAATAGACATTATTGAAGATTCGAGAAGGCTGGAGTAATAATAATAGCTAGCATTAATATAGTACACTGTTTGCAATGCATTTCACATGTTATCTCAAGTGATCCTCACATATATCCTTATTATGTTGCTTAATAATGAAAACAAAGTTGCTAAAAATGGAGGAGGGCAAAATGTGCTTCTTTCCAATCCTTCTATCATCATTCCTTTTAAAATTTCTTTCAATTTCTACTTCATATGTTGAAATTCTACCAATTCTTCAGAGATCCAGTTTAAGTGAGACCTCTCTCCTTGCATGATACCTTCCCTGATTATCCTAGCTAGAAGTGAATACTGCTTCCTCAGATTCCTGTAGCACTTTGTACCTCTTATATCATTTACTGCTTCATGCTATAATTTCTGCATTTAAATCTTTGATCTCCTATAAGTTCTTTGTGGGTAAGGACTAAATCCTTTTCATTGTTTTATTCCAGGCCTCCAGCACAGTGCTTGGCTTACAGTAAGCATCAAAAATGTTGAATAAAAATGGCTATTAAGAAGGTTGCTATTTAGGTTTTTATATTACTTTAATTTGCCAATATTTATCTCCCTCTTCTTGAGAACCTATAACAACAATGCTGCTGAGGTGTGAGATCCAACAAGACCAGCAACAAGAGCTGCTAGCAAAGGTCCTTTGATCTGCTTTTCTAAGGAAAGCAACTTTAAGGGGTTAACGATCTCACTTTAATCAAACATACATATATCATTCACTTAGTTAAGGGGAAAAGCCAGCACCCTGGACTTCAGAAATTACAAACAGAGACTATAAACGGAGCAAATGACACAATTCAACAGACAGGCTTTGCCTGATCAAGACATCACACACCTAGTTACCAAAAAGAGAAGCACCAACATCTGGATTTTCAAGCCAGAGGGCTCCAGCGGCTACCCAGAATCTCTACATCAACACTCTTCCAGTGAGTGAGAGCCCCAAACAAAACACTAACCTCTGAGTTTATATACCCTTCTTAGGGCCCGAAGGCTTCACACCTAATCAGCAAAAGGTGTGGGCCTGGGACTTAGCACCTAGCAAGACTTAGCACCAAGCAAGGTACTTGATTACTTTAGCATTATAAAAGAGAAAAAAGCAAAAAAAGTCCCACCTTAATTAGTAATACTGAACTGTTCTTTATAACACAGTATACATAGAGATCTATCTATCTGAAGCATATAGGTATATCTATATGAAAAAAGGCAAAATTAACATATTAATCAAGGCCAACATTACATGCTGTGTTTCACCTCTATGGTTTCCTACTTTGGCAAAGGAAGAAATGTGCATTCCTGAATTTCTTTTTTGAGCAACTCACCTTAGTAATTATAATTATACCCCATCAGGTACTGATTTTCTTTCCATTAATATTATGGTCATTATGTATATTGTTTTCCTTATTCTGATTACTTCTCATGTCAATTAATATGACATTCCTTCATGAAACACTGTCCATTGTTTCCTTATATTCTTCACATTCCTTATTTCTTATAATAATAGCCTATTCATATACCACAATTTATTTAGTTACCACCCAATATCAACTTTGTTTCTAGTACCTTGCTACAGTAAAAAATGGTGCTACATATATGGACTTCTCTATTTTTCACTTTCTTGGGGTGTATACCTAGCTGTGGGATCTCTGGGTCAAAGGACATAGATATTTTAGCCATTTAATCTCTTTTCAGAGTTGCTGGGCCAATTCATGGATCTACTAATAGCATATTGGTGTGCCAGTCTTCCCACAATCCTGAAAAGCTATCAAGAAGCCTCTTACATATACAGATATGTTGCAATATTATGATGGAGCTATGATCATATTAATATAAGTATTTCCTCCAGCAATGTTCATCGCTACACATTTACACCTGTCCAATTTGTGCAAATCATTCACTTTCTCATAAATCAGTATCAGGGATCCACTTCATATGCTGGAGGTCTTCGTTTAGGAGAACTGAACGGTTTATAATGAAACATGCAGACTATTCATTGGTTATATTTAGCTCTTGCTTTATGCCCAGGCCATTCCCTCCACCCCCAGCTCTCCTAAGTCATACAATGATTTGATGACATCTTTTAAGCTACTTCTACTTAAATCCTCATTTGTAATAGTTTGCATCCTGATCATGACCTCCAGGTACTCCTCCACTAATCTCAGTTTTTTGGAGACTGTAGCATTCCATGAGAGCCATACAACATTACTGGAAGAATCTTAGCATTAACAAAGATAGGTATTTATTTCAAGTACAAGTCTGGAGTCAGAAGAGAGCTTCATAATTTCTCAAAGGCAGTTTACTGGGCTCTTCTTTTCAGTCGTGGGCCTATTCATCACTGTCCATTTGCAAAATCTGTCAAAGATTAATGAAGATCTATGTTCTGATGCTCCACGATTTGTACAATTCAATTGCATTTTTAGACAATATGCATTCTTCATTTACTTGTTTGTAAAGTTAGCCCAAACTCTCTCTAATGATTATAGATGTCATGTCGGAGGCCCTGCAATGCTTCAGGGCTTGATGTAATTAGTGCAATGCCATCTCATAAACAGGAAAATCTGGAAGAGCTAATAATTGATAGGGAGTTTCTCTTTTTCCTCTCTTTCTACTTTGTACTGGATCTCTTCTAAGATGGTGAGAAACATCTTAAAAGAGCATCAACCATTTTTGTTTTATGCCTAGCTTGATAACAGTTATGGTTGTCAAATGAAGCTATTTTTGTGATTAAATCCTTCAAAGAATCATGTATAATTTTCACACATACATGGGGGCCACTTTGATAGAGGAGGGGCTTTACTTGCATAAAAATATTTTTTACTGTCAATCAGAAATAAGTTCAGTGGAATCTTGCATTCTCTCCATCTTTCAGTCACTTGTGTTACTGTAAAGCTGTAGTCTACTATATTGTTTTTGACAACCTGTTCTCTCATAATACCTTCATTAAGAATGCACTTGTTGTATGTCAGGTGGGGAGGTGTCCAACCCAGGACCAAGAAGCCTGCAAAACTCCCGAGTGTAGCCAAACAAGAGCAAAATGTAACTGGAGAATGTCTATCAAAGTAAATAAAAATATAATACAACATAGATAATGTTAATTTGTAGCTTTCTGAATCAACATGCTTTGAGAATGATCTCACCAACGCTATGAAGTGTTTACAAATAATTTTACATTGACATAAAGAAAGCAAACAGGTTGCATGCTAATTGAGATGTTCTCAATTGGCCTTTTTTGGAGTAATGATAAGGTCTGAGTCCCCACCTTTGGTATCTTTGCTTATTTCAGAGTAATTTTGAAAGATCAATTATTGAAATTGTTAGCTCCAGCACAAATCTCCTGCGTGAAACATTCAGCTTAGTCCAGCTGCTCTTCCCATCTTTGTTTTCTCCAATGACATTTCCACTTCTTCATGAAACACATATGGTACTGTGAAGTTATCTAAATGTGGAGGCTCTACTATTCTTGCTATGAGAATTGTTTTTTTTTAAAAAAAACTATTTAATGATTTTTCAATTTTTTTCATCTGTTTGCTGTCCTTCCAGTTTTGTGATTATGTGCTCAGAATAACTTTGTTAAGTTTGGTCTTAAGTCAAACTTTCTTTAAGTATATTTTTTCCTCTATAGCTTCTTATTGTGCTTTGAGGTGATACTACTCATAGTGGTGTACCTTAGTACTTCATATGATTTTATAAATGAGTTTATAGATCTAAACATTCTGAAGAGCAATTTGAAGCTATGACCAAAGGGCTATAAAACTGTGCATACCCTTTGATCCAGCAATACCACTTCTAGCTCTGTATCCCAAAGACTTTTTTTTTTAAAGGAGAAAGCACCTATTTGTATCTTTTTGTTGTGGCAAAGAATTGGAAATTGTGGGGATGCCCATCAACTGGAGAATGGCAGAACAAGTTGTGGTATATGATTATAATGGAATATCACTGTACTATAAGAAACAAAGAGCAGGCTGATTTCAGAAAAACCTGCAAAGACTTATATGAACTAATGTAAAGTGAAGTGAGCAGAACCAGGAGAATATTGTACCCAGTAACAGCCACACTGTATGATGATCAAATGTGAATGACTTAGCTATTCCCATCAATACAGGGATCCAAGACAGTTCCAAAGGACTCATGATGAAAAATGCTATCTATCCCCAAAGAACTGATGGAGCCTGAATGAAGATTGAAGTATGCTGTTTTTATTTTCTGTATTTCTTTTTGTGTTTTTTTCCCCCTTCGGATCTGTCTTCTTTCATAACATGACTAATATGGTAATATGTTTTGCATGATTGAACATGTATAACCTATATCAAATTGCTTCCATCTCAGGGAGGGAGGAGGTGAAGGAGAGAGGAATAAAATTAGGAACTCAAATTTTTAAAAAATAAATGTGAAAAATTGTCTTTACATGTAATGGGAAAATAAAATATTATTAAAAATAAATAAGTTTATATTCTGAACCACTGCTATCCTTGGATCCCATATTTTACTGCTTAGCAAGAAGAGGACATGTTTTTTGGTTAAGGTGCTTGCTAAGGTTTTCTTTCTCCTTGCTAGTAATATTAAGGGCATGTGATTTTATTAGCACAGAAAATGCTAACATTAGAGAATTCTCTCTATCAGTTCAGGTTATTACCTTCTATGTGATTTATAACTTTAGAAAGTTGTCTTGGGCACTGAGAAATGTGACCAGTACATGTAAGAAGTAGCACTTGAACTCAGGTCTTCCTGACTTCTAGGGCATTCTTTTCCCATTATGCCTTTTCATCATCTCCTTGTTAAGACACTCACTTTACATTAGTTTAATTTCTTTAGGGAATTGTAATTTGTGTTTATGTCTATTACTCCATTCATTTCTTGCACCCCATTTTTGGGGTCAACAGCTCATTTAAAAGAGCGGATTTCAGTTATTTCACTTGTATACCAGATTTCTCAATTTATTATTTTAGTTTTATTTTAATTCATGTTCTCCCTAATTTTTTTGTTCTAATGAGTCACTGGTCTGGTTGGACACATCCAGCTGATTCAGCAATGTTTTGTTAAAAATGAGTCATTTCATATTTGTTATAATTAACTAAAATTAAAAAAAATGTTCTTTGGTGCTTGCTATGTACAATACCCTCTGATTCTTTTATTGAAGGAAATATTCATGATATATAGGCACAAAGGTTTTATATAGTCTATTAACCATTCACATCTGTCATTTCTTGCTCTTTAAGCATATTTTCCCAACATACATTATACACATACATATGTTTATATATTATACCTATACATGTGTGAGCATGTGTGTGTATATGTGTGAATATACACATTTATACATACATGTTTACTATATTTCTTCCATGCTCACATTTAAATTGAAATCACTAAATACTGAATCAAAGTAGGTAGTGGTAGAAGCAAAGAACAACGATCATTTTAGGGGTACTATCTGAACTATAGTTCACATGACAATGAGTCAGATAAAGAATAAACTGAGGGTTGGTTCCTATCAAAAAGTCAAGGAAGGCAATTGTGGCTCTCTTGGTTCCATGGATACCACTGACAGAAGAGAACCGAATCCAGAGGCAACATTTTTATAGCCTAATAACTCTAGCTGTAGTGACACATACGGAACAGAGGGCAACCAACAGGACAAGGTGATAGCCTAAACCAGGGGTGGGGAACCTGTGGCCTCAAGGCCACATGTGGCCCTGTAGGGGCAGCCCTTTGACTGAATACAAACGTGGTAGAACAAATCCCCACAGAACAAATTCTGTGAAGTTCGGATTCAATCCAAGGGCTGCACTTGAGGATCTAGAAGGCCACATGTGGCTTCGAGGCCACAGGTTCCCTTCCCCTGGCCTAAATTCACTACCACATCTATAAAGCCAGGCTTTATTCTGAGGTCTTTTCCTCTCTACATATTCTCTCTCTTTATGACTTCATCAGCTCCAATTATCAATCTGCATTTGACTCCCAGGTACATACCCAGCTCTCATCTCTCTCCCCAGCACTTGTCTTCATCACCAGCTGCTCACTGGAAATTTGTAACTTGATATCACAGTCATTTTTTTTCTTTTCTTTTCTTTAATTTCTTTAATATATTTAGTTTTCAGCATTGATTTTCAGAAGAGTTTGAATTACGAATTTTCTCCCCATTTCTACCCTCCTGCCCACTCCAAGATGGCGTATATTCTGGTTGCCCCGTTCCCCAGTCAGCCCTCCCTTCTGTCACCCCACTCTCCTCTCATCCCCCTTTCCCTTCTTCTCTTGTAGGGTAAGATAAATTTCTACACCCCATTGCCTGTGTATCTTATTTCCTAGTTGCATGCAAAAACTTTTTTTTTGTTTTTGAGCATCTGTTTTTAAAACTTTGAGTTCCAAATTCTCTCCCCTCTTCCCTCCCCACCCACCCTCCCGAAGAAGGCAAGCAATTCAACATAGGCCACATGCGTATCATTATGTAAAATCCTTCCACAATACTCATGTTGTGAAAGATTAACTATGTTTTGTTCCTTCCTAACCTTTCCCCCTTTATTGAATTTTCTCCCTTCACCCTGTCCCTTTTCGAAAGTGTTTGTTTTTGATTACCTCCTCCACCTGTCTGCCCTCCCTTCCATCATCCCCCATTTTTTATCTTATTCCTCCTTCTTTCCTGTGGGGTAAGATACCCAATTGAGTGTGTATGGTATTCCCTCCTCAGGTCAAATCCTATGAGAGCAAGATTTACTCATTCTTCCTCCCCTGCTCCCTCTTCCCTTCGCACAGAACCGCTTTTTCTTGCCATTTTTATGCAAGATAATTTACCCCATTCTGTCTCTCCCTTTCTCCCTCTCTCAATATATTCCTCTCTTATCCCTTAATTTGATTTTATTTTTTTAGATATCATCCCTTCATATTCAACTCACCCTGTGCCCTCTGTCTCTGTCTGTCTGTCTGTCTCTCTCTCTATATACACACATATATATGTATATATACCTACATATATACATACGTAGACACACACATATGTGTGTAAATATATATATGTATATATATATACACACACACACACACACAAATATATATGCATATTCCTTTCAGCTACTATGATACTGAGGTCTCATGAATCATACACATCATCTTTCCACGTAAGAATGTAAACAAAACAGTTCGACTTTAGTAATTCCCTTATGATTTCTCTTTCTTGTTTACCTTTTCATGCTTCTCTTGATTCTTGTGTTTGAAAGTCAAATTTTCTATTCAGCTCTGGTCTTTTCACTGAGAAAGCTTGAAAGTCCTCTATTTTGTTGAAAATCCATATTTTGCCTTGGAGCATGATAGTCACTTTTGCTGGGTAGGTGATTCTTGGTTTTAATCCTAAGTCCATTGACCTCCAGAATATCGTACTCCAAGCCCTTCAGTCCCTTCATGTGGAAGCTGCTAGATCCTGTGTTATCCTGATTATTTTTCCACAATACTCAAATTGTTTCTTTCTGGGTGCTTTCAGTATTTTCTCCTTGACCTGGGAGCTCTGGAATTTGGCGACAATGTTCCTAGGAGTTTTCTTTTTGTGATCTTTTTCAGGAGGTGATTGGTGGATTCTTTCCATTTCTACTTTACCCTCTGGCTCTAGAATATCAGGGCAGTTCTCCTTGATAATTTCTTGAAAGATGATATCTAGGCTATTTTTTTGATCATGGCTTTCAGGTAGTCCAATAATTTTTAAATTATCTCTCCTGGATCTATTCTCCAGGTCCATGGTTTTTCCAATGAGATATTTCACATTGTCTTCCACTTTTTCATTCCTTTGGTTCTGTTTTACAATATCTTGATTTCTCATCAAGTCACTAGCTTCCACTTGCTCCAATCTCATTTTTAAGGTAGTATTTTCTTCAGTGGTCTTTTGGACCTCCTTTTCCATTTGGGTAATTCTACCTTTCAAGGCATTCTTCTCCTCATTGGCTTTTTGGAGCTCTTTTACCATTTGAGTTAGTCTATTTTTTAAGGTGTTCTTTTCTTCAATATTTTTTTCAGTATTTTTTTGGGTCTCCTTTAGCAAGTCATTGACTTGTTTTTCATGGTTTTCTCGCATCACTCTCATTTCTCTTCCCAATTTTTCCTCTACTTCTCTAACTTGCTGTTCCAAATCCTTTTTGAGCTAGTCCATGGCCTGAGACCTGTTCATATTTTTCTTGGAGGCTTTTGATGTAGGCTCTTTGAGTTTGTTGACTTCTTCTGGCTGTATATTTTGATCTTTGTCACCAAAGAAATATTCCAAAGTCTGAGACTGAATCTGAATCCGTTTTCGCTGCCTGGCCATGTTCCCAGCCAACTTACTTGACCTTTGAGTTTTCAGCAGGGTATGACTGCTTGTAGAGTAAAGAGTACTTTGTTCCAAGCTTGAGGGGATGTGCCATTGATTTCAGAGCTATTTCTATACAGCCAGCTCTGCCACACCAGCACTCCTCCTTCCCCAAGAACCCCCAACCCAGACCTGACACAAATCTTAAGCAGGCTCAGCACTCCTGCTCTGATTCCCCACTTAATTCCTCCCACCAGGTGGGCCTGGGGCCAGAAGCAACTGCAGCTGTAGTTCTGTTGCTGCCCAACCTCCGCTGCCCCCAGGGCAGTGGCCAAACTGCAAATTCTTTTCACTCTGTCCTCTGCAGCTTTTCCCATTAATCTTCTCTGTTGCCTTTTGTGGGTTGAGAGGTCTGGTAACTGCCACAGCTCATTGATTCAGGGCACTAGGGCCTGTTCCGCCCAGCTCCTGGTCTGGTTGGTCCTGCTGCTGCCCACGCTGGGTTCTGCTCCCCTCTGCTCTGTGTGCGATAGACCTCATCCAATGAACATCCAGGCTGTCCTGGGCTGGATCTCTTCTTCCCTCTGCTATTTTGTGGGCTCTGCAGTTCTAGAATTTGTTCAGAGCCATTTTTTATAGGTTTTTGGAGGGACCTGGCGGGGAGCTCACACAAGATCCTGCTTTCCAGCTGCCATCTTGGCTCTGCCCTCCAATCTCCCACATAGTCATTTTAAACTCAACATATTCAAAAAAACAACTTATTAGCCTTATGCCCAAACCCACTCCCCTCAATCAATCACTCAACCAATCAGTTATTTATTAATCACCTTCTGTAACACTTCTATGTTCCAGGTACTGTGCAAGGCATTGGGAATAAAAGTACAAAGGAGCAAGGAGCTTGCTTACATTCTAATTGTGGAGAGAAGTACATATATAACATACAAAAGTGACATTTAATAGTGAATATAAATATATACAGAGCATATGTATACTCCCTTCTCACCACTGCTTCTTAGACTCCTTTCCAAGTTTCTCTCAAACAACATTTTCTACATAAGGCCTTCTCTGATGTCCCATGCTGTTACCTTTCCCCAAAATGACCATGTATTTTTTTTGTGTGCACATTTTCTACATACTACTTATATTTTCATGCCACCTCTTCCCCGATAGAACATATGAGACAGTTTCCTTTTTGGCTTTGTTTTTCCAGGGCTTAGCACAGAGCATTATAACTAATGGGCACTTAATGCTTGTTAGTTGATGGTGATATTTTTTTCAAATGCTAACCTGAAACAAAGCAATTCAAGATGGCCAAATGTCTCATGAAATGATGCTTTTTTATCGCCTCTGGACTTCTAATAAAATCAACAACACAACCTCCTTAATTTTCATTTCCGGAACATTTGATCTATTATTCCATTCAGCTGTAATTTCCCTTTGTTTTCTATTTTTCTTTAGGGTGAGATTGTCAAGATTAACAGGATTCCGTAGCTCAAACAGACAGGTACTCATCATGCACTAATTATGCACCAGGCACTATAACAAGCTCTGGGGATACAATTGAAAACAAAGGAAAACATAAACAATCTCTACCCTCAAGGAGTTTATATTCTAATGGGGGAAACCACATAAAAGTAGTTATTCTAGTAGCATATCCACTCATGGGTATTGGACAGTTTCTATAGAAAAAACTAACAACTAATTTAATATTTCGAGGTTAATCTTAAACCCCCCTTCAGCCACTCTGTCACAATAAATGTGGAAGCATAAGGCAGTTACACAGGATTAAAGGCCAATTTGTACTTTCCTTTGTTTCATAGTTCACTATGGCCAAAGAATTCATCACCAAGTGACCAGCCTGTTGCTAGGTCAGATTGGTAGGCCTCCAAAAGCACACACCAGAATCACCAGGATTATGCTTGAAGTTTTAACATCAACCTGACAAATTTTGATTATCAGTAGCATAATTTTTGAGAATCCAGGGTCAACCTTCACACTATGGAGAGGCATTAGAATATGGCATTTTGGCAGAAAAACTTCAATTTGTATTAGGAATGTGGTCAATAACTATAGCTCAAAAAAAAACTGAGGCTAACTATATGCTCAGGAGTACCTAGTGCTGGTTTGTTAAAAATGCACACGTACAATCCCGAGACCTGGGGAGTCGAAGGGAGCAGTTCCAAGTAGTAAAAGTCACATAAAGTGATAGAATAACATTATTCTTTAAAGCAATAGTAAAAGAGAACACACAAAACCATGAGAAATGAAAGTACATCACCCTTCACCCTGGGAAGCCAATTTGAAACTAATATGGCTACACTTTTGATTAGACATGGTGATGACAAAAAAGGGAGAAGAGAGAATTAAAACCTATAGATAATGCAAAATCTTCATTTAGAGATTAGGCTAAAATTTCTTTCTCACTAAGCCTTTTATCAGAGCTTCCACAAGCAGCTAAATTTGGGATTTAAGCTTCGCATTGCTAAGGAACTAAAGTTCTATATTTATTTAAATTATTTTATGTTCAACTTAGGTTTTAAATTTTTCAAGAGAGACCCGGCTTCTTAAAAAAAGAGAGAGTGAGTGAGAGCTGGCCTCTTTCAAAGGAATCCCAAGCCTTAAAAAAAAAAAAAAAGGTGGTTAACAAGAAAATCCAGATTAATTTGAAATGCAATGTCCTGAGAACAAAGTTACCCTTCTTTTTGGAGGTCATTGCCTTAGCAGGGGGTGACGGTGATGAGAAGTGAGGAGAAGATTACAAGAGGGGAAGCCTAATACTAATATCAGTAGCTCGCTTAGCTTTAGAATTTATAAGCTTGCAATGTACTGTTCTTGAAATAACCCTCTGAGGTAAGGAAGGAAGAAAAAAGTGCCTACTATGTGCCAGGTACTATCCTAAGTATTTTATAAGTATTTCATTTGTTCATCACAACAACCCTATCACCTCCTCCCCACCACCTCTTTTTACAGATGAAGAAACACCCTGTTACTTCTATTTTACTCTTGAAGAAACTTAGGTAAAGTGACTTTTCCAGGGTTACACAGCTAGTAAGTGAGGCTGGATTTGAACTTGTGTCTTCCTAATTCCAGATTCAGCACTCTACCACTGTACCACCTAGATTCCTCTGGTATTAAGTAGTACAAATACTATTTCATCTTGTAACCAAGGAAACTAAGCCTCAGGAAAGTTAAGTGACTTGTTTGAGCTCATATGGACAGTAGCTCTGAGATCAGGGATGAGAACCAATGTCTTCTGACTTCTGATTTGCTTCAGGAGAAAATGTTTGATCATTCAATTCCCCCAAATTCAGAAAATCTTCTGTTGCAATACCTTTTCATGGAATACAATGTCTTATATTTGTATTTTTATATTAAATTTCTTCCCACTACAGGCACACCTTAGAGATATTGAGGATTCAGTTCCAGACCACTGCAATAAAGTGAATATCACAATAAAGCTAGTCACATGAAGCTTTTGGTTTTCCCCAGTTCATTAAAAGTTATGTTTATACTATACTGTAGTCTATTAAGTGTGCAATAGTATTATGTCTAAAAAAAAAAACCAATGTACATGCCTTAATTAAAAAATACTTTATTGCATGAAAGCGCTGAAAAAATGCTATCATCTGACAGCGTAGCAAGTTTTAATCTTTTTGCTGGTGGAGGATCTTGCCTCGGTGTTGATGGCTGCTTACTGATCAGGGTGGTGGTTGCTACAGGCTGGGGTGGCTGTGGCAATTTCTTAAAATAAGACAATAATGAAGGTTGCCTCATTAATTGACACTTTTACAAAGGATCTCTGTAGCACGCAATGCTCTTTGGTAGCATTTAACCTAAGATAGAACTTCTTTGAAAATTGTAGTCAATCCTCTCAAATCCTGCCACTGCTTTGTCAACTAAATTGATTCAATATTCTTCAATGGTGTATCTCAGGAAATAGAGAGGCCCAAGCAGGAGAGAGACAGGGGAACTGATGGCTAGTGGAGCAGTCAGAACACATATAGCATTTATCGATTAAGTTCACTCTCTTATATGGGTACGGTTGGTGGCACCCTAAAAACAATTCCAATAGTGACATCGAAGATCACTGATCACAAATCAGCATAACAAATAAAATAATAATGAAAAAGTTTGAAATATTGTGAGAATTACCAATATGTGACACAGAGACACGATGTGAGCACGTACTGTTGGAAAAATGGTGCCAACAGACTTACTTGACACAGTTTGCCACAAGCTTTCAATTTTTTAAAAAACACAATGTCTGTGAAGTGCAATGCAGCAAAACGCAATAAAGTGAGGTATGCCTGTACTCTCTATAAGCTTAACGCTCTTGTCCTGCAGAAAAACCAGAAATGTGATAGAGAGGTAATTTCTGCTTGATTTGACTAGAAGATTCATTCATTCATTCACCAATTCATCTAATCATTCACACATTCAAACACTAAATAGACACTTATTATGTGAATGGAGACAGCAGGAAAGGGATTCTGACACATGGAGTAGCAGATTCTATATCAGTGAGGAAGGATAGCACTATAAAGAGCTGGTGGCAGCAGCTGTGGTTCGAAAAAAAAATTTTAAAAGGGGAGGTTGGAGGGGTAAGCAACTAATCAGTTGTGTTGTCTGAGATTTTTTAGAGAAATCAGAGATCCTGCCCCTTTACTCTGAATAAGTATGCAAGCTCATTAAAAGTAATTGACCCAGCAGCTGCAAGGGATGGTTTTAAATGGATTCCCCACCTGTGTGTTGACAGCTCCAGAGCATCAAGGACATTAAGGGATGTTTCTAAGTCCCTGAGGGGAAAGTAGACTTGGCTTTCTATGGATACAGCAGCTTGTCGTTTTGTGGGAGTGCTCATGCCAGACACAAGGTTCATTTTACAGATTAAGCCCAGAAGCTTCACTAAAACATTGTTATTGCTGGTGGATGCTTTCTACATCTATGTCAATTACACTTCTTTTACAAACAAGTAATGGTTCTTAGAGATGCCTTGGCCAGCCTTGGCATGACTGAAAAATTCAGCTGGTGATGACCTAATTTGTGCTACATCAGGCTGGTCCTTGGATGACAGACCTACAATGCATCCCTGAACCTGTATCTGAAGCCATCCCAGACTAATAGAAGCTAATAGCATTCACTCTGCTGCCTCAACAGTCTTCAAGGACCAAGGTCACCATCATGCTACAATGAAGCACCAATACAGTACTTTGAGGGGGAGATGATGGTTGATACTAACAAGAATGCATATATATATAATATATATATAATAATAATAATATAATAATATATAATTATATAATATATATAATATAATATATATATACACATATATGTGTGTGTGTGTGTGTGTGTGTGTGTGTATATAGTAGAGATTTACACTTCACAATGAATTTTTTTTTAAGCAACAGTGCTATTAGGTAAGCACTTAGAGACAGCTAGGTGGTACATTGGATAAGGCACTGGACTTGGAATCAAGAAGGCCTAAGTTCAAAGCAACTTTGGACACGTACCAGCTATTGTGACCCTGGACAAGTCACTTAACCTCTATCAGTCTCAGTTTCCTCTTCTGTAAAATGAAGATAATAATAGTATCTACTTCTTTGAGTTGATGTGAGGATCACATGAGATGATATTTGTAAAGTGCTTAGCAATTCTTAAGGTACTATATAAATATGATGATGGTGATGATGATGAAGACAACACTGCCATCCTCCTTAGGATCACAACTAGGAATAATCCTGGATTCCTTACTATCTCTCACTCACGATATCCAAGCTATTGCCAAGGTCTGTCAATTTCACATTTGCAACCTCTCTTGAATAAATCCCTTCTGTCCTCTGACATGACCACTACTCTAGGGCAGGCCCTCATCATCTCATGCTTAGTTTACTGTGTTAGCTTGTTGGTAGGTCTTCCAGTATCCAGTCTCTCCTCACTCTGATCCATTCTCCATTCAGCCACCAAAGTGATTTTCCTAAAATGCAGGTCCAATTATGTTATCCTTCCCCCCCAACCCCTTTACTCAAGAAATTCCAGTGGCTTTCCACGGTCTCCAGGAGCAAATACAAAATTTACTCTGTCATTCAAAGTTCTTTATAACCTTTCCAGCTTTCTTACACCTTTCTCCCAGACATATACCCTCTGACACAGTGACACTGGCCACTGCTTCACAAACAAGACACTCCATCTTTCAACTTGGGTCATTCTCACTGGCTGTGTCCCATATTTGAAATGATCTACCTTCTCAGCTCTGCCTACTGACCTCCCCGGCTTCCTTTAAGTGCCCACTAAAATCCCACCTTCTACAAGAAGCCTTCCCTAGCTCCTTAATTTTAGTGCTTTCTCTCTTTTAAGTATTTCCTATTAAATTTACATACAGCTTGCTTTGTATATATTTGTTTGCATGTTGTCTCTCCCATTAGATTATAAGCAACTTGAGGGCAGTATTTTTAGTCCTTAGCCCAGTGCCTGCCATATAGTAGGTGCCTAATAAATGTTTATCGAATTATTCAAATTACTGAATTGAATTGAAATGATGATGATGATTTATTCTTATTTTACATATAAGGAACTGTGACTGGAGTCACATGACTAGTCAATGCCAAAGGTAAGACTCCAAGATAACCACACACTGATAGAGAAGTAATGTTAATATGCTTAGACTTAGAAACATTGCAGTGTAGTGGTAATGACACTGATTTGGAACTAGAAGACTTGTTTGGATAGCCAGAGTGATCCTGGAAATGCCACTTTAGCTCTCTCAGCCTCAGTATTCTCAGCTGTAAAATGAATGGGTTGGATGTTCGGTAATCTCTCAACTCCTTTCCAAGTCTGAACTCTGTAAACCATATATTGCTGTAAAGCTGCCTACTGTAACTGGTGGAAGAAATCTCAGTTGTACAGCTGTTAACTGCCTTGGGGAGAAGTGAATAACTAAACCTGGAGTCAGAAAGATCTTGATTTATATTCTGCTTCTCGTACTTCCTAGACATGTCACCTTAAACTCATTGTAGTTCAGTTTTCTCATAAACAGTGTAGAGATAATGATACTATGGTCTTATGGGCTGTTGTGAGGCTCATAACAGAGAATATCTTTGCAATCTTCTAGTAGAATATAAGCTCTATGAAAGAAGATACTGTTTTGTCTTGGTGTCTCCAAGTATTTGTATACATTAAGTGCTTAATATATGCTCCTTAAACTCAACTGTTTATACAGGTATCCTTTTTTTAATGGTAAAAATCTATGGAGTTGTGAGTCACAAATGGCTATGAATCAAATAATGATTAAAAACAGTTTAAATGGTTCACATTTCTACTGCATTTTAAGGCTTACACAAAGTAATATGGCCATTAAGTATTATCTACCTCAGATGAGGAGACTGAGGGTCAGAGAAATGATGAGACAATCTCAGTGAAACACATAAGAAAAGAAAGTGTTGGAACCAAGATTGAAACCCAAATCTTTTAACCTACTTTCTGCTCAATCCCTGAGTAAATACTCCAAAATCAGGCAGAAGTGGCAACTGAGAGAAATTATTATGTCTCTCTCATATTAATGGCCAATTATTAAAATTAGGGAGATCCCAGCTATTTTTCCTGTATTATTTCCTTGTTCAATCTCCCAAGCACAGGGCTGATGGAAGACAGAATTAACATTTTCCTCATTCTGCTTATTGCTACTCCACCCAACTAGATCAGACTTCTAATCTAAGGTGAAACTTCTTTCTGCCCAGGGTTGGGTGGGGGATAAATTCTTTGTTTAGATTGATTTAGGCTAGGAGCAATTTAGAAGCATGACATAATCAAAGTTCATTTGAATAGGTTCAACTTCTCATTGCAATATCCACTCTTTCATTAATTGTTAATCAGAATTTGATTGCCACCCTTGGGAACACCCCTCTTCCAATGGGAAAAAAAAGCTATGAGCCCACAGTCATAATTATCTTTGATCTAAGAGAGATGGCCAACTGTCCATCCTTTTATTAATAAACATACTGGCATTATTAATAAAACGATTAAGTTAGCCAGAAATTGTCTCTTGAATTTTTTAAATGTCACATAACTAAACAGAACTGTTGTCACAAGATGTCCCCATCCTTGAAAAGACTCTCCAACATGTGCTTAGCAAGAGTCAACCTAGTTAGTGCCGGCTAACATCCCACAAGACCAGCCTTCTTCTTCCTCTTTTCATAAGTAAACAATGGCCAATGGAAAGAATAACTGAAATTTGTATGGCACCTTAATGTTTGCCAACTGCTTAATATAAATTAGCTCATTTATTTATTTTGGAGGGGGAAAGGCAGGGCAATTGGGGTTAAGTGACTTGCCCAAGGTCACACAGCTAGTAAATGTGTCAAGTGTCTGAGGCTGAATTTGAACTCAAGTCCCTCTGACTTTAGGGCTGGTACTCTATTCACTGTGCCACTTAGCACAACTTACTAGGAAGGGCTAACTTAGTATTATTAGACTCATTTTACTGATGCAAATATTGAGGTTTTGTAACAACAATGCTACTTGACACTACTGTGGCTGTTTAGGCCAATAACACCAGCACACAGGAGGGCTGCTAGCACAGGATGTTTGATATACTTTTCTAAGGAAAGCAACTTACAATCTCACTTTAATTAAATATACATATATCATTCACTTAGTTCAGGGGGAAAAATCAGCACACTGAACTTCAGAGAAAACACAAACAGAAATTGCTAGCAGAAATTATATAAACAGAGCAAATAAACACAAATCAACAGACAGGGCTTCTAGCTGTCTGACCAAGACATTACATACATAGTTACCAGAGAGAGAGAGAGAGAGAAGCACCAACCTCTGGGTTTTCAAAGCAGGGCGGGTGGGGGTGGGGGATATGCTCCAATGGCTACCCGTAGTCTCATCTGGCCAAATCACCAACACTCTTTCAATGAGTGTGCCCCCAAGCAAAATCTCTCCTCCTGAGGTTCTGAGAGATCTCCATTCTCAATTCTTGATTCTGAGTTCAAGGCTATCCTCTGGGTATCTATACCTTTTTTCAGGGTCTGAGGGCTTCACACCGCTTGTGACCTAATTAGCAAATGGGTGTGGGCCTTCCTACAAACAAAGGCAAGACTCAATCAAAGGCACTTGATTGCCTTAATGCTGAGAAGCACTCCAAAAGAAAAAACAGTAAAAAGTCCCACTTTGCTTGCCCTTACAGGCTTAGCAAGTATAAGGGCCTTGTCAACCCAGGTAGTGTCAGAAAAAAATGAGATTTCAATACATCTCCCTAACTCCAGCACTCATTTTCAATTTACTATCAATTGGGATAACAATTGTAAAGCATTGAGCACAGGACCTGGGACATAGTAAGCTCTATGTAAATATTAGTTATTCTTATTATTTCACATTATTTCTCAAGAGGAAACCAAAAACGCAAAGTCCAAAGATCTAGATAATTAGCCTACCAAGAATCTAGAGGGATTGTGAAAGGGACGGGATATTTAAATTGAGGTTGGTGTTGAAAATGCAAATTCTGTCAGATTTTTGAATTCATCATCTGTTTTTTCTGTGTTTGTTTAGCACTCCAGAAGCTTAAAAAGAAAGCCATATATGAAAGTCATAAAATGGATGACCTTAGAGATCACCAAACCCAACCCCTTCATTTCGTAGATGAAGAAAATGAGATCCAGAAAGATTGAAAGCACTTGCACAAGATCATCCATCTAGAGGCAGCACAAGAACCAAGGTCTATAGATATCTAAGCCACTTCTCTCAGAATACAAATAGTTCTTCATGACAGATTCAGGCTCTAATTTCTAATTCTTTATATGAGCTATGGGTTGGTTAGATTATATTCATTCAACTTTGAGGCTCCTTACTGCTCCAAATGGAATTAAGTTTAGAGCCCTGTCTTGTGTCTATTAAAATAAAAACTATTTTTTCATTGCCCTGCTAACACTATATAAGAACCCAGTATGCACATGGCAGTGTGCTAGGTGCTGGGGATCTATGCTTCTTGCCCAGACAACTATGGTAGCCTCCTCATTGTTCTCCCTGCTTCCACTCTCTTCTTCGTCTAAACTGCAAGGCAGCCAAATAAGCTTTCTACAGCACGGGTCTAGCTGTGTTATTTCCCTGTTTAAAAGTCTTTAGTAGCTCTCTGTTTCCTCTAGGATAATATACAAGCTAGATTTAAACTACAGTTTAGTACTAATGATTTCTTGTTATTTTTGTTGTTCAGTCATATCTGATTTTTTTGTGAATGCACTTGGGGTTTTCTTGGCAAAGATACTAGAATGGTTTGCATTTTCTTCTCCAGCTCATTTTATAGATGAGGTAACTGAAGTAAACAGGGTTAAACAACTGGACCAAAGGCACACAATTAACAAGTGTCTGAAGCCGGATTTGAACTTAGGAAGATGAGTCTTCCTGACTTCAGGCTTGGCACTTTATCTACTGTGCCACCTAGCTGCCTTGGTAATAATAATAATAGCTAACAGTGAAGTTTTTTATTGCTTACTATGTGCCTTATATAATGCTTACTATGTTACAACAATTTTGGGAGGTAGATGCTATTGTTATCCACATTTTACACATGAGGAAATTGAGGCAAACTGAGGTTAAGTGACTTGCCTAAGGTCAACACAGCTAGTAAGTATCTGAGGTCAGATTCAAATTCAGATATTCTTGACTCCAGGCCCAGTACTCTATCCACTACTCCATCTAGCTGTCCTGGTACGACATAGCATGGCATGGTTTAGCTACTCTGGACTTTATCATGCCACAGAAACGTCTTCATCCTGGAAGACCGCTTCGACCTTGGAACTCACAGTACATCGGTATCCTCTGTCCCTGGGGTCCATCCCTCTGATTTGAAAGGGCTTTTCCCTGAACCTGTATTTAAAGGGGGAAGGGGGCGCTCACTCAGGTCAGCAAGCTCTTCATTTCCCAACAGGCTATAGTCCTCTGGATTTTTTCATCATGCCCCTGGGCAGGATACCATTTCTATCCTACCTCCTTTTCAGCTTTCTTTTATATGCGACCTTCCCCATTAGAATATAAGCTCTTTGGGGGCAGGGACAATCTTTTTGCTTGTATTTGTATTGCCAGCACCCACCACAATGCCTGACACATAGTAAGTGCTTAATAAAGGCTTGCTGATTTATTAGTGCAGCAAAATAAAAACTTGCAATTCAATTACAAGCTTGGGAGCTCTCAGCAAGTAATATAGAGCACAGGTGGAATGGAAGTGTATGTCATATTAACAAGGGTGAGTCAGATTGATGACAATTTATAAGGTACCTGCTAACTTTTTTGAATCCACAGATTTCAAGATATTAGAAATAGAATATGAATGCTGTTATCCATCATTTGGGCAGATACGTGATGCAGTTGATAGAGTGCCAGCCCTGGAGTCAGGAAGACCTGAATTCAAATCTGGGCCCAGCTACTTACTAGCTGTGTGACCTTGGGCAAATCACTTAGTCCTGTTTGCCTCAATTTCCTCATCTGCAAAATAAGCTGGAGAAGGAAATGGCAAACCACTCTAGTATCTTTGCCAAGAAAACCCCAAATGGAGTCATGGAGAGTTGGACACAACAGACACAACTCAACAACAACAAAAATCCATCATTTTGCAGAGGAAAGAGTGCCTGAGTTTGAGTCTCAGCTTCACCCCTTCCTAGTTTCATGAGTTTGGGCTTCTCTGAAATTCAGGTTACTCATTTATGAAATGGGGTTGTGATTGGGCCTAGTTTGGCCTATCTATGCTAAATAGCTCTGCCATCCAAGTTCTCTGGAAGAAAATAAATACTGTTGATATTCAAGACTTGGAATAAAAAACTAACAGCTTGTTTGGACAACCACAGCTGCCTGGTTCAGTTATCCAGGCATCGTTTCATTCTCGGGGACCACTTGATCCCAAGGATCCCAGGATTTCTTGGCAGTTTTATTCACTATCATAAACCCTTCAGCTATCAAATACTGGTGGGTCATCAGGAGAACTGATTTGAAGGGTAGCAGGCACTGCCTTTCTTAGATGAAAGGCCCTGGCTAAGGGTGTACCCTGAAAGCAGAGATTGTCGTATGTTATACACTATATACTCATGGCTGTGTCTGCTACTTTGCTACTAGGGCAAAGAATAAACATTTATTGAATATTTACTATGTACTGGGCACTGCTACAAATATTATCCCACTTGATCCTCCCAACAACCCGAGCATAGGTGTTATTATTATCCCCAGTTTATGGTTGAAGAAATTGTGACAGAGATTAAATGACTAGCCCAGGGTCACACATCTAGGAAGTATCTGAAACCAAATTTGAATGAAGGTGTTCCTGGCTTCAGGTCCAGGACTCTATCCATTGTGCTACCTAGCTATCCCACTTCCTTGATTTGTAAGGGAAACAAAACATCTCAGAACACAGACAAATAATAAATAAATGTTTCTCCACTTGATTGTTTTTGATGTCTGGGTGATTTGTCTCAGTAACCTACATAGAGAATTGCTCTGCCCAAAGTGAATGGCCATAAAGTGATGATCCCCCTAATTACAAGTCTGACTAGAATCTCACTTTGCAAGGATATGTTACTTGTTCTTTCTTCCTAAGTGTTTTGATACAGTTAAAATAAGATCTTAGCCCATGTATTTAGAGTTAGAAGGGCCCTCTCCTGCCCTCTGCTCCCCTCCACAGATGGAGTGTCTTGTTTATGAAATAGCAAGGATGCCAGTAACTCTGGATTGAAGAGTGTACGTTGAAGAAAAGGACTATAAAGGTGTGTATGTATGGGGTGGGGTGAGGGGAGAGGGACTTTGCTTGGCTTTGAATACTAAGCAGAAGATTTTGTATTTGATCTTTGAGGCGAAAGGGAGCCACAGGACTTTACTGAGTAGAGGGGTAACAGGGTCAGAATTGTGCTTTAGGAAAATCACTCTGGCAGCTGATGGATTGTAGTAGGGAGAGACTTGAGGCAGGTAGACCTGCCAGTGAGTTAATAAAAGGGAATTTCAAAGACTATAGTGGAAGAGGTATGCAGGGACTAGGGTCAGTAAGAGGCTGGAATAAGTAGGGGTTTTTCTCAATTCTTTGATAAAGGGATGATAGTTTTCAGGAAAATAAGTGCTGCTATATGTCAAAACTGCAAAGGTGGCTGAGAGGAGTTGTAGAAAAAATGAATCTTCCCTGATCTGAAGAGGTCCATGAATCATGTTTCACTGTGGCCCATGGAATTGGAGCAGGTAAAAGGCAAATATCTAGGAAGAGCAAGTGCTAACTGCTTTTTCCTTTAAATAGTGAGTCCAGAAATGTTCACCCTTCTAAGAAGGCACCTAATCTGCCTTTCTGAATTTGGGCAGGAACAGAATGATATATTAAGGAATCATAAAGTGAGAATTGCTTCCGTATTGGTTATATAGTGGCATCATAAATTTTATATTAATTTACATAAGTAGGGTCCATAAACAAGCATTTATTAAGTTCCCACTGTGTGCCAGGAACTGTGCTAGGCATTGGAGATACAAAGACAAAAGGAATCATTCTTTAGGCTGAGATTCATAAAGGGACGTGCTTAGAAAAGAAAATGGTAAACATGAATGTATAGCCCTTTCTCCCTCCCTCCCTCCCTTCCTCCCTCCCTTCCTTCTCTCCCTCCTTCCTTCCCGTCCTTTGTTCCTTCATTTTTTTCCTTTGGTTCTTCGTTCCTTCCCCTGCCCTTCACCTTTGCTTTTAAACATTAGGCTGTGTCACAAAGTTAATTGAAAAGTCACATGGTTCTGCTGTTATTTGATGGATACACAAGGGGAAAAAAATGCCTGGTCCTGATCTCAGCTGGAGCCAAAGCAAACACAACGATTTCATTTTTATTTGAAGTTCAAAGCATTTCAGAGCCTCTTTGCTCCTTTCAAATGTTACCTGCATCATTCTCTTTTACAAGGTTTGAAACTCCCCACTGCAGGACTCTCTTTAGTTTAGAACATTCCAACAAGGGTTAGAAAAGGTAAAAAGGCTGTCAGAAAAATCTCTGACCTGGAAAATTGTGGCAAGCATGAAGTTGAGCAAATTAACTACGGAAATAGAAGCGATCTTCCCTTAAGGGAGGCAGTGTGATAGAGGGGAATACTTGCTCAACTTGGAGTCACAGAATCTGAGTTCAAAACTAGACAATGCCATTTGCTGTGCTCTTGTAGGCCTGGGGCAATTCACTTAACTTCTGTGGTCTTCAGTTTTCTTATCAATAAAATGAGGGATTTACTTTAGATGGCTTCTAAGGTCCCTTCCAGCTCTAATCGATGATTCTAAGGTTATAGAAAAGACTAGTGATTATGGAAAACACAAATGAAATATTTTCCCAATCACAGATAGACAGATTTTGATCAGTAAGACCCTAGTGGAATTCTATTTAGGATCAGAAAAATAGAGCACCCTCTCCTCAAATAAATATTTGTTTGTGAACTGTTATACCTGAAATAAAGTAAAGGATCAGATCTCATTAAGTCTTGTGCTGGGGCAGCTTGGTGGCACAGTGGATAGAGAGTGGGCCCTGGAATCAGGAGGACAGGAATTCAAATCCAGCCTCAGACACTTATAAGCTATGTGATCCTGGGCAAGTCACTTAACCCTGGTTGCCTAAAAAACAAAGAACAACCAACAAATTTAATGCTATGAAGTTATAAGATTGTGTGTATACATATGCACATGTAAATATACACACACATACACACAGAGCTGTGTATAAATAGATATATCTATGAGCATATGTATATATGGACATGTGTATACATATATA
The DNA here is from genome assembly GCF_011100635.1 of Trichosurus vulpecula. Lineage (NCBI taxonomy): Eukaryota > Metazoa > Chordata > Mammalia > Diprotodontia > Phalangeridae > Trichosurus > Trichosurus vulpecula. The sequence goes on along the minus strand of NC_050579.1, from coordinate 216,928,670 downwards.
ATGAGTGTAATATGATTTTATTTACATGTAAATTTACATGTAAACATATCTGAGTGGGTGTGTATACACTCCCGTAGGTACATATGCACACATACATAATTAAAACAGCTCCGAGTTGTAAAAACAAAACCATGTTTTATGGCATCAAGACCTGAATAAGGATTGTTCTTGTGATTTCATCAGCATGGGGAACTCCCAGGCAAAGTCACTCCCTCTACTAATATATATATCAACACCTTGTCCGCAAATTTCTTGTTTTAGAGGGTTGCCTGAGCACCCCTCTAAGAGGTTAAATGACTTGCCAGGGTTACACAGCCAGTGGTTATCAGAGGCAGGATGTGAATCCAGATCTTCCTGACTTTGTGGCCGCTATCTATTCACTCTGTTAGTCTGCCATAGTGGCATTAAAATGCCATTTAAAAAGTCACTCTCAGGTAATGAATGACTTATGCTCTACTGTCCTGAAAAAGCTTTTCTCAAGCAGACAGTAATTTCATCCTGTCACTGTTATATAGCTGACAATGTCTGTTTCAACATTAGATTCGACTCTCCCTATTGTGTTCTGGTGGTTGCTAGCAAAAGATAATGTGATAAAGTGAGTCCAGGGCAGCCTCTAGACAAAGAGCTCTTAATATGGGATCAATGAATTTAATTTTTCTTTTTGGATAACTGTATTTAAATATAACTGGTTTCCTTTGTAATCCTATGCATTTTATGTCCATAGGTTTGACCAGATTGCCAAGTGGGTCCCTCATACACAAAAAGATGAGAACCTCAGCTCTACATAAAAGTTCCTGGACTATTTTCATCACCAGGTATCCTTCTCTGGATACCACCAAGAGAAGAGAGGTAAAAGGTCCTTTCCCAAAAATAGAACCTTTGGGTCCCAACTTGGTTCTGGATCAAAGCTATTCTTATAGTAGTTACCTAACTGCCAACTTGGTGGCTTCTTATCGGTATTTTATCAAGTTGATTTCCTCCAGCTCCTTTCCATCTGCCTGGAAAAATTTTCCTAATGTCTTTCAAGCCCTTTCTTGCTGACTTTCTAATGTCTGGTCAGTTTACATATTTTTTTTTCTGGCTGTTCTACCGCCTTCATCAATCATTCTATCCTATCTCTTTCTCCAGCTTCCCCATATTCTTTTACCTAATGTTTTATTTAAAACAGCCTCCTCTTTCCTCTTCACATCTCTACTCTTCCAGAGTAAAGAGCAAATATTCTCCCTCTAACATCAGGTCACTTAGCCCTTAGGGGTGGAGGTCACTTCCATCTGGCATACATCTATTAGAATCATTTTCTGTTAGGTAACCTTATTAGCATACATATTATCATATCTTAAACTTTTTTGTATATCTTTTTTTTTTATTGTTAACACTGGTTACAATTTAAGCACATATAATTTGGGAAGGGGTGGTGCGCCCGGTGCGCTCTGCAGAACAGTGTTCTGTTCGCTCACTGCTTAACCAATAAGCATTTATTAAGTGCCTACCATGTGCCAGGCAGTGTGCTGAGTGCTGGGGACATGAAAAGAGGGAAAAGATAGCCCCCTGCTTTTTAATTGCCTCATGTGAGTTTCCCCTACTTATGCGTTTTTTCTGTTATTCATATATACTACCAAACGGGCTGCCAGCAGAGGAATCATGAATGTGGTTTCTAAGATGGTATAACCAAGTTCCCATTTGTTGATCCAATATTGGCCATATCACACAGAAGAGGAAAAAAAAAATTGCCACTTACTGGCTTCTTTTTGAATAGATGCCGACACAAGTTAGTGTAAGTCTGTTTGTGTATAGGAGAGAGAGGATGGGTCTCTATCCGCATAAAGTAATCACTATCCCATGTGATTGTGAAAAAAAAAAATCTAGTTTTGCCAGTCATTATGGTAAAGGAATGAATTCACCAAACAAGTAGATGAGAAATTTTGATTCAACAAATAACTAGTAAAAAGACAGTGGCTGGTACAGTGGGTGGAGCACTAGCCTTAGAATCAAAAAGACCCGAGTTTGAATCCTACCCCAGAACCTAGCTGTGTGAGCCTAGGAAAGTTAATTAACCTTCTCAACATGTTTCCTCATCAATAAATTGGAGGTAATAGTAACAGCACCTTTTAGAGTTGTTATGAGGATAAAATGAGATAGTATTTGTAAGGTGCTTTGGGAGCCTTAAAAGGCAATATAAATGCTAATTGCTATTATTAATCACTTTTTTTGGGTGGACTTTATCTGTAGTTGTACTGACATAGAGAGAATTGAGTAAACAAACTCCTACTAAAACAGATTAGCCCTTATTCTGCAATGGATAGTTTTAAAGTTAAGAGGTTAAGTGATTTGTGCAAGATTATCTTTCCAGGATGCATGGGAGGTGAGGCAAGCATAAGGGAGAACAAGGACTGGCATGTTTGGAGGTTGACTTTTATCCGGGACAGTTGAGAGCTTAGTATGGAGAAGCTGATTACGATCATCATTTATTATACATTATATCAGGTGCCTGGTATATAAGACAAAACCAAAACAATTCCCGCCCTCAAGCAATTTCCATTTCACTGAAATAGCAGAATGTTTTGAAGCAAAAAGTGTCACTACAGAATTATCAGAAAGGGGAAAGTGCATGTTGGTCAAATAGACGTGATTCCCAGAAGAATAGTTAAAGGGTTCCAACCAAGGGCTGACATGGATAGCTACTTGCTTTCACTGATTTGCAGAGAATTAAAAAAAAAAGGTCTTTTTTATTTCTTAGATAACATTCTCTCTGAGCTGCTGTGTCTCTTTCCTGTTCTCTTTGCCTGGTCTGCTCACCTTTGTGAACTGCTCTTTGAGTGACTGTGTTCCATTGTTTTCCTGTGGCCTGGAACAGAGCTCTGCCTTCAAAGAGAGCCTTCCCCTCAAACCCCCCCCCTCCCGCTTCCCCACCTCATTCTTGCCTTTGGGTCTCTCCGCATTGTGTTATTTTCACTGTAGGCTCAAAAATAAAATTTCATCAAAATCCATTCAGCAAGAGAGGTACGTGCGTGTGACACACACACACACACACATATATATATATCATACATGTCAATACAGATAGACATTGAGATACATCTTTCTCTCTCTCTCCACACACACACACACACACACACACACACACACACACACACACGCAGGAGTCCAGGCATCAGTCCCAGCTAGGAATAGGTCCTGGAAGTACTATCTTGTAATGACACTTCCATTATGATAACTACCACAAGAATAATAAGGATTCAGCAAATAAACTCTTTAGGAGCAACACTACAAATCAAAACTGCTGCTTGTGCTTAAGAATATAATTTTAAATTCTAGGCAACCCAGAAAAATTTGCAAAAGTGCACTTTCTCCAAAAATGACCACAGCATGCACACAGGGTGCTGGTAGAAGACAAAGAAGAGACTTGGTACTAAATAACAACATAAACCTATATTGACATAGCACTTTATGGCTTACACAATGCTTTCCTAACAATCACCACCCTATGTAGTAAGTCACACAAGGATCATATTTGATAGATACGGAGACTAAGGCTCAGAGAAAAGTCATTTGGCTATGGTTACTTATGACTGGTGTGTGTGTGTGTGTGTGTGAGAGAGAGAGAGAGAGGGAGAGAGAGAGAGAGATGGGGGAGGATATGGGGAGGAGGGAGAAGGACGGAGTGAGAGAAAGGGAGAGAGGGAGATGGGGGGAAGAGAAAGGGGAGAGAAAAGGCAGGGATGTTTAGATACATGTCTTCTGCCTCTGTCTCTGGACTTGGAGTCAGGGCATCTGATTTCAAAGCATACCTCACAGACTGACAAGATGTATGACAGGCAAATCTGCTTTAATTTCCTCATCTGTAAAATGGGGATAATGCTAGCACATACTTCACAGGGCTATTGTAAGGATAAAATGAGATTGTATGTGTGTGTGTGTGCATGAACAGGCACACACATGCAAATGCACATGCATGTACACACATATACACACATGTGTACATATACATATATATATATATATATATCACTTTGCAAACCTTAAAGCATCATGTAAATGCCAGCCATTTTTATGATTGGTCCAAGGTCAACACCATTTTTATTATAGCATGTTATCCCTTCAATGAATGCAGCTTCATAGCAGCATGGAAAGTATATTCATTTTGGAGTCAAGAGACATTGGGTGGACTCTGAGCTCTCTAGCTCTTAATATTTGTGGGACCTTGACCACTTTGCTACAACCTTCTAGCCTTTAATTCCATCAACTGTAAAATGAGAGGATTATACCTGATAACCTCTAAGGTTCCTTTAAACCATTAGTCCATGATTTTTATCTTAGAAATCTTAGTGTTTAAGAGGACTTAGAGGTTGGCTAGTCCAATCTTTACCCATAAACACGAGTGTCCTCTACAATTGTCCTCTAATGCCTCTCAATTGTCATTCTAATGCTAGCTTTATTTTTTTCAATATTACTCAGAGCAAAAATAAAGGAACTCAAAAGGAATAAAATACTGGTAAGAATTCAAAGGTATCAATATACCAAATGATAGTTGTTCCACAGTGCTCCCTCCCTACAAGGAAGGAAAAAATTGGAGTGAAAGAGTGGTAATAACATTGTTCTGTTGCTTCCTACCTATATAATCTTAACCTGAGCCTTTTCAATATATAACCTGTGGTCTAGGAATCTCCAAGATTCTGGGATCCCAGGGACTGGGCATAATCCTAGGGAATGACCTTAAGAGGGTCCTTTTTTTTTTTCCCTCTTTGGCTCATTGCCCCTTTCTAGAGTCACTCCAGAAAATGTTCATAACAAATCTTACATATGAGTCATGTCTAGGTTTCCGCAAATATAGGTAACAAAGTCCCAGATCCCTTATAGGTACTTAAGGTAGCAATGCATAAGAATAGGACAGCCTTTTTTTCATCTCATAGTAAATGCAGAAAGCATAATAGGTTTATTAGGAGCCAATGACCTTAAATAGAAATGTATAATGCATTCAGATAGCAGATCAGCTTCTTTTGAAAATGAATTAATTTGGGGTTGTCACTAGGGCAACTTTTTCAGATTCTGGTTTGTAACCTTTCCACGGTATCTTGGATACACTGTACTAGATCAGCATTGTCACTCTGTTGTTCAGAATTTCCTCAGAAGGTAAGTACATTTTGATATTGCTGAATAAGCGTTCCTCTTCTCATAAGCACTGAGCCATCCAAATGGTTCACAGGCTTTTTTCTTAAAGGAGGATGCTTCTCTGGAGCCACCCTCTCTTTCTCTAAGGAGCATACAGCATCAAAAAATTACCGTATCTCAAGAAGTCCTGATCTTGAACTCTTGAATTTTGTCATATTAAAAATGAGGTGGTGGTGGTGGTGGGGTTTGCCATGGAGACAACTCCCTAGGTTGGGAAATCCGTTTTCAGGGCAATTGGCCTAACATGTGTGTCTTTCTGCCATGTGCTTCTGCAGGAAATCTCTCAGTGGAAAAACAATGTAATTGCCTCACGAAAGGAATCCTTCATGGACAGATAATATACGTTGACAATTTTTGAATGACTTTGATGCCTCAATTTTTTTTTGACATGAGTTTCAATGTCAAATACAAAGCACTTGGTAATCTACAATAGGATACAATTAATCATCTGGTTTGATCAGTCTGAAGAGTGGGTTTAGGGAGTAGTCTTCCAATAGCGACACTTATAGTGCAAGTTGGTCATTATTAGCCGGTTGTCTCTTGGAATTTTGCATTTCTGAATCCCTGAACTACCCTCTGATGTTTAGGGCTTCATTGTCTCTCACACTGATTACTGCAATAGTCTTCATCATTTAGAATCTTTAGAGTCCTTAAGGACTCTGTAAGGGGTGTGTGTGTTTGTACTGCTCATGAAGGCCATGTATATGTCTGCATGGGTTTGTCTAAGTGTGGCCAGCAGGTAGGCATGAATATCTTTGGAATCTCACCCATCCCTTTCCAAAGGATACCTTCATTTCTCTCTAGAAAGGAAGAGATGATTAGGGTCATAAGGAAATGTCTAGAAGGGAGCAGATGATTGGCTTGCTGTTTTCCTAAGAAATGGATACCAGACTCAAATTATATCTGTTTATTCCTCCAAATATTACTAGTCTAGGGAAAATGATTTTTAGATGGAAGATACTTTTCTGGTTGCTATTGCTTAATGGAGAAGGAATACTATAAACTATATCCAAAGGCTTGATTCTCTTCCTACCAACTATTAGTTATACAGAGAACACCGCGAATTGTGAATAGAAAATATTCATTTATCCATTCCAGAGCAAAGAGAAATAAGAGATGTTATACAGATTAGAATATACTAGATAATACACAATAATTCTCCTACTGGTTGAGTGAGATCAACAGAGAAAGTTCCCAAACTCAAGCAAAGGTAAATTTCCCAAAGTGTCTAGTCTAATAACCTGGAAATCAGGAACATGTAGAAGTACTAGCTCCTCTCCATGTCTAGCATTCAGTGGAATATGGTGGAAAAGGCCTCTGAGTCCCCACAAGTGCATGAATCATTATCATCAACATCATCATCATCATCATCCTCTAGACTAGGAAGAGAACCCTCTGAGGTAGTATGTATCATGATCATCATCATCCCTAGGGCCATCATTATTATATTATATATGAGAATCCCTTCTATATGAATGGGCGTATTATAAGTGGGACTCAGTTTGACCTTTTTTTATAAGTTGGATCCCATTTTCTACAAGTAGGAATGTTTAAAAACATATGAGAGCTCCTATTTCCTCTACATATGAGAACTCAGTTGCGCATGTGAAGAACTACAGTAAGTACTTAATAAATGTCTGTTGACTGACTTATTGCTGTACAAGAGAGCTCATATTTTAGTTTCATCAGGAGAGTTTTCACAACAGAACATATACACATAAATGTGTGTGTGTGTGTGTGTGTGTGTGTGTGTGTGTGTGCGTGCATTAGGTGGCACAGTGAATAGTTCTGGGGGTCAGGAGGTCTTAAGGGCAAATCCATCCTCTGACACTTACTAGCTGTGTGAGCCTGAGTAATCACTTAAACTTACTTGCCTCAGTTCATCATCTATAAAATGAACTGGAGAAGGAAATGGCAAACCACTCCAGTATCTTTGCCAAGAAAACCCCGAAAGGGGTCATGAAGAGTCGGATAATGACTGAAAACAACTAAACAACAATAACAACATATATATGTATAAATATAAGTATAGCTGATTCTCATTATTCGTGGTAGTTAAATTCTATACATTCACCAAAACACTGAATTAGCAAACACAATCACTGCTCCTAGGGGAAATTCAAGGTTAGGTTTCTCCAAGTCTCTGGTCACATTTTCATCAAGTGATCAATATATGACTTCATCTTATGTGTTTTTCTGTTTAAAGACATCTTATTTTATACATCTATGTATGAAGAGAAATACACACACACACACATCTTACAAATAATTAATCACATGTGAATTTCCCTTTCCTTTTTCTGGATGTACCATAATATTGATCCATTGACACAACTCACAGCCAACAGCATTGTAACTCATGCCTGAATTAAGTTTATGTAACACATATATTTTCTCTGTAAGTACATCACAGCTTTCTTATGCTTAGGAATACTAGATAACACTTTAGCACCATGCTTGGGGGGTCATTTTAAAGAGTGAAATCACCAACAAAAAGCACAATAATGAGAAAAATGTAGACTAAATAGACCACAAAAATGACACTTGTTTACATTATGAGAGTTGAAATAAGGAGGGAGCATCTCCTTGTTCCACCTCAGCTGGAAAAGTGAGATTCTAACTTTTTACTGCTCTGTGCATGTCTATAAATGACCGTGAAAGCACCTTACAGAATCTGTAAATGATAAAGATTAATTGCATATGTATATGTGTATAAAGACATGGTATGAGAGGTTCTTGAGAAATCTGAATGACTGTGACCTTGTCAAAGATGCTTTCTTCCTTTCCTTTCCACACAATAATTCACTATGCATTTGTAGAAATTCTTGGGCTAATCTAGTAAAACTAGGGACCTTTCACTTCTTCTCTTCACCTTAATAACACAGGCTAATTACATTTTAGCTAGTCTAAAAGCACAGGCACTCTTCCTGGAAGAGTGATTGCACCTACTTTCTCTCCCTCCCTGTAAGGTCATATGTGTGGCTCACTGTTATTGCTGACTCTTAAGGCAGTCACAATACTGTTCTTCTAGTCTTGAAAGCAAGCATACAGTAAGAGACAGAAGACTTCAATGCTTTCCTAGATGGTGACAAAATGAAGGGCATAGGCATGAGTGTGCGTGCACACACGTGTGTGTGTGTGTGTGTGTGTGTGTGTGTGTGTGTGTGTGTATTCCTGTTAGAGGCTTATGATCAGTGTGCCTATATGGTGACAAAATTAAGGACATAGGCATTTGCGTGTGTAACATACACACACATATACATATATATTCCTGTGAGAAGCTTATGATCAGTATAAATTGTAAAGTTATGGTTGTTGAGGTTGTGGCTGAACTTCTTGGATCCCAGGATGTCATTAAGGGCTTCTTGTCAATGTTACCTTAGTTTCATGCTGCAGCTGACATTTGTTATTGAGTTGTGAACAACTGGTGCCTCAGGATCACCAGCCATTTTCAATTAAGCCCAACTCCAGCACCAAAATGTTAGATGTCAGAACTTTCCTTTATCGGTATCATTTCAGAAGTTTTGTAGAGAATAGGTTTAGTAAGGAGAGATTCTGGAAGGAAATTCAGTTAAGAAGCTATTGCAATAGATAATGAGGACCTGAATTAGGCTTATGATAGTACTAATATAAAGGAAGAATGTAAGAGCTGGAGCTAGAAGAACTTAGCTAGGGTAGGGAGTATTAGAAAAGGAGAAGTAAAAACTGAGGTTTCAAGCCTGCATGAATGGAGTTGGGATACTAACAAAAGAAATAGGCATGTTATGAAGAGGGGAAAGTTTTGGAGTAAAGATGATGAGCTTTAGACATTTTGAGTTTATGGTGTGGGCAGGATATTTAGGAGAAGACTTTCTAAATACATTGGGACATAAGGAACAGAAGAAGTAGAAACTGAAGAGAGAAAAGATGGAGGTTGTTATTTTGTTTTTTGTGACTGTGGTTATTTATACTGGAGCCATAGTAGTATGTGAAATTTCTAAGGGACTAAGTTAAAAAAGAGAAAAAGGTGAAGGTCAGAGACTTTGGGGTTGCTTATACTTGGCAAGAATGAGCAGGAAACAGGAACCACCGAAAGAGACTGAGAAGGATCTCAGACAGGAAAGAAGAAAATGAAGACAGACATATTATAGAAGCTAAGGAGGATGAGAACTGAGAAAATACCATTAAACCTGGTGATTGAGAGTTAATATCCAATTCAATGATAGTTTCTCAGTTTTTATCCTCTTTGGTAATCATTGAAAAAAGACAAGTCAATGTAGGGCAGACAGAAACCAGATTGCGGGTATTTGAGGCATGGATGGATGGAGCAGAAGCAGAGGCAGGGAATGTAGAAAATTCTTTCTAGAAGTTTGGTAGTGACGAGGGAGAATGATAGCTTAAAAAGGTACCAGGGTGAAAAGAATTTTTCTCAGTAAAGATTGTGGAGAAATGAAAAGATTTGTAGGTAGAGGAGAAGGGTCCAGAAGAAAGGAAGATTTTAAAGATAAGATAGAATTGTTTCATTAGATTAACTCTCTGGACCTCAATTTCTCAATCTATAAAATGAGGTTGTGAATTAGATGACTCTGACCTCTATCATACATCCATCTCTGATTTTACATTCATATGATCCATTCTCCAGATAATGACTTCAAGTGATGTTTACTTTAAGTTGAGAATTAAATGATCCTCCCATGTAGGAGAGGCTGATAGACACAAGGGAATGTTATGTTGTTTTGGTTGGTCCATAATCTTCCAGCTCTAAACAAGAGCTCTGGTTCTGGAATTAAAGGACATGGGTTCAAATCCTGATTTGGTTAACACTTGTGTAATCTTGGTAAGAGACATTTCACTGCTCTGGATCTCAGTTTCCACATCTATAGAATAAGGGGGTTGAAACAGGTGACTTCTGAGGTCTGGTGCCCTGTAGTTTTGTATTCTTTGAGATAGAATTATAGTTTCTCTGCAGATAAAGCTCAGAAAACTCAAGGACAAACACCAGACTCTTCAAGATATCTTCTAAGAGACTATTTTAAGAGCAGGATCTGCTCTATCTCTGGAATAGCTTCTATATTGAATTATTTATCAGTGGCACCTGAAGAGAGAGTGACAGCACCTGAAGTTTGCCCAGCTTGAACAACAAAGTAACTATATGTCCCCGAAAGGGCATTGTATTAGGTTTCAATCAACACCTTCCGGTTGATCTTGATAGGAGAAGATCTTGGTAAAACTTAACAAACATTAAATGATGAAATCTTCACATGACAGTTCTCACTGCTTCCAAGTTACTTTGTGTAAAACCCTATTCTGGCAATCACTGGACAGGAGATTGGAACCCAAAGAAACAAAACACTATCATAGGGTTCTCCAGCATTCATATCCAATTTAAATGAGAGGGAAATGTTTGTTGTTATTGTTTGGTTATGTCTGACTCTTCACGACCCCATTTGGGATTTTCTAGGCAAAGATGCTGGAGTGGTTTGCTGTGTCCTTCTCCAGCTCATTTTAATAGAGGAGGAAACTAAGGAAAACAGGGTTAAGTGACTTGCCCAGGGTCACATAGCTTATAAGTGTCTGAGGCCAGATTTGAACTGAGGAAGATGAATTTTCCTGACTCCAGGTCCAGTATTCTATCTATCATGCCACCTAGCTGCCTGAAAGGGGGTTATGTTTTATTCAATTCATTAAACATTTATTAAGTGCTAAATTTGTGTAAAATTCTGTGCTATGCTCTAGGGATACAGAGAAAAAACAGAAATGGAATGTGCCCTCAAGGAGCATACATTCTCCTGAGGGGACATGGCATCTCCAATGATAAGTAAAATATAAGTTAATTTTGGGAGAGAGAGAACATTACTAATAAGGAAAGGCCTCATGGAAGAGAAGGAACTAAAAGAGTCTGGGGAAAGTCAAAGATGCTAAGAAGGGAGGTTAAAAATTGTTTGCATCCATTCACAGAGGATAATGTAGGTGGAAAGTAGGAGATGAGATATCACATCAGTAAGAAGGCGAGTAAGACAGTTGGATTGGAACATAGCTTGTATGAAATAAATCTAGGAAGCTCAATGGGAGCTATTTTGAAAAGGGCTTTAAATTCAGAATGAAAATATCCAAAAATAATTTTTTGAAATAAACTTAGAGAATTTTGATAAAGACAAGAAAAACTATAGATTTATGGATTTATCCACTTTGTTGTGATTGTTGTTTGTTTCTTGAGGAGTACTCATTACTTTGGGAAAGTAGCAAACAATCCATAGCTGGATTTAGGTTTTTCTTCTTACCCCCATCCTTTAAAACTCCTTCAACCATTTCCTGGAGATAGTTTGTGGAGTGAACGACTTAGCTTCAACCATATGAAATAATGAGATAATGTACAAGATGATGCAGCACAAGAGAACTTTACAGGTGGTAAAGTGGAAGTTCACCCAGATGCTAAAGAACTTGTGTTAGGTAAGATGAGGTGCATTGGCTTTGTTCAGCTCAGCCTGAATCTAAGCTGAATAATTCTGTGCAGCTCCATTTGCTACTTAATGTAGCTGCAAAAGTGTTCTGGCCCTTTGGTCTTCTGTATTCACCGTGCAGCCTTCAGCATATTTAACATTCTTTCTGTTTCTCTCAGGGGAAAAGAAGGGGAAAAAAAGACAACCTGTCTTTTTTTTTGCCTGCCTTAACCACACTTTCTGAGTGACTTATAAAAATGAAGAAAAAAAAAAAGAATAAAAAAAATCTCTATGGTGAGCGTAAATGATTTCCTGAGCCAAGCTGTTTTGTTGATTTAGTTCCAGATGAGCAAGAAGATAAAAGCCAGACAGGAACTGTTTGAGACCAGATAGGATAGATTATATGCCAAAGTGACAATATTAGAAAGAAATCATAAAAACAAATAAATGCGTAGTAAAATATGGTGTGAACCGAACTAAATCTGGATATATTAGCTCCCACAGGAATTAGCTGAGTTGAATCATCATTTATAGAACATGGATAGATCACTCGGAGGAGAAATGTAATTTTGGGTTGTATTCAATCCAATGAAGGCTAGGGCCTTCTTGCTTGACCAACCTCTCTGTGTGATGACTTAGGCCTTTAAGATGAGACTGTGAGAGGATAGTTTGGCAAAGGACACAGAGCTTAATATCTCACCAGTTGGTTTGAGACATGCAGAAAGCTACACTGTAATATTCCAGTGTATACCCACTATTCCTACTGACCATGGTATTCATTGTGGTATTTTGTTTCAAGAATAGTGCAGAAATTGGAAACCTGTTGAATGTAGTTTTTTTATAGTTTTGAATCTGCTTTGAGGAGTTTATGCTTTATTTCTGAAAATACTCAAATTATTTCATGGAGTACTTTGTACTGCATGCAATTTGTATAATGTAATTTATAATTTTCTTCCCAATGTAAAAAAATATTCCATATATTTCAGGATGTAGCACTTTCAAAGTATGTATTACCCCTTGAGAACGTTTTTTCGTTTAGCTTTTGTTGTTGAATCATTTTTCAGTCACGTCTAGCTCTTTGTGACCCTTTTTGGGGTTTTCTTGGCAAAGATACTGAAGTAGTTTGCTATTTCCTTCTTTAGATCATTTTACAGATGAGGAACTGAAGCAAACAAGGTTAAGCGACTTGCCCAGGGTCACACAGCTAGTAAGTGTCTGAGGCTGGATTTGAACTCATGAAGAAGATTCTTCCTGGCTCCAGGCCTGGTACTCTATCCACTATGCCACATAGCTACCCATTTTTGTTTAGCAATAAGCAGCAAAATTACAAGTACACAACTTGAGTCTCCAAGTGCAAATACAGCTAAAGATTTGCTTTGTGTTGTAACATAAATTCAGTGTTGCTTCTTTTAAATGCAGAGGAAAGATTTTGTCACATGGGGGAGAACTCAGCCAAGTACTATCAGTAACTCAGTGTGATATGAGCTACAAGGGAATGCTACATGAAGAGTTTCTTCTCAGATCTGCACATGCTTAAGTCTCACCTTTTTAGTGGACTGCCATATTCTCTTATGTCACTAGAGAGCACTCAGAGCTTGAACTCTTCTCATCACAAGTGGCTAATTTTTCCATCCCTTTGTTAGCAAAAGCTAGAACTTACCTGTTTCCAGTTTTCCCAGCAAGCTTTGGGTGAAGGCTGATTTGTGTATCTTTTCCCCTGCAGGTTGGATCCGCTCTGCTAATATCTTATCCTCCTGGTCATCCTGACAGTCAGTGCAATTCTTTCTTAAGTTCCCTCCTCTCCCACCTCCTCATAAACTGACTCATCCTTTTTTTTTCATTTTTTTTTTCCGGAATTGGCTTAACCTGGAAGGCAAAGCCTATCTCTATGTCACAGAGCTCTCTGACCTGAATCTCCTCTCTTGGGAGATAGAGATAGATATGAAGAAGCAAAAATCAGAGTTATAAAGTAAAATCATCATATTTATTATCTTTTGTTGGAGAGTATTATTGTTCACCTTAAAATGATAACTCCTTATTTATTTTTAAAATATCAACATGCTTCCTGCCACTAAGGTATGGAAATTTAGCCATTCTTGACTTTTCCCTTTTCCTCATCCCCATATCCAACCAGTTGCCAAAATGTATTAATTTTACCTCTTTAATGTTGTTACTAGACAGCTAGGTGGTAAAGTGAATAGAGTGCTAGGATTGGAGTCAGAAAGACCTGAGTTCAAATTTGACATCAGACACTTACTAGCTCTGTGACCATAGGCAAGTCACTTGATCCTGTTTGCTTTATGAGCTGGAGAAGAGAATGACAAACCACACTAGTATCTTGGCCAAGAAAACCTCAAATGGGTTCAGAAAGAGTCAGACATGACTGAAATAAGTGAACAATAAGAAGTTCTTACTATCCTTTTCTTCACCAACCACCCTCGGCAGACTTTCATCACCTTCTATATTATCTATTACAACAACCTCCATTCAGCCTCCTAAATTCCCAGCTTTAATACTCTACCTTCTAGTCATCTTCCGCACAGTTGCCAAAATAATCTCCATAAAGCACAAGTCTGACCCCATTGTTCCCCTGTTTAAGAAGTACCAATGGCTCTCAATTGACTTTAAGGATAAAATACAAAGTCCACTAGTATTTACGTTCTTATTACTCTGGCTCCCTCCTATCATCACAGACCAATGGCACATAATGTCCCCTCACGCATTCTCTGTTGCAGTCAAACTGACCCATTTGTTGATGCCCATACATGGCATTGCATATATGTGTTACCTTTGGGCCTTTGTCCTGGCTGCTCCCCAGGTCTATAATGCTCTCCCTCCTCACCTCATCCTATTGAAACCTTTATCTTTTCAAGGCTCAGTTTAAGTGCCACCAGCTATGTTGAGACCTTTCTGAGTCCTCTAGAAAGTGGTGTTCTTCCTCACTCTTTGAATTTACCTTGTGTGAATCTTATATTTACTTATCTGTATACACACACAGGTGTATATATATATATATATATATATATATATATATACATACACATATATATATGTATGTACATATGTATGTATATATATGTGCATCTATGTATCTAAAATATTCCCCTTCAGTAGAATGTACACTCCTTGAGGTCAAGAACTTTTGCTTTTTATCTTCCATACCTGACACAGTGCCTTGTACACAGTAGTTGCCTAATAAATGTTTATGAAATTGTCACGTGACTCATTTGTCTAGAATGTTTCAAGCAAATATTCTCAGTAGGTATGATCCGCTTCATTAACTTGCTATATAATCTCCTTGATAAAACTTAAGTCTTCTACCAATCCTTTTTTGCTCAGAATCTGTCTCTTTTAGGATTGTCTAGCAGGTTCCCCACCCCTCATTCTAAGGATACTCTATTAAGTACTTAAATGGGTGGACATGAACTACTCTGCAGCTTACTTCCTTCAGTGAGGAGGAAAATGCTTTAGGTGAAAAAGTTACATTTTCCTGCATTTTCCTCTGTTAGCAACCACGTAGAGAGAATACAAAATGCCACTGGCTGCTGGCTATTGTCTTCATCATCCAGGCTTAATCCTGAAAAAAGAATTAAAGTTGGAGGGTACCCTAAGGCAGAACAATTCAAACTCTGCTCTCCTGCTTGCAAATGGAAAATTAGAGCTTCAAGACTTTATGTTCAAATAAATTTTATATACATATTGTATATACATTTATATGTGTATTATTTAGTCTTCTTTTAGGAAAAAAAAAGGTAACATCAAAAATCAATAATCTAGAGATGGCTGGCTATTAGGAACCATGTTTTTTTTTTCCCATATACATTTTACCCAATTTAAAAGGAAATTCAGCACAGCACACACTGCCAACAGCTTCCTGTGATTAAGGTGTAACTTTCACGCACAGTTTTTCTTTGCCTTAAGTCTTCACTTCATGTCTGCGACCTTTAGCTCATTGTTTCGGAGATGGAGGGTAGCCTGCCAGAAGGTTATGATTTGGGTGTCTCTTAAACTTTTCTATTCTCTTTGAAGACTGGAGTCCAGTCAAAGGTCAGGCTCATCTTGTCCCAGGGAGAGGGTCTCTCTTTTATTTCCACAGTAAGCCATGCTGCGCATTAATCATCCCATTGTGCACCTGATTTAGATCCTTTGCCCTTTCCTAGGACTCAAAGTGGTTTTTTTTTTGGTGTGTGTCTGTGTGTGTGTGTGTGTGTGTGTGTGATAGCTACCTCTCCTTTCTATGCTACCCCTCACCCATATTCAGTTTCCTTCCATAGCTAATGAAGTATTACAATCACTTGTCTCATTCTCTAGGGAAACAGATTTTTCTCATCTATTTGTAAAAAACCATGTTAGATAAACTAAAGATTAGAGTAATGCTTATTATGAAATTATCATTGACATCTGCAGAGAAATATAATGTAAGAGGGATCATTAAGGTAACCAAAGGTAGATAGCAAGTGTGACATGGAGATAATGAGAGATAAGCAAACTGGGGAAGTCCATAGGTACAGAGATTCGGGCTTGGAAAGGAACTCAGAGGCTGTCTATTAAAGTCTCCTCATTTTACAAGTAACATAACTGAGGCCCAGCAAAGTTAGCTGAGTTGCCCACAGGTAGCAAGAGGGTCTTGGACTTATTTCCTCTGACTCCAGAATCAGCGCTCTTTCAACTGCATCCTGATGCCTATGAAGGCTTGTGTCATATCACCTCCACATACACATCAAATAGATTGGGAAAAGATAAATGAAAAAAAAAAAGCCTGAACAAAAAGGAGGAATAGGAATAGCATTGGCCCAAGTCCTCACGTTAACATGTTTTAAAGGACACATGTGATGAGTATTTAAGACCAAACTGTGGAGAATTTAAAGAAAAAATGAAATTCAGTAGTTGGGATAGGTTTTGAGCTTGAAACTTGAAGTATGATATAGCAGCAATGAATTTGGAGTCAGGAGACCAGGCTTTTCTACTTGCTAGTTGTAGGACCTTAGGAAAGTCACTTAAACAGACCTCAGATTCTTCTGATGAAGAATTTGGAAAATTTGGAGATTCCTCATAGGTTATATGAGAGGATTGAAAATAAGCTGGACTTGGAGTCAGACAATTTGTTTTGGAATTCTGTCTCTGCCACTTATTGACTTGTGTGACCTTGGGCAAGTCACTTAATTTCTCTGATCCTCAGCTTCCTCATCTTCAAAATGAGAGGGCTGGAATAAGGAAGGTCTACCTCTAAATCTGTGATTTAATGAATGAATAAGTGTTCTTTAAAGTTCCTTTCAGATCTAAATCTTATGATCCTGAATGAGCTAAAAAACTTGAATCACTTGAGGACTAAGCCTGAAAACCTGGGCTGAATTCCTTTCTTCCATCTGTGCAGAGCTTAGTAACAACTTTGTCTTTGGATGCTCTGCATGAACTCAGATAATTGGCTTAATGGCTACCATTTTATCTGTATGGTGGGAATTCTGGAGATAGTGATATTACTCAGCTCTTGTATAAAAAGCTTTTCTTTTAAAAGAACTTTAAAGGGTCAGAGCTTGATACTTAGAGGAGTTTCTAAACAGTTGAACTATTTTCAGTGACTCTTAAAGGACCGTTTTGGATAATAGGTTGGGCAAAGGCATTCAATTCTTCATTATCGCAGACAAAACTTACTTCAATGCGTATTGACAACATCTATTCTGGTTACTTATTCCATTAGTATCTTTATCACTCAGTATTTGAAGCAGCACCTCATTTCCAATTATATGCTTTGTGTCCAGAGAAGCAGTTGGAAAACCAAGGGCACATAGACCCCTCTACTATTCAAGGGAAGATTCTAGTGAAGGCAATCTGACAGATCTGTCAGATAGATTCTGTCTGATCTGACAGAATGGCCTATTGTCAGTGTGAAGTGAGTTGAAAGGATATGAGCGAGGCGAGGTGTTGGTGACATGCTAGGGACAAGTGGACAGATTTCCAATTCTCCTATATCATGATGAAGCTTCCTTATTTTGTTTTGCAGAGATTCCCAAAGGACTGAACATAACTATTCAAATATTAAGTATTGAGAAACATTCCAAATACAAAAACAAATTATTTTTGGACTAAATACTGTTTTTGCTTATTTATATCTCTGTTCCTTTTACTACCTGTGGTGAAACTATGTGATATAACTACTTAGAAGCATTGTTAAAAACATGAAATTTTACCTAACAGATGATTTCTTTAAATCTTGTCCCATACTATTTTCTTCTTCCTTTGTTCCTGCCTGCCTGTCTTTATATGAAAAGAGGGCTAGACTTAGAGTGAGAAGATCTGAGTTCAAATCCCGGCTTGGTTACTTACTACCCACATTACCTTTGGCAAATCACTTCACCCCTCTCGACTCAGATTGCTCACCTGTAAATCAGAGCATTGAAAAATTCCTTTCTTCTCTAATCTATCATCCTGTGATCTATAATTTGTAGTCTTAGAGAGTTCCCTGGCAGTTAAGTGACTTTCTTATGTTTACAAAACTAATTTGTGCAAAAGGCACAATTTCAATTCCTGTTCCTGACTCCAAGTCTTAACCTCTATACACTCTATAGTGCTGCCTCTCTTTGGAGGCTCCTTCTTTATCCTCATCATCCTTGACTTCTCTGCAGTCTTTGAAAAACTTGATCACCCTGTTGACATGGGCAGGATATTTTGCTGAATTTTCATCCAGGTCACACTCACTAAATGTAGTTGTCCTCAATAGTTTTATTTTGGCCCCAACTTTCTTACCTCTGTACTGTTGTTTTGTTTAGTGATGTCATTAGCTCCTAAAGGTGCATCCATCATCTCTATACAGATGGCAATCAGAACTAATTTCTTTCCTGAGCTCTAGTCATGCATCACTAAATGCCTCTTGGACATCTTGAATTGGATGAACCCTGGGTAGCTCAAGCTCAACATATCCAAAACAGAACTTAATATCTTTCACCCAAATCTTCCCCTCTACCTAACTTTCCTGTTACTATCCATGATTTCACCGTCCCTCCAAACACTTAGGCTTGTATTCTCAGGTTTCTTGATTCTCCACTCTTTCTTGCCCCATGTATCCATTCTATTTTCAAATTTTGCCATTTTTAACTTCAAAGCATTTCTACCACTCTTGCACAGGCCCTCATAGGGGCCATTCCTGGACTATCATAATAGCCTTATAATTGATCTCCCTGCTTCAAGTGTCTCCCTACTCCCATTCATACTTCTCTCAACTGCCCATGTCCTCAATGGCTAGTCTGACAATATTACAGTCCCCCTGTAAATTCCAATGGCTCTTTATTTTCTCTAGGACCAAATATAAAATCATCTTCTATTTAAAGTCCTTGACAACCCAGCCTTTTTCTATCTTTCCAGTCTCTTTTCATCACATACGCTACATTAGTTTACTTGTTTGTCCTACATGACACTCCATCTGCCAAGTCTGAACCTTTTCTGACTGTCACTATGCCTGGAATGCTCTCCCTCCTTATCTCTGACTTCTAGCTTTACCGCTTCCTTCAGTGTTCATCTCAAATCCAATCTTTTTCAGGGGGCCCTTTTCAATTCTTCTGATCACTAGTGCTTTCTCTGTATGATTACCTCCAATTTGCACTGTATAGATCATGTATGAACACAGTTACCTTCAACAGCTCCCATATTTGTGAGCTCCTTGAGATCAGAGACCATGTTTTTGCCTTTTTTCTTTCTTTTTTTTTTGGTATCCTCAATACTTAGGACAGTACCTGGCTCACAGTATGAAATTAACAAATGCTTGAATTTTAAAAATATAATTACTAATACTGGTTAATGTTATCCTATTTTTAAAAACAATTTTTATAGAAAGGAAAATTAGCAGTTTTGGTTTGGATTTCACACCATAGCATGTGTGTTATTTCTTAGACTATTATTCTACTGCTTAGCTGGTAGCAGTCAAATTGCAGACAAAAGACAGAATTGGCTTTGCAAACCAAAATCTGTTAAGTGGACATTCAATATTTAACAAGATATGAGTGATCTTTTTTTGGTGAGAAAATTCACTCATGATTGGGGGACTATCAGGAAAGGATTTAAAGAGGAGGTGCAATTTAAAGGAGGTATTAAAAGAAGAGCAGGATATTCAAAGATAGAGATGGGGCTAGTGCAAGGAAGACATTCCAGGAAGGGGCATAGAAATGAATAGTAAATATGACATATGCCATATTACTCATAATACTTTTTCCATGACATGCATTTTGACAACTCAATTTTATTGATTCAATGGATACTTATTAAGCACCTATGTGTAAGAGATACAGAGGCAGATATGAAACAGGACTCTTCATATCCTTTGATTTAGCATTACCGCTACTGGACTATATCCCAGGGAGACCAAAGACAGAAAGAATGTATCATTTGTACTAATATATTTATAGCAGCATTTTTTATAGTAGCATAAAACTGGAAACAGAGTGGGAGGCCAACAATGTGTGAATGACTAAGCAAACTGTGGTATATACAAGAAAACAATTATGTAAGAATTTATGAATATGATTAATTCAGAGAAATGTGAGACTTATGAACTAATTCAGAGTGAAATAATAACAGCTAATGATTACAGTTCATTAAAGTTTACAAAGCAGTTTACTTACATTATCTCATTTATTCCTCACAATAATTCTCCAAGACAGGTGCTATCCTTATTCCCATTTTAGAGATGAGGAAAAAGTGTCAGAGAGGTTAAGGTACTTGCCCAGGGAGACACAGCTAGTAAAGGTCTGAGGTCATGTCTGAATCTAGGGTTTTATGACTCCACTTCCAGTAGTCATTGCTGGCTTTTGTGTAAACTGAACTGGGAGAACAATATGACTACAATAATGTAAAGAAAAATAACCCTAAAAGGCGGCTAAGCTAAGATTTGTTGCCATTACTACTAGACTTCAGAGAATACATGATGAAACGTTCTTCCCACTTCATGGTTGAGGAGTGTGGTCTGTGGGAGCAGAATGTTATATATTCTTTCAGCTTTTCCCAGTTCCTTCCCTTTCCCAGTTTATATTCTATTGGAGAATGTATTACATTGCTGTTGTCGAGACCTGTGATTTAGTCAGTTTAAGGAATTCCAAGGTTGAAATCCAATCAGTGGATCAGTATAAGCCTTATACACTCTCTAACATTTATATTATCATTTAATTTTTCCACATCTGTAAGTCTTTCCCAACATTTCCCCCCATCCAAATTACAATATTGAGTTTAAGATGACAATTAGACATCCAGTGCGCGATGATTGAAGAGCTGTTGGAGGTATGGGTTCGTAGGTCAGCAGGAAGTTTTAGGAAGGATGGGGCCATTTGAGAGTCACAAGCATAGAGATGGTAATTAAATCCATTGGAGTTGATGGGATTAATAAAAAAAGTAGTATAGAGGGAGAAGAGAAGAGGACCCAGGGATAGAACCCTGAAACCAATAGATTATGGGAGGTTATAGGCTTTTCAGAATTCTTGAACATAGAAGTGGTTCATTTGTGGGTGATGGCAAGATCAAGAATGTGTCTATCATTGTGTTTAGCTAGGGTGGAGGAGTAGATCATGGGAAGTGAATATGTTGAGGAACTGAGTGGTTAGGGATTTTGAGGGAGAGTCAGTATGTATATTGAAATCGCCTGGAATGAGAGCAGGAGTTGGGGAGAAGAGAAGAATTTTGAGACAGCTAGATTACAATTTGATATTGCTCAAAAAGAGCCAGAAATGCATTGTGATGGATCTCTCTAGAAAAGAGGCTTTAAGATGTTTTTATATTACTGAGTTGTACCAAATAGCTATAAACATGTAGGTTTTATACTCAATGCAGATAAATATGCGGCATAACATCACAATTTCCAAAAGTAAAATATATGCTTTCTGGATATGAAAGGAAACTATGCTAAAATTACACCAAAGACACTTACATTAAAGTTCAAATTAAAAATGAATATATATTGAATGTCCTCCTGAGGGACTGGCTGATAAGGTTCAAAGTCAAATTGGAAGACTCCAGTAGAGTGACTTTAATTCCCTTCCTGTACCAGGTCTTGGTCAGATCCCAATATGAATATTGATTTCAGTTTTGGAATAACATTGAAAATCTGGAATATATCTAGAAGTAATTGACCATTATGGTCAGGGATCTACAATGATGGTCATATGAGTCAGCTAGGTTGTATAGTTATACTTTACTTAGAGGCAAGATGACCTTAGTTCAAATCCTGCCTCAGATACTAACTGTGTGACCTTGGGCAAATCATTTAACATCTCTTAGCCTCAGTTTCCTCCTTCATAAAATAGAAATAGCCCCTAATTCAAGGGGTTATTGCAAGGCTTAAGAAATAATGTATACAGAGCATCATGCAAACCTTAAAGTGTTATATAAATTCTGGCAATTATTTTTAGGAGATTAGTTGAAGGAATTAGGATAGTTTGTTTTGAAGATGACAGGGAGGATTTAGGAAGGGATATGTTGACTGTTTTCAAGTATTTGGAAGGCTGTCAGGCGGAAGAGGGCATACATCTCTTCTACTTGGTCCCAGATAATAGAAAAAGGATCCACTGATCTGAATCCAAGTGGAACTTCTGAGACATTCAGATTTAGACTTTTATGGTGAAAAACATCCTAACAATTCAAAAGCAGAATGGGCCAGGATGATGCGGGGAAGGAAGGAGGAATGCAGCAGGTTCTCCTCACAAGAGATTTTCAAGCAGAAACTACATGAACATTTGTTGGAGATTATGTAGGAGGAATTCTGATTTAGGTAAGAATTGGAACACATGGTCTCTGAGGTAATTTCTAACTCAAAAATTCTATGATTTCTCAGTTCTCTGAAAAAAATTTTTTCCCCATGGAGGCCCACTGATATAAAGGAAAAGCAAATCAATTGAAGGCCACATAAGGGAAAAAGTAACTTAATAACAGTTTTTCTAAAACAGAACAAAAACCCAAAGCACTCACCTTACCTTTTTTAGAACTAAGAACATGGAACATGAAATTTCACCCCAAAATACAATAACAACACCCTTCATATATGTCCTCTTCTGTCCTCTCACACTGCTACCACCTAACCTAAGGGCTTCATCACCTCTTGCTGTGACTCTTGTAAAACCCCTTTAATTAGATCCCTTGATTCCAGTCCGTTCTTTTTTTCCAATTCATCTTCTACACAGTGGCCAAAATAATCTTTTTAGAGTACACGTCTTATGCCATTTCTTTGTTTAAGAAGTGTCCCTAGATCCCTGTTGTTGCTAGGTTCAATTATGAATCCAAGTTTTCATTTAAAGCCCTCCCCAGTCTGTTTCCAGTATACCCCTACAAGCTTATGTGACATCATTTCCCATTATATGATCAGCCTTTTAGCTTAATTGGTCTGCTTATTGCTTGTCAAACTCAGCATTTCATCTCCCAAACCCATTCCTTGCACAGGCTGTCCGTAATATGGAATGTATTCCCTCCTCACTTCCACTGTTTAAAATCCTTAACTTCTTCTAGGCCTGGAGTCAAGAAGACCTGAGTTCAAATCTAGCCTCAAATACTCACTAGCTGTGTGACTGTGGGCAAATCACTTAATCCCTCTTTCCCTCAGTTTCCTCATCTGTAAAAAAGGGATAATAATAGCCCCAGGTGGTTATGAGGATTAAGTAAAAAAAAATAACCGTAAAGAGCTTAGTACAGTGCTAGCACGTTTTTAGCACAATATAAATGTTAGCTATTATTATTTTATTAGATAACACCTCCTAATGGAAGCCTTCTCTTATCCCCCATGCTGGTGTTCTCTCTTTGTTCAGATGATCTTGTATTGGCTTATTTGTTTACAAACTGTTTCACCCATCAAGGCTTATGTGTTTTGTTTTTTGTATTCTAAGATACTTGCATTTTTTTTTGTATAAGCACGTGTATGTGTGTGGTTTCAACTTATGATTGTGGAAGCTTCCTTCACAAATGGAGATCAGCATCATACCTTTAATTCATGGCCTTAGAGTCACCCATGGCACTGATAGGTTAAATGCCTTGCCAATGGTGTGACAGCTAGTATTTATCATAGGCAAGATTTTAGCTCAGGTCTCCATGACTCCACGGCTGTTCCTTTATCCATCATACAAGGCCTCTCCCTTTGTATATAGGAGATACTTCAACGTTTCTTGAATTGAATTCAACTCATGAAAATCAATACACATTTTAATTCAATATTATAAATAGTAAAGGAAGAAAGATGGGGTGATATGATAAAGAGTAGGCAGGAAAGTAAGATATTGTTTGATTCATAAGCCAAAATGTTTTATTGAGAAATAGAGTTTCCAAGCCATCCTCTTCTTGTTGTCCTCACCCCCTCTGCCTATGTTTTCAGATTTTTTTGTTCTATATTTTCCTCTAACCCCAAACATGTTCATCTGTTATAAGCTCATTCAATATTCAGACCAATATAGCTCTTTTTCAACCTTGGAAGAAAGTTGATTTAATAGGTTTTAAATCATTTTCTTCTTGTTAGTATGGCTGGAAACAACTAATGAAGTGCATCAAAACACATTTAACCCTTCTGCTTACAAAATAATCATTTGTTCTGTGACCATGTTGTGTCTGTGCTGATTGAACTCCCTGTATATGTGCAAATTATATATTACACAACAGACATCAAGTTGATTGGGAAGGCAAGGTGTTATTGAATGCAAGGTTATGTGGTATAACAAATAAAAACTGAAATAATAAGTTTGTAGATCAATTCATAAGAAGGGATTTAAAAAGACAGCTTTTGGATTAGATATAATAAATGCCTTTCACTAAGCTTTCTGCTTGCCCTTTGCTTACAGGGTTTCTCGGACATAGGGTTATTAACAACAGCCCTGCTGCTGCAGGACCAAGAAAAGTAAGGAATAGAAATGAGAGAGAAGAGCACCCAAATTTTCCTTTTAGAAAATTTGCTGAATCTGTTTGCAGGAGCAATGACCCACCACAAAACAATGTAATTTGTAAATAGTGTGGAAAACTGGGTTGTGGTAAACTATGAAAAGTTCAATCAATTACTTGGGCATTAAATCTACTGATGTCAAACTTCCACAAAACAGAAAATATTTAGTAAGTGCTTGTTCTGTCCGGAGTCCTTTGCTAGACTCTAGGGGAGATGCCCAACTTATATAATAGAAAGTCTCTGTTCTGGTGAAGTCTATAGTTTGGGATAAAACATAAATATATAATTATAACACACAACATTCCATCCTAAGTACAGTAGAAATACAAAATATAATACAATATGAGGTCAGAGGAAAAAACTATGATCAACTGGAGGATCAGGAATGGCTTCCTTGTGGAGAGAACATTTGAACTGGGAATAAAGGATGAGTTTAATTGACACTTAGAAATATCCAAATGACTGGTAAAATTTTTCATAGTTCTCAAACTATATGTTAATTCTTGGTCAAGACAGGAAAATGTCTACTGGACTAGGGGTCTGTTATCTATACCTACTTATTTACATTTTGAGAGCCCTTTGGAATATGAGTTCCTGGAGGGCAGGGGCTGTTTTTGCCCTTCTGTATATCACTAGTGCTTAATACAGGGTCTAGCATAGTAGCACATGTTAAGTCCTTGCTGACTGACTGAATGAGCCTGTTTTGACTTTGGACTCCAGATATAATAATTAGCTCTTACTTTATTCCTTGAAACCAAATCTCTCTCATTTCCAATAACTAAGGCCCTATCTTGTTCCTCTGTACCTGATTTTCTCCTTTGCTTCTCAGAAAATTACTCCTTTTACTCAGCAACTGTAGTCTCTGGGACTAATCCTTTTGGCTTCTTAAATATTCCCTCCTAAATCCCAGCTTCTGTGGATATGTTCATTACATCTACTACTTGTCTGCCCAGAACTCTAACACCAAATATCATATATTTAGAGAAGGAAGGGACAATAAAAGTTATATAATCCAATGTCTTTATTTTTCATTTGAGAAAAGTAAGGCCAAGAGAAGTTAAGTGACTTGTCTGAGGTCACGGAGGTAGTGAATGGTGGAGGTGAGCTTTGAACTGAGGTTCTCTGACTCTACATTCAGCAATCCTTCCACTGTATCTTGTTGCCTTTCTACCATGATGGCATGGTATCCCTCTGCTGGACTTATGACTACTGCCAATGTCCCTGAAACAAACCTCTAGCCATCTTGGTTCTCCACTTATTGCCTACTGCCTAGCTTCCTTGAAACTCTACCCACATTGCTCAAATTCCTACAGTGTATTGTGAGGACCACTCCTGTTTCTCCTTGTTATTCTGTTTGGTCACTTGATTTCAGTCCACCCTGGTCTAGTTATAACAGACAGTAGAATTTCAGGCACTGATTAAAAGGCCTGAGCTGTAGGTCCATGACTCTTCTGTCTACGAGCCATTGGTTTCAGAGCTTGGGACAAGACTTGGCCTGCACATGAGAATTAAGATGCCGTGGATGTGAGATGGGATGTCTTGGCTAGGGGACGTTAGATGTCTTAGGAAATGGGACTGAGGATCATTATTTTGGGAATAGGAGGAAGGTAGAGAGTGACATTGATGAGTGTCTAGGAACCCATAGGGAGATCCTAAGTTCTTGGGGGAGAAGAAGTGGGACCCACAATGAATCATTTAATAAGCATTTAGTGATTACCTAGTATGTGCTACATGTTAGGAATATAAGTACAAAGAATGAAACAATCCCTACTTCCAATGAACTTACATTCCAACAGGGAGGTGAAAAGTGCATAGTAAATCAAACATAAATATATAACTTGACATAAATACAAAATTTGTATAAATATAAAATACAAAAAGATAACTCAGAAAGCAGATCAAAGATGTCAGAGGTGGGATATATCAGGCAAGGTTTTGCCACCAAAGGAAAGAGGAATTAATTGAAAGGGAAGGTGGGCTCTTCTTTTCAGCCTTGTACTATTGAGAGCATAATTTTTAAGAAATTTATTCCAGTCCTATCTTTAGCCTTTTAAACTTTTCAGCAAAAGGTAAAGCAATAGCCATTTTTCATTTCTTCTAGCTTTCAATATTATTTTCTTCTACTACTTTGGTTCTTACTATTCTAACTATTTCCAGGGATGCCACATGGTATAATGGAAAGAAACCTGAACCACTTAAGGAGTGAAAAGATAAGAGCTATTTGTCATAGAGAGACTGTGTGATATAGTGAATAGGGCGCTGGATTTGGGTGAGGAAGACCTGGGTTTGAATGCCCTCCTTACACCCTTACTAGTTATATGACCCTGGGAAAGTCATTCTGTGCCTCAGTTTCCAAATCTGTAAAGTGATGTTAGACTCAATAGCCTCTAAGATCCCTCTTAGTGCTAAATCTATTTTTAATAAAATCATATGGTAACAGAATGGGGTACGTACCACCCACGCATCCTATCTGCTACTGAATTGTACCAATGATCCTTTCAATGAGACAACAGAGCTAACATATTGGGCTTACATCCCTACGTGTTTATTTAACTACGAAAAGCCGTTATTATATCATCCTATTCAATAACCCATAGATTAAAAATATAGCATCAAACTAGAAACATTTTTCTCCCAAGACTTTTCTTCTCTGTGTGCCATTATGGAAGATGAGAGAAACTAGATGTCGATCTTCCTCCTCTGCAGTTTCATTCAACCTCTCTTCATCCTTTATTGGCGGCTCTTCATCTACTTCCTTAATACAGAGAATTTCCAGTGTTTTGTCCTAAGCCTCCTCTTCTCCTTTCCTCCCTACTTCTCCCCCACCCTACCCCTCCCTTATCTCCAAACCCTCTACCTCAACAGTCTTGTTGACTCCACAGCTTCAGCTATTACCTTACAGAAGTGGCTCCCACAGTGCTATTTATGGCCCCCATCTCACATTGGTCTTGCATTTTAAAGCATTGATTCAATATGATTTGACCATAAAAATGTGCTGCTTGTACACTCTGTTCAAGATGTCTTGATGGCCACCTTCTTTTTATATCATTTTGAATGCTGACAAGGACAACATTATTCCCTCCATCACTCAGTCTTTTAGTTTCAAAGTCATCTTTGACCTTCTCTTATTTTCCCCTCTTCCAGAAAACAGACTAGTTTGTTAAAATCTCTTTTTCCACAATACTGCTTGCTTTCAAGCCCTCCTTTGCCCTTCCATCGCCGCCATACTGGTACAGGCCCTGATTGCCTCCTCACCGGACCATGAGGATAGTTCCTGAAGAGGTCTCCAGTTCCTAACTCCTCCAATCCTTTTTACACACAGAGCCTACGTTAATTTTCCTAATGTACAACCTTAATCACATTGCTGTGAAGGCAGCATGGTGCGTTGCAAAGTATGGTAGATTTGGATAAAGACCTGAGTTAAAATCTTAATCCAGTCACTTAAAACCTGTGTGATTTTGGGCAAGGCCCTTAAGCAGTCTGGGACTCAGTTTCCTCATTTGTAAAAAGAGGGGCTAAACAAAATGACCTCAAAGGCCTCTTCTAGTTCTAAATTTATATCTATGACTTCCCTGCTCAAAAACTTTTATGTAGCTTCCAATTTCCTATTAAATTAACACCAAATTCACTAATTTGTCATTTTAGTCCTTCCATGACCTAATTATAATCTAACTTTGCAGCCTTGTCTTCATCTTTTTCCCCTTTTATGTTGCAGCCAAGCCGGATTGCTCACTTTTGTTCAAATGTACCCCAAACATTTCTGCCTCTATGATTTTCTTAAGCTATTGCCTCCACTTATAATGACCTCCCTGTTAGCCTCTGTCTGTTGAAATCTTACGCATATTTCAAGGCTCAAATCAAATGTAATAATCTCCATGAAGCTTTTACCAATCTTTCCACTTAGAAGTTATTTCTCCTTCCTCTGATCTCTTAGAGCTCTTTGAACATACCTCCTATGGATTTATCCATATTATATTGCAATTCTAATATTTATTCACTTTGTATTATAATTATTTTAGCACATTACTTAGTTCTTTTGCTAGATTGTGAGATCCTTGAGAAAAAGGATCATGTCTTATTTATCTTTGTATTTGCCTCAGTTCTTAAACCAGGGCCTTGCAAAAAGTAGGCGCTCAATAAAATGCTTATGGAACACAATTTTCAAAGTGGTTCCATCACATGGATTAAAGAAGACAGCATTCCCCTGTGAAGGAACTGCTCATAGTTGGCAAATATTTATTGAATCATAAAAGATATTTTTATTCCTTAAATTAAAACAACTTTTTATTAAAGACAAATTATTAGTAAAAAAAGATCGACTATGCTTAGCCATATCTGGCATACTCTGGAAATGTTCCTATGCATCATTGTTAAGAAATTATTCCTGAGAGGACTTTATCTATCTATGTCTTGAGATTGTGAGCTTTCACTGGTGGTTAGTAGGGAAAATAGGTTGTGATATCCTAAGGAAAAATTAGGTTGGGGTATAAAATTGAGAGCTGGAACAGGGCTTAGAGATCATCTAGTCCAACTTTTCCTTTTTGCAGATAAGGAAACTGAGTCAAAAAAACTGAAGTGACTTGCCTGAGGTCATAAGGCCAGAAAATGGCAGTCAAGATTCAAACCCACATCCAGGGTCCTTTCCACTGTATCATGCTGTCATAGGGGAGTTATCCCCTTTGGACTTCTGAAAACTTTTCCCAGTAAGACACTTGACTGATGAGACTGTTTAATTTTTGTCTTATTATCCCCCAAAGCCCTGCATATAGTAGGAGCTTAAATATTTTTGACTCAAAGGAATACAGACTTCTCAAGGTCTGAAAAAATATCAGCAAGAAAATATTTACTAAGCACCTCCTCTGTGCCAGGCATTATGCCAAGTGCTTTACAAATATGATCTCATTTGATCTTCACAACAACAGTGTGTGACATGGGTTGTTATTGACCCCATTTTATGGTGGAGGAAACTGAGGCAGATAGAGGTAAGTGACTTGCCCAGGGTCCCACAGCTAGTAAGTGTCTGAGGCCAGATTTGCACTCAAGTCTTCATCACTCTAGGCCCGTAGCAACTGTAAACTCTCTCTTCATGTATAATAGGATGTAATATAATGGGGATGAAATGGAAAATTATTAAAATGCCAGCTATAATCTAACACACATTGGATTTGACCTTACCAGGAAGAAAGAAATATGTTTACTAGAAGATGGCATCAACTCTTTTAGACAATTGGGCACAATTTGATCTTTGTCTTAGGAGGTGTGTCAGTAAGGCAAGATTCATGACTGTGAAGACCATGAATGTGCCTGTGTAGTTTGGAATCACAAAGTATAAGAGATTCTCTAGGTAGAAGGCAGATGACATATAACATTTATTTAGACACCAGAGGATCAGATCTCAAAAAATTCAACATAGCAACAATTGTATTCCAAAGCCAGTAAGTCCACCTCAGTGTAACAAGGAAATTAAAACACAGTATTACAGCAAGGAACCAAGTCATCCTGTAACCTTCCCCCCTGCTGGGGTCTTCCAGTAAACACTCAGGGATCCCAACTGTCTGCTTGCCTGCATTCTCTCCCCACTCAGCTCCCTGATCTCCACTGTCCACTCTCTGCAGCAATCTCTAGTCTCTCCTTGGCTCTATGAGTTCTATAACTTGCTAGTCTACAGATTCTCAGCTCTGTCACCTCAGAGTTCTTATTTCTTCTCCTTGGGCTGAATTCTGACCTTAATGGCTAATTTCTTCTTAGGGCCTGAGGGCCTCATGCCCAATTAGCAAAAGGGTGTAGGCCTGGGGCTCAGCACTTAGTAAGTAAAGTGTATAGGCCTGCCTCTAATCAAGCTTCCCTTAACTAGCTCCACATGAGGCCTATTGAATGGGCAGGAAAGATCTTTAATCATTGATTGGCATCACAGGAGGAACTTTGTTTTTCTCAGTGATTTGACTGTGTTCATTCAATAGGACATAAATGCTGACTCATATATAACAACAAAGCCAAAGTTTCAAACATGGCCCTTTTAAATAAGTATTGGCGCATATTATTTCTCTATCATCTATAATACTTTTTCTGTATACATATGTATATATGGATATAGATATGGATGCAGACATGTAATTGTATATTCAATATAAAATGCCCTCAGAGAGATTCGTTGAGTTGTCTTTTCCCTTCAAAATAATAAAAAAATCATAATTAATCTTCTATCATAATTAGTCTTCTAATATTATTTGATGAACTTAACATCCACTTTAACAAACTTTGGTATCACTGAAGTATCATAAGTCTAAAATTAAGCAATAATTTTAATAAAGAAAACCACAAAAAGTAATACAATCACATGGGACAATCTCCTTGTCCGAAAGAGATTTAGCTTTTTCATATTTCACCATGCAGTCTTCCCACTGTTTGGGAAAGGGGACCCAGGTGAACTTCCCCAATTCCCAAATGTGTCTAAGATATAGAACATGATTGACCTAGGTAGTTTTCAAGGTTGCGTACTATCTGTTGCAAAAGCTTTCTGAGCAGTGCATAACATTTATTCTCTAATGAGTTTAAAGTAACAGAATGTCATGCCTTTTTCACAGCAGCAAAGATATTAAAAATTGATTTGCAATAAAAGCAGCAGGACATGATAACTGCTGAAAGGCTTAGGAGTATCTTTTGGTTTCTCAGTGTACCACATATTTCGCAGGTTAAGTAAAAAAGGAGCTCCTTGCCCTTTTTTTAATTTCACAAGTGGCAAATGGTCCACTGATTCCATTTTCCCTCCAACAAAGTATCACAATAAGAAAACAGTTTGCACTAATGAAAATTGATTTTGTGAATTTCCCCAAAGAGAATGGGAATGGAAACAGTACATCACAATATAAGACAAAGAGAAAGCAAGACACATTTTCAGGTTTTGTAAACTTTTACACAATTCTGGTTTTTGTAGTACTCAGGACGTTTTGCATAAATGCCATTCTAACAAAGGCAAAGATCTGACAAATCTGCCAATTTGACAAAGACAACCTAGAATTACCAGCATAAACTTGGCATAATCAGAAGTTAAATTTTCTTGATTTTCTTAGGGTCTTTCAGCACACATGCAATATGTGAATACATCTCACAACTAAAATTATAAAATAAATTCTCCTTAAAGAAAAATACTAGAGAAAAAAATAGACCTAAGAACTCATCAGATTAAGATTCAAAATCTTCTCTCAACCAACTCTTCCTTTTTCTAAATACCTATTCTACTCCCTTTTTGGAGCTAGCCATGTATATATATGGATATAGATATGGATGCAGACATATATTTATATATTCCATATAAAATGCCCTCAGAGAGATCCTTTGAATTGTCTTGGAACTGCTTTCTATCCTTTAGATGATTCTGGCTCATTCTGGGTTTTTTATTTTTCCCATTGTTAATTCCTTTGCTTGGAAAGCTCTCCCTCCTTTGCTTCAAAATTATGTGTCCCCCATATTGTTTATTACCTCCTATATTCAACTTCTGTCATTTACTACATATGTAACCTTGGACAAGTCAGTTAATTTCTTTGGGCTTTAGTTTCCTCATTCATAAAGTGAGAGAATTGGACTATATTGTATCTAAGGTATTTTCCATTTCTAAATCTGTTAATTCTATGATTCAAGTCCATCACCTTATTTAAATATTGGATGAAAACTTCATTCATTCAATTCAAATATTTATTGAGGGCCCACTACATCATTATGGTAAGTGCTGTAGGGTGTATACAGATGAATAAAACAATCTGAGTATATTTATAATTGAGTAT
Organism: Trichosurus vulpecula; assembly: GCF_011100635.1. Taxonomy (NCBI): domain Eukaryota; kingdom Metazoa; phylum Chordata; class Mammalia; order Diprotodontia; family Phalangeridae; genus Trichosurus; species Trichosurus vulpecula. Next base: position 216,896,409 of record NC_050579.1, on the reverse strand, counting down.
GTTTATAATCTATTGGTGGTGGTAGGAATAATACATATAGAGAAATTATTTTAATACAAAGCAGAGCATAATAAGCACCACAGAAAAGGCATAAAGTGTTATAGTGGTTCAGAAGTGGATGAACTTAATTTTTTTGGGGGGGGAAATCAGGGAGAACTTCATTAAAAAGATGACAAGTTTGGGTGATGAAGGTCTGGTAGGATTTTGATAGTCAGGAGAAGAATTCCAGGCAAAGCAACTATCATGAACAAAGTCATTGAATCAGAAATTATTGAATGCTGATTATGAGATGGACTGTCAGGAGTAGGGACTACAAACACAAAAAAACAGATTCTGCCCTGATTGGCCTTACATTCTATTGAGAGGAAGCAATGTGAAAATTGGTAAGTAAACATAGAATATAGAGAGGATAGGGGACTGGACCTAGGATTTCATTGCTAACGGCACTTACTAGGTGAAAAAACAACCCTGTATTAATGTAGGTGAGAACCTTTTCACTTTGAGAATTGCTCAGAGCTCTGAGAGGTTAAAGACTTTCCTAAAATTATGCAACCAGTATATGTGATAGATAATACTTGAACTCAGGCCTTATTCTCTTTGAGACCAGATCTTTATCCCCTGTAGAATGCTGCCTTTCAAAAAAAATAAATATAAGCTACATATCAAAACACTGTGTAATTTGTGAGGGAAAGGAGATAACGTATAAGAAGACTAGGAAAGGCCTTCCATAAGAGACAGCATTTGTAGTAAAGCCTTGAATGAAATTAGGGATCCTATGTGGCAGAGTTGAGGAAGGACTACTTTTACTATATGCAGAAAGGCACTGAGATAGGAAACAGAATGTTATTTATGAAGCAGCTAACTAGAGCAGTAATAGAGAGTTAGGCCTAGAATCAGGAAGATGTGAGTTCAAATCCAGACTCAGATACCTACTAGCTGTATGATCCTGGGCAAGACACTTAACTTTTATCTGCCTCAGTTTCCTTAACTGTAAAATGACAATAGTAACAGCATATACACCTCACAGCGTTGTTGTGAGAATAAAATGAGAAGATATTTGTAAAGTGAATAGCACAGCTTCTAGCACATAGTAGGTGCCTAATAAATGCTTTTTCCCTCCTTCTCTTGTATATAGGGAATAGCAATTATATCAGTTTGTCTGTAATATAGAGTGAAGGAAAGGAACGTTCAATAAACCTGGAGTCAGATTGTAAAGAGCTTTAAATGACAAAAAGAGGAGTCTGTATTTTTTCCTAGGGGCAATTGGTCATCAATAGATCTTCTGGAGCAAGGGAATGATGCAGTCAGTTCTGTGCTTTAGGAATATCAATTTGGCAACTGTCTGAAGGATAAACTGGCAAAGGGAAGAGACTGGAGATAGTGAGACCAATTAAAAAGCTATTTCAATAGTCTGGTCAAGAGAGCCAAATGTAAAAGAATAGCCATGTGAAAAATGTGACATAAAATTGATAAGTGATCGGATATGTGGCATTATGGAAAGGGAAGAATTCAGGATGACTAAGAGTCATAAGTCACACTTTATGAGTACTTTTCTAAAAATAATGTCCTAGAAATATATGAAAACTCTTAAAATTTGAAATAAACTTTCAGATTTATTGAAAGGATAATGGTGACCTTAACAGCATTTGGATGTTTGGAATATTGATAGGTTTTTAGGGGGATAGGTAATGAGTTGTTTTGGCATGATGAGTTGGCAGTGCCTAATATCTATTCAATATATACTGTAAACAGGTGGTGATGCAGAAATGGAGCAAAGGAGACAAATTAGGGATAGGTATAGGGACCTAGGAATCTTTTGCATAAAAATGATAATTAAATGAATGGGAACAAGGGAGATTATGGAGAGAAAAAAGCAGAGACAGACAATAGGATCCAGGACAAAGCTCTGGGGTTCATCCTCCATATAAAAGGAATGGGTAATATATGGTGACACATCAAATGATATTAAGAAGAAAAGGTCATACAGGGAAGAGAGAGCAACAGCATGAAAATCTAGGGAGGAGAAAACCCACAGTCAATTAGGGAAGAGCAAAAAACTACACTGCTGTAGCAAGGTCCCAGAGAGATTATATAATGCAATTTTTGGTGGATCTAGTCAGTAGGATGGTGTGACTTCCTTTAGCATCATTCAGTGGCATGAAAGAATATAGAAGGCAGGTGGCAGATATATATCTGGATATAAGGAGACTGGCAAGGCTTGAGTTGTGATAGGACAAGGGGATTGGGGATTAGAGGAAAGAGAAGAGTATCATGGTGAAATGGTTAACTACAATGTCAAGTTTGCAAAGTGATAAAAAGGAATCTAGAGTGGGGTTGTGATCTAGAAGAACATAAGGATAGAGGGACTAGAGGTCATGAGATTTAGGGTGACGACACAAATGTTCTTCCAGGGAAATTTAAAAGTTCCTGATCATGGAATACTCATGAATCAAGGACATGGTCATTCTTTTGGAATGATGATAAAGGTGTAGGTCATGGGAGTTGAGAATAAAGGCGACCTGGGAACTAGAAGGGATATTAGCATGGATATTAATTTCTCCAAGAGCATGGGTTCTGTTGAGTGGAAGACTGTGAGTCAGATCCTGAATTCTATAAGAAAGAATACAGAGTGACCTGGGGTATGCCAAATGATTGCTACCAGAATCTAAATAGGAATATACATCTGGCTGAAGTAAATTTCAAAGAAGGCAACTAAGGTTTTAAATGACAAAGGCAGGGCAAAAGTCTGGAAGTGGCAAGGGAGAACAAGGAGTATGTTTATTCCTACTCCTGGTCCAGTGCTTTGGGAGACACAAAAGAAGGCACATCTCATCTTGGAGAGGGTGGCCATGGATGCAATGTCTTTGAAGGAAGGTCAGATGACACCAGGAGGACAGGAGAAAAAGGCCTAGGATCAAGGAGAGTTTGTAAACAAAAAAGTTGAGATTCTGGACTATGCTTACAGAAGTATTAGTATTTCAGTTTGGTTGGAAGACTGAATTCATGTTGAGGATAAAGTAGGAAACAGTTTGGAGTTAGAGCATGGAGAGCCTAGAAGGTCTTGCTAAGGGATATGGACTTATTTCTCTTCAAGAAAATAGCCATGATTCACAGGATTGGTTTACTTCTATAATTAGCTCATTTTCAATAATATCATCTTAATGGTATTTTTTGTATCCTTAACACTCATAACAATTTTCAAAGAACCAAAGTTGCCCATGAACTAAAGGGTTAAGGAGAAACACATGAGTGTAAGTAGACTGTAGTATATTAGTAATGATGACTTGAATACATAAATTGAGTAAAATATATTATCCCAAAAAAGTATTTTTGGGAAATTATAAGGTCTGCTCAGACAAAGAGAACAAGGGATTGTAGGTAGACAGTCTGAGCACTGAACTACACCTATGGAAATGTTACCCAAGTTTCAGTAATTGACTCCTGCTTGAGTTCCCGCCCTTATACCTCCTTCAGGAACCCAGGTCCTCTGCCACTGGGGTCTTATCTTGTTCAGGGTAGCCTTGACAAGGGACTATAGGCCATTCTCTGATTCCAAGTCTCTATGACTGCGTACATGTTACCATTGTCTGATTTGCCAACCACCAATATGTTCGATGGTCTTGTACTTTAAATGTTCATGTACTCTCTGGAGTGCCACTGCTCATCCCATTTGTGTACTAGCATGATGATGGCTACCTTCCAAGCTAGACATTGACTTGTTATGTCCTGGTTAATACCTCTGACACTTCACTCATTTATCTGGACTTCTTCCTATTACTTATGGCTAAGATGAATGAATGAATGAAAAATCAGTTAAGTACTTACTATGTACAAAGCATTAAGCTAAATGCTGGGAACATTAATAAAAATAGCTAGCATTTGTGTGACACTTTAAGGTCTTCAAAGTACTTTAAATGTGTTGTCACATTATGTATTCACAACATCTCTGGGAGGTAGGTACTATTATTAGCCTTATTTTTCAGAGGAGGCAATTGAGTCTGAGAAAGCCTAAGTGTGCTCAGGGTCATGTGGCTTGTGTCTGATGCAAGATTTGAATTCAGGTCTTCTTGACTTCAAGCCCAAAGTTTTATTCTCTTCTCAGCCTAGATGTCTCTGCTACATATAGAAAAGGGGAGAGAGTCTTTGTTCTCAAGGAACTCACATTCTAATGGGGGGAGACAATATACTATAAGAAGTTTCAGCAGCAAGTCAGGTAAAAAGGTCCTGTGGTCATTAAGGGATCAGTGGCGAAGAAGATGCTAATCAGTCTTTTTAATGTTGTTTCCATTGTTAAAAGCACATTTTTATAGGAACCATTTACCTATGCCAAGGACTTTTGTGGTGAGAATAGTCTTTCCTAGGTCTTCAGTAGCTGTGGTTGCTAAGGAGACAGGGGCTTTTGCACCTGCACTCACAGTTGCCAGGTTGCACCTTCATGGGCCTTTCTTCTTTGGATGATGGCTGCAGGGTTTGGGCTGAAAACCAGTACCAGTGGTCTTGGAACAGTATTCTTTTCAGGACTTTTGGGCTTATCTGCCCACCTGTGACAGTTGGTCAATGACTCATGTTGGTGATGGAAAGCTCCATGGGGTAGGGGACCATGTCTGAAACAGAACTGGTGGTCTGTATTTAAGTGCTATTCTCAGGGATCTTGGATTCATTTTATTGGACTATATCAGGGTGTGAAGGGATGTGCTGATTGTGGTTTGAGTTTCCTGGCAGAATCTGTGTCCTGTCTTTCCTTCAGGGTGGCTTGTTGTTTCAGCTAGGCCAGCTTCTTCCAGAATTCTTCTCTCCTCTTGATTCCATAGCTCTTCTTAGAGACCTCTTTAGGTTCTGGTTTCTGTTGTTTCCTATCTTCCCTTTCCTGATACCAGCAAGCCTTGGTAAATAACATGGACATAGAAAGAGAAATAAGAAGTGCTTATCTTCCTTTCTACTTCCCACTTTTTATTAGATCTTCTGTTCTAATGGCACCCTGTTTTCTCATGCTACTCCCTTAACATTACAAAGCCTCTAACACTGCACAGATTGTGTGCTCTTCCTGAAGAGTGACCTATATTTCCTCCCTTAACTTTATGTCCTCTACTTGCCCCCATCAAAGTTAATATTCCCTCAGAACAGCTGGCCTCTTCTAGGAGTAAAAAGGAATGTAACTGGTTAAGCCAATTCACTCTGAAGTGTGAATGAATTACATTTAGCTTAATGTGTCAATACTTTTTTTGTTTTTTGCATTCAAAATACTATTTTATTCATAGCAAGGAATGGATTTCTGATGGTGGAATTTCAGTTGTCATATTTTTGAGTAAGGGAAACTCCTCAAATTATACTACCCCCATCCTTAAAAATAATATTCTAAAATAATTTTTTCTTTTGGAGTTTGTCTTTGATTTAATTGATAGAGACGGCTCTCGAAGAGTGAATTCCCTCTACCAATGAAGATCAATCACTTCTCTGAAATAAACTCTTAGCATTGTTTTAAGGTTTTAAGGTGTTTAAGGTTGTTCTGAAGGTTTTTTTTGAGAGGTTAATTGACATTTCCAGGGTCACATTAGCCAGTTTATGTTAGAGGAAGGATGTGAATTCATGTCTTCTTGACTTAAAGGCCAGTTCTCTATCCACTGTGCCAACTGCTTCTCTTTAATATCATTAGACCTTCAAAAATTCTATTTGACCACAAAATTCACTTTGATTTGATGAACTTTGATCATCTCTTCTGTTTCTGCTAGCTTAATTCTATCTACAAACCACCACAGACTCAATATTCCTACAGGAACACAGATTCCTTTGTAAACTAAACAAAGGTGACGTAGAATGAAAAGCCAAGTATGACATCTACTGCCAAGTTTTCTATAAATTTACCAGGGCTCAACTTGAGCCCTGTGCATATGAACACAAGTGTTTTCATGGCTAATGCTATGCACCCTTCTGGTTGGGTCTTATCCTACTTACCTAGGTTAAAATTCTACTTATGCCACTAACTATACCTATGTGATGTTGTAGAGGCTTTGTTCCTTCTCTGGATCACAGCCTCCTCATTTGGAAAATGAAAGTTCTAGATTAGGTGATTTCTAAGGTCTCGTACACCTATAACACCCAAAGGGTTCAGCTTGCCATCACCAACATGAGTCATTGACCAACTGTCACAAGTGGGCAGGTAAGTCCAAAATTTATGAATTCTACTTATGACAAATCAAATCTGTTTTTCAGACATCATTGTAATAGCAGGTAGATTCTGTGATCTTTTTTAAATTAAGTATTCCAGCATTAAAAATTGTAGGGAAGGCTCTGCTTTTAAGTAGTCAATAAGTGTTATTAGGTTTAGAATGTTATGTTGCTTAAATGTTAATCCTTGACAAACAGACTGGCATAGGAAGCTTAATTTTTTGGAGTTCAGTTATCTGTTCTTGTGCTATAATTTCTCACATCTGGAGGGTGGGGTGGGCACCAAGCCCTGAGAGAAAAGGGGCTAGCTACTTCCTGTGACATAGCAATTTCGTTCAGAAGACTTAAGAAAAAATTTCTTCATGGGATGTTTGACTTCATAGAAAAAAATAAAGGCATACATTCAATAAGCATTCAATGAGTGTGGGAAATGAGGGGAGTTGGACTGTAACCATTGTTTTTGCCTATGAATTTCAATCTGAGTAGTATCAGTGAAGACAAAAGACCAATAGAAACTTGGAGTGTCATAGAATCAGAGCTTGAGAGGTAGATAGTACTTTAGAAGCCATCTAATTTAATCCTCTCATTCTACATGAGAAGAAACCAGGGCCCCAAAAGTTTAAGGTAACACGGGGAATAAGTAACATCTACTTCTTTACCTGGGCAAGAATAGAGTCCTTTGATGCTTAGAATCTAAATATTTTCATGAATAGTATTAGAGACTTTAATGACTTAGTTTCTATGTCTTAATCCTAATTTATAACCCTTTAGGTTCTCACAATAGTGAACACATGCATGCAATTGGGGGAAACTAACTAGGATGGAGGAGAGAGTGAGGCAGGAATCTACAAGCCTCAATGTGATTTATTAAGGAGTTGCAATTTTAAACTGGAAGCATGCCAGTTTAGAGCATTACATATCCTTCTCTCTTTTATCCTCCTGCTAAAATGTAGATTACTGTGGATTATATACTGAACACAATCTGCTTACTAGTCCATTAAGCAGTACTGTAAAAGTAAGCACTCATCATGTGTTTTTCCATTGCCCCTTTAATCTACAACTTTGATTTTTTTAAACTACAACATTCCACACCTGAATGCTATATAGAATTAGCAGGAGAAGACTCATGTTAAAAAAGAATGGGCCTTGGCCATGGTAGCACAATTCTCTAGGCCGTTCAAGCCTGCTTCCCCCTCCTCTTCAATGTTGTGCTCAACTCATTGTCCAGCTATGTTGTCTGTTCAAGACATATGTGCCTTGATGTGCAAGATGAGAGTATGTGTTGATTAATAAACCAAATCAAGGAAGGCTGCCCATCTAACTGCATGGTATAATCTGGGCAATATATATTCTTTTTTCCTATATAGACTTCTTATACATTTTTTTCAAGTGGCTGTGGATCTCACTGGTGGGGTCCTTTAATGGGCTGGGGTTCAATGAAATGAACACATTATCATCCACAAATGAGAATGTTTGTACTGCCCCATCATTTATAAGTAATCCTATTTGGACCTCAAGGAGAACACTATCCATTCTGGGCAATTAGGTTTGGCTAGGATATGTCACCTTGAATAAATTTGGTGAGAAGGCCTCTCACTTGATGCTGATACTGAGAGAATCATTCAATAGTGTTATCTCTGGGGATATAAAGACCAAAGGAATCTTGCCTAATCTTAAAATATGTGTGGGAGAAATGTTGTTGAATAAGAGCCTTTAAGGCTAAACTTTGCTCTTCCAATTCAAATAGTTCTTTATAGGCAACAAAGAATAAGCCCAAGGGGATCTTATATTCTCAGTACCTTTCATTCAATTGTGCAACTGTGAAGATGTGATCTGCTGAAGAAAGTCATCTTCAAAGGCATGACATTCTCTCTTCATATTTTCATTAATGAAATCCTTGATAGGTGTGCAGATCATTTATATATATTTTTTGAAAAAGAAATGAGAAATGCATATTGATGGATAGTTGCTGATAACTACTTCAACCCCTTTCAGAGGTAATAATCCATCCATAGTTTTTCTTCCTTCTTTCACAAGTTTTCACTCTTTGATGTATCTTGAAAACAGTTCCCTGAGTGCCTCCAGCATGAGTTTCTTCTTTGTGTAATGACAAAGAACGTCTACTCTCCCTAACTTTATCTTCTTTATTTTGTAACCTTGAAGGTACCTTCCAAATCTGAAATTGTGTGATTTTGTGAAAAATAATTTAATTTCCTCATATAATTCATAAATCATTTTGCATTCAACTTTTTTTTCATTTATCTATAAAGGGGGAGGGAAAGGGAAGAGAAAGGAATAAGCATTTATATACTGTCCACTAGGAGCTAAACACATTTTACTAATTTCTCATTCTATCCTCACAATAATCCTGGCAAGTACATGATATTATTATCCCAATTTCACAGCTGAGAAATCTGAAGCAAAGAGAGGTTAAGTGACTTGCTCAGGGTAAAAAAGCTAGCAAGTGTCTGAGACCAGCTTTTAACTTGAGTCTTCCTGACCATGAGCACTGTGCCCTAGTCACTGCACTGCCAGATTCCTCAGCTATATGTTCTAGTTGGGTTTCACAGGAAGTATTCTACAATGTTTGTTGTTTTTGGTCAGCTGATTTTCCCAGCTGTGAGGTAATACATTTTATCCTGTTATCTTCTTGTGTAAAATTTTGTAAGTGAACTTGGACTCTAAATTGTCTGCCATGTCTCTACCTGTCAAAAAAGATCAAGTATTTACTTGTTGAGTCACCATCCGAGATCTTTTGGCCACTTTTTTGGTAGTGACTAGTTTTTATGATTGAAGGCAAAAGGAAAAGGGGATGGCAGAGGATGAGATGGATGGTGTCATGGAAACAGCAAAAATGAACTTAGACAGACTTTGAGTGACAGTGGAGGATAGAAGGACCTGGTGTGCTACAGTCCACAGAGTCACAAAGAATCTGACACAACTGAATGACTGAACAACAGCAAAGTTTATATCAGCTAAGTTTCTTCAAGAAATTTTTAACAATCTGAACCGATGTCTTTCTTTTTATCCAACTCTAATTTTTCGAAGTCAACAATTTGTTCACATGGGTTGGATTTTAGCTGTTGGGATTGTACCTCCTATCAGTTTCTTCTCAATTTTTCTTTTCATTTGATTTTGACTTTTGCTCAAAGATGTTGATATTAAAATTACTATCATATAATTAGAAATTTCCTGTCTTTAAGAGATCATCAAATTCATTAAGAAATCTTGTTTCATACTTGCCATTTTCCGGTACCTGACAACTCTCTTCTTGAAGAAGAAATTCATGTTATACAGGCATGGAAATGCGAAGTGTTCCACAGGTCTTTCTCCCCTTTCATTTCACTCTGAATTTTACTTAGCCTATTCTTCACTGCCCCACTTGTTACCTACTTTTGCATTGAAGCTACATATTATCAATTTATATAATGAGTTGGATTGGACAATCTTGCTAGATTGAAAAAAAATCATTACTTTTTTATCTTCTGTAATACATGATGGCACAAGATTAGAAAACTGTCTTCCTGGTAGATTTTTTTTACCCTAAGGTGCTTCATGAAGTTTCAGATTGTGCTTGGCTATATGCCAAACCTGTGTGCATCTTCAAAGAAAATATTTGTCCTTTTGGCTCTAACTTCAGGTGTTCTGGCCATATGGAACATCAGATTAGTTATGTTTTGCTTAGCCACCTGGGGCAAAATTAAGAACAATGAGTTGAAGTTATAGGAAGGAAAATTTAGGCTTGAGATCGGAAAATCTTCCTAAAATGTTTGAAAATTTAATGGACTGCATTTAGAATTAGTGGGTTCTCTATCACTGGGAGTCTTTAAGCAAAAACTTGATTATCACTTTTGGGATATGTAGTTTTGTGACTGTTCAATAGTTTTTTGTCTTGTCCAACTCCTCATGACCCCGTTTGGGGTTTCCTTGACAAAGATGTTGGAGTAGTTTGCCATTTCATAGATGAGGAAACTGAAGCAAACAGGATTTAGTGACTTACCCAGGGTTACCAGCTAGTAAATGTCTGAGGCCAGATTTGAACTCAGGAAGATAAATCTTCCTGACTCCAGGCCATACAGTCTATCCACTGTGCTCTTACCTAGCTGCCGCAATGCTGGATTATGTTTTCATCATGAGTTGGACTAGATGGCTGAGTTCCTTTTTAATTCTAGAATTCTGTGATTCTACAATATTTTTCCCTTACTGCTAATTTCTCTTGCTTTTAACTCATTCTGTTTAAAAAAATACTGTTTTGACAGTTACTCAGGGCTGAAATTTCAATGTCCTCTTTGTCCTCTCCCTTTCGCTCACCCTAATTTTCAATCAGTTGTAACATATTTTCCATTCTACCTGTGTTATTTCCTAACCATTTCCTGCTTTTCATTCCCATTGCTATCAATACCAATTCAATAGGTCCTCATAATCTCTTATCTGAATTATTGCAATAGATACTTGAATGTTCTATCTCCAGCCTCTCCATATTGAACTTGCCACACTGAACATTCCAAAACACAGCCTTAATTATATTTCATAAAAAAATACTTATTAAAGGCATACTGTGTATAAGGCTTTGTTTCAAGGTTAAAGAAAGAATAAAAATGAATGTGTTCCCTATCATCCTGTATGCTTTCATAGAATCATAATATTCCATAAATGAAGTCCAAATGTCTTAGCCTAGCATTCAAGCCCTTCTATGTTTTTATTTCCACCTATCTTCCCAGTCTTATCTCTCACTACTCCATATAGATATTCTTCAATCCAGTCAAAGTGGATTACGATTACTTTTAATTCCCTAAATATGTTTTTTGAGTCTGGAACCTTGTTCATACAATTATTTCTTTCATGAAAATCCTCTTCCCATTTCCATTGGTTGAAATCTTACTTGTTCTTCAAGGCTTAGCTCAAATGCATCTCCCCATCCCTAAATGGATATAATTTTACCTGCTGCTAGGTCTTCAAAATGCATTGAGCCATTCTTAAAGTACTTATCTAACTCTCCACCCATATTTCATATTACTTTCTTAACTTTACATTTTCTTTTTTATTATTATGAACTATTAACTATTCAACTATTATGTAGAAAAAAACAACAAATATTATTGCTACATATAAAAAGAATGAAAAAAGAGAGTTATATATGAAACCACGAATAACAATGATGTATAGTTTACTTTTAAAATTTATAATTTAATACTGTCACTCCAAAATTGTCCTCATTATCTCTGCCTTTAAGAGCTTCCCTGTGTGTTATTCTGGTTATTCTTCAAATGTTTCATTGATACTCTTTTTTTCCTCCTCCTTTTTCCAGTCAACTCCATCTTGTGCATTATCTACATGGACCTTCATTTTCACTTCTTTAGAAAACTGGAGAACCTCTGGGTTCTCCAATTCTGAAGGGTGAGCTTTTCTCTTATCTTGCTCTAGCCCAGACTCCATGCTACTTCCCGCCTGCTCTTTGCTATGGACATTTACCCTCAGATGCCTTTCCAGTTCCTTTTTATGTTATTTTCCCACATTAGGATGTAAGCTCTTTGAGGTCAGGGTTGATTTTACTGGTATCCCTGGTGCTTGTCAGAGTTCCTGGTAAACAAGTCTTAATAAGTATTATGTCTATTAAAAAAACCCAACGTGATTACTCTCTCATATCTTGTCCCTATAATTACCTCAAAAAAAGAACCCAAATTTCTCCCTTATAAGAAATAACTATCTGAAAATACATGTCTGACTTTGCACTTTTTTTAGCTTTTTCTCTAAAGATGTAGGAAGTCTACTTCATCATCAGTCTTCTGAAGTTGTCATTTGTCAGAGTATTGATCACTGTTCTTAAGCCTTTCAAAGTTATTTTTTCTTTTAAGGTTGTAGCCAATGTGTAAATTGTTCTCTTGGTTCTGGTCATTTCACCCTCCATCAGTTCATATATCTTTTCACACATATATCTTTTTATATATTTCTTTCCAAATCTGTCCCTTTCATAATTGTTTATAGTTAAATAATTTTATTACCTTCAGACACCATAATATTTTCAGTCATTCCCTAATTGACAGGTATCCCCTTTGTTTCTAATTCTCTGATACAATAACAAATATTATTACATGTGTTTATCTGTCTATCTATCTATCTATCCCTTTCTCATAAATACTATGATTTAACCAAACTGGACTACTGGTTATTACCCTAAATTAACATTCAATTTCTATCCTATGTACATATATATGTATCTGTTTTATGCCTAGGATACACTCCTTTTTTTCATCTCTCCCTCTTATACTCTCTTAGTTCTTTCAAGACTCTGCTTAGGTAACACTTCCTTTGGGGAAATCCCTTGGTTGGTAGTATTTTCTCCTTGTTCAAATTATCCTCCATATATTAATTTTTACATGCTCTATTTTTTAGTAAAACAAATTACTTGAGAGAGGAGATTATTTCATTTTTGCCTTTGCATCCCTAGCACTGAGAACAGTGCCTTTCACTGTCCATTTACTAAATATTTGTTGTAAGAATTCATGAGAATTACATCGCTATAGCACTAGAAAGGCTTTAAACATTAATGGTTTATACTCACTAACTGCTTCCAGTTAGCTAAGAGAACTATGCAAGAGAGAGCCTCCCAAAGATTCCAGAAAAACTTTTTAGATGGTGTTTTTAGATAGTCCAATCCTGAGTTCAGGGATCATTTCACTTTTGTATTCTTATCTCCAGGGACTAATGTAGTAACTTGCACAGTTTATTTTTAGATGTGGTCTGTGATTTTATGGGTATAGGGCATACCCAATGAGGAAACTCCCTCTAACAATTAAGCTTAGCACTTGCTTTCTAGCCTATAGCCTCAGAAAATTGACTGGAGCCCTGAATGGTTAAATGACTTGTCCGGGGTCATGCAGCCAATATGTTTGCAAGACAAGAAACTAGGTTCTTTGAGGTCAAATCTCTATTTACAATGCCATGATTCATCTTGAGTGACTGATCAGTGTATAGTGTTATAACAACTTTTCACTTGCTGACCTATATGACCAAGAGAATCACTAGAGAATTATTTCTCTCACATGTCTTGGTGTAACTGATTGGCTCAATGTGGTCCATTGACATGGAGGTTTGATTGCAAAAACCCAGAAATAGCCTTTTTTCTACTTTGCTGCCATCTTGATGGATATGGCAGAAAGTTATACTCAGGATAGTTCTTCAATGTTTCATCGACAGTTACACAGTCACTTTATCATGAGACCATAGATTTAGAACTGGAAAGGACCTTAGAGAACATCTAGTTCAAACCCCCAATTTTACAGGGGAAATTGAAGTCTAGTCACATCCAATTATTTGCCTAAGTTCACAAAGGTAATAAATAACCAGGGCAGGATTTGGAACCAGGTAGCCTGGTTCCAAATCCAGTGCTCTTAGTACTATTGCATTCTTATCAAAGTATCTCTGGATGCAGATTTAACTCATCTCTCTTTGTTCTTTCTCCAATGGAAATGGATGCTAACCAACTAAATATTCTTATCTGAGAATTTTTCTTATATGGAAATGATAAAGATAGATTACATTTTTAGATAGCTTTTTTACAATTTCAAATAGCTTTCACATCCATGAAAACTTTGCAAAAACCTTCAGAAATAGGTAGTACAATATTATTATCCCCGTTTAGCAGGTGAGAAAATTGAGGCTCAAGGTATTTAAATGATTTGACCAAAGTTACATCCCCATCACTAATGCATAGTGGAGAAAGGGCTTTTTCTGATTCCAATTTCAGTGTTCTTTCCACCATACTCTGTTGCATTTTTGGCTATAGCAGGCTGTTTCTCTGAAAGATGATCATTAAATGACCCCTTTCTAGTTTAAATACTATCAATTCCCTTAACCTTTCTGTATGGACCTTATTTTTCAACTCTTTAGTCATCTTTGTGGCTCTCCCCTGAATGACTTCTGGACATCCTCTCTAGTCCTATCAATCTTTGATTTTCTGCCCAAACTGCTACATTGACAGCATGCCCTTAAGCCTTCATTTGCTTCCTGTTGCCTTTTGCAAAAATGTCAAGTGCTTGTCTTAAAAATGATAGAATACACTTATTTGGGGATCAGAGAGAGATAGGGCTTTGAGGGATTTGAAGGTTATTTTGCCCTGCTCACGGTCATAGCACAAAAGTAATTCAAACCAGCAATCTGCACAGGACCTGCTGATGTCTCCTTAATCTATCACTAACAACCCCTAATGAAGGGACATCTGTAGCTTTTCTGGGTAACCTGTTACAGTAATCCAATTGTTCAAAACACTTTCTCAGCATAATCTTTCTTGGTCTTCTCTAATAGGAGATGGTGCTAATGACAGATACTGGTTGGCAAGATGCCACAGTCACTATTTACAAATCCTGTTACTTTTTAGCACTCTTTCAGGCTTTCTTCAGGACTGACTTGGGGCTTTGTACCATGGAAACTTCCCTATCCCCCCAACCTCATTCTTGACCTTTAGCAAGGTCTCTGGCAGGGGCCTCTAGAGCCCAGTCTTGCAGATTGCCTGCCCTCTTTCATTGTACTCAATGTTTTCCACTTACTCACCTTATCGGTGGACCACAGAGGGACTCCCACTCAGACAGGAAACATTGACATGGCAGTTTTTCTCAGTGCCAGTAGCCAATGCCCTCATAACTCAAAAAGGATACAGAAGGGTCATGCACTGACCGCAGGGGGAAAGAAGCCCTTGGATAAAAGGATAACATAGACCCAAACACATTCAGGGTCACGTACACTTGTTCCAACTGAAGGAACAAGTTGGAGTTACCTTGAAATGATAACTAAGAATACGGGAAATCTATTGCTATTTACTTTGCTGTACCAAGTGGATCAGTGGTGGACACAGTCCTACCTGTTGGTGTAGGCCTTCCAGGACCTCTACAATGTTAATCGCCAGCAAAGCTTCTGAAATGGAGTGGGTGGCCACGAGGATTTGACATGCTAAGTGAAGCAAGCATTACCTCTCCCAAATATCAGCCATTCAATAAACATTTATTAAGCACTTGCTACGTACCAGGCACTATGCTAAGTGCTGGGGATACAAAAAAATCCATCCTTGAGGACTCATAATCTAATGGGGAGGACAACAGCAAACACACATGAACAAATGAGCTAGAAAGGGAATAAATGGGAAATTATTGGAGAGAGAAGGCATTAGAATGAAGAGGGATTGGGAAAGTCTTCCTCTGGAAGATGGGACTTTATTTGGGAATTGAAGGAAACCAGGAAATCCAGGAGGCCTCTTGTTCCAGGAATAAGGGATAGAAAGAGAGACTGTGTCTTGTTCCTGGAATAGCAAAGAGGTAAGTATCACTGAATCAGAGTATTTGGTGCAGAGCAAAGTAAATATCTCAATTTTGGGCAAAGGACAAAATTTAAATAACACAATTTTAGCTTTATGGAGCTTACAATCAACCAACAAATATTTAAGTATTTACTATGTGCCAGGTACTATGCTATGCATTGGGGCTACAAATACAATGAATGAAACAATACCTACCTACAAGGAGTTTATAATCTAATGGAGGAGACAACATAAATGTAAATAAATATTCATAGGATAAATGTAAGAAGAATAAAAATAAATAAATACAAATTAGTTAATTAATTATAAGTAGTTTGAGACAGAGGGCATTAGTGAGGGGATTAGGAAAATCTTAATATACAAAGCAAGGTCTTGAAGAAATGGATCCCATGAGGTAGAGATGAACAAGGAGTGAATTCTATGTATGGGGGACAGCTGGTACAAAGGCACAGACATGGGAGAATAAGTATCATGCATGAAGAACACGGAAAATGGGAGTTTGGTTGTTTTGCAATATATGGGAGGAGAATACAATGAGGTTCTGAATGGTTATAAGTCTAAACAGAAGAGTGTATGTTCTCGACAACAGGACATTACTGGAGTTTATTGAGAAGGGAAGTGACTAGGCCAGATGCGAACTTAAGGAAAATCCCTTTGGGTAGCAGTATGGAAAATGGGCTGAAATGGAGAGAGACTTCAGTATGGTAGACTAATTAGAAGGTTGTTGCAATAACCTTGACAAGAGATGATGAGGGTGGTTAGGTGGTATCTCCGAGTAGAGAGAAGGGGTCAGATTCAGGAGATATTGTAGAAGGTAGAAATGGCCATATTTGGCAGCCAAGAGATATGTGGAGTGAGAGAGACTGAAGAATCAAGGATAACATCAAGTTTAGGAACCTGAGAGACAGTTAGAAGGGTAATATTTTCTATGGAAATAGGGAAATTTGGAAGAGGGGTGGGTTTAAGTGCAAAGATAAAGTGTCCTGTTTTAAATGCACTGAATTGGAAAAGTCTCTGGGACATCCATTTTAAATGCCCAATGGGCAATTGGTGATGCTCAGGGTAGAGACTGGCACTGGATGGATATACAGGCATAGAGATAATAAACTCAAGGGAGCTGATGAGATTACCAAGACAAAGTACAGAGAGGTAAGAGTTAGGGGATTAAAAAGAGCCCTGGGGAACACTCACAGTTAAGGGGTGTGAGATGAATGTTGAACCAGCTAAGGAGACAGGTTGGAAGAAAACTAGGTAAGAGTAGTGTCACAAAAGCACAGGGAAGAGAGAACATATATGATAGGGATTCTCAACCTGTGATCTGTGAACTTGATTTTAAAATATTTTGATAATATTTGAAAAAATGTAACTGGTTTCAAGTCTAGCAAACATCAACAAGGATGTATTTAGTACCTAGTATGTGCCAGGCTCTGTTCTAAGCACTTTGCAATCCTATACATTTTATTTTATGTGTGTAAAAACATTATTCTGAGAAGGGGTCCATAGGCATTGCCAGAATGCCAAAGTGATTCATGACACACAAAAAGTTAATAATCCCCAGAGAATATGGGGTTATCAAGAGAGTCAAATGTAGCAGATGGTTCCAGATAGATGAGATATATCTAGTAGGTATGTCTTCAACTTGGTATATGTATGTAGATACTGTGCAAGCAGATTTAGAGATATAAGGAACCTTAGAGGCTATCCAGTCCAACCTCCTCATTTTCAAGTAGGGAAACTGAGGCCCAGAGAAATGATTTGCTCAATGTCACACATGTAGTAAATGACAGAGGTAAGATCCAAACACATATTCTCTGACTTCAAGTGCTCATGTACAGTATTATATTCCTGAAGGCTGTCACTTTCTCATCCAATTCCTAAGTCAACCTAGGGGAAAAGATGTCATCAGCTTTGCTTACCAGTGCAGGAAAAAACAAAAACCAAAAAGAAAAAAAACACTACGAACTCCTACGCAACTACAACTATTTGAATTGAGTTGAATGCCATTAAAATTAATTGAACTGACTGGATGACTGATTTTCTTGACAGTTTAATTCAAGTCAAAATAGTCCCATCAGATTTGTGTTTAAAGCCTGATCCACAATCACACTGCATATGCTCTGTTCAGAAAGAGTTATTACTTTTCTGAGTCAATTCAATTAGAATTCATCAAATGTCTATTATGTTCAAGGAACTGTGCTAGGCACTAGGGAGGGATACAAAAATACAAGAACAACAGTTTTTACCCTCAAGGGGCTTACATGATCCTTTGGAATAGAATATATAAAAATGTAAGGAAATAGAAAATAGTTTGTGATAAGACAAGATAATTTACTTAATTACACATTATTCCCCTTCACGTACTCAACAATCCTGGCAAATTAATCTTGCTGCTATTCCTCACAATATGACATACCATCTATTCTTTCCACGCCATTTTCTGGAATGCACTCCTTTCTCCTCTGCAGGCCTTGAAAATCCTTAATTTCCTTTAAGACTCAGTT
Organism: Trichosurus vulpecula; assembly: GCF_011100635.1. Lineage (NCBI taxonomy): Eukaryota > Metazoa > Chordata > Mammalia > Diprotodontia > Phalangeridae > Trichosurus > Trichosurus vulpecula. The sequence goes on along the minus strand of NC_050579.1, from coordinate 216,878,433 downwards.
CAAACACCACCTTCTACTACCACACTATAGCAGAATCTATGAATTGGTCCAACTGTTCTATACATCAGTTCAAATTATGCAAGAAATGTGACTAAGCTGTTGCTTTTGATGTACCAATTCCATTCCTGGGTTTATACTACAAAAAACAACAGGAGAGGAACAAGAGAAACAGAGATCTGATATCTACCACTATACAGAAGCAGCTTAGTGGTGCAAGAGGTGGAATGTTGGTCCTGGAGTCAGGAAGACTGGAGTCCAGTTCCTTCTGGTCCCCTCAGCTACTAGTGTTTTTCCCTGCTCAGGTTTCCATTGTGTGTGTGTGGTTTTGTATATCGATATATGTGTACAAGTTCTCTCCTTCATTAGAGTATAAGTTTTCTGAGAGCAGGGACTATTTTGTTTGTTTTTTCTCCATATCCCCACCACCTAGCACAGTCTCTGGATTTTATTAGAGTCAAATCTTTGTTGATTAATTGAAGAGGGATTGCTAGCAATTTTGGAATTGAAGCATCAAGATGAGCTCTTAGGAGCCTGGATAGAAGCCAAGGCTTTCAGAGGGGGCAAATGAAGAGGGAGTCTATTACTTGCATAATGCACAACTTGTATAAAGGGTTAAAGAAGGGAGATGGAATATAGAGTTCAGGCAACAGCAAGCTGGGTGGTTTGGCTGGAATATAAAGTGCAATGAGGAGAGTAATGCTATAGAAGTCCTGAAAGGTAGAATGGTATTAGATTGTAAAGAGTTTTGAGTAAAGGAGTGAGTGATGTGCTCAGATCTATGCATTAGGAAGACTGCTACACACTCTAGGATGCTTTCCTTTGCTGTTTCTCTAGAGATTAAAAAATATATATATCGTGGAATCATAGAATGTTAGAGCAAGAAAGGACCATTGAGATCACATTTTATAAGCCTTTTATTTTACATATAGAAGACACTGATGTTCAAAAGAGTTAAGTTACTCAGGCAGAAAGATAGCCTAGCAGATGAAGCACTGGGTCAGGAAGATATGACGTAAAGCTCAGATACCAGACACTTATTGCTGTGTGATCTGAGACAAGTCATTTAATCCCTGTCTGACTCAATTTATTCAACTGTAAAATGGGGATAATAAAAGTGCCTACCCTCAGAGGATTGGTGTGAGGATGAAATGAAATAATATTTGTAAAGTGCTTACTTAGTATAGACAGTAGGAATCTAAGGAGAGCTCCTTTCTCTTCCTTTTCCCACTTGCTTAAGGCCACACATGTAGCTGCAGAGCACAGGCTAAGGCTCCCCACTGTTTAAGTCTCCACTAACCTTGCGACTATTTAACAACTCACAAACCTGTGCTTCACAGGCTCAGTGCAGAACTCTTTGCTCAAAATGGGAAAAAAATACTCATTGAAGTCATCACTTATGAAACTGAACACATCCTGCTCCAGTTATTGGGAGCTGTTTTCTCACATTTGTCTTTGCATCTCCGGAGCCAAATACAGTGCCTGGCATAAAACAGGAGCTTTAGTAAATGCTCTTTGAAATTAACTGAATTATGTATATATTTATATTTGTGTGTCTATAATATGTCTGTGAGTTAGGTTGCTGCATTCCTCACATTATTTCCTTTCTCCCTTGCCTCTCTCTTTTAAGAAACAAAGAAGGAAGTAAAAAAGATGGAAAGCAGGAACAAATTGATGCCATTTGGCTTTCTTAGGATGAGAAGTTTGCAGCTTTCATATCTACATGCTAGCATTTTTAAAAATTAGCATCTTTAAGATTTAGCGGAGTTCAAAAGGTGACAACTGTTTCAAGAAGTGTATTCTTATAATTATACGGTTTTGTAGAGCATAGATATATAGAACCCATATTTATATAATATTATCTATGTGCAAGAAATTTTCCCCATTAGAGAAAGAATAGAGGTTTTAGTAGCCTCCCTCTCATGGACACAGGCAACACCACACCCATCTTCCCCATGGCATTTCTTCCTGTAGAACAATCTATAAAAAGGTACAGTGTGGTATAACGAATAGAGAGCCAGCCTCACACTTAGGAAGACTTTGGTTCAAGTCTTATGCCTGATGTATTATGGTTGTGTCACCTTGAGCAAGTTACTAAATTTTTCATTGTTTCTGGCAGTTCTTTAGAATGATAAATCAATTAATCAATAAATTTGAAGTACTGACTATGTACCAAGTACTACGTAGAACACTGAGGATACCAAAAAAGGCAAAAGACACTCACTGCCCTCAAGAAGCTCACAATCTAACAGACATAAGTTTCAGAGGAGGTGCCAACATGCTTTAGTAGAGGGAGTTTTTTTATCTGGGAATCCCCCATACCAATGAAGTCATATGCCCATTCCCTATTTATGGCTTTATTTTATTTCTATTTGTCTAGAACAGGCCAGAGCTGAGGGGAATGGGTGAGGTAGAGGGGCAATGAAGGATGTTCAGTACTCCCAGGGGAGATTCTACCAAGGTCAATATGGGGATCTTGAGAAATAAAAAATATATTTCTTTAGTGATTATTTCCCCAAAAGCCTCTGTCTGAGAGCAATTATAAAGTTGTCTTTACTTAGGAAATATTTTAGAGGGTATCTAGAGGCTCAGAGGTGTCAAGTGATTTGTCTATGGTCATGCATAAAAGTCAGAGACAATGCATGATTCCATGTCTTAACTCTAAGTCAAAGGGTCATAGGATCATAGATTTCAAGCCAGAAGGGACCTTAAGGGCCATCAGGTTCAACTCCCTCATTTTACAAATGAGAAAACTGAAGCATAGAGAGGTTCAGTGACTTGCCCATGGGTCCCACAAGTAGTTAATATCTGAAGTGGGATTTGATCTCTAGTCTTCCTGACTCCAACCATCACTTTATCTACACTGCCTCTCTTTCTGGGAAAATTATTTCCCAGATGGTGAGCTCCATGAAGACATGGATCCTATCTTATGCAAATGTTTTCTTTTCCCTTGTTCCTAACACATCCTTCTATATACAATAGATCTAAATCAATGTTTATTGAATTGCTATAACTTGTTTTGCTCCCAGAATGCCTATTATCTCCAGTTTCTTTTTCACATATGGCCTGGATTCTTCCCTCTATTTCTTAGTCAAAACCCCTTGGGTATAAGGTTCAAATTTTAGTTTTTATGAAGTAAGATCTATCACCATTTTTACCAAAATCTATTCTTTTTCTGCACAAAAGTTGGAATAAGTTTTCAGAAAATAAAAGAGGGCAATAATTTCTCTCATGTTTGTTCTCTCCCTAGCACATGGACTTAGAAATATCTTTCTATATTGCTGGAGTGTGCCTTCCCTCTAACACTACAGTTACCAGAAATCTCTTTGACCTCTTCCACCGTTCTTTTAGTCCCTACTTAGTTCTACCACTCATCTTTGAGTTGAAAAGTAATGAGGAAGTCAGGCAGGAGGGAATGGCAGTAGAAAAGTATGAGGTATCAAAAGGAAGCAATGGCAGGGGAAGGAAAATTACTTTAATCTATATACCCTTAACATGGGGCTACTAGGATAAGATGCTTGGAATTCCTTTTTTTACCATATGACAGAAGAAAAATTTCTCAGAAGTGAAGTCTGATAAGTATTGCAGCACTCTGTTGAGAGAGGTCATGGTCTTTAAATTTTTAAGGAGCTGACACACGGAAGAAAAGTGAAACTTTGTCTCACAGGGCAATGAGGAGAAGTTGTAGAGGGACAAATTTGGGGTCAAGAAAAGGAAAACCTGACTGTGGCTTCCACTGGGGCTATGCGCTGCAGCCATGGCCATTTGATACCCCGTGGCCGTGGGCCTCAACAGGGGCCACAAAGTTACCAAAAATGTTTTGAAGCTGTGACACTGCCACCGTGGGTGCTTGACCAAACACACCAAGTTTGTGAGAGATATGATCTGGGAAGTGTGTGGATTTGCCCCTTATGAGAGGTGGGCCATGAAATTGTTAAAGGTCTCTAAGAATAAGAGAGCCCTTGAGTTCATCAAAAAAGAGGGTGGGAACTCACGTCCGGGCCAAGAGGAAGAGAGAGGAACTCAGCAACGTCCTAGCTGCCATGAGGAAGGCTGCTGCCCAGAAGGAGTAAACTAGACCCTACCAATGTTCTCCACTTACCCAATAAAGATTTGACAAATAAAAAAAAGAAAAGGAAAACCTTCATAACAATTAGAGTTGTGTATTAATACCAGTATTTGAGTCAGAGGTATAGTAAAAAGAGATCTGAAGTTGGAGTTGGGAAGACCTGGGTTTGAATCCTGTCCCTGAGATTCACTAGCTCTGTATGGGCAAATGACTTAAAACTCTGATCTTTAGTTTTCTCATATTTAAAATGGAGAAAGTAATATTTATCTCATAGGGCTTTGGTTAAGCTCAAATGAGGGAATTCATGCCAAGCAGTTTGCAAACGTCAAACTGCTATATATGTCTGCTATAACTATTTTAATCTGTCCAGCATTTAGTAAGGTACAACCTTGTGTCATGCATTGTGCTCAGTATTTGGAATACCAAGACAAAAATGAGAGTTTTTGCCTTCAGGGAGCTTACATTTTATTGAGGAAGGCAGTCTGTACTTTTATGTATGTAACTCAGTATTGACCAATGAGAACACAATCTTTATGAACATGTGTAGACTACTTTTCCTGATGCAATACACAATTTGAACATCAGAGGATGCCCAGATATTCTTTCACCATTTCTTGTCCAATCACCATGTGGTGAAGGGGAGTGGGGTTTGATTAGGTGTTGGGCCAGAATAATACATACGAAAGTCACCAAAGAGCCAGTTTGATCTTTCTCTTTGTCTGTGGTCACCAAAGGAAGACATATTTTAAGCCTTTAGTTGGAGAAAGAGAGCATTCAAGATTTTTTCTCCTTATCTGGCCATGGTCCATGAGTATCTGACTATGCTGATTCTATTTCTGCTGTGTCTAGGCCATCTTGATCTGAGGTGGAGTATTGATGATGGCTGTCACCTGGTTAGCTTTGAAAAGTAGGAAGGAGGAGTCACCAGAAGCCTAGGAACTAGAGTCCATATCTGAATTTATTGGCAGCTAAGCGTGATGCGATGTATCAGTGGATTTAAGGCAGCAAAGGCCCCATGTTCTCCGAAAGGGAAATCGCTTGATCGAAAATTGGTTTTGCTCTACTTGGAAGTGAACTTGGTGGGCTACTTTGTAGCAATTACTTTAAATTTGAGTTCAGTCTCCCAAAGGACCCCATCGGTAGAGGGGAAGAAATATTTGTCTACTTTGGTTTTTGCTGTATCTTTTGTAAGAGCTAATTGATGTTAACTGGTCAACATATTAGGCCACTATTTACTAAGGTAATCAATGATACAGGGGAGATAATTCAGATTGGTAACTGATGTTGGGGAGAATACGACACACTGGAGACCTGAGAGCATTAGAAAGGTAGCTCCAGCTCTTCAGGAGTACCTCTAGGATCTAGGGGCCCAATTTATTGCCTTTTTTCCCTTTCTTGGAATTACTTTGCATCTTTAGAGTTCACTACCATGCCTCTGTAGGACTATCTTCTCTTCTCTGCCCCTCCCCCCATTCCCCACTTTCCTGCTCTCTTTTATGTGTTGACTTTTCACAATAGAATGTAAACTCCATGAGGGCAGGTATTTGTATTCACATGCTTAATAAAGTGCCTGGCATATAGTAAGTCCTTAATAAATGCTTGTTGATGACTTAAGTGTGAGTTGGGACTGGTCTGGGAAAGGTTTTAAAAATCAAATAAAGAGGTGTAACCCCAGTAAAGTCACTTAACATCTCAGTGATCTGGGCAACTAAGACTATAAATTGCCAGGAAGGTGCCAAACTGCATTGGTATAGGGAGTTCCATTTGGGAGTTCCTCATACAAGTAGATTCACAGACCCAAGTTCTTATCCTTAAAGACAATAAAATGACTCAAGTGATAGTAAGCACCTTATTACTAAAGGGTCTTTAAGTGAAGGCTAGAGGACTATTTGTCAGGAACATAAAAGAGATGATTCTATTCAGTGGGGACTAGCCAAGATAATCTCTGAGGTCCCTTTTAACTCTTAAGTTCTGAGATTTCATGATCCCCTTGATACTTTTGAGAAAAAAGTCTCATCCTTTCTGCATTATTTAAGTATGACACCACCTGAGAAGGGATAGATTAGTCAACCTTACAACCTTCTGAGTCTATGATAGCACTATTCATATTTTAAAGTAAACTACATAGGGCTCTTTTAGGAAACAAAAGGTTAAGTAAAGAATCAGGATTTTTTTTTGCATAGCAAGGAACAAAAGGTACCAGAAACTTAAAAACTTGAGGTAAAGTACAGAAACTTTTCTTTTTTGAATTCCATGCAAAGAGAACAACCCTGATGACAACCAGTAAATCCTTCCAAGCAGTCTCTTTATACATTTGTTGAAATAAAAGAGAAAAAGGAGAGGAGAAACTGTGCATGAGTATGAATAGTAATTTATCTGTAGAACTACGATCTCTGCTCCATCTCATTTGAGAAGAACTTCTTTCTCCTGACTAAATTGACCTCAATCACTACTAATGGTTTTTTTCAAGTTTGGACTACTTCTGCCTAATTTTCTTTAGGTGAAAATGCAGACATAGGAGCAGAAAATATTAAATGATTTATTCTTCATTAGTGAAACACATTGGAAAGAAAGAGAATCATTTCTTACATGATCATTTTAAAGCATATAATGTTAAGTGCTGAAAATATTTGAAAAACTGAAGCAGAGAATCATAGAGCTCAATGGGACCTTTGAGATGATTCAGTTAAACTCATTCTTTCTAAAAAATGAGGAAACAGAGGCCCTGAGAAGATAAGTGAATTGTTCAGGTTCATATAGCTAGTCCCTGTCAATCAGTTCCTGATTGTCTGGACCAGTGGTTTCCAAAGTGGAGGCTGGCCAAGGGGTTTGTGATCAACTAATCAATGGGTGGGAAGGTGGGGTCCCATTCTGCCCTTCCAGCAATAGCAGATCATAGGGGCTTATCTCCAGAAAATCCAAAGCCACTCTTATTCTTCCAACCCTTCCCGACTCTGACCCTCTGGATGCTGTACAAGGTCCCAACCCCTCTCTGTGAATAAAGAACCACTATTAGGCATCCACAGAAGTAGTTGTGCTCATGTGCAGAGTTTTCCTTTTTCTCTTTTATTTCAACAAAGGTATAAAGAGATTGCATGAAATCTATCAACCACATAGGTGCTGAAATGAATTTCCTATTTTCCTAAAGCATATTCCTATTCAATAAACTCCAGTGATTCCATATTGATTCTAAGTTCAAATATTATTTCATCTTCTCTTAACCCTTTAGGACTTTTTTGCATGCAATTCTTAAGATATACATGATTATTAATACAGTAGTATATCTATAAGTAAATACACGCAAATTGGGGATGCATGGTCAAAAGCATCTTGCTGATGGAGGTATAACACCAAAAAAAGGTTGATACCATTAGTCTAGACAAAAGAGAGAAAACACTGTTTTCTTATCTAAGGCTAGTTACCCACTGGAGTAGGGGAAGGGAGGAAATCCTTTAAGTGACACATGACAGCAACTTTAGGTGATTACTGTTTTATTAAGTCTTTGATTGGTAGATCCTTTATGAATGATTAATAGAAATATAAAGAAGAATCATACTGGGTGAGAAAGTAGGGTATGGTTGCCATGGCATTGGTGGAGGCAGTATGTATACTATCAAGAAATCAAATTTGACTGAAATATATATTCCACTCATGTACTATTTAAGGAATGAATAAGAACATAAAATAATCACAACAAATAAACACATAAATGGAACAAATAATAACAATACAAAAGAATTTCAATTTTACATTATGACCAATTATTCAGAGACAGAAAAAAAGGAGGTAAAGAGGAGTGGGGGCAAGAGAATAAAACAAAAGGGATTTGAGAGTAGAATGCAAAGGCTTAAGGATCAAACAGCAAAAGAAAAAAAGGAATAGAAAAAATATATGAAGGCACAGAAACACTTTAACATTCAGGGAAAAAGAAAGAAAAAACACTCATACAGAAGAAAAAAGACACAGAGCCTCAAAAACTGCCCAAAGTATTTGTTGAGGTTGACAGAGAGTGAACACGGGGATATAGAGTATAGAGAGACAGCTTTTCTTGGAGTAGAGTTAGGGATAGCAAATAGACTATTTATTTATTTTTACAAATACAATTAACAATTTATCCAAGCCAGTTAGAATGAAATCTGGCAATCGTTCAATCAACAAAAGCATTTATTAAATGCATACTATATGGTGGATGCTGAGGATACAAATGAAAAACCAAGACACTCCCTGACCTCAAGGAGCTTATATTTTAATAGGGGTGTAAGTAGATATTGGAGGAGTAGTGGTCAGGGAAGGGAGTTTTGGTCTAGGAGGTCACAACCGGTCAGAGCAGATTGCAAGAAGCTCCTAGTGTCCTGGTAGAAGGCTAAATGGAATTCAAATCACAGACTGAGACCATCTAGAGTGGTATACAAATTTTCTCTCACTAATCACCAATCTAGATAGCTTACCTTAGGTTGGAGTTCACAGAAAGAATAGATTAACTCCCTGGGGGTGGGAGATTGACATTATTAGAGGTAATTACTGGAGGTGTGGCAAACAGTTACATAGCAGTTACATAGGTCCCATAAGCTAGCTACTGTTGATATTTCCTGATCCCTGCTGCTGTAACCTCCCACTCCTCTCTCTACCACCTACTCAGAGAGCCTTTCCCCCATATCTGATGAATTACATCCACGGGTGTTTTGGAGACAGCTCGTAAAGACTTCATGAGAACTGAGGGTTAAATTTTCAAAGAAAACATTTGCATCTCAGAATTCAGCAAACACTATAAATCTGGGATTAATTTATTGTTCTGTTGATTGTCTAGACTTAAAAAAAGACAGAGAAAATATTAATAATGCGGATTAAACTTAAAAATTAGTTTTCTTTGCTTTTTTACCCCCCAAAAGCTAATTGTCGAACATTTACAAGCACATTCCTAGCCTCATGCCAGGATCACAGTATTGCAAAAACCTGCATATAGGACAACTGGATTTTTTTTCCAATGGAACTAACTAGTCCAGATAGTTACTTCATAATGTCAATTTATCTTGTTGAAGATGACAACATGAACTACTCAGATTTAATATTAATAAAAATCAGAGAACATTTGGTGTGAAACAATAATGAAAAATGTCTAATCTGATTTTAAATGTTTTTTGCATATTATGAGCAATTCCCATTTAACCACTGTTAATTAATTCTGTTGATGCAATGAAGATTTTCAGCCTGGCCTCATACATACTTATACATTTTCTTTCCTTCTGTCTGCATACATATTGACGTATTCTTTGGAAAAAATTAACAGATCTATGTAAGTTACTCTCTGCAATTGTTCAGACACAGCTGCTTCACATTCAGAAAACAGTAGAGGTAAATGGAGCCCTCCACAGCTGTACACCATCTAGTTGCTTCATTTCCAAAATGGAGGTCGGGGATGCACAAGAAGGGGGTGGTCCTGAAGCATGACTGCAAGAGTCATGTGATGAATTATTTGGAAGGTGGGTTAAATTTTGCCCTCCTTGCAATAACTTATCTGTGGGACTTATCTCCAATACAAATGCACCTACCTTTCACCCTTTGTCCCCAAACGTTCCATTCCAACACTACTCCTGCCTCTTGTTATATATCTGCCATTAGCTTTTCAGGGCAGGCAGAGCTTAATAATTATTAGGCATCCACAGCAGTGGCTACATGGGTGCCATTGGAAAAATCCTCTCCCCTTGCCCATTTATACCATAACAACTCCACCATCATTTTGTGGCTGTAGGACACTTCCCCTTGGAAGGCAGGATTTGAGCTTTGGGACAAGTGATCCATGAGCAAGAGCCCATTCCCCTAACTACTCCTCTCTCTCCTTTCTATTTTGGGTTAAGAAAGAATAAGTTACACAGTGGTATGTGCTTATATTTAAGAAACAAATAAACACATGCATGATAGGGGTGCCTGCTTAATTTTTTTTCCTGATGGAATGTATGATAAAAATGTTTTGTAATTACTGATCTTGAAGGTCAGGATTCAGAGGTAGCCCCTATAAACCTCAGCCTGGAAGGGAGCAGCTGCTCACTGAGCATGACAAATGGTGCTAACTGAGTTTGAACTCAAGAGTTTAACTTCACCTGCCCCATTTTGCTGAATATACAGAATTGATGAATTGCCTTCTAGTTTCTATACACACAGGCACTCACTCAAACATCGCACTTTTTTTCTTTTAAAAACATGACTTTTTTACTGATGACATCATCACTGACAGAATCTCAAAATCCCCAAGGTCCTTTATAGCATTTGGGTGAGGGAGTGTCTTAATGTGTAGTTTCATTGCCATTTCAAAACTCACTGAAGAAATTTTCTCTGCAAAAGAAGATTGGCACTTGATTTGCAACTTATACTCATGGAGAATTGTGCAAGAGTATTGGGAGGTTAAATAACTTGCTCAGATTCATACAACTAGCATGTACCAGAGGCAGGACTTGAAATTAGGTCTCCCTGACTCCAAAACTGGCTATCTTATCCACTATGCCAAACTATTTCTCCAAAATAGCACAAAAGGGTGTTCATACACCCTGATGACTCATCAGGAGAGCACTATGAAGTAAGAAGTCATTCCCTGGCTTACCTTTTTTTTTTATTTTAAGTGATCCAAAACTTGACCCTTAGCCTTTTAGCTGTTTAGCACAGGCATCTCATACCATAAAGGAATTTGAAATGGTAATGAACTTGAGGAGTGGTTATGATCACCAGTCATGACAATTCCCACTGTTACAGTTCTGTAGGGTTTACAAAGCACCTTCCACACAGCTGCCTTTTGAGTTAAGTAACAAGTAGTATCAGCCCCATTTTGCAGAAGAGGAAATAAAGAGGCTCTGTGAAATTAAATGAGGTATTGGGGGCATATGACTAGTAAGTTTTTGAGGTAGGTGTTGAACTCAGACCTTTTGACTTCAAGATCAGTGATCTTCTAAAATATTTAACACCATGAAAAACCTATCTAGGTCAGACTCTTCTTAGTTTGAATATCAACATACAGACTGCTTAAGTATTCTCGGCAGGCAAGGTCCAAAGTATATTTCTACTTAATGTTGGGCTGAATTTAATATTTTTCTTTTCTCTGCATAGCTGATACTACTTTTCATCTATAAGATGATGTGCTGTCTTGTTTTAAAAGTGTTTTGTTGTTTAAAAAAGGTTTTCATCTTAACTCATTCAATATTTTCCATCTGTCTCTATCCAATGATAACTTTTCAAAGGAGTTGACTGATTCTAACTAGTGCTGGTTTGCTCAAGATATATTTCAAGTATCAAGGTATATTTTAAATTCAATTTGTTATTGTATACCATCTTGGGAAAAAAAGTCTCATAAGTGTTTGTTTAATGGCCATTGATGAGGGAAGGGAGTAATTTCCAACTGATTTCAATGTCTTATTCAATTAGAGGACTCATATGTTTTATATGGGAAATGTAACTAGGCACTATAGTTCTGATAACTTCTACTAGTTATTTGTTCATACCTTACTGTTATAGGTAGGAGTACATCTTTGTTGATGCTGTCATTGGCAGAAAGAGTCAGGATCCACTGGGAGCTGCTGCATCCAAGCTCAACTGTAGGCATGCCTTCCATAAGATACAGGTGAAGAAATGGTTTCCCCAAATTCTTCTCACCAGCTTTAAAGATACATAATTCAATAAAATCATTAACCAATGTATATTTGCAGTGGTATTTATGTTCTATCATTATTTCAATATTATCTATTATTTTTAGAATGTCAATTAAAATAAATATTTAAGCAGTTGGCTGAACAACCTTACTGGTTTTTCAACTGGCATTTTACTTGAAATAAAAGACAGATTTTACTTCCATTTTCCTCAGCATATTAGAATGATTCATACACTAATCTATTAATAGAAGCTAGTTGGTTATTTGAACAACTAATTATATTTCCGAATCAAAACCTGTTGCATGAGTAATCCTCATCAACTGCCTTTTCAGAATGCACTTCTTAATGCACTTCCCACTTAAAAAAAGCAGCCAGAAGATGATTTTCTTTATCCCAGGGATTCATATAAACAAATTATAAATTTTCATAAAATAAATCAGCAGCATTTATTAAATACTTGCTGGGTACTGGGATGCAAAGATAAAAAGTGAAAATTTCTGCCTTCAGAGAGTTTACATTCTCATCATATGAAATGACAATGGTTTTTTTTATGAGTCTGGAATTCTTACTGCCACACAGAGAAAAGGGTTCTTCACTTTCAAGACAGCTGCCATTAGTTAATATCAAGATGCCAATGATAACAGGGAGAGGCAAAAATTTTGTATTCATTTGAACTGTATATGCTTCTGCTCCCCAATGAATTACCTTCAGCCCCTCTTCCCATTTTTGTAGTGGGAGTCAATAGAAAAATGCAATCAGGTATATGAAATATCTTTTAATAATCTTTGATGGAATTTTAAAGCCATTCTTTGAAATTAGCGAGATTCAAGGAACACAATCTGATAGTGGATTTACTTAATATGGGTGGTTTAACTTTTCTCTTCCTATGCTTGTTGCATTGGTGTTTTAAATGCAAGACTATAGATTCTGTATAGGATAAGTCAATGAGTTTGACTTGAATTTATAGTGAGATTCTAGGACGTTATTAAACAGATCGTTTGGGAGCTTTTGACAAGACCGATCATAAAAAGCCAGCATGGTTTCATCCTGGTGGTAGAAAAGGACCACAGTGTAGAACACAGTCTAATACATTTTAGGAAAGAGTTTGACAGTGTCTCTTATGGTATCTTTGTGGAGAAGATGAAAAAATATAGGTGAAGTGATAGTATTCCAAGGTGGATTTGGAAATGGTTATATAACAATTTGAGAGAGGAATCAAGCGGATTAGGATTGAGATACATGCTTGGCATCAGCATTAGTTTTCAATTACTGACTTGGATAAAAAGAGAGATGACTTCCTTTAAATGATGACGTGAAGTTGGGAGAAATAGTTAAGCTACTGGAGGAAGTAATTCAGATGCAAAAATGTTTCAACAGGCTAGAACAATTGGTAAAATTGAATAAGACAAAAATTTAATAGGAACAAATTTTAAGTTCTGCTAAACTGGTTCATCATGTGAAATTTTGAATTATTTTGAACTATTCAGAAATTATATCTTAAAGATTGATAATGTACATTAACCATTCTTGCACCATACAAGAAAGAATAATTTTTAGAGCAAATCCAACCACTGAAATCAATGATGGGGATGGATAGTCTGATACTAGAAAAAATAATATCCCAGTGTGAACCTTAGCTATGCTGTCAAATGATTCTCGAATGTTGCTTTTTTAAATGACTAAAAATGAAAAACCAAGCAAATTAAAATTCAGTTTGGTCCTCTATATTTTACTTATGCTTCTTCTTACCATATATAGTAAGGCTGAAATATTCAACAGTAACTGTTCTAACACTTGGCATTTTCTTGTATGTATATAACAAAATTCTGCTGAATCCCGACTCTGTCACTTAACTAACAGCGTGATTGTGTCACTGCATCTTGCCAGTCTTAAGTTTCTCTGTCTCTGAAATGAGATGGTTGGATTAAATCATTGCTAAGGGACTTCCCTTTTCTAAAGTTCAATGACTGTATGACCCGAAGTAGTTCAAAGTGTTTAGCTTTATCTCAACCTGGTAGTACAGGGCCAGGCACATGATAGGCACTTAATAAAGGCTTGTCATTGCTATTTTATTTGCAATATTCTCTAAAATTAAATTGATAGAGAAGGAAATTGTAATTATTACTTTTTCCCTTTTTAAAAAAAACATAAACACAATTTCACAGTACGGTGGTATGGAAATTCCTTCCATGTCATAGTTGATTTGTAACCGATGGTTTTATTAAGTGTGTAGGGGACTAAGAGATTAAGTGACTTGCCCATGGCAACAAAGAATATGTACTGGATTATAGATATGGAAATGGACAACCTGAGACTATTACTGTTGTTACATGGTGACAAAACATATTAATTTCTTTTATAGAAAAAAAGGCTCACTCTTACAAGTTGGCTTACTTCTACCCCTGTCCTCCCCATTACCTTTCCAGCAAGTCATTTTGTATTCATGTAGATATCTTGTTTAATAACTTTTTTTCTATGACCATGGAAGGTTGGGGGTAGAAGTGTCTTTAGAGATCATCTAGTCCAATTCTTTCATTTTACAGATGAGGAAGCTAAAACCAATAAAGGTAAAAGGACTTTCCAAGGTCACATAGTTAGTGGCAGAGGCTGGACTAGACCCCAGATCTCCCGACTCTTATTGCTTTTCCTATCATACTACAATTCTTGAACTCTAACATTGGGAAAGATTAAAGCACAATTCAAGAGCTCTGCCAGAGAGCACAAAGGGCACTTAATTTTATAGTTTAAACTTTATAAAGACATTTGTACAATTCCTTGTGATTAAGACATTCCAATGTGTTTTGACATCTTGAATAAAGAACTGAAAATTAGTGACAATCAATAAAATTAGAAGAAAGCAGAAAATCTTCAATTGTCAAAAAAAATGCTACTCAAGCAAATAATGGCTAATTGTAATGGTTAGAAAGATAGATCCACGCATTCACATAATAAACTTTATAGGCTGAGCTATTCATGTGCCGCTTTAAGTTAAATACAAGATTGCTCAAGTGAAACAGGGGTCCTTGAATGCACATATCATGATAGTGAAAAACTCTGCTCTCAGCTTGGAGGGATTTTAGCTTGTATTTCCTTTGTCCAAAGATTTGAAAACAGCACTAAAAACTCATTATTACTTAGTTGTGGGCATATTCTTTCTCCTCCTGTTCCACTGAAAAGTTGATACCTGGTAACTTAGAAATGAGGACAAACCTCTCTTTCTTGATAGACGTTTGGGACTGGCCCTGTGATTTCATTGGTATTGGTTGGTTGTTGTTGGCCTTCGTTCTTGAAGATGACCGAAATGACATCACTATGCTTGAGTCAAGATTCAATGTGTACAACTGTGGCTGATCAGGCCAATATGAGCTTGGAATGCTCCACCACAGGTCAGGCACAAATAGTCCATGTGAACATTTGGGGTGGATACTCCAAACTTGTGCATCCTGCATTTCCTTTGAGCTGTTTCATAGAGCACAGCATCTTCTCTGATGTGAGCACTCCATGCTGAGCAGGCCTGTGCCGATGTCTTGTGTATACCTTGCATGTCATAAGTCAGTTCCAAAGTTCTTGAAAGAGGCTTTGAGAGTGTCCTTGTATTGCTTCCTCTGACCACCATGTGAATGTTTGCCCTGTGTGAATTCTCCATAAAATGGTCTTTTTGGCAAGTGTAAGTTTTCATTCGGACAATGTGGCCAGCCCATTGGAGTTGTGCTCTCTGAAGCAGTTTGAATGCTTGGCAGTTTAGTTCCAATGAGGACCTCAGTGTCTGGTACCTTATCCTGCCAGGTGATCTTCAGAAACTTCCTAAGACAATTCAAATGGAAGCGATTCAGTTTCCTGGCATGGCACTGGTAGACTGTCCAGGTTTCACAGGCATGCAACAATGAGGTCAGCACCACAGCTCTGTAGACCTTTAGTTTGGTAGTCAGTCTAATACCTCTTCTTTCCCATATCTTCCTTTGGAGCCTTCCAAACACTGAGCTAGCTCTGGCAATGCATGTGCCAACCTCATTTTCAATGTGTACATCTCTGGAAAGTACACTACCCAGATAAGTGAACTTATCTGCAGCGTTCAAAACTTCTCCATTTTCTGTAACTGATGGTTCTATGTATGGATGGTGTGGTGGTGGCTGATAGAGCACTTGTGTTTTCTTGGTATTAATTGTTAGGCCAAAATTAGCACAAACAGCAGAGAATTGATCCATATTTTGTTGCTTCTCAGCTTCAGAGGCTGCATTGAGTACACAATCATCTTTGGTCTTGGCTAGGAACTCTTCAAGGGGAAAACTACCTTTGCCATAGCATTTCAGTAACTACTTTCCAATTTAAAGTCTTAAAGAGTTCCCCAGGCCAATGAGAGAGATTCAGTGTCCTGCCCAGGTTCATATAAGCAATATCTCAGACTTGGTACTTGAATCAAGATCTTTTTGGCCTATAGGCTAATTCCCTTTTTAATCCACCAGACTGTT
Organism: Trichosurus vulpecula; assembly: GCF_011100635.1. Classification (NCBI taxonomy): domain Eukaryota; kingdom Metazoa; phylum Chordata; class Mammalia; order Diprotodontia; family Phalangeridae; genus Trichosurus; species Trichosurus vulpecula. The sequence goes on along the minus strand of NC_050579.1, from coordinate 216,862,264 downwards.
CACTCTGCCCCCTCCCCTTTACTTTGGAACTTCAGAATTTTTTAAAGGGCTTTCCTATGTTATCTCACTAAATTTTACAACAACTCTGTGATAACATTACAGGTAGTATTATCCCTATTTTATAGATGAGAAAATCAAGACAGAATATTTAACTAGCCCTAAGTCAGATATTTAGTGGCAAACCTAAGAATCTTGGCTACCAGCTAACATTTCTATTATTTTTTTTAGAGCAGTGTCATTTTAACAGTAACAAAGTGGTTTATAATAATCTTTATCAACAAGAAGCATTTATTGAGCACTTACTATGTGCCAGGTACTGTGCTAAATTTTTGGAATATAAACAAATTAAGAAGATTCCCTCCTCAGGTCAAATCCAATGAGAGCAAGATTTACGCATTCCCCTTCACTTCTCTTGTAATCTTGATTGCATTGGCTTTCTTTGTGAAAAAACTTCTCAATTTAATGTAATCAAAATTATCCATTTTGCATTTCATAATGTTCTCTGTCTCTTGTTTGGTCATAAATTCTTCCATTCCCCATAAATATGATAGATAAACTATTCCTTGCTCCCCTAATTTGTTTATAATATCAGCCTTTATACCTAGATCATGTGCCCATTTGGACTTTATTCTGGTGTATGGTGTCAGACATTGCTCTATGTTCAGTTTCTGCTATACTGTTTTCAAGTTTTCCCAACAGTTTTTGTCGAATAGTGAAGTCTTAAGACGGAAGCCTGGGTCTTCGGGTTTATCAAACAGTGGATTGGTATAATCATTGACTAAAGCATCTTGTGTACCTAAGCTATTCCACTGATCTACCACTATTTCTTAGCCAGTAGCAAGTAGCTTTGATAATTGCTGCTTTATAATACATTTTAATATCTGATATGGCTAGTCTACCTTCCCTAGTATTTCTTTTCATTAATTTCTTTGTTATTCTGGATCTTTTGTTCTTCTAGATGAATTCTGATATTATTTTTTCTAGCTCTATAAATAATTTTTAGTAGTTTTGTATGTTACTGAATAAGCAAATTAATTTAGGTAGAATTGTCATTTTTATTATATTAACTCAGCCTACCTATGAGCAACTGATGATTATTTAGACCTGACTTTATTTGTGTGAAAAGTATTTTGCAATTGTGCTCATATAGTCCCTGGGTTTGTTTGGGCAGCTAGATTCCCCAAAATTTTGTCTATAGTAACTTTAAATGAAATTTCTCTATCTCTTACTGCTAGCCTTTGTTAGTAATATACAGAAATGCAGATGATTTCTGTGGGTTTATTTTATATCCTACAACTTTGTTAAAGTTGTTTATTATTTTAAGTTTTTACTTGATTCTCTAGGATTTTCTAAGTATATCATTATATTGTCTGCAAAGAGTGATAGCTTAGTTTCTTCTTTGCCTATTCTAATTCCTTCAATTTCTTTTTCTTCTCTTATTGCTAAAGTTAACATTTCTAGTACCATATTTAATAACAGTGGTGATAATGGACATCCTTGTTTCACCCCCGATCTTATTGGAAATTCATCTAGCTTATTCCCATTATATATAATGCTTGCTGATAGTACCCTAACTTCTAATTGAATAATGAAATTATAAGCCTTTGAATAATTGAATGGGGATGGAGGGCTTATACTATGAAAGAAATCAAGAGTTTTAAGAAGCAGCTTAGCCCTGTTCATCACTGGTATTTTAAGCAAAAATTATTTCCAATACCAGGGGATTCAACTGAACTGCAATGGGTTTGGATGAGATAAAAAATATCCACGAAGTCTTCTGGTCACTCTTCTGGGAATTATATTTAAGAGAAAGGCAAATATTCTACTACTATTAGCATCCATATATAATTATCAAAGGCTTTTTGGCAACCCCGAAGCTATATAAGGGACAGTTAGGTATTGCAGTAGATGCAGCGCCATGCCTGAAGTCAGGAAGACTCTTCTTCCTGTGTTCAAACCTGGCCTCAGACACTTATTGTGTTAATTAATGAATCACTTAACCGTGTTTGCCTCAGTTTCCTCATCCATAAAAAGGGCTAGAGAAGGAAATGGCAAACCACTTTGGTATATTTACCAAGAAATCCCCAAATGAGGTCATGAAGAGTCAGACAGGATAGAAACGACTAAAAAGCTACATAAATGCTAGCTTTATTGTTCTTATTATTACTTGGGATTCAACCTTTTCCTCCAGCTCTATTTGTAAGCAATGCATCTCTCACATCTCTTGCATTCTGCCCAAACACCTAATATCCCACTCCCAAATAAGGAGAAGACCCAATAAGAACCTTTAGGGCTTCCAGTTTCTATCTGGACAAAATACAGAGGAAGAGTCTTGCACTTTCAACTTCCAGTTTAAATACTAACATTCACTTGTATTAAAAGCTGCTACTGAATCATGTCCTCAGACTGGAGTTGCTCGTGTAATTTCCCTCCTGGGATATGGACAAATGGCTGCTGTAAATTCTCAAAGATCATCTACTTCCACAGGGTATGCTTATTTCTTTTCAAAGAAATCACACTGAGAGGAGCCAACTCCACAGTAACATGTCCCATGACAAAACCTCCAGATTGGTGTAGCTTGGGGAGGAGTGTTCATTTTCTCTAAGTGTGCCTAAAGTATCCTTTTTCCCCCATGGTTTCATCCTGATTCTCTTGCTTTATTAGAAGCTTCTTTGGATTTGTTCCAGAATCCAGAATTGGTTCAGAGACAAGCACAAAAGACTATTCTTTTCAATCCAACTATGATTCTTATGCCTGTCCCCCTCCCACAGTGGGTCTTCTTATTTTAAACTATCATTTCTGAGGATTTTTTTTTACCTCTATAACCACCACCATGAGGATCTCAAGTTTTATCTGTCTTTTATTCCTTTTCAACTTCAATTAGTTGTAGAGGCAGACCGGGAAAACATACATCTGTAGTTTTGAAAGAGGAATATATTTCAAAGCTGACACTGGCTTAGCAGCCTGATATTCCTATTGCCTTATCTCCTAAAGTATTGGAGAAACAAAATACAAATGTTCAGGAATGAAAAATCATGCCAAGACCAACAAAACATAAAGGAAACATCTGGTTTAATTTCTCCTCTGCCTTTTAATTGCCCCTATACGTAATATAATGATTTAAACAAGGAAAATGATCCCCTCAGTCAAGTTAAAGGCCACTTTTTAAACTACAGGGGCCTAATTGCACCACAAATTCATTGTGTCCATCTGGTGCAGGGCAAAACAAATTTTATGAGAGTGATAAGTTCTGGGAATGAAAGCTATGTTCTTACGGAATAGTCTGCTGGGAAGATATCTGACCACGGGGAATGGATTGTTAAGCTGGTCCCAGGTCATGAAATTTCTTGCATCCTTTTCCATTTTGACTCTCACAATTATATAGAATGATCAACAGAAAAATCACAATGACTATATCCCTTAACTTTCAAACAATTTTTGGAAAGGCAGACTTGTGGAAAAGAAAGTTGGAGTTGGTTTAGGAGCTGGTTTAGGAGCTGGAAAACTTTTCCTAATTTCCATGTGTTACATTGGAAATGTGCACTGGATTTACTCTTAGGTAACCTTCAAATCCTGGTTCTGCCATTTAATATTTGTGCAACCTTGGGCAAGTTATTTAAGGCATCTGGGCCTCAGTTTCCTTATCTATAGAATGATGTGGTTAATTTCAAAGACCACCAAGGACCCTTCTAACTCTTAGTGTCTGACTTTACGACTTTGAAGAAGTCACTAGGCCAAAGTTCTGAGCTTTTTTTGTGTTATGGATGATTTTGGCAGTCTGAATAATAATAATTAATAATAATATTAATGATAAATAGCTAGCATTTATATTGTACCTACTATGGACCAGGCACCATGCTTAGTGCTTTACAAATATTAACTTATTTGATGCTCATCATAATCTTTTGAGATAGCTGCTACTATTATCCCCATTTTGCAGATAAGGAGGCTGAGGCAAACAGAGATTAAGGGACTTGCCTATGAGGCCAGACTTGAGCTCTTGCCTCCAGTCCACCAGTCTATCCACTGTGCCACCTAGCTGCACGATCTAGTTGCCTATGAACCCCCTTCTCAGACCACAAAGGATTCCAAGTTTAAGGACCTCACTTTAAGAATCCCTACTCTAGGCTTTATTCATCTATAAAATACAGGAGATAGTCTAATGACAATTCTGTGTCTCCAATTCTTTGACCTTGGGTAAGTTACTTATCCTCTCTGGCCCTGCTTCTTCACTCATAAAATGATAAGGTTGAATGAGATGATTTCCAAGAGTCTTTCCAGATTTACTGTCCTATATTTCTCTAGCTTGGAAATGAAAGACAAAATCATCCCATGTAGCAAATACATCTGCTCGTGTTTATTTATTTAAACAAGAGTACCAACTTGGATGTGGTAGCCTCTTGTCTTGGCATGGATTTCCAAAGCCTTCAAGGGGAGTGGCAGTGCAGAGGTGAGCCAGAACAGGCTCAGATGAAAAGAAATCTCCAAGCATTGCTGTTTCTTTGGTCACAAGCTGTTTTCAGTTGGAACAAACACCTTCCTCCCAAAGGTGCATCTACTGATTTTATGCAGGCAAAAAAACCTGAAAGTCAGACAACCATTTGTTTTGTGACTTAAAATAATAATGTTGGCAGTTTTGTCAATCTGTGGGCATTTTTCAGTCTATAAATGGGCCATTGCCTCCGCATTTCATGGTGGACTAATAAAGCATTATTATTTTGCACAAATGGATTAGACTATCTAGGTCAACATTTAAATTTTGGTGCTTCTGCTCCAGGTAAACAAACACTGCTTGGCAAAGATTCAGGGGATGAAGTGCCTTTCTGGAAGAATTGCAAAACTCAGCTTTAATTTGTTGTGCAAAAATACAAAATGAAAGCCAGCCACGATCTTTCAAAATTCACATGCATTTGACATTTAATACACAGCCAAACTCAATGAAAAGTCTTACACTCAACTTTGAAAGTACAGAATGAAGTATTCATTAAGCAAAACAATCAGGACAGTTGTCGAAAGAGTAAGGTGCTTGGGATTAATGAGCTGCCTTACGGGTGCTTCATCCATCAAAGTCATACAATAATTATAATAGCAGCTTTGAACTTTGTCAAAATCTTTCTGAGTTACACACCTCTTAAAAGTCAAATGGAAAATATGAATAAAACTTATGCCATGTTTTGAAAGTACAACTACAGTCACACTCAACAGTAATACTCAGCAAAGCTAGAAGAAAGCCCATTAACTCAGAGATAATGCAGCTTATATTGGAACATAGGAAATAATACTCAAGAATATAATGAATGTCTGAAAATATATTCTTCTTTATGAATCAGTCAGTAAGCATTTATTACGGGCCTACTCTGTTTTAAAGACCTGGACATATAAAAAGATACAAAAGACAGTCCCTGCCCTCAAAGAGCTCAAAATCCAATGGAGGAAGCAAGTCAACAAATGCGTATAGACAAATTATGTGGAAGATACATGGGAAATGATTAAGAGAGGGAAGGTACTAGAATTGAGAGGTTGGGAAAGGTTTCTGGTAGAAGATGAGATTTTAGTTGGGGCTTAAAGGAAGCCAGGCAATCCAATAGGCAGAGATGAGGAGGGAAAGCATTCCAGGCATTTTGGACAGTCACAGAAAACATCTGCCGGTGATAGATGGTGTGTCTTATTTGCACAACATCCAGGAAGCCAGTGCCACTGGATAGAAGAGTAAGAACGTAAGAAGACTGGAAAGGTAAGAGGGATCTAGGCTATGAATGGTTTTCGATGCCAAAGAATTTTGTATTTGCTCCTGGAGATGATAAGGTTCCACTAGGGTTTATTCAGTAGGGGATGGGAGGTTGATCTGGTCAGACTCATGCTTTAGGAAAATCATATCAGTGGCTAAATGCAAAATGGATTGGAGACTTGAGGCAGGCAATTCTACCATCAGTCTATTGCACTAGCCCTAGTGTGGAGAGATAAAGGCCTGCACCAAAGTAGTGTCAATTTCAGGGGAGAGAAGAGAGAGTGTTTAAGAGCAGGTACGGAGGTGAAATTGACAGGGCCTTGGCCACAGATTGAATAAGCGGTGGGGGTTAAGAGATAATGTAGAATGAAAGATGACATCATGTAACATCTAGTAGTATAAACAATCTAGTGTTTATATAACACTTTAAAGTTTACAAAGTGCTTTATATTTAATTTTCATTTAATTCTCATAACTCTGTGAGGTTGGTGATATTATTCCCATTTTATACGTGAGGTTAAGTGACTTGTCCAGTGTCATGCAGCTACTAAGAATCCAAGGCAGAATTAGAACATAGGTCTCCCACATTTTAAGTTCAGCACTCTATCCACTAAGCCATCTAATAATAGTGGACTAAGAAAGCTGCTGAATTTTTAGAAAATTTTTGTTGAGTTTTTTCAGTCATGTCCAACTCCTCGTGACCCCATTTGGGTTTTTTTTTGGCAAAGGTACTGGAGTGGTTTGCCATTTCATTCTCCAGCCCATTTTACACATGAGGAACAAAACAGGGTTAAGTGACTTGCCCAGGGTCAAGAGTTAGTAAGTGTCTGAGACCAGATCTGAATGCAGGTCCTCCTGACTCCAGGGCCAGGGCCCTATATACTATGCCACCTAACTGATCCCAATTTTAGAAAATTAAAGTTACTAAAACAATTACAGAAATCTTGCCAATTATTTAATAACTTCTTGGATCTATTTTTAAGAAATATTTTGCCCCATCTCTAAGAAGCTAATAAAATTCTTTTTTTAATGTAACATGCAGTTATATTTGGAAAATAAATTGCATCATTTATAGCACTTGAGCTTTACCACCACACCCGTATGTTAAAGTCCTGAGTTTGCTGTATTCTTTCTTGTCAGGGCAGAGTTCTTTTATAAGTCATGTTCCATTGATTGAGTCATAAATTAAAGAACTCAGAAAATGCAGACAGAACTATTAACAACTATGGCTTCATGTTGGTGATGCATCATGTATTAGAATAGCAAAGTTTCCAAAGTATTGCTATAAATAATTCAGTGACCCAACTAGCCTTTCTTGGTAGAGCCACAGTAGCATCGATGCCTGAAAGAGAAACCATGATTCAGGAGTTCAAATATCATTGATACTCACTATAAAGAAGGGTTCCATTTAAAGTGGTTGTCTTCACTGTCAAGTAGATGGTAACAATTCTGTTTTTGTCATTCTCTGCAGCAAACTTTGACTCATCCAGTGATGTAAGAGAAGGTAATTCTAAATAGGAATTCCCATTGAAAGATGGAAAAAATATGGCTGTGTCTACAATAAAAAAATGAAGTGTCAAAATGATATTAACATGACATGACATCAATGCCATCTCATTCAACTAATTATACACGCTGTTTATGATCCAGGATGAACACTCTGCTAAAAATTGCCCTGTTGTTTTATTGATATTAGGCCTAGCTATTAGAAATCTAAAGAAATGCTAATTAATATTTAAACCAAATGTTTTAAAATATACTCTAAGTTAAGCGACATAAAAAATAAAGACCTCAAGGCTATAGTAAAATTTTGAAAATAAAATAAACAAGTCAGTACAGATTAGTGTAATTTAGAGAACACTAATAATTTTGTTTACATTTTTTAAAGGGCTCAAAGATTTAAGTACACTACTAGTAACCTTTTATGTATTTGTTTACATGACGGAAATTGTTACTTTATTATACATGTCCTTCACAGATGACTTGTGCAATGTACAGATGGGTTTTTTATGTACTAACATAGGAAATGAAAAATGCATTTGTATCTTTTAGTCTTGTGATTCAGAAAGCATCAGATATAAATGCAGTGGTAGATTTGCCCATTATTAGTAGAGCTTAAGCTAGACTGTATTTCAGGTCCATAAAACCTTAGAATTGGAAAGTTTAGAAATGCTGTGAACAAGGTAGAAAAACAAAGAGTGGTGATTCAGGAGCTCTCCACCTGAATGGATTTCCAAAGAAATTAGAATTTGTGGCTGGCTGCATATGTCTGGGCAGGAGAAAACCTGCATGTGCTTATGTACCAACTGATACAACCATGTGTACCATCAGTACCAATGTACCATTGATATGACCGTTAAGCTCTAGATAGTTATATACCCTATAAAGGATGGAAGTCTGAACTTCAGAGACCCTCTCAGACTTTGGTGCAATTCTCTTTGACTGTGACTCTGCTCTAAATACGTCCTCCCACCTAAGGCTTTTTCAGCTCCACAGCTTCTTTATCATTGTCTATTCTCACCTTGATTCTCATAATTTCTTCCCTAGTATATGGGAACTTCTTGAAGGCAAGGACTGTTTCATTCTTATCTTTGCATTCTTAGCACCTAGCACAGTGCCCGCCACATGGTAGGTGTTTAATAAGTGTTTACTGATTGAATAATTGGTTTTCCTTTCCAAGTCTGTAATTCTATAATTCTAACAAGGCTTTGTTGATCTTTACAGACTAGGCCAGAAAATGGCCTATGAAGAAGGTCAGTAAAGGGATATTGTGTTTTCCCTGGTGGGAATGAGACTTCAGATAGAATTCATTTCCGAGGGAGGATGAGGGAACTAGACCATTGTTTCAGAGGTCTACTTCCTTTTACACATTCTACTGTCGAACTGTTGTAAGCTACCAGACAGTAAAGCAAAGATGAAAAATACAAGGCTTTAAGGGGACTGGGTAACCATCGAGAACAGATATAACAAGAGCCAAAGCTCCCTTCCCTTTTTGTCAATATTCGGTACCTGCCCTATAACAGGGACGATTTAAAAGAGAGAAATGAGCGTATAAAATAAATGGCTACAAGATTATTTTGTGCATAAACAACACTGGAGAATATATTTAGGGTTAATTAGGACCTTAGAGGCCACCTATCCTATCAGGGCAGACAGGCTGAGGGCTTTACTCCAGATCCCACAAGTCAGAAGTGGGATTTGAACCATGATACACTGCCTCCAAATCCAGTGTTCCTTCCATTCTTCACATTGCTTTAAAAATAATTGCAATAATAATGTTAACGATTATACTTTGCATTTGTTAGGATCTTCTAGTGTTTCTAACATGTGCTCTGATTTATGGGAGTGGGGAGGGGGATTTCATACCACTTTCCAGGAAAGCATCTATTATGTAAAGTCATGTACACCTGCACACTCCTAAACCTAACACAACTTGAACTTTTTTCATGGCTGACAATTTTAATGCAAATCCTGACAGGAAACAGCAATTATGAAGAATAAACATTTGTTATTGAATTGCTTTCTAGCCACATTAATTTCCTTTATCACTGTGTTTAGTGGATTTGTTAGAAAATAGTGCTGCCCTGAATATGGAAAACAAGGGTAATTGGGGTTAGGCAAAGTACTTCCCTGCTGTTTCCAGAAGCCTCTTCAGGCTGTGTTGTTTGAACACAGTCCAAATTCATTGCTCTGGCATTTATGATGAAAAAAAGGAATCAGATTTTTTTGACATAGAAATATTTATTAAATATCTTGCAAGATAAGGCCATCAAAGTCACTTATGTTTATGCTTTTGTGCCTGAAAGTGGGAATATAAAATAGACACTCAGTGTTAGAAACTAAAAATAAGCTAATACAAAAAAGCTAGCACAGGGTTCTGAAAGGACATTCTAAATGCTTCATGGATGTTTTCTGTATTTGTTGCAGAATGGACAGATAGGCTGATGCTCTAGCCTCCTTATTTTATGTTTTCTGTTTTTAACTAAATTGGAAAATTTTCATTTTCTGTTCAAATGCAGACAAATAACGGTACTAAACAAAACGACCAGGAGTGCAAAACTGAACTCATTATCTTCCCCGTCAAACCCTCTTCTCTTCCTAACTTCATGTATTATTGTTAAGGGCACTACCATCTCCCTTGTCCCTAACTCTCCTAGATGTCATCCTCAGCTCCTCACTCTTTCTCACTCTACATATCCAATCTAAGTCTTGATGATTTTACCTATGACACCCTCACCACCCTAGTGCAGGGCCCTCATCCTTGGCCTATTGCAATAGTCAGCTGGTGGGTATAGACTCTAGTCCACCCTCTACTTAACTGTCAAAGTTATCTGCTTAAAGCATAGGTCTGGCTATGTCAACACTCCCCACCCGCATTCACTAAACTAGTGGCTATCACCTCTAGAATCAAATATAAAATATTCTAGCATTCAAACCCTTTAGTAACCCAGCACCGTCCTACCTTTCTAGTCTTTTTTTTTCTTTTTTGCAAGGCAATTAAGGTTAAGTGACTTGCCTAGGGTCACACAGCCATCAAGTGTCAAGTGTCTGAGGCCAGATTTGAACTAAGGTCCTCCTGACTCCAGGGCCGGTGCTCTGTCCATTGTACACCTGTACCACCTAGGTGCTGTCCCGCCCCCTCCTTCTAGTCTTCTTAAACCATGCCTCCACTCTGTGATCCAGTGACACTGGCCTCCTTTTTGTTCAAAGTCACTCCATCTCCTGGCTCTTGGGCATTTTTGCTGCCTTCCCTGCAAGTTTGGGATTTCCTCTTTTCTGGTTTCAGCCTCCTTACTTTCTTGGCTTCCTTCAAATCTCAGTTAAAATCTTATGTTCTACAAAAAGCCTTTCCCAATCCACCCTAATTCTAGTGCCTTCTCTCTGTTGATTATCTTTAATTTATACTGCATATATCTTATTTATATACAGTTTTTGTGTAATCTCCACTATTAGACTGAGCTTTATGACATCAGGGACTAATCTTTTGCCTTTATTTGTATCCTCAGCACTTAGCACAGCGTCTGGAACATGGTAGGCCCTTAATGCTTGACTGACTCGTTTTTGAATTACCAAATGATAAAGCACATCGATGTGACAAGGGCCTATGATTCTTTTTGTACCCTCCCTCATCATAATTAGTCAATGACTTATAGTCTTCGAGAGTTGTCTGGTCCTCAAGTTAAATTGCTTTGTAATCAAGAATTTCTGATTTTAAGTTTAGCACTCCAACATAATGATATCCGGACTTGTAATACTGTCTTGACTTGTGATTTCATCAATGTGGAGAATTCCTGGTGAGGCAACTCTCTGCACTGAGATTTGTAACTCCCTTGCAACTGATTGTGACATTAGTAGGTTGACTCATCCAGGGGCACACAGCCAGAATAAATCAGAGGTAGGATCTGAACTCAGGTATTCCTGATTGTGAAGCTATATTGGTTCTCAATGATAGAATAGAGGAAAATAAATCCTCAAATCAAGCAACTAAAATAGAAGAATAAATCCTCAAATCGAGCAACTAAAATAGAAGAAAAGATAAGACTTTGAATACAAGTCAATCACTGAAGAAGTATTTATCCAGTGCCTACTATGTACTAGGTACTGTGCTAGCGCTAAGATATGTTGTTTGAGTCGTTCAGTTGTGTCTGACTCTTCATGACCCCATTTTGGGATTCTCTTGGCAGAGATACTGGAGTGGTTTGTAATTTCCTTCTCCAGTTCGTTATTCAGATGAGGAAATAGAGGCACACAGGGTTTAAATGACTTGCTCAGGGTCACACAGCTAGTAATTGTCTGAGGCCAGATTTGAACTCAGGAAGATGAGTCTTCTGATTGATTCCAAGTGCAGTGCTCTAATCACTGCACCATGTAGCTGCTCTAATACTAAGGTATACAAAGATATAAATGAAACATTTCATGTTCAGAAGGAACTGACATATTACAGTATCTTATAGATATGATCCAGACTCTGTGCTCCACTGTGACTTATGACTTACTCTCGTAAGCGTAAATCAGAGCCATAAACGATTAAAATTAACTATTAACAATTTAACAGTAAATCTTTCTTTTTTTAATTTTTTTTATTTTATTTTTTGCTTTTTGGCAGGGCAATTGGGGTTAAGTGACTTGCCCAAGGTCACACAGCTAGTACAAGTGTCAAGTGTCTGAGGCTGGATTTGAACTCAGGTCCTCCTGACTTCAGGGCCGGTGCTCTACTCACTGCACCACCTAGCTGCCCCCAACAGTAAATCTTTCGATGGTAGCTACTTTATAGCTGCTTTACAATAATAAAAAGGCAGAAAAACTTAGGAATATCTCTATGATGAAGTCACTGGCCATAAGCAACTTAGACATTTGCAAGAGAGTGTAAAAATGAAGTAGTAGAAACATACCATAGAAGCTACAGGTACAGGGTGTCCCCAAAGTCCTAGTGAAGTTTGTGAATGCCATGGATGAACTACATCCAGGTATTCTGTATATTTTCTACTATACTTTAATGTCCTCAAATTCCTTCATTGATATAAGAAAATAAGATGATGCTTGAAAATCATTGCTTAGGCTGCTTGACAAACAGCTCTGAAGTAGTCTGCGTCTATATCTAACCATCCTCCAGTAAAAAGCATAACAGAGTCTAGAATTTTAGGCATCTAGGTGGCACAATGGAGAGAACACTGGACTAGGAATTACCAAGACCCCAGTTAAAATCCCACCAACACATATTAGCTCAGTAGTCATGAACAAGTCACTTCTGTCTGCCTCGGTTTCCTCACCTTTAACATGGGAATGATAATAAAACCTACCTCTCAGGGGTGTTATGAGGACAAAATAAGATAATGTTTATGAAAAGTTTTACACATATGCTAGCTATCAGTAAGCACAGCCAGATGACACAGTGGACAGGGCACTGGGCTTGGAATCAGGAAGACTTATCTTTCTGAGTTCAAATCTGGCCTCAGACACTTATAAACTATGTGACCCTAGGCAAATCACTTAACCCCATTTGCCTTGATTTCCTCATCTGTAAAATGATCTAGAGAAAAAAAATGACAAACCACTTCAACATCTTTGCTAAGAAAACCACAAATGGAGTCACAAGGAGTCAGACACGAACAACAAATTATTAGTAAAAGGAAATGAGGGAAATTTAATTAAACAAACGTGGAAGGTAAAAGGTGATCTTTTATAATACAGAAAAGAAACTTCTTCTGTTCTATTTTATCCACTTCTATAGCTGCATTAAAGGACTATCAAGTAACATCTGTATCCATCACTGTTTTAGTTCATAGGGTCATAGATTTAAAACTATAAAGGATCATAAATATTGCCTATCCCCACCTTTAATTTTATAGGCCAAAATTTTAAGTATTCAATGTCCACGTTGGCAAAATCATGAATTTGTACAATAACTTGAAACAAATGTAAAAAAAATTAGTCAACATTAATTTTTCTGGCTATTTAAAACAAAACAAAACGAAGATGTTGAATGACTTGCCCACTGTCACACAGGTAGTAGGAGCCAGACCAAGGATTTGAGCACATGTCATTTGACTTCAAATCCAAGACTTTTTCCATTGTACTATGCTGACAATGAAATTAATATCACAAAATCCAAGACTGAAATCTGACTCATTAGTGGTCATCTAGCACAATCCTTTCATTTTGATGAAATCAACATATAAAGTTTGTATAGAGATGAAAGAAAAGGTGACTTGGGCAAAAATAAGTGGTGGAACCAATATTCAAATCCAGGCCTGCTCACTCCAAGTCTAGGACTCTTTCCATTTTGTGACCTAGACAAGAAGTTTGCAAAGCTAGAAAGATTAGAGAGGAAAATGGGCAGGAACCCAAGAGATTATTTAGATCTCATCTATGTGTTTGTTATCTTCATGTTGCATTTTAGCTATGAAAGTCTGGGCAGATAAGATCCTGTCTCTTAAAACAGTGAGGATTATGGTGGCCACACTTTCCAGAGGGTCAGAAGGATTTAGTGCATACATAAACCTCATTGATTTTTTTCTTTTTCCCCATCTTCCCTTTCTAGCTTCATGCTGTCTTTTAGAAGCCAGGTGAGTATAACAGAATGAGTAGAGATTTAACTTATATACTTTGGATTCAAGTCCCACTTATCATGCTCACTACCTGTATGACATTGAACAAATCACTTGTGGGAGGAGGGAAAGGAAATGTGCATTTATATAGTGCCTACTGTATGCCAGGCATTTTGTTAAGTATTTTACAAATATCTCATTTGATTCTTCACAACCACCATGCTGCTATTATCCTTATTTTACAGTTGGGGAAACTGGGGCAAACAGGGGTTAAATGACTTGCTAAGGGTCACACAGCTAGCAAGTAAATGTGTTCTATCCACTGCATCACTTAGCGTCCTCTATACTAATACTTCCCAGGCTTCAGTTCTCTTATCCATAAAATGAGATAGTTAGATTGCACCGTCTCCAAGGTCCTTGCCAGCCCTAGTTCTCTGATCTTGTGTCTTGGAATTGCTTGACTGACTTTGAGCTCATAGACCAAGTAGATTACGCTCTTTGATCTTTCTGTCAGACATAATGACACTTGATGGAAAATTATACTGATTTCTTCATTATTTAAAGAATATATATTTATTTCTATTCATTATTAGATACTGCTAATCTTCAGTGTAGCCAAACTAAACTGATTTCCTGGGAATCTTAGCATAATCAGATCATGTTTTGCTGTAGCAACAAGGTTATAATTGAGGATTGTTTCTTAACCAAGGACTGGGAGCAAATAAATCATAGATAAGACCAACATACATCATAAAATCAGAGACACAACTATAAAACTCCATACTAATTTAAAATGGTAGAATTATGCTCAAGTGCCTTAACAATGGACATAAATACATTGTGCACATTTATTATAAAGGGTCTTCAATGTCCTATAAATTTAATATATAGACCTTAAAAAAATCCAAGTTGTCGTTATCATAAATTTTAACTAATGCTGGCTTGAAACAAATGTAAAATTGTTAATTAACATTAATTTTGCTTGCTGCATTAAAATAGTTTGGTTCATATAGGCCTCTGAAAAGATTGTTTAAGGATTCTGATTGGGTTTTCATTTTTCCCAATTATCCTGGCCTAAGAGCTCCAATAAAAACAGTAGAATGGTTCAATAAACATCTGCTTTTAATGATAATGATATATTTTTTCTTTTCTTTTAACATTAATTTTATTTTTTCTCAATTACATGTAAACAAAAATTTTTAAACATTTGTTTCTTGAAATTTTGATTTCCAAATTCTTTCCCTCCCTCCCTTCCCCTCCTCCCTACCTGAGAAGGCAAGCAATTTGATATAGATTATGATAGAATTTTAAACGTAAGTTGTCATGCTATAGACACAATACATTTGGTCCTAGGTCACTTCACACTCCCTCACTCCCCGGGCAATTTCTTCTCAAAACAGCATTAGGAGTGGCTGAGAGAACCCATGATTCAGGGGCACTCTCAAAAATCGAAAATGGAGGTATACCTTTTTTTAGCATTACTCTCTAGTTGGACCGTCATGGAGTGTGTGTGGTGATGGGACGCCAAGGCCCAATTCACTAGTCCCTACCAATATCCATTCTCTATCTCACAAAGCTCCCGATACTCAAGTTCTTAACTTGGTACTTGTAACAGTCAATTGAGAAGCTCTGTTACTCCCCCACTTGCATTGACTTGTTACTGGTACAAGAAATTGACTCACCAATCACACTTTTAAAGTTTGTTCTACACACAAAATGTAAAACCTCTTATCTTCACTCACACTATAAACACTACTTTCTCACCTTCTAATATTAGGTCTTCCGCATTTGTCGAACTTCTACTATTCCCTTCGGTCTGCTTTCTAAACTTCCATTCAATTAACACTGAGCCCTGAGATTACCTGCTCCTGCTTTAAAACAGAGATCAGGGAAATGACAAGCACCTGCCACCCTCATTGCAATCGTCCATCTCCTACCTATGTACTTTCCTGATCACCCCACTTACTAGTTCCACCCACCCCCATCACCTAATGTTTATTCTCTGTCTCCCTTTCTCCTTCTCCCTCTCCTTCCTCGTGGCAGTGACCCTTTCACTTTTGTCTTTGTATCCCTACTAACTAAACTAGAATCTGGCCTGATTACACGCCTTTAATATGTGTTTGCTACTGATGAACACATGCTAGTGAGCTCTTAGTAACCCTTGTTTCCTTTTCTTGATACTCACAAACTGTCATTTTGCCATAAATTGAAATCAGGCTAGTTAGCTTCACCGAAGGCATTTCTATTCTATGAGTTTCATGCTTCTCATCTCTAAAAATGTGGAATAGTGATATTTATCCTACTCACCCCGCAGGGCTGACAGGAATGAAAGGAGATATACTTTACTAATTGCAAAGAGCTAAGTATGTTTCAAACATTACCATTTATAGCTTGAAATGGTGTTATTATTTGAAACATAAGAAGCATAACTGTACTTTTAATTGATTAAATCTTATCATAGCATCTGGGGCACAGTTGCATTTTTCCTTCCTCCTAGGAAAGGGTTACTAGCTGCTAGGTGGCACAAAAAGATAGAGTGCTGGGCCTGGAGTCACAAATACTTCTTTTACTAAGTTCAAATCTGACCTCAGACACATATAGCTCTGTGACCCTGGGCAAGTCACTTAACCCTGTTTGCCTCAGTTTCTTCACCTATAAAATAAGCTGAAGAAGAAAATACTCCAGTATCTTTGCCAAGAAAATCCCCAAGAAGGGGTCACATGGGTTGGACATGACCGAAAAATGACTAAAGAGCAAGAAAAAGAACCTACAGTTTAATGAGATACGTGATAGTGTTTCATAATATACATGCAGGCAAGATGGAAAGATGTTGCTCTAGATTACTGTACTGTTAGGTGGATTTGGAATTGGTTGAGTGACTGATCTCAGAAGGAGTGATTGTGCTACAACATTATAATGGAAAGGCTCCTAGGATCTTTCTTTGTTCCTGACTATTCAACATTTTTATCAATTATTTGGATGAATGCATTTGCAGATGATTCAAAATCTGGGAATGATAGCTAACATGTTGACAGAATAGCAATTCAAAAATGTTTCAACAGGCTTAGAATAATGAACTGAATCTAATAAATCTAAATTCAGTAAGGGTACATGCAAATTCTCCAAGTGGGTTAATGACATAGACTGGACAAAAGACAAAATATATCAATAAAATATTTAAAAATGTACTGAAAAAAATATAGGATGAAGTAGATACGGCTCAAAAGCTGTGTTTTGTCATAGGAATATGAGAGATTTAATAGAATGAAAGATTAATGTGATTTAACAATGTTATATCATAGCCAAAAAGCTAGCAGAATCTTAGTATATGTTAATAGGGGCATAATGTTCAGAATAAGGCAAGTGACAGTCCTGTTGTACTCCATCCTGATTAAGCCACCTATGCAATATTATGTTCAGTTCTGGATGTCAGGTTTTAGGAAGAAAGTGACAAACTGAAGTGATTTCAGAAAAGGTAGAAACCTATTACATAAACCTCCATTATCTTTGTCTTTCAGAAATTATGTGGTACTTTGAACAGGATAGAAATATTAGCTTCATTCAAAAAAGCCACGATAACTGCAAGAATTCTAAAAAAGTTAGAGTTCTCTTAAAAGTATCAGACTCTCTTTCATAGTTTCATAATATTAAATTTTGAGTAGAAAGAAGGAATGGGAAATCATACAGTAAGTAAAAAACTGGTTGAAGAAATCTGGCATTTCAAGCCAGGAGAAGAGAAGACATGATTACTCCCTTCTAAATATTTGGTGTTGGGCCTGGAATTAAGAAGACCTGAGTTCAAATCCAGTCACAGATACTTATTGCTTCATAGTTAACATTTGAAACACTAATTATTAATGTATGATAGTGCGAATAGAGATGTCTATTTTTCCATGCTGAAGAAAGAACTTTTTACAGTAATATGTTCTTAAGAATGAAAAACAAATCTTATGAGAGAATGTTACCATGTGGATGATTTGTAGTTAAGACTTCCTTTGGTCTGGGCCAGCTTGTTGAGTTATGAGGATGCAAAATAGAACACTGCATTTAGAATGGAGAAAAAGAATTTAATATCAATTATGGTCTGGAATACTAACAACATCCTCTACGCCTCTGAGGAATACAGCCAGTTTCAGATTTTGAGAATTGTGCTGGGAATAGAAACAGAATACTATGCTAAGCCAATCATTAAAATCCTCAGGACATAAATCATCCTAAGATATGCACCTCAGGTAAAAGACTGCAGTGTTCTTAGAATGGTCAAGCTTTGTTGCTGCTGTTCTTATTGCTGTGCCCAGCATTCTTTGGGAAGTTCTGGTGCGAAGACAATAAAAAGGGATGAGGAGTCTGGCAGGAAGACTTGGAGGAAGGGATCTGTCAACTATACTCTAGTGAGTGACTCTGCTCTTGTGTCTGATTGATTACGCAGAAAAGTCAAGAGCGGGGGTATGAAGAATAAGTGGAAGAGAAGAGAACTTTTAGAGCCAGCATTAAGAATCAGAGAAAAGTAGCACATTGTGACCAAAAAAGGTGAAATGATACAGAAATTTGAGCTATATTTTAAATACAAGCGTGGAAAGAAAAGAACTTTAACTTCAAAAAGCAAATCTACATAGAGCCAATTAAATGCCTACTATGTGTATTATGTGTCAGGCACTATGTGATGCACTGGGGATATAAAGAGAGAAATGGATAGTTCCTGCCCTCTAGGAGCTTAATTTCTATTGGGGGAAACAACATGAATGCATATGATGAAATTCAAATATATGCAAAACAAAGTTGTAGTATTTTGGGGGGGGATGGGAAAGGTATGACACTAGCATCTGGGGCTCTGAGAGTAGGCTCATATATGAGGTGCTAATTGAGTCAAGCTTTGATGGAAGCAAGGAATTCAAAGAGGTTGAGGTAAGAAGGGAGTGCATTCCAGGTATGAGGGACAGCCAGTAGAAAGGCATGGAGGTGGGAGATAGAATGTCATAGAGGAGGAGAGTAAATTAATTTAGCTGAAATACTGAGTATAGGAAGGAGATTAATGTGTAAAAAGCCTTGATAAAGTAAGAGAGAATCAGATTGTACAGAGATTTAAATGTCAAGCAAGGTAATTTTTATTAAGAGTCATGGACATTTTATCACCGAATAAATAAGATACAGGATCAGAGGATCATAGATTTAGAACCAAAAAGGATTTTACAGATCATTGAGCCTAACCTTCTTATTTTACAAATGAGGAAACTGAGGCTTAGAGGGAATAAATGACTTGTCCGGTGGTTTACATTTAAGACATTTCTGTGGTAGCATTTAAACCCTTTCTGACTTCAAGTACAGTGCCCTATCATTACATCATGTTACATAGAAGATAAAAAAGGGAATCATATGGTTGAATTAGGGGAAGGAAAATTCAAAGTAGAAATATTATTTGTCTTTTAATTATATTTATTGATTATATATTGTTGGACATCTTCGTTCAACTTCTACCCCAGACATATTTTAGCTGTGTGATTCAGAGAAAGTCACTTAACTTCTCTGGGCATCAGTTTCCTTTTTTGTAAAATAAAAGCATGTGACTTAATGGCCTCTAAGGTTATCTTACAGCTCTAAATCTTTGATGTTATCATCTTTAAAAGTTTTCTGGGAATTCGGGATAATTTCAAGATATAGATATGCATTAAAAATTTCTGCTAAAACACTACAAAGTGAAAAACAAACAAAAATGGAATTTTACTGAATTGTCTACAAACCTGAAAGAAGAATTTGGGGAGGAGATATAAAATATTGCTGCAAATTCAATTCACCAAACATTTATTAATCTCCTATTCTGTGCAAGGTATATTGGATGATGTGAATTCAAAGAGAAAAATAAAACAATCCCTGCCTTCAAAGTGCCTTGCAACTCTTCTGGGGGCATATGACAATCATACAAGTAAGTAAATGCAAGAAAATATGAGGAAGGAGGGAATGCTAAAACCCAGAGATAACAGAAAGGTTTCATGGGGAGGTGGCATCTTAACTGAGCCTTGAAATAAGATAAAGAATAAAAGAGGAAGAATTTAGGCGAGGGGGCAGACATTCCATGCCTAAGGGAGGGCTTGTCTGACTTTATGAAAATAGCAGAGGAAATGGTTATGGGGGGGGATCACTAAGTGGATCAGTTCGATTGGGGCATAAAATGCACCAAGTGAAATAAGTCAGGAAAAGTAGTTTGAAACCCATTTTGGAGACTTTAAATGCCAACCTAAGGAGAGACTTAAAAATAAAATACAAAAAAATCTATCAAATCCTAGAGGCAATGGGGAGACATTGAAAGTTTATAAGCAGGAGAGTAGATCAGAACTATGCATTAACAGAATTATTTTAACAATTGTAAGGATGATGGATCAGGGATAGACTGAAAGGAAGTATTTCAAAGTGTCTAACTATACATTCGTTTCTATGAAGATTTGGTTGTCTCTTCAATTAAGTATATGCATGTTTAGACAAATGAAAAATAAACACTTCATTTTAAAGATAATATATTCTAAGACTATTTCATTATATTTTAACTTGTGTTTTTTATATTTCTAATTGGGATGATGAGATAAATTAACTAAAAGATATACATTGGATACCATAAAACTGGATACCATTCTGATATTGCTGTGCTCATGAGAAGTATTTCCAAGGAGACCAGTATAAACATAGCTTCAGCTTTTAGGGCCAATATTTTTTGCAGAGGCTAGGAGGTAGAGAAATTCTATAAAGAATTTTATAAGAGTATTTAAATTAAATTGCTGTATACATTAAAACTTTGTGACTTCAGTACAAATATGAGCATAAGGGAAAATGGCAGAAACTATTGTGGAACATCTGTCTCAGGAGTAAGAAAACAAAGGCAAGGGCTTGGACACAAGAACCTAACACGTGAATATTTTCTTCAAGAAGAAAGTTGGGAGGCAACAGATGTGGAAAGTTCCAAATACCATTAGAAGAAACAAAACATTTCTCTTGCAACTAAGGAAATAACCAATTATTGATGTGGAAGTAATTTCTGACTCATCTGTCTATAGCCAAGACTTGTTAAATCAAAGATAAAAATAAATAGCAAGTGAGATGAAATAATAAAAATGATGATTGAGGCAATGCTGACTTTTTTAAAAAATAAGTTTTTATTGATATTTTCTGCTTCTTACATCATCATAGTAGTCCATGGATCCCTACTTCTTCACCTCCACAGAGGCATGCCATATGACAAATAGTATTTTTTGAAGAGGAGGGAAAAAAAAGCCAAAGTAATCAGTACATTGACAAAGTTAAAAAACATGTACAATGTGTAACATCTGTGGACCTTTCACTTCCATGAAAGGGTAGGTTGGGAATATCTTCTCATATCTCTTCATTCTAGTACTGTTTGATCTTTATTATGTTATTACATTTACTTTAGATTTTTTGTTGTGTTATTCTTTATAGTTATGATGTAGTTATTGTGCATATTGTTTTTTTGCTCTGTTTAAGCCACCTCACATCAGTACATATAGATCTTTCCATACTTCTGTGTATTCATCACACACATCATGTCTTGTAACACTGTAATATTCCATTACATCTATGCATCACTATTTGTTTAGCAATTCCCCAACTGATGTACATCTACTTGATTTCTATTTCTTAGGTATCACAAAAAGTGCTGCTATAAATATTTTGGAGTCTATGGGGACATTTTTCTTATCCATGGCTTCCTTTTGGGTATAAGTCCAATAATGGAGTCTCTGGTTCAAAGAATACATCTTAGTCATTTTATTTTGGTAATTCGAAATTGCTTTCCAAAATGGTTGTACCATTTCATAGCTCCACCAACAATGTGCTAGTATGCTTTTCTTTCCATAACCCTTCCAACAATGACTGCTGCTATTTTTGGCCATCTTTTGGCAACTTGCAGAGTATGAGGTGAAATCTCAGGATTATTTTGATTTTCGTTTCTCTCCATTAGTGTTTTGGAGCATTTTTAAAGATGTGGTTGTGAATACTTTGCTGTTCTTTAGAGAAATATTTGTTCATATCCTTTCACCATTTATCTATTGGGGAATGGCTATTATTTACATATATGTATACATATATGCATATATATGTAGTTCACGTTATAGCTTGGGTTACCAAACCCTTATGAGAAACTTGATACAAAGTTGTTTTTTTTTCCCATTCAACCACTTTCCTTCTTATCCTAGGATCATTAATATTGTCTGTGTAAAAGCTTTTCAGTTTTAAGTTCCCTCTTCTGCTGTAAACACAGCATTATATTTTTTCAGCTACTTTAATCTTTTCTTTTAAAATCCTACTAGCTCCTTTTCTCTTACCTTAACCCCAGTTTTTGTATGGTTCCTTTTTCCCTTTAGGTTTTTTATTAGTTCCTTTTTTCCCCACGCCTACTTTTATTTGGTTATGTAATTCTTCACCCTCTTTCCACCTCTCAAACTGATTCTTCTTTCCTCTTTTCTTCATTGCCTATTCTGGTGAATTAGTTTTTAAATTTCATTTTTTGCACACTTTTCCTGAGAGGATTTTTCTTACTCTTTTCCTTATTCATCTTTTCTTTCTATTTATAATCATATGGTCTCTCTTCTCTGTATTCTTTGAGCATCAAAATTTGCAAAGTGTCCATTCTAGGATCTCTCCTCTAGGTGCTTTCTGCCACTGCCTTGTAGGGCTTACCCCATATATTCCCCCTTTCCATTGTGCCTTATTCCCAGAACAATTAATGCAGGGGTCAGAGGGGAAACTGTCCCATAGTAGGGCCCCTTCCCTACTATGTCTCTGATTATGCTATTGACTTATACCCTCTCTTATTTACTTTTTTTTTCATTTGCCAGCAAATCCCTCTCCAGCTCTCCCATTCTTCCAGGTGCCGATTGCTCCCAGAGGTTCCAAATCTCCCTTACCCTGTGCTTTTCAAGCACCAAATTCTCCAGGGTTCATAGAGTATAAGGTCCTCATTTCCCTTCATTGATTATCTCTCTTCCCCCCTCCTTTTTAATCTTTTCATCCTCCTTTTCACCCACTTCCATGTAGAGTACAGAGGTTACTTATCTCTCATTGCCAGCCCCTGATTGACCACATTGCCCCACTCACGCCTTTCTATCCTCCTGCCCCACTTCTTTCCCTTTGTGTTGCCTTCCATGTTGTAATAGAGTCTCTGAAAGGAATTTACCTTGAGGCAAGGTACTGCTAAGTTCTGTTCATTATATTGTTACCTTGACCAAATTTCCATATTCATCTCTGTCTCCTTGTGGTACATTTAGAAAGAGGTCTCTTACTAGTCATCTCTGCAGTCACTCTGTTGTTGCTGTCCTTTCCTGTCACATTTCTTCATTTCTCCTGCATTTCTGTTTTTTTGGGGTGTTCAGAGGGGTAAATAACCCCTTCTGTTCTGGTTTTCTTTCTAAAAATGTTTCAATCTCTTCTTTATTGTTGAATATGCATCTTTTGTCTCATAGGTTAAACCCAGAGATCACCCTGGGCTGTATCCTGAACTCCATCACTCTTCTTAACACATTATTGCATTCTCTCCTTTTTTCTAGTGGCTGCAGAATAGTTCTGCTTTATTTCAATGTAGTAGTTTCCTTTAGTATTTGGAGGTCTTTCTCCCAGTGGCTTTCAGAATTTGTTGTTTCTGAATTGAATTATTAAAATTTTTTTTAAATTGTTAAATTTAACTACTATGTGTCTTGAAGTTTCCATTGTTGGTTGTTGTTGTTGGTTTTCTTCTGGAGATTACTATTGTAGTCTTTCAGTTGGAATTTCATTTTTTATATCCTGAAGTTCCGGGGAGTTCTTGTCTATTATTTACTTCATTATAATGTTAAGATTTGTTTTGTCCTATCATGTTCTTCTGGGAGATCTATAATCTTTAGATTGTTTCTGTGCATCCTATCTTTGAGGTCAGTATGTTTTGCTTCAATAGTGAGCATATTTACTTTCAATATTATTGGGGTTTTTTGCTTTTTTATTCTTCTAGATTGTCCTTTACTCTTCTGTATTTGCATTACTCTTCTCTAGTTCTCTCTTTTGTATCTTTGCTGAGGCTTGACACTGCAGATTTAAGTTGTTCTATTCTATTCATGGTTTTTGCTGTGCAAGACATACATTCTGTTCTCATAATTCTCATTTCTCTTTTTAAACCACTTAGGAATACATGTTATGATTCCATGTTCTCTTCAAATTCCACAAGTGTTGATTAATTTTCCTTTATTCATAGATGCCTAAATTCATTTACTAGATCTGGAGGCCATATTTCCTTCTGTTAGTGTTTTTACTGTCAATTTACCTGTTTATGTTCAAGGTCTTTGAGTTTCTTTCTGAAATCTTAGGTATTTCAGTATTTCTCCCCCCTCTCCTTATTTTCTTTATCACTCACTTTCTGAGTCCCTGCCCTCCGGCTGTGGTTTCCTTGGGGACTAGATCACTAAGTATCCTAGTCTTCTCACACACTGGGCAACTGATGATTCACTGGCCTAGGTGTTTGCCCCAACTGATTTTTAGGCCATTAGAACTACTCCAAGCTAGATGCTATGCTCTTTCCTTCAGGCTCAGGGGAGTGCTGCACACCTTTCCCCATGCATGGTACCCTGTCCCATCCCCCTGTTCCACAGTTTTGTGGTCCAGCTGGCTCAGCACCAGTAGTTCAGAGGCTGTTTTCCCTAATACCAAACAGTTCAGAGTTTTACCGTGTTGATAATTCTGGTTGCCACCATTGGCTCCTGAAAAGCTGTGACAAAGTTGACTGTTGAGAACCTAGCAAACTTCTGCAGACTGGAGCCTGGGTTTCCATGAAGCAGGAAAGAGGGAGGGGGTCCATAGTGGAGCCATATGGGTAGGTTTGGATGTAAGTCTGTGTCGTATCCTTAAGTCTGTTAGTGCAGCTTTGCTGCCAGTAGCATTGGAGGAGGGGGAGAGGCACTGAATGAGCTCAGAGATGGTAAGTATTTTTTTCTTTTTTTAATCTTCTTCTGGATTCTGAGCATCCTAGATCATAAAAACAGCTGAAGTTGATTTATCTTTGGCACATAATGTCTGTTTTGGAGAGTTCTGAGAGGTCATGGGGACTGGAGAAAATGTCTGGTCTGCAATTTTGTTGTTCACGTGACTGGCCTACTTAGGCAATTTTGACTTAAATAAGACCTTGATCCTCAAACATCAGGAATAGGTCAAAGAATAAATCTCACCCCAGGTATCACCATTTTCAATTGCATGTTGAGGATACTAAAAGAGCCTCAAATAACAAAGTCAACAAACATCAGATATACTTTATGCAATTGCAAAAGGAAGAATTTAAGTTTATGCATAAAATCTTACAGAAAAAAAGATGGAAAATTGTAAGCCTTGTTGCCTCATGACACTGATCAGTTATGGAGTGAGGAGTAAATTTATAAAAAAAAACAAACTTGTGAGACATATAATATAAGGCATAAATCTCCCTTAAAACCTATAGCATTTCACACAGGAGAACCATGGGGATTAATTAGCAGACAACCAATAAACAAATGTTTGATTAGCATTTTTATCTCAAATTGGAGGTAGTGAGTCCACAGTCACCATTCTGCTGAAATTCATGCAACACTTCACATCTTGTCACTTGTTTGTTGACTACAAAAAAAGTATTCAAACTGGCAAAAGAAATGCCATGTAAAGGCTTCTCCCTCTACTCCAGCCCCTCTAGCCCCAGGAACATCCTAAATGAGATTTGTTATTTAAGATAGTCTGGCCTACCTTCCCTGCAGGAAAACCAAAGTGCATAAAGAATTCTTATTATTTATATAATGATATATAGTTGATTGCATATCCCATTAGTAAACACATCTTAAACCCTGTGCCTGGTTAATGAGCTGGGTATAAAACAGAAGAGGAATTGGTCAGGATTGTATTTGGAAAACTGAATAGTGTTATTTAGTAGCAATTAGATTTGAAGATCTTTCCCACCCATTAATAGGCCATACGATCTGCTTACATCATAGGAAGTCTGAGACACGTGTGGTGGGAGAAGCTTCCTGACAGAAAAAGGAAGTTATGTCATAGGAAATGCTGAGAGAGAGAAAGATGTTATGTCTGCTAACAGCCACCCTCATGACCGTTAGAACTGAACAGGCTGACTTAGCTGTACCATGAGTTTGTTTTGGGGAAGACTCCCAGCAGGGGGTCAGAGAGGTTTTGGGATAATGAGGCTCCAGGCTGTTATATGGTCTTTTAAGTTCCTTGCTGTTATGATAATGTGGGCTGACTGGCTATGGGAGCTGAACATTTGGTTATGGGATATGGTTTTCTGGTGTCTGAATAAATGTTATACTTCTTTTACCTTCTTTATGGAGGTCTCTCATACCTTGCAATATAGAACTACATAGGCATTTTGACAATTATCATCTACATTGTTATTATTGCCTTGCTGATACGTGCTATTAATTTCAGAATTCTTCTGGTTATGTGGTATGGCTACAAGTTTTTGAACACCAAGGTCTCTATGGGTTACCAAAAGGACAATAGGAAGGCAATAAGCATATTGTTCTTTGTCAATAGGCTTCAGTATATTACTAACAAGGACTAGTGCATTCCTTGAAGCAGAAGAATATTACCAGAGAGATTTATGATGACAAAAGGAGGATGACTAGTCATAACAAGAGGAAGGCATAATTATTGAAAAGCCTGTGCACTCCATTGCTGTCAACTCAGTTTCAACAAATCTATAGTAAACCCTCTCCAAGATTTTGGGTGGCTCTCTTTTAGAAGAGTTATAGGAAGACATGGAAAGAGTGACAAGAAAAGGCAGCTTGACTAAGTTGCCTTTGGTGCCACTGAGAGGAGTATCCTCATTGCAGATCATAGATATATCAAAGAAGAACTTTTCATATTCCAAAATTAAGCTTTACATTTCACTAGTTTTATGGGACCAAAAGTCACCTGGCCACTGAAATAACCAATAGGATCATTGCTTCTTTTTTCAAAGGAAAAAAAAGGATGGAAGTGGAGCTTTGAAGCACATTCATGCAATTCATACAATGGTTGTTGTATCTATTTGATATGAATAATGTTTCCCAGAGAACTGAATAAATCATTTAGCATTGGCTATGGTTATGTTTCCATATCTATTGGCTACATCACTTAAAATAATGCCAAGAAAACACACACACAGATATACAGACACATACACATATGAGCTGCTTGGCATTCTGGGTTGCTTGGCTTTCTTTGGATAAAGTAATTACATGTTGAGTGAATTATTGACTTTGAAAATAATGCATTCATTTTGCATACAAATCTACTGAATTGACAGGTTGTGATGGTATCAAAGGCAAATAGCCAAGGAACTCTTTTTAGTCTTCTGAAGCCTCTTTATTTACTGGTAGAGGACAGTGAAAGATTCTCCAAATACAAAACAGGGTTTCAGTGGTCTGAGAGTAACTAGGGTAAAATGGACCATTCTTTAGTATTGCAATGGATTTTGATGATAGACACCTGCTAACCTGCTTGGGGTTTAAATGAATTCTAACTTTCCAGGCTATCAAGCTAATTCCATATATTAGACATTTATTTCAATTTTCCCTTTCTAGGAGACAATAAAGAGTTTCAAAAGTGGCACACTCTACTTAATGCTTTACAGGCAACAGCTGATTGTTTGCTATTAACTTTCATAATTTTCAAAGGAGCTTGATAATGACCTTAGAAGTCTGTCTTGATGATAAATGAGCATCTTGTCTGCATACAGTTTTTCCTTACATTATGTGCTACTGTTATAAAATTACAAATAATTTATAAGCAAATAATGGTAATTTAGAGTATAACTCTTTGTAGCATTTTCCTGCCATTAAACTGATGGAGAAAGGCACCATTTTCCAGTTTATTAAAAAAAATATACTAAATAGCACTTCCATGTAATTTAACCAAGGCAAAATTGAGTTACTCTGCAGACTATTTTTCATAACTGATTCTTTATACCAAATAAGCCAATTCAAGACATTAGAATTGCTTCCAGTATCCTGGAATTGAGCTGCTAAACTTCCCCTAAAATTTAATGTTTTGTTATGTATACAACATCAACTGTGTAACTAATTGTCAGTATCTTTAACTAAAGTTACATTTTATATCACTGCAAGAAAACATAATGAGAAGGTATAATTAGGATTTTAAAATATCCTACCTAAATGATTAGTTACAATCAAACTATTAGAAATTTGAATTTTATATACTAGACACAGAGTGACCACTATGAATACCAGAGACTAGAATACCCAGTTTTAACCATCAATTTCTGATTGTGCCACATAGCTTGATACAAGAAATTTGTTTGGTGAGGGCAGCATTAATACCTTTTTTGTCATTGCTGATATTAATTTCTACCTGAAGTTAAATATCTCTTTTCTCCAATGGCCTCAGATATCCATGAAGAGTATTGTGTAATTATATCTTGATTTCAATTACATAGGCCAGCAGTAGAAATAATGGACATATGAATGAATGGTGTGTGTTTGTTTGTACGTAGGTATGTATGTATGTATGATGGGAGTAATTCCACACTTCAACATTCACTCTTTTGCAATGTAATCAGGGTAATGGCATGATGAAGTTTTCAAAAATAGATCCTTTTTATTAATATATGTTTACATAGCCTAGTCATGTAACTATAACAGATAATGTTTTTGAAGAAAAGAAGAAGAGGAAAAAATAAGCAAAATTGTTAATAAATCAAAAAAAGATTCAATATTTCACACTCTTGGTCAGCCCTCATATCTCTGAAAAACAAAGAGGTAGGGCTTGTGTTGTTATATCTCTCCTTTGGGGCCAAGCGTTCTTCATAGTTTTGCAACATTCATTTTTTTTCTTATTTTGTTGTGGTTCGTTGTTCTTACTGTTTACATTACTGTAGTGATTGTCTGTTTTGTTTTGGGGGCTTTGCTAAGTTTACTTTGTACAATTTCATGTAAGTCTTTCCATGTTTCTCCTTCTATCGTATCTGCCTTTAAAAAATATCATGGTAATATTCTATTACATTCATGTACTCCAATTTGCTTAGCCATTCTCCAATCAATGGGCATCTACTTTGTTTTTCACTTTTGGCTACTGTAAAAAGTACAGTTACTTTTTGTACCTCTTTGGAGCATATGTGTAGAAGCAGAATCTCCGGGTCAAAGAGCATCAGCATTTTAGCCACCTTGTTTACATAATTCCAAAATGCTTTCTAATTGTACTAGTTAATAGCTTCTCCAACAATCTTTGTTTTTCTATAACCTTCCAACATTTACTATTCCCATGTGAAATTTTAAATGTGTCAACATGGTGGTTCATGTGCTGTGATTTCTTTATAAGGTATGAACCTCTTTGGGTCAACAAGGGAGTAGTGATTGACTACTAACCAAGCTAACTAATGATGACTCTAGGTGTCTTAAATATTTGGAGGAATTTAAACAGAGACTTAGTATAGCAGTGAGGCAGTCAGTCTGTGGACTCCAGATTCAGTAATGCCTTGAGCATGCAATTTGCCTGTACCAGAGGCTGGGAGGGGGCATAGGGCAGGGGGGATGTGGGGAGAGCTCAAAAGAAGTGTTACACTCGTCTCCCTCCTCTTCCCTTCACTGCATTAAAGAGATCAGATTAGGAGCTGACAGCAGCAGGAACAGAGAAAACCACACTGAAGACAAACACAGAAAAAAAAAACAGTGCCATAGACAGACACAGAAAAATAGACTTCCTGAGTTAGAAAGCAACTCTAAGGAACATCACCCCTTACATTATAGAAGGATACCAGCTATAGACTCAGAAAGGATGCCCTGTAACTAGGAGTTGTGAATTTACCCTTTGGCCATACATCATCTGTGGGCATAAAACCCATCCTTGCAAACCTAGAATTCCCCCCAGATTTGGGGAAGGTGTTTTGCACTGACTTTATGATTATAGTAAACTCCTTTAAAAAAGCTAATTGAACATCTACTGACTTATTAAAATGAGAAACATACTGGTGGAGGTTTGTAAGTAACAGTAAAAGAAACTCTGCCCCTTCTAGAATTATGAGTAGTAATAGTAGCAACTACCAATGTGAGTAGTGTTTGGGGGATTGAATGCAAAAAGTGTGTTACATATGTTTGTGGATACATGCATGTGCATGTAAATGCACAAACAAATTTACACATATACATGTACGCAGACATATATGTATATAGTCACACAGTATAAATGCATATATATATATATATATATATATATATATATATATATATATATATACATATGAACACATCTGTGGAAATATTAGGTAAGTACATTTTGTTGTCAGTTATCTGGGCTAGCAAAGGCCAGAGTGAACCACACATACATATGCACATATACATGTAAATATATTCCTACATATCTATCCTCTATTAGATCCAGGTGAGGTAGGCAGTGTGGAAGGAAGTAAGAACAGCAGATAGGGTGAGGAAATGAATTCAGCTATGTCAGAAATACTCTGGCCTTCTAAGTGGTAGGCAAAAAATGGTTTTGAACCAGTTAAAGTAGAGGGGAATTAGTTGAAAGTATAATCATCAGATCAGAGAAACAATTTTCACCTTCTGGAGAATCTGTAAGGCAGGTGAATAACCTACTTGCAGATAAATGAGACATACTGTAATCTTGAATTTAATAGACATTGCCTGTAATAGGTAGGCATTTTTAGAGTCTAAGTAAGAGCTGAGGAAACTGAAGGGATAAGTAAGAAAGGATAGATTAGAGGCAGCATGGAGTAGTGAATGATGTTGGACTTGGTGTTAAGATTACTTGGGTTCAAGTCTTTCCTCAGACATTTAGGAGTAAACTACCTCCTCTAAGCTTCAGTTTTCTCATTTGTAAAATTAGACAATGAATAACATCTACTCCGTAAAGCTGTCGTGGTCAAATGAATCTATGTGTATGTGTATCTTTGTAAACATCAAAAATGTTATTTGAATGTGATCTGTCATGATCATCATTACTGAATACTTCTTAAGGAAAAAGGAACAGAATCCAATTTCTCTGCCTCCATGCTCGTTGTCCTCATCAGTAGTCCATGCTGTGTCCTGACATTCTAGATATTTTGTTCAAGAAAGAAGTATAGCTGCTCAATTATCTAATCGCAAGTGATAGGGTCCTTTTTGACATCCAGTTCTGTCAAAAGTAGCACAGAGCTTAATTCAAGTACCCTCAGATTTCCGATACCTTGACACTCAGCCACCATTTTCCTTTCTTTCAAAAATAGTGACTTAATTCCAAGAAAGCTCATTCATTCTGGATGAGAAACTGTCAGTGACAACAGCCTTCCATGTGGATAAAATTACAAAAAAGTAAAGAAAATGACAGCTATCTTACATTTTAAAAATAGTTAGCAGGATGTCACATTTTTACAAGGTCTTACCACTCCCAGCAAATATCTCATTTAGTAGCAATGATAGTCAATTTTCTGATTAAATACAATGCCAGGTGATATCCTTTAAGTTCTTTATAAAATCTTATCAGTATAAGTTTAATTTCTTTGGATTCCTGATGTGAGGCCCCTGCTAATCAGTGATTTTTTTCATATCCCAGTAATGACAAGCATTACTTTTCAGTTTTAGTCTTGTGACACACAGGACTAGGAGGTTTGGAACAATCTTGGGGATGGGGAGGGTGAAGGATGCCTACACAGATGATTTTTTAAAAATGGGAACTTCAAATATGTCCCACCTGATAATTATGCTTTTATGGATTCTACTTGTTTCCTACCTTCTTATCTCTATAATTATGTGTTGTGATGGGCTGAAATGGGAAGGACTTTAAATGTCCTTTCATGCTGGCTCAATTTTTTTTTCTTCAGATGTCTTAGATCCCACATACACAAAATATCATTAATCACTAGTTTCATGCTGTGATGTACTTCACAATGTATTTTTATCCTTCATCCATACAGAAGAGCTATATTCAGCTTTAGGATGAAGACAGAGTGAGCCTACAAGCTAAGCAGTATGTTGTCAAGTCTCTAGCTGTGACTTCTAAGGGGCATCTTTGGGAATAATTTGCTATCCCACTAGTTTTTAATAGGATGGGGAAAATTGGTTTAGAATATGAACTTTTCAACCTTTCCTTGTTTTCATGCTAAATGCTTACCCCAAACTTAAACCTGCCCCCAATTTTCCTATATGCTCAAGCGTTTTTGTAGTTGTAGTTTTCAATTATACTCAAAGCAATTGAACTACATTAAGAGATTGGAGTCATAATGGCCAGAGATGAAATAGGCCAGAGATTGAAGTGGTCACAGTGTCACAGAATTTTTAGTATGGTTTTTCCACTCTAAGCTTTACTGAAACAAATTGACTCTGAATTTCTGTAGGTTCTTCCCTGAATTCTGACCTTCATTTCTACAAAGCATATTGAACCAAGGGTATCTTAAGGTAATGATAATTTTAACATTAGTATTTCCATAATTACAGTCTTTTCTGTTTAGGGTCATTTATGCCTTAATATTTTTAGTCTTGTGATTCTTTTTTGTTGCATAGAATATAGTAATTAAGCCATGGACACTGCATTCATGATCCATAAATGACTGTTCTGAGATAAAGTAATTTTCTTATGGAACAAGCATATAGTTTTTCCAGTACTGCAAATTATATGTTTTAAAAAATTATAGTGCAACAGTTAGGGTGGGAGGGATTATTAAGGTGAGAAAAGACTAAACAATGGAGATTAAAGGAGGCACAGAAGTGGGTGAAGACAAGATTTGGATTCGAATTCCTGCTCTGTCCATAAGTTTGCTGGACTAGGGTCAATTTCACCTTCCTAGGTTCCACTATTTGTTGTCTTCTCCACGCACCAACATATTGGGGATACCAGAACTACTGAGATGCTTTGATCTTGGCCTTACTGTGTTGGTAAACCTGAATTCATACATAGCTTTATGATAGTGTAGAGGTATTTGATGAAGATCTTTAAAATACAGACTGTAAGGGAATTCTTAGCTCAGCATCTGCCAATCAGATGACCTACCAAGAATATGGTCCATGGACCATTAGGGTAATCTTTACTTCAACAACATATACATTTATCAATGATGACTTCTATATAATAAAACTAACATCCTTAACACTAGTCCTAAGCATATAAAGGACTTAATTATTTTGAGGAGAGAGAAAGAGGGAAAAGAGAAGAAAGAGGAGAAAGATTGATGAGGAGGAAAGAAAGAGAAGAGAAAAAGGTGATAAGGAGAAAGAAAGGAGAGAGACGAGGCCTCTGATATTTACCCTTCCTTTTGTATGTGCTTCCTATTTACTAATTGTGTGCATTTTTTCTCTCTCTAAGTGAGTTGTAAACTCCTCGAGGGGAGGGAATGTTCTGTTTTTCTCTTTACCCCATCATCAATCAGCATGATGCCAGACTTATAGTAATCACTTAATAGTTTTTTGTTTAGTTGAACAGAATTTTCATTCTACTTCTAGTTGAGCCCTGCTACTATGTTTTGACATGCCAAAAGGAAAAGGTTGGAACCCTGTCAGATCCTATTATTGCCAACCTGGCACACTTGTAGTCCTCTTTCAAGCTTGAGACTAACAATGTCCACCACCTTGAAAATTAGCCTTCAGGTCAGATGAAAATTTAGAAAGTGGAACTGACGAAAGAAAAAAGTAGACAGATCTGCTCCCTTAGTGGGGCAGACAGAAATGTAAATGAGACCAACGAAAGAAACTGGGAGAGGACCAGATGGGATCTCAGAAAAATCTTGCTGAGTAAAGGCTGAATTATTGCAATGACAACATATAGATAGAGACTAATCCTAGGTTGTTTAATCAAAAAGGCTTAGCTCATATCAGTCAGATGACTAAGAAGAAACCAAGAAAACAATCCAAATCAAAACGAATCAGTGTGGTGATGTTGAACAGGAATCCACTGGTAGATATTAAGTATTCGGATATTAAGAAAAGTCAGTATTAGGATATCTATATATGTATACATATGTATCTATATATATGTATACATATGTATATGTATATATATATATATATATATGAATGTTCAACTGTAGGTCTTCAAAAAGTATTAGTAAATATGAGTGACCTTCTATTTCCATGGAACAATTTAGAGGCAAAATCAACATTTTCCTTGCTAAATGTCTGGTGAACTCATAACTTTTCCATTTCCAGCAATATTGCGACCAATTCAAATCTACAAGTCCTACTAAATACACTATACTTAGAAGTGTGTGTGTGTGTGTGTGTGTGTGTGTGTGTGTGTGTGTATGTGCATGTATTTCAAATGAAATGTTCTTAGTCAATTATTGTTCAAGAACAGATTGGAAAGTGTTTAGTGAATGAGGTTTAGTAATCTTTCATAATTATGAAAAGGCAGGAAAATGTTGGCAAAGTGACCACTGGAAAACTAACATCACAAAATTTGCTGGCTTGGCAATTGTGAAAAGCAAAAGAATATTAGCAGCTAATATACAGCCAGAGTTACAATATGATTATATAACTAATGGAAAGTCTTTTTCTATATGTTGAGATTTGTAGTATTTTTCTTAGCTATAGAATTATGGAATTTGAACTGAAAGGGATTTCCAAGGTCATTTCTTCCAACCTATTGCTTTTATGAATTAGGAAACTGAGTCCCAGAGTGACTTTCCTAAGTTTGCAAAAGGTAAATGAATTATTCATGGTCACAGAGATAGTTATAGAGCAAAGACTCGGATCCAGGTCTCCTGATGCCTGGTTCAATGATCTTTCCATTCCTTCTTAGTATATATGCTACTGTAGCAAGCACTTTCCATTACACCTTGATGCTTTTCCCTCACCTTCATAGAAAAAAGACATCAAACTTTAGAAGCACACTGAAAAATACAGTCAAATATTTTGATTAACTCCTGTCTTAACGATCAGACACTAAGACTATGAACACCCATAGGCATATTGAATTTTTCCAGTTTTCAGTAACAGCTTGCATAGTAAATATTGCCATGAAGGAAGACTTAAGAAGGAATTTTTTGTCTTTAAATAAACCAAAACCCATGTCAGTAGATAAATATTGCCTGGTACTAGGTAGGTGAAAATTCAATCTGACTTTAGAGTTATGAATTTATATGATAAATTCTTATTCCATCCTTTAAGGCTATGTCCACAACATACCAAAATATGTACTATGTTTGATAAGAAAATTAAGTCAAAGTATTAAACCAGCTTTAAGGAACATTAAATGACTGGATCGTCCTCTTCAACTGGTTCTTTAGGGATTGGATAGATTTGTTCTAACTGAACGAGACAAATATTTTAAAGATGGAAATGAATCTCATTTCCAACTTTGACAAAATCAATCAAAAATAACACCAAAATCCTGATAAAGAATGAAAAGTTCAGGCTCTCATTGGGAAACATTTAACTCTCTGGTATTATATACATATAGCTTTAGTGACAGAACAAGAATTTTAAATGAATAGAGGATAAATTTCTGAACATGAAATGCAAAGTCTTCTTTTTGACTTCTCCATTTAAACACAATTTTACTGCTTTATAACAGCCTATAGCCGTTTTATTCAACTCTATAGCACTAAATAACTCTTTTAGATTAGAAAATGTTCTTTGTGTAAAAGCCCTTTGTGATTTAGAAGAAGTCCTATTATTTAATTTTTCAATTGGAGGATACTGGACTATCACTTAGGGACATCTTAGAGGAGGATTACTATTCAGGTATAGGTTGTTCTAATATCCCTGAGGTCTCATCCCACTCTGAGATTCAGTGATTCTGATTTCATTCCATTAGATTTCACTCACCTACATGCAGCCCCTACTGCATACTGAGCACTATGTTACTATCTATGGGAAATAGGAAAATCAGCTAAGGTGTGGTCTCTGCTATTACAAAATTTATAGCTTACAAGAGTGATATCTCACATAAATAATTACTATAATGCATGTTGTTGTTTGTCCTTCGTTCTCAAGGAGGATCATGACATCAGGAAGATTATGCCATGACTTGCAAGTGAATTGGATTTAAGTGAGGGAGGGCTGTGCAAGGTCACCAGCCTTACATTCTACTCTGGAGCCATCTGGGTCTGGTGGCAAAATATAGATCAGGATGAGTGGAGATGGCCCCTGATGCAGCGGGAGACCTCGGTCTTTTTAAATTAAGGTCTTTTCCAGGTCTCAGTTTGACTGAACAATAGATTGGTGATGCAAATAAAGAAAAATGAAGCATGCTTAGAGACAACCTAAGGATCATAGGTCTTCTTGAAGAACATGATAAGGCAAAAAACCTTGACACCATAATGCAAGATGATAATAGAAAACAACTGCCCAGAACTTCTGAACAAAGAAAATGAAATTCCAATTTCAAAAATTCACAGATCCCCTCATAAAAACAAACAAATAAACAAACTCAAAGCTGCGAATTCCAAGACATAGCGGTTAGATTTAATAATTCAGTTCAGAAACAACAAGTTCTGCTAGCAATGAGGAGGAAGACCTTCAAATAGGAAGGAAAGGAAATTGAAATAACATAAGACTATTCTGTGTCCATCAGAAAATGCAGGAGAGAATGGAACAATGTATCCAAAGAGCAACGTAGCTCAGGATGCAGTGAGGGTGAGCTAAACTGAACCTTATGGTTCATTTATAGTGTAAGTCAGCTTAACCATAAATGAAAAAAAGGATGTATGTTCAATAACAAAGAGGATTTTGAAACATTCTTAGAAAGAAAACCAGATCTGAATATATTACTTGCTTCTTGAACATTTCCCACCACCCCCCAAAAAAGTAAAGGCAAGAGGGGTAAATAAATTCAGTAGCTAAGGACATCAACAGCAACATAGTGACAGCTCAGAGACCAGTAGGAGACTTCTTTCTAAATGTAGACAAGGACACAGAGGTGAAGGTGGAAGTCAGGTAGAGGTAATGGTGAGAAGGCTAGCCTGAGGCATTATAGAAAGAACCTGGCCCTGCTGCTAAGTGGATCAGTGGGTTTTGTTTTTGTTTTGTGGGACTACATTACAAAATAGAAGAGTGTGTGAAAGGAGAGAGAGAAGAGCAGGGGGACAAAGGGGTGTGTGATATGCCTAAGCAAATTGAGGGCTAGCAATGAAGGTAAGGTGATCTTTGTGGTCTCTCAGGAAGAGACCTCCTCAGGAGAGTTGGGAGAATGGAAAGATCAAGAGGGATGGAGGCCTTGTTTTGGTGGTAGGAGGTGTTGCACTGATGAGTGCTTCTCTGACTGAAGACAGATGTTCTGTGAAGGGCGATGGAGACTTTGTGCTGTGTGTTGTCTGAGGGATTTGGTGCCTGAAAAGATCACTTGTTCTACCTGAGGTGGAGGACGGAGTTGGAACTCCTAGGAGCAACGGGCACTTGGCAGAGTGGGAAGGAGTGGGCGATTTTGAGGCAAATGGGGAAAAGAAGGTAATGGAGGGTATATATCAGTGGTAGGCTGCATAATCAGGGACATGGTGGGCAGCGAGTATTCTACTATGGACGGTGTCACTTGCAGGAATTGGCATTGTTCAGGGAATGAAGGAAAATGGAAAAGAGGAATTCATAGGATAAGCAGAAACTGCCTAGAAGAGAGAGCCCAGAGTGGAAACCTCAGAATTTTTGAGTCCATAAGGAATACAGAGAATAGACAAATCCTAGATAATTATAGGGGTCATGAGCCAGAGAATGAAGGTCTAGAGTAGACAAAAAGAAAGTGTGGATAACGAAGAGAAGCAGCAGAAATCTACTTGAATTAGAGATAAAAAAGGGGGACAGGGAGGGAAGAATTATATAACCAGATTAAAGCATGAAAGAAAAAGGAACTAATAAGCAAAACCCCAAAGGGAAAGTGATAAAAAATGGGAAGAGGGGATGGAAAAAATTATGATATATCAAATGAATCCAAAAAAAGAGTTGCACTGATGAAGTGATATTAGCCTTAAATTAAACTTAAATATCCTCCTTCTAGTTTCATTCATTTAACAAGAATTTATCAATTACATATTATGTATCAGTCACTGTATTAGGTACTGAAGATGCAAAGACAAATACAAAACAGAGCCTGACCTTAAGGAATCTATATTTCCTTATTTCTACTCATGATTACTAATTTTGCCCTCTGGGGCCAATGAGAACAAGCCTAATCCCTCCTGTACATTAAGGCCTTTCAAACACTTGAAGATAGCTAACACATGTCCCCTAAGTCTTCTTATCTCTAGGCCCTGGGCAAACATCTCCAGTTTCTCCAACTAATTCCTTATATGGCATGCTCTCAAGTCATATACCATCTTGGTCCTCCTCTACTGGAAGCATTCTAAGATGTTAAAGTTTTTGGTAAAATGGTGTTGTTAGAAATAAACACAATATGAGAAAGAAGAAACAGAACCAAAAAAAAAAAAAACCACAACCCAACAACAAATACAAAAGAGAGAAAAAAAAAGTGGGGAGAAAAAGGCGAGCATGAAGTGTGCCTCGATCTGAATTCATACTTCATAGTTCTTTCTCTGGATGTAGACAACACTCTCTATCGTAAGTCCTTTGTAGCTGTCTCTGCACATTGTGTTGCTGAGAAGGGCAAAGTCTGTCAGGGTTAGTCATCACAGAATTCATATATCTATGGTTGTGTATAATATTCTCCTGGCTCTGCTCCACTCACTCAGCATTATGTTGTGTAGGTTCTTCGAGGTTGTTATGAAGTCCGTATCACCCCCATTTCTTATAGCACAATAGTATTCCATTACCTCCATTACCTTTTTTTTTGGTTCTGTTTCTTCTTTCTCATGATTCATTTCATTGGTCATAATTCTTCTCCACAACTTGACTAGTGTGTAAATTAATTCAATGCCAAGTTATACATGGAAGTTATATGGGATTCCATGCTGTCTTGGGGAGGGAGCGGGGGAGGGAGGGAAGAAAATCTGGAACTCAAAATTATGTAGAACCGTGTGTTGCAAACTAAAAATAAAAATAAAAAATGAAATTAAAAGAAAAGAAATAAACACAATATTCAAGATGTTGTTTTACCAGGAGATAGTGCCTTGAGACATCATCTACTTTGTTGAGGTACTGGGTCTCTTAATACATTCTAAGGTTAAGTTTCTCTTTTGAAATTATTATTTTTCTTTTTTGGCTGCCATAGTAGTGTTGACTCATGCTGTTGACTCCATTAAAACCCCTCAGATATAGTCACATGAATTTTTGTATACTCATACCTCCCCTATTTTTTACTTGCAAACTTCATTTTTTCAGGATCCGTAATGGTTTATTTATTTATTGCTATTTAGATTTCTATTTAGAGCTACAACTCCATGTTCTTAATGCTTGGGACAAGTATTATAAAATGGGCTGAACAGAAGCAGCCTCAAACCAATTTTTAAATAAAATTCAGTTGAGTAGAGGTATAGAGACACTATGACATTGCTACTTGGACATAAAAAGGTCATTCTGCTGCAGTTGGGACGTGGTAGTAAGGAAAGATGACCCGAGGTGTGGCAGTGGGGAAGAGGAACTTCCCCACTTTTTAACAACTCGATATTAAATGTTTAACTAATTGATATGAAGCTGAATTGTTTCTGTGTTCTTGAAAGAGTACAAGTTCTGCTAGTGTATCTTAATTTTGGCATCCTGAACAAAGCCGCAGTTGTTCTTACTCCCTTCAAAGACCAAGTTATAGGTCTGTCCCTACTAAATTAATTTTGTTAGATTTAACACATCTTTCTAGCCTATTGAGATATTAATCCTGAATCTGTCATTCAGTGTCTTACCACAAATCCTTTAATTTTACAGAAGAAATCAAAGCTATCCTCATCTTCCTTACTTTGCACCTCTAAAACTCCTTCCACATCTTCCACTTATTCCTATCTACTCTTTCCATCTTCTCCAAGAGCTTCTTCCATCAATCATTCTTTCTTTTTCTTGTATCTTCAATCTCTACTTTGCCAGTCATATTCATGCCATGCAGTCTCCACTCAGGCCATCAACTGCACAAGATTCTTGGACTTTGCCCCTAAGACTACCTTGGAGACTGAGAAACTAGTTTGGGTTTTATCTTGCCTAGTTTCAGGGTTCTTCCATCCTTCCTGGCTGTCTCAACTCATTCAATCGCTGCTTGTGCCAGCATCTTTATTTCTACTCACTGAACCTTGAACTCTGATGTTAGAACCATCCCGGGCTTTAATGGGCTAGCCTTTTCTTACTTCTAGGCCATTTCCGTGTATACACCCTGATCCCAGTTCCCCTTTATGTGCTGTCTTTCCTTGTTAGATTGTAAGCTTCTTGAGGGCTTGTATTATACACAGAGTGCATGAGTTCTCTGCCTTTTTCTTTCTTTCATCTCTTCTTAGTTACCTCTTCCTCAATCAGCTTTACAGAATCATGGTCTGCCTCCTACCTCCTATATATGAGTTTCTATCAAGGCTATGTCTTTCACCCTTTTCCTCTGTGAGTAGTTTGCAAACCTTGGAACACTATATAAACATGAGCTATTATTATCATCAGCATAACAGAAAAGGTTAAAATCAATATCAAATTAGAATGAAAAATTGAGATAAAGAAATTACTCTGTTTCCCCTTCGATCCTTTCTCTGCCATCTATTCATTTTTATATGGATAACTCTAGCCCTAATCTGTCCAGAGCTCTTCCTGCTTAGACATCTCTACTTGTGGATCCTGTTGGTATCTCAATCTCAATTTGTCAGAAATACAACTCATT
This sequence comes from Trichosurus vulpecula, assembly GCF_011100635.1. NCBI lineage: Eukaryota > Metazoa > Chordata > Mammalia > Diprotodontia > Phalangeridae > Trichosurus > Trichosurus vulpecula. The sequence continues at coordinate 216,821,833 of NC_050579.1, read as the reverse complement.
CTTTCTCTTTAAATTCTCCCCTTTCCAACTGAGAGAATCACCAGCTTTTAAATCAATCAGGCTTGCAAGTTCAGTAACACTCTAAATTCTTCCTTCTCTCTTTTTACTCTTGCCCTCACATCCAATCAATTTCCAAGTTCTATTGATTCTATCTCCATAGTATCTATGTTTTCCCTCCTTTTGACTCATGAAGGCACCACTTTAGTTTAGGCAGCCATCACTACTTCCCAATTAGCCTTCAAACTTCTAGCCTCTCTTCTCTCCAATCCATTTCCCACACAATTGCCAAAATTATCTCCTGACCAGAGAGATCTGATTATTTTCTGGGCCTGTTATCCCCTTACCAAGTCTATCTCTTTCTTTTGAAACCCTAACTTCAATTGGCAGCTGGGATGCAAACACCACCTGTATCCTTAATAGCATTAGTTTCTTGCCCAGCACTTCATAAATTTTTAGAAATGCTTCCTAGATTTTTTCTGGCAACATTATTTACCACCATGTGAATCACCAGGAGAGAGTAGTTGCTGACAGTTTTGACAGGCCTCAGGAGGCTCTCTGGCACATTCTGGATACATGACCTGGGAAGATAGTAGACCTCTCTATTATTCATGTCGGGTTGACAAATGCCTTCCTCCTCAGCAGGCAGCCACCAAACTCTACTACTTGTTTCTTCTTCAGAGCTAAAAAAATACAGAGAAACTTATAACAAGTTAAGTCGGTTACTTAGTGACAAATTCTTTGGCCATGACCACCCATGAAATAGATAAAAATATAAAATGGCTCATAGTCCTGTGAAGTTTCCTTCTGCTTCTATAGTGATAATGGCATAATGCCCGAAATGGGACCTGAGAATCACACACTGATGTGGTTAAAAAAAGGGGAGAGGGAACCATATCTTGCTATGTTGATCTGGATCAAAATCATCACCAACAGGATGAAACCAAGGTTCAAAATCACAAACAAAGAAGCAGAGAATGCATGGGGTACTTAAGAAAGTATTCTCCCTTTTCTCCCCCTGCCCTCCCAACTCAGAAATCTTATATACCCCTTAAGAACAATGGTAGCTTCTGTTTGTATTAAGCTTGTCTGTGGGCTGATCTGCATTTCAATCTTAATGAGGAACTTTATCACTATTAGTCAGAAATAGGACATTCTTACTTTTATCAGTCTAGAGGCAAAGACAGAAAAAAAAACTTAAAGGAACTAGGACAAAGGGAACCATGATTCTTTGCTTTAAAAGAAGTGTAGACCAGTTTGTAAGAGCTGTTGTTGTTTATCTTTCATTTTGAAAGAGAACCAAGATCAAGACAAGAGGGTGATTTCTTGGCTTACATAGAAGTGGGACAGAGCTATGCAAAGTCCTCAGCCTCACTCTCTCCTCCAGAGTCATCAAAATCCAATCATAAGACAAAGGTGAAGACAACTAGTGACTGGCAATGACCCAGGAATGAAGTGGATGACCTTTGCCTTTCTAAATTAAAGTCTTTCCCAGGTCTCAATTTGTCTGAGGCCAATCCTGTACAAGGGCTGAGGGCTGAGTAAGAGATGATGCAAAAGATGGCTCAGTTTACCATCACAAAGATATCAATCTGGGAGGGGAAGACCTTCCTGGTTTCTGGCCAGAACAGAAAACAATTGATATTTGTACTCTTTCTAAGCCATCAAAAGCTGAGCAATGAGACACATAGGCTTGGGTTAAGGCTATTATTAGCCATTAAAGGAGAGCCAAAGTCATTTGAATTTTACTGTGGAGTCAAGTAGCTGAAGGAAGAAGAAGGAAAAAAGGAAGAAGGAAGAGGGAAGAGGAAGAGGAGGAAGAGGAAGAACAAGAGGAAAAAGAAGAGATGAAGAAGAAGATGATGATGATAGTGACAGCAAAAAGAAGAGAAGAAGAAGAAGAAGAAGAAGGAGAAGAGAAGAAGAAGAAGAAGAAGAAGAAGAAGAAGAAGAAGAAGAAGAAGAAGAAGAAGAAGAAGAAGAAGAAGAAGAAGAAGAAGATGATGATAGTGGTAGCATTCCCCAACTTTTACTAGACTTGGCAGGTTGGGTCCCCAGAGAGCAGTGACTACTACTACTCTCAGATAACATGGTAAAGATAATACAAAACATTCTCCTAAGAACCTGATCCACTCCTTTCCACAAATACAGCCTCCATTGGAGGAGTAAGCTTACACTTAGAACACTATACTTGTAGTGAGGCACACATTTAAGAAATATGTATGACAAGCCTCAGGAGATAGCAAGACCCAAGCTCCAGATCAAAAGAAAGAAAGATAGATGCTAGACAGATAGACACAGTTATAGTTGTAGTTTATATGAAAATATCTGCTGTAGATGATGAATGAAGAGAAAATTCTGTGTGAGTCCCTGACTAGGTATCTTGAACCAATTAACATTTATTTTGATATTGGTGACCTCAAAACAAATACATACATAAGTAGGATAGTGACAAATAGCTTGGAAAATGATTTGTGCTTTAGAAATGCAAGAGGCTGAAGGCTTTTGTATTACGCAGAAGTCTCACATCTCTCACAAAATCTTTCTTCAAAAAGAGAATTAAAAGTTACCAGACATGGAGAGCACTGTAGCTCACAAAAAGTGAAGTTGAGCTAACTTTCAGAGATGATAGATTTGGGAGCTGTAAGAGACCTCAGAGGTCATCTTGTTCCACTTTCTTATTTTACAGAAGGAGAAACTGAAAGGTCCAGAGAGAGTTGTCTAAAGTCATACAGATGGTAAGTAGCTGAGCTAGGATTTCAATGCAAATCTGTTTTGCCCTGTTACTACACTGCCTCTAACACTTATTATCAGATAGGTATCATGTTCTAGCATACAGGAAAACTACTGATTGTTACTTTCACAGGAGACATTTCAGAATCAGCTGCCTGTGTCTAGTCAGATTGTCTTTAGCTAGACATCATGTCACAGTGGAAAAAGGCCTAGGCTTGGAGTTGGAAGACCTATTTTCAAATCTTCCCTCAGAAAATGATTAGCTGTGTGACCTGCACTTAATCACTTAGTCTCTCTGAGGATCAATTGTTTATGTATAAAGGAGGGGAGGAGAATAAAAACTCATACTTCACAGGATTTTTATTTGTCTTTTTTTTTTACTGGGTTTGGGATTATATCAGTATAATGGGCTTCTGTTGAAATTGAAGATCCTTATTAATGTTGTTATGTATCTTCTCTACAATTTATAGTGTTTGCAAATTAAATGAGAAAACTGAGAGGTTAAATAACTTTCTTGGTTTCACACAGCCAGTGGGTAAGGGGTGAGATTTGAGTCTAAGTCTCTGACTTCAAGGGCAGCTCTCTACCCACTGTGCCAGACTGCCTATTTTTTTGTTGTTATGTTCAGTAGTTTCAGTCATATCCGAGTCTTTGGACAAAATCTGTTCAGGATTTTCTTTTTTCTTTTTGTTTTTGTTTGTTTTTTGAGGGGAGAAGGGAAGGCAATTGGGATTAAGTGACTTGCCCAAGGTCACACAGCTAGTAAGTGTGTCAAGTATCTGAGGCCAGATTTGAACTCAGGTCCTCCTGACTCCAGGACTGGTGCTCTACTCACGGTGCCACCTAGCTGCCCCTAGGATTTTCTTGACAAAGATACTGGAGTGGTTTGCTATTTATTTCCTTTTCCAGCTCATTTCACATATAAAGAAACTGAGGCAAACAGCATTAATTGACTTGCCCAGGATCATACAGCTAGTAAGTGTCTGATGAACTCAGATTTGAACTCAGGAAGATAAGACTTCCTGACTCCAGGCTTGGCACTCTATCCACTGTGCTACCTAGCTGTCCTGTCTATCCACTGTGCTACCTAGCTGTCCTGTCTATTTTTAATGAGCTTAACTGAAATAACATGTGCAAAATGTACAGCAATACTTAAATCCTTATATGAATATGAACTATTATCAATGACAGATGATACCAAAGTCCAAAATCAGTCTGATAAGGAAAGATAAAGTTGAGAAAATGCCACTACCAACAATGACAATAGCTCTCACCCAAGGTGAAGAAAAAGATTGATTTTGGCCATTTTATCGATAATTTAAGTAACGTAATAAAGGAGCCACATAAGGAGGTCAAAAATGTGCTCCAAATATGAGATTATTAGATATATAGATGCTATCATGTTGGAAAGGCTTTATGTATAATACCTTAATGGATTGCATATTGGTTGTTCCTATTGTATCTAGGAACCCATAAAGAAAAACAAAGCATAGTTTACCAGATCTCAGAGGTCAAATATGTAAGGTTTACCCATCCAAAAATAAGAATATGATTATTTTAAAGATGACTAATGCATGAACAAATATACAGCTTCAGCAATAAAATGTTCAACATTAATATTAAAAATATTATTGATTTTTCTTTGTAAATCTAAAATAATTAATTTCTTGGTAAAATCAGTTAATTTAAAAACTGAACACAGGATTTCCTCCATAGGTGTATAATAATTCCTATTTTACTTAATGAAGAAATGTATTTTTAAAATTTGAATTCTACTCAATTCAGGATTTTAATCTAATTAAAACACTAGAATATAGGCAGTCTACAAAATTATAAAATGAAATTTACATTGCTTTAATTTTTTCTACTTTATTAAAAACTATACTTGGAAAATGAAAAAAAAAACAATGTGGGTGTGTGTGTGTCTGCACATGCGCGTATTATCTGGTTTTCTAGAGGCTCATCTTACTACTCTTAGTATGAATATTACACGTATATGAAAATAGAAATTTTCATTCAATCGATAAGCATGTATTAAGACCTTATAATGTTCCAGGAATTATGGTAGGTACTATGGATACTGAAACAGAGAAACAATTCCTACTTTCAATTAATTACATCCTAATGTGAGAGGTGAGCATGAATATTAAATATAGATGAAATATAAAGAGAATGAATACAAATAAATACAAAATAGTTAAATTAGGCAGCTAAGTGATGTAGTGGGTAGAGAACTAGAGTTGGAATCAGAAAGACTCAAGTTTGAATCTTGTCTTAGAAACTTAATAGCTGTGTAATCCTGAGAAATAGTACTTAAACTTTTCATACCTCAGTTTCCTCATGTGTAAAATGGAGTTAGACTCAGCCTCTGCTGTCCCTTCCAGTTTTAAATCTCTGATCTTATGATCCTAAAATTAGGTAGTTTAGCAGTTAAATAGAGATTCTATTAGATGAAAGTTACTATAGACACAAAATAATTAGTTTCAGAGATAATGAAAGAACATTTTAAAAATATTCTCAAATTTTTAATGATGACAACAACAATAATATAATTTTATATGATTTGATAAATTTCAACTAGTTTACCACCTTTTTGGGATCCAATCATTTTATGTACCTCCTATATAGTGCTCCCCATTTTAGGTGTTGCACCCAGGTGGCCCAGATTGGATTTTATATTTCCCTAAACTGGTTTTCTTTAATTATTCTTCCAACCCCAGTTAAAAAAAAAGGAAAACATTGCCTTGTCTTAGTCAATCAATCAACAGATATTAATTAAACATTTACCATGTGGAATGAACTGTACTAAGTGCTGTGGATATGTGTATAAAGAATGAAATAATCCCTTTTCAGAAAAAAAAACTAAAATTCTAATGGAGGATAGGATATACAACATAACACAACAACATACTATTCTATTTATTTTATGTAAGACACACACAACACAATTTACATCATAAGCATATACGTATGATATCTACACAAATTACTTATCTCCTGAGGTGCCAAACATAATGAAATCCATAATACTCCTGAGGGTGGTCCAAACCAAATTAAAATATAATTGGGAAATATCTAACAAAATAAATAAAAGTACAATAACACATATGTAATATTAATTGGTGGCTTTCTAAGTTAATATGTGGCTTGCAAGAAACCTTGTATAAAATTTAATAACTCTCATTTCTAGTTGAGCTTGCCATTGTTGATATCTACCCCATTAGAATATTTACATATCTTATAATTATATATAACAATATATAATAATGGGATACCAAAAATGTGGCATACCAGGTGAAATTTATTAGACCATATAAAATTATATTATCATTGTTATTACCACTAAAATTTGAGAACAAATTTTAAAAATATCCATACTTTCATCATCTCCTGAATATTATAATAATACATAATAATGTTTATGTACATAAACACAAAGATATCAAGACACACATATATGTATATACGTGTGTGTATAATATGTATCTACTTCATTAAAATATAAGTTGTTTTATACCTCCCACATATATGTATACAATATAAAGCCAATAACTCAAACTATATACAAAGCAGTTAAATACAAGATAAGGTAGGAGGGAAGACACTAGTGGTTGGAGATATCAGGAAAGGCTTTATGTAGGAAATGATTCTTCAGTGGCATTTAAAGGAAGAAAGAAGAACTCAGTGAGGTAGAGTTAAGAAGGGAGTACATTCCAGGCATATGTGATGGACAGTGTAAAGGTCCAGAGAAGGGAGACTGTGATATGCATGAGAAACAAACAGAAAGCCAATTTGGCTAGATCATAGCATGTAGTAGGAGTAATAATGTATAATAATGACAGTTTGGGGCCAGGTTGTGTAGTACTTTAAAAGCTATAAACACAGGAATTTCTGCTTTATTCTGATGCAACAGGAAGCCTTTGGAAATGAGTAGATTCATTGTGTGGCCAGATCTATGCTTAAGGAGAGTGACTTTGGCTGCGGAATGTGTAGGACAGTCTGGAGTAGGGGGAGACTTGAGTTAAGGTGACCAATTAGGAGACTTTTAATAAACTAGGTAGGAAGGGGCAAGAACCTGAAGGAAGGGGATAGCTGTGTGAGTAGATACAAAGGCTCTCCACTTATCTTACTCTTCCCAACCTCTGAACGTTAAAAAACAAACAAAAAACCTGTCCTTTGAGGCTGGGTTCTTAGTGCTTTCTGAACTGAGAATGAATCAATGTTTTAAATTCATATTGATGATGTAACACTAAAAGAGATCCCTCCCAGATTTTTTTTTCACATCCAAGGAAGCAATGCTGCTATATCTGATTGGTAATACCAAAAAGTAACTCTAATGGTAATGAATTCAGTCCAGGTAATAGGGGATGGTGAACACCATGGCATGCCAATGAAGAAGATGTTTAGAGGGAAAATGGGGACTGCTGGCATATCTCAAAGCACAACTTTATGGACTATGTATAAGGCAAGCCCAACTCTCCCACCAGCTGCACTATAGTGATGTTTTCCCATAGTGACTTGGTTATTTTATGACATGGTGTGGAATGCTTATTGTGAGCCTGGGTTACTTTAAATTGCTATTTTGATGTTTTTACTGCCTGGATTGTCTTCATAAGCATTCTTTTGTAGTCACAGAGCCAAGTAAATATTAGGAAAAATAGCTTGCATTCTCCTATCATTCTTTCTCCAAAGTGTGAACAGATTAACTCCATAATATGAACAGCTTTCACTCACCTGGAACAAACATTTCAAACTCTACCTGCACAACTAATGGAATTAGAATCCAACAGGGGAGAAAAAAAATAGAAATGAAGCATAGCAATAGTAGAAATGTTCTAAGAAGATAAGGAACCTATTTTTAATTATTGTAAACTACTAAATATGAGATGCTCTGGGAACTTCCCCTACCAGACTGGAGAGTAACTATTCTATGACTCAGTAGATAAATCGCAGGGAGTTGCTTGTGGCATAGAGATGTTAAGGGATTTTTCAAGAATCAAACAGTAAGTGTCAGAGGCAGGATTGGACCCACGCCTTCTTGCCTCCAAGTCCAACATTCTATCCTCTGTGCAAGGCTGCATCTATAGACTTTTAATACTTAATACCCTCTGTAACACCTTCTTTATAGTTCCCATTATTATTTTTTGGCTTAATCCTTTGATTTCACTGAGAAATGGAAATTCCCAACAGAAACAGGCAATTGCTTTATAATTTTATGATCTTAGAGACCCATCCACTAAGTAACTAAATATTTCACCCAGGGTTCCACAAACAGTATGTGTCAGAGTTGGGACTTGAACTAGGTCTTCCTGATTCCATGTCTGGTTCTTTAGTGTTTCAGCTGCCTCACTGGTGGGTAACTTAGTGAAAACTCAACTAAGCCAGCACACCTATCCAACCCCAGGCCTCAGACCCGACCACCAGATTATGCTTCGTACCTCATCCAGCAATCCTCCCAGATCATCTCACCATCAACTTTGTCTCTTTCCTCCCATGAAAAAGATACATCAACTGACTGATTATGGATTAACTCACCATCCCTGTGACTGTCAAATACTCCCTTCAATGACCACTGCTTCCATATGCGTATGTTGTCTCCCCTTTTTAGCATGTAAGTTTGTTGAGAAAGGAATAGTCTCATTTTTTCACACTTGTACTCTCAATACTTAGTATAGTATCTGGCACACAGTAAATGCTTAATAAATGATTTTTAATTCATTTTGTCATACTACCTTTCAAACGAGCAATTTAGCAAATTAACTTTTCTGATAGGTAATATGGTACCTTACAGGCCTGAGATAGCTAATCATAGTATAACAGCTTTAGACTAAGAAAGAACATCAGAGGTCAGTGAATCTAACCTCATCATTTTACATATAAGGAAAATGAGGCCCAGAGAAGCTAAATAAGTTGCTTGAGCTCCCACAGACGGCATAACTAGGATTTGAACCTATATTCTCTAACTTCAAACCCAATGTTCTTTCAATCTGCTTTGAAAAGTTGAGTTAACTTACTTAGAGGTATGGGACTTACTTTATTATATAATACATGGTCTAGATACCAGCTAGGTTGATCTAGATATAAGTATTTCAGGGTGATTAAGTTGGGCCTATAAAAAATAAGACTATTTCTAATTCTTGGGCTCCTAATTCAATTTTAGATTTAAATCACTAAAGATATTCCAAAGAAGTTGAAAGCATTAGTCCCCTTCCAAAAAATTTACTTTCACAAAGGCCTTATGTAAATTTTAAACTATTATTCAAACAGAGATATTTAATTGAAGGAAATTTTCAATAATTCTGCAATACATCCTAAAATGCGTTGTTTTTTTTGCTACTAAGTGAAGAAAAGATTTTTCTGCTATTTATCATCATCAAATATGACAGTATCTTTCAGACTAGAAAAACTCTATGTGACCCTGAATTTGTTTGTATTAGGAAATCTATGCCTGAAGTTCTTCATCAGAAAAAGCAAAATACAATAGGCATTGGAAGAAGTCTGTCTTTTCTCCATGAAGGAAGAAAACAGCATAGGGAGTGAGAAGCCTGTCTTAAACTAAGCCTTTTTACAGACTCAGTTTTAGAAAGCAAGACAACCTAATCTTTTCTAACTGCCTCCTCTGTGGCAGATGTGAGTTGGATAGTTTTCAGCTGAAACCAGAAAGCTTTAAAAAAAAAACGGGTGAGAAATCCTACCAAGCTCTGCCTTAGAAAATCCATTGGAAACCAAAGTGACATGACAGTAGTGCTTTGCCTCTAGGGTCTAGAAAACAAATATCAGGATATAAATGCAAAATTAGAATTTAAGTAATTATAGTTCAGAAAGAATTTAGTCTCAAGGCAACTTCAGAAAGTCTTTGCCTTTAATTTAAAAGTTATGAGGAGGAAAGCTTCTTTATAGGATTCCCATTTGTAGTATCCACAGTAAAACCTTTCCTCAGGCTCCACAAAGCTGGATGGGAGTTTGTCAAAGCTTTCCAATTTCATAACTATTAGATCAAATGATAGGGCAGATGGGTCACTGAAAGGCAACATAGTGAAGATGAGATTCAAAGGCCTCAAAGCAAATAAGGAATGTATAACATGGTAACCCTCCCCTCCACCCCCCACCCCCACCCAGAACAATGGGAAGGGAAGGTAGTGGTTAGCAGACTACCAGAGAAATTTGGAACCTTTAGCACATCTTATTTTCATTTGAAAGGGATAGATTCAAACCAAGATTCACTTCGTTTTGGCAACTGATAAAATATCTTTAGTTTTTCTTTTACTTAAAAAATAGTGAGCAATACATTGATAATATGAGATTTTCTTCCTTTCCCCTGACCTCCTTTTCTTTTCTTTATTTTCTATTAATCCATTGACATTTATTGAGTTCATCTTTTGGTCAAGGGAGAGATTAGAAAATTGTTTAGAGACAAATGAAAAGAGGATTCTCTCTGACAGGGCCAAGCATGATGCTCAGAGTACCTAGCATAATGTTTTGAGCTGCTATGGGTAAAACCAAAGGCTCACTAAATATCTGTGGACTGATTAGTTCTTTAGGCCTAGCCTTTGGAGGATTTCTTGAATTTCCTCAGTCTTAATTTGAACAAATTTTTCTAATCCTCAGTTAAGTGCAGTTTTTAGTGGGTAAAAATGCTAATGGTCATCACAGGTAAGTCTGAATAGATTCTAGACTCCCTTCAGCCCGTAATTTTAAGTGATATTCAGACTAATCTTTCCCATGGCATGCTCTTAGTATTACACTGATAATGTGTTCTTGGCAGTGATAGTAATTCCATTAGGCTTCTTCACTACCATTTAATAAATTATGAGATATACTTGAAGAAGTAGGCTTAATGTTAATTATTTAAATAAAAATATTCCCCGAGGACTCATATTTATTAGAAATTTGGAGGTCCTGGGTTCTTAGGAAAGGAACCAAACGGAAGAGAGGGTTGAGGGGAGGAGATAAGAGACTTTGATTAAATTGTACTTTTACCTATGACTCTGGAAGTAACTGAAAAAAAATTATGCTAGCAAATAGAATTCTGTGTGCTTTGGTCCTATGGTTTGTCCAGTTCACCTCAACTACAATTTATTAAAGGCCTACTATATTCCAGGCATTGTGCTGGTATTGGAAAGATAGAGATAAAAAAAGTCCCTGCACCCTCCAGATGCTTAGATTGTACCAGGAGCTTCCATTCGGTAACACACACACACACATACACACACACACATGCACACATTCTTTCTTTCTCTCTCTCTCTCTCACACACACACACACATGCACACACACACACATGTGCACACACACAAAGACACACACAAATAAATAATACCTTTAATAAATTATGTATTATCTTTTTGGAAGTCCTCAAAAAAGGCTAAGACAAGAGGCAAAGAGATGCAGGGGAACAACTGCCTGCACCAGGTAACCCCTTTTCCCAGTGCTTTAGACATTCTAAGAGGTTTCAGACTTTTCCAGAAGGATAGCTACCCAGAATGCTATTTGTTTGAGTCTGATCTTGGGAGAGGCTGATGGATAGAATAAAAGCCCATCAAGTGAGATGGGAAAGCAAAGAGAGGAAGAAGACTGTAACCTGGTGGATGGGTGAAGAATGGTAGAGGTTAGAGTCAAAGGAGTATCCTAGCTTGAGTCTAGATGCTGAATTCTGACAGTAGAGGTTCAACTGAGTATCCTTTAGACATCCTGTCTCCCCAAAAGGCAAGCACTGAGGAATCAAGAATCTAATCTCAGAACTTCCCAGTGCCTATTTAAATCTCCATAATATCTAATTGTTTATCAGAATCCTGGTAACTATCTAAATGCAAAAATGGGGCTATGATAAGTTTGTTTTCCACTAACTTTCTACTTATTCTTTCCTGGAGGCAGACTCTCTGTTCCCAGCTAGCCTCCCCTTATTCATTTTCAGAGGTACTTAATCTTTTTTTCTTTTGGTGTATGTCGTGGATCCCTTTGGCAGTCTGATGAAGCCAAATGCTACTATGATTTGTTGCCTACATTCATAATGGAAGGCAATGCTAAATTTCAATTAGAGGCTAGTAAATATAAAGATTCATGGTTTTCCCCATCTATTCTCATGGACCCAATGACATCTATGTATGAGTTCTGTGGATCCCAGGTTACAAATCTCTGTTCTACTTATTTCCTAATAGAGAAATTAATAGAGGGGAAGCCAGCCGTGGTTATGCTTATGGCAGCAGACTATAGCTGCTTCTCTAAGTGCGATTACTGTAAACCATATTGTTTTAAGCACTTTCTCAATATACTATGTACAGAAATCCAGACTGTCATTCAAATCTGGGCCAGTTCTGTATACATGAATGCTCACAGTGAGATTATGAATTAAGGGAAGAAAAAAATCCTGGGAAGAGAAGTAGGTCCAAAGTATTAGGGATTTTCTCTATATAACTCAATTTAATGCTGTCAAGGTAAGACTTCTGGCAGAGGGTCCAAGGAGCTAAGCATTAAGAGAGATGATTGGGAAAAGGAAAAACCCATGAGACCCAATAATTAAAAAAAAAAAAAACAACCAACAACTCCATAAGCAGTAATTATGGAGGGGGATAAGGAGGTGAATAAGCTATGAGTTGGCTACTATTTCTTCCCTCAGACTGAAAGTCATAGATGATTTTGAAAGGGGTCCCGTTGGCTCCCTAGCTTAGGGGATAAATGACAGCTCTTGGCTGCATACACCAGCACATCCTGGTAGTTTAAATACGCATGTGCGCGCGGGTGCGCGCGCACACACACACACACACACGCACGAACATACACACACACACACACACGAACATACACACACGTGAGGTTGATCTAAAAAGTCCTAAGTTCACACAGGAATTCTGCCCTTGTGAATGTACTGATGAAACAAGTGAATGGCTCATAATTATGCCCCCAGTTGAAGAGTGAAAGCCATCTAACAATAAGTTTGGAATTGAGATCCCAGCTCTGTACTAGGAAAGATTACTGTCTCCTGTTTGGCTACCCAAGCTGTTTCACCATGTCCAGAACAAAGAAATGCAAGGACAAGGTGCACCACATTTTATGAGAAATACAATTAGATCAATCCATTGAAGTCTTTAACAGAATAAAAGGACATGATTAGGAATGGGTGAACTTTCTGCCCCTTTGAAGTAAGATAGAGGGCAACAAGAAGCATCAATTCCACTTGTCTTTTTTTCTCAGTACTCTAGCTACTTGTGCAAGTTTCTATGATTTAAAACAAAATTAAAGAGAACAAAGACTTACAGTTTTATACTTCCCACTTTTCTCATTAATTTTCATCTTCCTTAGTCTTGCTTGGAAGCTTTGGTTTGAGGAAGGGAAGTAGAGTTATTGCTGCCACCAAGAAGTAGTTTTACTAATCTCTGAATCAGGGGAAAACCCATCACCTCCCTGTTTTCCTCTGCTCCAGTTCTCTCATGAGATCCTCCAAAAATTTCGTGCTTTAAAGAGAAAACCCTACTCCCTCGACCTGATCTTACTTTAGCTTTCTCTCTTCCTATTCTGGGAAGAAATACAATTCCCCTACAAAGCTCTTCATCCTAGAAATTCATTGTAGTCCTGGAATCTTCACATTGGCAGTGCCCTCCTCCTCTGGGGCCTCTCCCTCTGATGGGATGGCTCCTCCCAGAATCTCTATTTAGGAAGGATCCCTTTGGCCCGCCTTATCTCCTTCTTGTCCAAGATCTGCTCTGGACTTTTGCCACCTTTCCCTCCTCACTCTCACTTCTTCATCCACTTTCAGCTTCCTTTTATGAATTTTATTCTCCCCTTAGAATATAAGCACCTCAAGGGCAGGACTGTCTTTCTTTTCCATTTAGTTGCATAACCAGTGCTTAGCATAGCACCTGGCACATATAAATGCTTAGCAAATACTTGACTTGACTCCCAGGGTCTTTGTGACCAGCCTAGTCTTTACCAGAAGACATGATTTCACACATAAGAAAGTAACGGACAATGGAATAGTCATAGTTTGAATAGTTGACTCTAGCTGAAAGCATCTTTGTATAACCCCGCATTCAATAATAATAGTAATACTGGCTGGTATTTATATGATGCTTCAAGGTTTAAATTGCCTGAAAAAATGCTTCACAACAAAACATTGAGGTAGGTACTATGAATACTCTTCTCTCCCTTTTAGAAATGGGAAAACAGTCTCAGGAAGATTAATTAATGTGTCTGTGGGTCACATAGGCAGACCACAGACTAAGAACTGGAAGGAACCATTGAAAATGAATTGCTCCACGAGTTAACTCCTTTGGGGTCCACAGATTTCAGGGGGTCTATAGATAGATTTCATGGGGTCTATGAGACCCTTGGATGAGAAAAATGCCATCTTTATTTTTGCTAACTTTTGATTTCTTTTTTAACCCTAAAATTTTTAAACCATTCTGAGCAAAGGCCTATAGGCTTAATCCAGCACTTTATATGGTATCTGGCATATAGTGAATGGTTAATGAATACTTCTCAACTGATATGGTCAAGTATTATATTTGTTGTTGGTGTTCAGGTGTTCAGTCATTTGCAACTCTTCATGACGCCATGGATCATGGCACTCCAGGTCCTTCCGTCCTCTACAATAACTACTGCTTAATACACTTTAACTTCTCCTTGATGGCTCAGAAAGTACTGCAGGACCTTGAAGTGATTTAAGTTTATTGTTATAGATGTGAATTATTACTCCGTGTGTAGAACAGGGATGGGGAACCTGTGGGCCTCCAGGCCATATGGGGCTTTCTAAATATTTGGGTGCAACCTTTTCACTGAGTCCAAGTTTTACAGAACAAATCCTTTTATTAAGTGAATTTGTTCTGTGAATTTCAGATTCAAAAGGCTGCACTTGAGGACCTAGAGGACCGTATGTAGCCTTGAGGCCAAAGGTTCCACACCCCTGGTAGAGAAGACCTATATATAGTGATATTTAGAAATCTTGATTAATAGAAAATTTTGATTGATGGAATGTCAGATAAGGAAGCTTTATTGTATTAAAATTAGTATGTAAGTATTTATGCCAGGCAGTATCCCAAAAAGTTTGGTACAAGTTGAAATTAGTTTGGGGCTGGGATTAGGGAGCAGGTGGCTCTAGCAGTAAATGAAAGTCCATTTGTGTAATGATAGGCTTGCTTCCTAGTCATTGGTTCTTCCCAGTCTCCTTTTCAGAATATCAATTAGCCACACATTGATTACCATCTACAGAAAGGCTATGCTCATCCAAGTCCGTAGAGGAATATCTAGAATGACTAAAAAGTTGATGGATCTCTTGACTATTCCAGGTTCACATTCCAAAGACAGTCTTTGAGTAACCTGGAATTGCCTTTAAAACTGGGGAAGGAGGCCACTATGATGACCATTTAGACTAGTGGGAGGAAATTCACTGGCCATCAGATGTTCAAGGAGTTTTAGATTTAAGCCAGGAAGCAGGTCCTTGTGTTTGACTGACTGGCAAAACATGTTATTTTTCATTTTGGAATAGAGCAGAATGACTCTTCTGAGCTAGTTAGGTATTTAGCTAGTTAAGTATTGCAATAGTAATTAACAATAATTTCAGTCTCTGAAAGGTGAGGGAATGATGTAGCACATGCATTTTGCTTTAGAAATAAGATTTTCAAATTTCAGTATAGTAGTCTGCTTCCAAAGCACTTGGCTTAGAGGGCATGATTCTTTCAGACAGTTTGGGACCTTTATGACCTGTGAATTATGATACCAGGCATCATGTTGACAGTGATTCATAACACTCAATTCTTAGAATTCTTCAGCTAGAAGGAAATTTAGAAATCATATAGTTGACCCCTCTTCATCATTTGTAGATAGGAAAGCCAGTATGAAGAAAGGTTAAGACACATAGTCTATTTGTGTTGGACCTAAGAATATGGCCCTGGCATCCTAATTCTTAATTCAATGAATGACCTTTCAATTCTACCTAGTGGCCTTCCTTAGTTACTCTGTAGTAGCCATTCTTAAAGTATGATCCAGGATGCTTTCTGGGAGATCAAGAGGTTAAAATAATTTTCATAATAACAATTAAGATATTTTAATTTCTACTATGGTAGTTCTTGGTGGGGGGAGGTTCCTCGATAATTTTAAAGAATTTAATGGTGTTCTGAGACCAAAAAGTTTGAGAACTCCTGCTTGCAGTATGTTTGCATAGCAAATGTATTTCCCTTCAGTGCTCCAAGGCAAATACTCACAACCAAAAGAAGAGCCCAAAGAGGGTCCAAACCTTAACTATTGCCTAATTTGACATTTTTCCAAAATGGTCATTTGTTCCCCTTGCCCTTCTTGGAATATGCTTAGTCAGCATTCCATTCAAGCACATAGAAGCTTATATTGGATCTGAATCCAGGAGTGTGTGGTGGAAGGGTCCTTCCTTCTCTTCCTTAGAGCTGATACATATGTCTTCTGATTGCTTCCAGTAGGCCATAATGACTCAGGGTGACTATGCTTCTCAGGTTCTTAGTTTCTGCTAGTCTTGCAGTATAAAGATGGCTCTATGAGTTTTCTGAGGTGCAGAATGAAGGCAGGGTATACTTCCTACCACAAGGTCACAATGAACACATGACTGCCTAGGCAAGCCTGTGCATCAGAGAGAGCTGTCTCCCATTTGTGATTTTTTCTTTTGCTAAAAAGCCTTCTGATATCTTGAAAAGCAGCCAGTGTCTTTCCCTTTCCAGGGCCCTGAAGCATCAGGGTAGTGGTAACAATAGCAAAAGCAAAGTAGCCATAAGGGAGAATCACAAATAGGAAGAGAATCAGACTACGACAGAATGAAAACCCACTTGGCATTGAGCATGCCACACTTAGTGGGGACAAAATGCAAAATGGCAAATTAGTAGCCTTGCAAAGAAACTGGTTTACAGATATCCCAATGAGTCTTAAATCTTAGCCTTTTAACTCACCGGACTAGTAGTGACTTTACTGGAGTCTATTCTAATCATCTATTATTTATTGCTTATCATTCACATTTCAGTGTAGTTCCAAACTACCTGTTCCATATTCAGCCAATCAATCAATAAAATTTATGGAGCATCTACTATGTGCCACACACTGTGCCAGAGACAGGAGATTTAAAAAGAGGCAAAAGACAGTTCCTCTGCCCTCAAGGAGCTTACAATCTAATATGATTCATGTTTATATTTTTGGTTCCTTATTAACTTTCATTTCTTTGTGGAGTGAAAGTTTACATTAACATCACAAATAAAATTGTTCCCTAGGAATCTGAAATGTGGGTAGAAGTTGGGGGGGATATCTAATTCCTCTATGGCAAAGAGAGGGAGCACCAAAGTAATGAACTCAGAGCAAAATTCAAGTGTAGGTAAAGGATAGGGAGTGGTCAAGATTACTAGCTCCCAGATGCTTAGCTGAGAGGTGCCTGGTCAACCACTGAATTAAATTTCTACCAGTACAATTGTAATTACTCACTCCTTAGTCAGAGGTATAATCATTCGTATATATTTGTCACAAGAACAAATGTAAAAGCATAGATTTATAGCTGGAAATAACATAATGAAGCTGTTTAATCAACATTCTCATTTTACAAATGAGGAAACTGAGGCCCAGATGGATAAGGTGACTTACCCATGGTCACATAGGCAATATGAGGCAGAGCTAGGATTCTAATTCACAATCCAAAATTCTTTGCATTGTGCAAAAACAGCAATAAGCAAAGGCTACATTAGGTCATCCATGGGACAAATCACAAGGAGAACTTTAGCAAGGTAAATATTGTGGAAGTTCAGATAAATCTTTCTGAAAACTTTCATCATTTTTGAGAATTCTCAAGAAGGATTAACCTTAAGATGTGCTAGCAAAAGCATGTCTAGATCAAAAAGCTATGCATTCTTTGATTTTTGAAATCTATTTTATAATTAAAACTTCTGCCTGCATTTTCTTTACATGTTTCAGTTCAATGTGTCACACTTTGAACAGGCCGTATGCTATAATGGATAGAGCTGACCTCAAAGCCAGGAAGACTTGGGTTCAAGTCTTATCTTTGACTCATACTAGCTATGTGATGCTGAGCAAGTCCCTTAAGTTCTTGGTATCTTTCAAGAAATTCTCTAACAATGTAAGCTGTAGAGAATATTGCAGCTTATATTAATTGAGGGAGTTTCCTCTCCTTTGTTTTCAGGAAACACATTTTTTTTTGTTTTTTTTTACATGCCATTTTATGTTGATAAGGCAAGGAATACCCCTTAGCACCAAAGAATCATATTTAGCTTAGCTACATTCACATTTTTGGTGAAAACTTATAAAATTTAAACTCAGCCAGTTGATTTGTTTGCCTTTGAACCACATTTATTCCTGCCAGCAATAGTTCCATAGATCAAGGCCAAGATAGCTCCATTTAAATAATGATGAACAAGGTAATGCTTATTTTAACAATGGATCATTCATAGACAACTGGTTATCATTCATGACAAATGTTAATATTAATTCTTTAATATACATACTATTATAACTATAAATCTATCAATATTTTCAATATTTGATACTTAGGTTGCTTATTACCATATGATCATCTATATAGTTCATTGTTCACAACTACTTTTTCTAGATTAAAAAAAGAGTTAATATAATCGCTGTAGAAAGAATTCTATTACGTTCAGAAGAAAATGTTCTCTATCAAATAGCCTTAGATTAAATGTCTTTTAAATTGCAATAAGAGCCACACAATACCTAGAATTTACTTAGAATCTTCTGAATATTTCTTAGAAGCAAAGCTATAATTTTAGAAAATAATTGTACAGTGAGAACCAGGATAAAACCCTGCAAAGTAAGCTCAAGCTTTCTTCTCTTCTAGACTTTGGCTACCAAAATCATTAAATTTCCCATATATACAAACAAGAGCCGGTATCTTTGTGATTTAGTTTTTTCTATCTGTCAGGTTTTCTATTGCCTCCAGGAGCAAATACAAAAAGTTCCTTGGTATTCAAAGTCCCTTATAAACTAGCTCCTTCTACCTTTCCTGTCTTCTTGGCCACATACTTTTTGATCCAGGGACATCGGCCCCGTGGCTGTTCCACAAACAAGATATTCCATCTCCCAACTCTGAGTATTTTCTTTGGCTGTCCCCCTTTCTTAGAAATCTCTGCCTCCTCACTCTGATTATTGACTCCCTAGCTTCTTTCAAGTGCCAACTAAAATCCTGCCCACTACAGGAAGCTTTTCCCAAATTCCTCTTCATTCCAGTGACTTCCTATTGTTAATTATTTCCTATTTATTCTGTATATAGCTTGCTTTGTATATATTTATTTACATGTTGTCTCTCTTTTTAGATTGTAAACTAGCTGAGGGCAGGGATTATCTTTTTTTTTTTTTGTATTGCTAGCTCTTAGCAGAGTGCCTGGAACATGGTAGGTGCTTAATAAATGTTTATTGACTGATTGATTTACACAGAATATAAAGTATAGGCTAACTTCCAGCTGAAAATTCAGCTGATAATTAAAATAACTTATTTTCAAAAGATTAACTTTGAAGTAGGTGCCATTTAGTTATATGATCTCCTAGCACCCAGGGATAGGGACCGGATCCATAATTTCATTTGTATAAGGAATTCCTAGGTGAGGAAACTCTTTGTACCAATGTAGGTCAAGACCTTCTCTACAACTTACATACTGTTTCTTTGAGCACTGAGATGGCAAATGACTTACCCAGGACCATACATAGCCTGTATGTATTAGAAGTATCAGTCTGCATTGTAACACTTAGAACTATCTAGATGTAGAATGGGATTTCTTAGAAGGCAATGGGTCCCTCTTCATTGGCAAAAGACCTTATGACTATGTGTCAGATATGTTATAACATGGATGCCTAGTCCGAATGGATGGTAGTGAGTTGGACTGGATGGATGCTTATGACCCATCTAAATCTAATGTTTTGTGATTCAAGAAAAGATCAAAATGAAAATAAAATACTTTATGCAATTACAACAGTACCAATCTAACTTTTTTAAAACAAACTCCGGACTCTGAGTAATAGGAATGGGGCAAAAGTAAAGATACAGATTATTAACATTTCTTAGAGATATTAATCAATGGAAAATAAGCATTTCAATTAGGATAAAAGTGTACAGAAATAATCTGAAATATATAAGAAACTATATTTTCAGTGATTCTAAACATCAAACTACTCTTTTTAAAAAACGGTATGTTACTAGAGAAACTATATGGCTGTGAGTCATGCAACGCCATGATCTTTGTAGATCATACTTTATAAGTCCCAAAGGATAACGGAAAAACACATAGAAGTGTATGAGCTAGAGGCAACTTGTTCTCAAAGATGCCTTTTTTTCTTGAGAAGTGGCATAAAAGACATTGAAAACAAGTGTAATAGATAAAAGAAATGGGATAGTCAAAGGTATAGATCAAAGGCTAGCAGGTGGATAGTTTACAGATCATTGCATTCACAATTATATTAAATGAGAGGAAGACTCACAGTGACTTGGGTAGATGCTGAATGAAGGATTTAAGTAATGTCAAGGACAAGAATAACATAGTATAAATGAATCAAAAGGCATTTATTAAGCACTTACTATATACCAAAGCATGCCACTGAGTGCTGGGTATATAGATACAAAAGTGAAGGCATCCTTGCTCCCAAGGAACTTACATTCACAAACAAAACACAGGGGAGAGTTGGCCAAGGAGGGATACTTTGGTATCCTTGGAAAGTAATAGGGATGGTGTAATAGCAATTTGGATTTGAGGATTTTTCCCACCCATTAATAGGTCATGTGACCTGCTTGCATCACAAGAAGCCTAAGTCACATTGTGGTGGGAGGAGCTTCCTGACAGGAAAAGGAAGTTACATCACAGGAAATGCTGAGAGAGAGAGCAGTTATGGCTGCTAATGGCTACTAATGGCCACCCTTATGATAGTTAGAACAGAACAGGCTCACTTAGCTGTACTGTGAGTTTGTTTTAGGGAAGACCCCAGCAGGGAGTCGGAGAGGTTTGGTGATGGAGAGGCTCCATGTTGTGTTATTATGTATGGAATGCTTTACTGCTCTGATAGATTGGACAAAGGGCTCATGGAATATAGTTCTCTGGTGTCTGAATAAATGCCTTACTTCTTCTACCTTCTATGTAGAGAGTCTTGTATACTTTCCGATACAGAACTACATAGGCATTTTGACAATTATCATCTACGTTGTTATTATTACCTTACTGATACAGATGGTCAGTAAGGCTTTAGGGGAGGACACTGACACATCCTGTCCAGGAAATATGACAGAAATAATTTACTTATGATTCTTGGTTAGGGTTAGGGTTCCAGAAGTAGAGAGGGGGTGGTTAAGAGAAAAGAGTATAAGTGGCAAGGTAGATGGTGAAGAAGCTTTGGAGGAGGCGATCAAAGAAGGTGTGAAGTGAATCATGGAAGAGGCTTTCTGGAAATCTTATTTTGGGAGTGTTAGTCACTAAACAGAGTAGAAGAATCAAGGTGGCATAGACATAAAGACCCAAGAGAAATACAAGCAAGACACTTATTACAAGAAGTCAGGGACAAGGGAAGATTGTATATGAATATACAACACTTGATGTTACAAGTAGGTAGCACAGTGGCTAGAAGCCTGGGCCTGGAGTCAGAAAGACCTGCTTCGACATAATGTGACTGGGGAAATCACTTAACCTCTGTTTGCTTCATTTTCCTCATTTGTGAAGTAGAGATAAAATTAGCACCTCCCTCCCAGGGTTGTTATGAGGATCAAATGGGATAATATTTTTAAAGCACTTAGCACGGGGACAGGTACATAGAATATTTCCAGGACAAGGTGTTTGGTGTGAGTTTAGAAGCTGAGAAAGCATGTATGGACAATGCTCTTCATTGGTAATTAGACTGTCTATATCAATGAAGTCTTGGATCCATTGAAATGGGTATAACATTCATAACAAAAAGTGAGTATTTTGGTAGTATCCTTAGGGATGAAAGCCTCAATCTCTGTCCTAGGTCACTAGTGGCTTTTGAATGAGATTAGTTTCCAAAAGGCTCTGAGATTCTTCTCCATAAATACCATCTTCCAGGATGGTTGGGTGATGATGGTGAAGGTTACTTTCCTGAAATATCAATTTGAGTGACGTGTTCAGCATGGCAGCTGTTTGCTAAATTGGTTCACTCGGTTTTTCCCAACACAGCAATATATAAGAATAACCTTTTGCAGACCTAAACAGGCACATAAAACTACCGCTCTTCTAGTTGAAAACTGACAGCCATAACTAGTGTATCTTAAGCATCTTCTATACACATTGAGAAAAACACTGAAAGACAAACACTGAGAGAAAAACAAAGTTTTGATAAAACAAGGCTTCTGCCCTCAAGGAACTTATAACGTATGGAGGATAAGACACCAAAACAAATAGCTATAGGGCACAATATTAAATAAATGTATTGTCATTATAATTAGTTCCCTCCTCAGCTCTCAACCCATAAATGAAGGAAAATCACATGAAACACTACAATTGCTTTTACCTGGAAAATCACGAAAATAAGAGGAAGGATCATTGATTGCTCGTGGTTGGGTAGGAGGGGGTGTCAGAGAAGACTTTTTGGGTGAGGAAGCATTTGAGCTGGATTGTGAATGATTAGGATTTTCACAAGCAAAGAGGAAGAATTGGAAAAAATCATTTTCAATAGAAAAGTATAATTGAATTTATTTTAATGTTTATTAATAAGGCTAAAAGTACTTCTCAGTCTTGCTAAAGCCTCCCTTCCTAGACTTATTATACAACATGCCTTTCATATACTCTATTGTCCAGTCAAAATGGCTTATCTGCTATGGTATTCCCTCTCCTACCTCCATGCTTTTGCACAAACTGTCACTCATGCCTAGAATCCATTCCTTCTACATTTTTATCTCTTAGAGTACATGGCTATCTTTGACACCAGGTCTCTCCTGATTCCCTCAGACTTGTTAGGTACACCAGCACACAATATTATCTTGTATATCTTTGAATTTACTTATCTATGTTTGTGTTTCTTCCTCACCCTTGGCAGAGTATAATTTTGAATGCAAGGACTGTTTTTGCCTCAGACTTTCAATCTCTAACCTTCATAACACACTGGCTGGTGCATAGCAGATCTCTATGTTAAGTGTCTGAGGCAGGATTCAGACACATTTTCCTGACTCCAAGTCCAACACTACCAATTGTGCCAATTAATAGCTATTATTATTATTAATTATTGTACATATAAGCACGTGACATATTTATTAATGGAAGAACATTAAGATTACCAGATGTTGCCTCTGCTTCTGGATTAATCCACAGTCACTAATAGCAAAAAGCAATGATTCAAAAATAAAATCATATGTGATCTAAGAAAAAATGCATTAACTTAATGAAGAAATACTGTTAATTTAGAAGGTTAAAGGTTAGAAGATTACATTTTCCAGCTTTGACTCATTCATACTAAGGGGTATAAATTATAAGATGGCAAAGATTTAACTTGCTTTATAACAGAATTAAGTTGTGCTTAATATATCATAAGATAATGACCAAATGCTTAGAATCCCTTGCCATGAGGAATCATTTAGTTCAGAGGCTGCAAGATTTCCCAGCATTTGGAGAGCTTCAGTGAAATCAACTTTGCAAAATAGCTGGAAATATGATTAGCTCTACATACAACAGAGGTCATTAAAATTTCCACAGGTTCTCACCTGGGCAGTCCAATCTTTTATTTTTAGCTGCTTTAGATGTTTCAAATGCATTTCTAAAAATAATATTTTCTTTGCGCATGCAATTTTGTGCATCATTGCCCCTAATTGCATCTTTAAAATGCATGCTGTGAATATTTAGCCCTAAAGCACACAATGAACTTTCTAAAATGGAGCATGTTTTGATTGCTGTGACTTCTTAATTTTCCCCATGAAATGCATATCCCTCATGTATAAACTTCGGATGAGAACAATGCTGGAGAAAGCCTGTCTCCCCCCAGATGGCCTGTGCAGTTTGAATTCACACAACATACATATTCAACAACGATGAGGGCACGATCATCTATAATCCCTAGGCAATCCTGAGGCAGCAGAAACATAAGGGCTATCAACATTTCAGGCTCATATAAGCTCAGGGTCAGAACAGTATAATTTTCTACACTATCCAGGAAAACGTCTTTCAAAACTTCTTTATAAAGGCTGAATACTTCTTTGATTTGCTTTTCAGTTCTTCCAGTGAGGTCTTATTGATTTTTTTGTTCTAAAACACCCAACAAAATGGTGGCATGTAGAGGTATGGGTGGGGGGCACTTAAAATGGTAACATACTAATTCATGGTGGCCATAAATGGTGCCAGCTGTAAATTAAGGGCAATCACATTTTTTTAAATTTTCTATTATTATTATGTATTTAATATTTTTAGTTTTCAGCATTGATTTCCACAAGATTTTGAATTACAAATTTTCTCCCTATTTCTACCCTCCCCCCACTCCAAGATGGCATATATTCTGATTGCTCCATTCCCCAGTCAGCCCTCCCTTTGGTCACCCCACTCTCCCCTATCCCCTTATCCCTTACTTTCTTGTAGGGCAAGATAGATTTCTATGCCCCATTTCCTGTATATCGTATTTCCCAGTTGCATTCAAAAACAACTTTTCTTTTGAACATCTGCTTTTAAAACTTTGAGTTCCAAATTCTCTCCCCTCTTCCCCCCCCCCATCCACCCTCCCTAGGAAGGCAAGCAATTCAACATACACCACACATGTATCATTATGTAAAACCCTTCCACAATACTCATGTTGTGAAAGACTATTTTTTGCTCCCTCCTATCCTGTCCCCCTTTATTCAATTTTCTCCCTTGACCCTGTCCCTTTTCAAAAGTGTTTGTTTTTGATTACCTCCTCCCCCCGTCTGCCCTCCCTTCTATCATCCCCGCTTTTTTATCTTCTTCCTCCTTCTTTCCTGTGGGGTAAGATACCCAACTGAGTGTGTATGTTATTCCTTCTCAAGTCAAATCTGATGAGAGCAAGATTCACTCATTCCCCCTCACCTGCCCCCTCTTCCCTTCCAACAGAACTGATTTTTCTTGCCACTTTTATGTGAGATAATTTACCCCATTCTATCTCTCCCTTTCTCCCTCTCTCAATATATTCCTTTCTCATCCCTTAATTTGATTTTTTTAAATATCATCACCTCATATTCAACTCACTCTGTGCCCTCTGTCATATATATATATGTGTATACACACACACACACACACACACACACACACACACACACACACATATATATATTCCCTTCAACTATGCTAATACTGAGAAAGGTTCCTTGAGTTACAAATATCATTTTTCCATGTAGGAATGTAAACAAAACAGTCCAACTTTAGCAAGTCCCTTCCAATTTCTTTTTCTTGTTTACCCTTTCATGCTTCTCTTGATTCTTGTGTTTGAAAGTCAAATTTTCTATTCAGCTCTGATCGTTTCACTGAGAAAGCTTGAAAGTCCTCTATTTTATTGAAAATCCATATTTTGCCTTAGAGCATGATACTCAGTTTTGCTGGGTAGGTGATTCTTGGTTTTAATCCTAGCTCCATTGACCTCCAGAATATCATATTCCAAGCCCTTTGATCCTTTAATGTTGAAGCTGCTAGATCTGGTATTATCCTGATTGGGTTTCCACAATACTCAAATTGTTTCTTTCTGACTGCTTGCAGTATTTTCTCTTTGATCTGGGAGCTCTGGAATTTGGCGATGGTATTCCTAGGAGATTTCTTTTTGGGATCTATTTGAGGAGGCAATTGGTGGCTTCTTTCAATTTCTATTTTGCCCTGTGGCTCTAGATAATTTCTCCTTGATAATTTCTTGAAAGATGCTATCTAGGCTCTTTTTTTGATCATGGCTTTTAGGTAGTCCAATAATTTTTAAATGATCTCTCCTGGATCTATTTTCCAGGTCAGTGGTTTTTCCAATGAGATATTTCATGTTGTCTTCCACTTCATTCCTTTGGTTCTGTTTTATAATATCTTGATTTCTCATAAAGTAACTAGCTTCCACTTGCTCCAATCTAATTTTTAAGGTATGGTCTTTTGGACCTCCTTTTCCATTTGGGTAATTCTGCCTTTCAAGGCATTCTTCTCCTCATTGGCTTTTTAGAGCTCTTTTGCCATTTGAGTTAGTCTATTTTTTAAGGTATTGTTTTCTTCAGCATATTTTTCAGCATTTTTTGGGTCTCCTTTAGCAAGTCATTGACTTCTTTTCATGGTTTTCTCACATCACTCTCATTTCTCTTCCCAATTTTTCCTCTACTTCTCTTTCTTGCTTTTCCAAATCCTTTTTGAGCTCTTCCATGGCCTGAGACCAATTCATATTTTTCTTGGAGGCTTTGGATGTAGGCTCTTTGACTTTGTTGACTTCTTCTGGCTGTATGTTTTGGTCTTCTTTGTCACCAAAAAAAAAGATTCTGAAGTCTGAGTCTGAATCTGGGTCCATTTTTGCTGCCTGTTCATGTTCCCAGCCAACTACTTGACTGTTGAGTTTTTTGTCAGGGTATGACTGCTTGTAGAGTAGAGAATACTTTGTTCCAAGCTTGAGAGGCTGCGCTGTTGTTTTCAGAGTTACTTCTACCCAGCAAGCTCTGCCACACCAGTGCTCCTTCTCCCCCAAGAACTGCCAACCAGGATTACAGCCCAGATCTAGGCAGGGCAAAGCACGCTTTGCACTCCCGCTCTAATCTGCCTTAATTCCTCCCACCAGGTGGGCCTGGGGCTGGAAGAAACTGCAGCTGTAGCTCTGGAAGCAGCCTCAGACCAGACCACCTACCCTGCCCCTGGGGTGGTGGTCAACCGAGAACTCCTTTCACTCTGTTCAAGTAAATTTTCCCATTAACTATGTCTGCTGTCTTTGGCATTTGTCGGTTGAAACATCTGGTAACTGCCACAGCTCACTGATTCGGGGTGCTACACCTGTTCCGCCTGGCTCCCAGTCTGGTTAGTCCTGGCACGGCCCATGCTGGGCTCTGCTCTGCTCCGCTCTCAGTTCCGTGTAACAGACCCTTCCCAGCGACCATCCACTCTGTCCTGGGCTGGAGCCCTGCTACCCTTTGCTATTTCATGGGTTCTGCAGCTCTGCAATTTATTTGTTCAGAGCCATTTTTATAGGTTTTTGGAGGGACCTTGGGGGGAGGTTAAGCAAGTCCCTGCTTTCCAGCCACCATCTTGGCTCTGCCCTCTGGCAGTCACATTTAACACTATAATTTTGTTCCTTTGGGGGGAAAAATACAGCAGCATTATGATGCATTCTGTATGGAATGTTATATAGTTAATGAGTAATGAAAGACTTCTAGATGTAGAGTCAGAGAACCTAGGTTCATCGCTCAGGTCTTCCATTGAAAGTTTTAAAAATTACATATATACGTATATGTATGTATGTATGTATGTATATATATATGTATACACACATATATTTACATGTGTATACACATATACATACATGTATACATATACATACATACATATATATATATATATGCAACATTAGAGAATCATAGTATCCTTGAGGGGGAAGAGGCCTCAGAAATCACTTAGACCTAGAGAGGTGACATAACTGTCCAGGTATCACAACACTATTTAGTGGCAAAGCTAAAACTATAATCTAGGTCTACTGATGTCTAGTCCACTGGACTTTTCACTATGGGATGAATAGAAAATAATTTAAAAATGAAGAGCAATATCTCAGAATCCTTAGATCCACAGGGATGCTTCCAATAATCTAATCAAACCCCATCACTTAAAGACAGGGAAACAAAGGCATTAGAAATTAAGAAACTTGGTTGA
Source organism: Trichosurus vulpecula (assembly GCF_011100635.1). Classification (NCBI taxonomy): domain Eukaryota; kingdom Metazoa; phylum Chordata; class Mammalia; order Diprotodontia; family Phalangeridae; genus Trichosurus; species Trichosurus vulpecula. The sequence continues at coordinate 216,794,336 of NC_050579.1, read as the reverse complement.
GGTAACACAGGTAGGTAAGAAATGAAGCCTATGCTTGAAATCAACTCTAGAGTTTCAGTCAAAGGCTCTTTCAAAATTCTGGGCACAAATGATTAAAAGGTGAACTGTAATCAATCTCCTGCTTTTCCTCTAAGTTTATCCATGCTTTCCCATCATTGAAGAGATAGAAAATGTATAGTAATACAATTATACTACGTAACTGCTTTTCAGCTTAATTATTGGGCTCTAGAAGGTTTATTTCTAAATAGGTTGGCCAAACAAATTTCAGTCTCTTACAAATCATGACAGTATACTCCTGGGTTTGTTCTTTTCTTTTTATATCTGGATGCAAAAAAGTGAGCATACATTGAATTACGAGGTATAGTGGAAAGAACATTAGATTGTTTTCTCTATTATTAACCATGTGATCATGGACCAGTCACTTAACTCTCTGAACCCCAGTTTCTTCACATGGAAAATAAGATGATTAGGATAGATGACCTCTATGTTTTGTAACTCAATTCAATCCCACAAACTTTTATTAAGCACCTAATATATATATATACGAGAAACTATGCAAGGTGATGAAAAACTAAGACAAAACAAAAACAAAAGTCAGTCAGTTAATAATGATTTATTAAGTATCTAACTGTGTGCCAGGCACTATTCTAAGTGTTGGAAATAAAAAGGAAAGTAAAAGACAGTTCCTCCCCTCTAAGCACACCACAACCTAATGGAGGACACAATATGCAAACAACTATGTATGAAGAAGCTATGTATGTTTACAGGATAAACTGGAAATAATCAAGAAAATGAAGACAATAGAATTATGAGGGATCAGGAAAGGCTTCTTGTAGAAAGTAAGATTTTAGCTGGGACTTGAAGGATGCCAGGGAAGCCAAAAGGTATAGATGAGGAGGAAGAATACTACATGCATGGGCAACAGCCCATGAAAATGTTCAGGAGTCAAAAGATGGAGTGTCTTAATTGAGGAAGAGTAACGAGTTCAGAGTCATTGTATTGAAGAGTATGTGGTGGGGGATGGAGAAGGTATAATTATAAAAAGACTGGAAAGGTCAGGAAGGCAGGTTATAAAAGGTTCTGAATGCCAAAGGGTTTTTGTATTTGATACTGAAGATGACAGAGAGTCACTGGAATTTATTGAGTAGGGAGGTGACATGGTCAGATCTGCTATTTAGGAAGAATACTTTGACAGCTAAGTGGAGGACACACTGGAGTGGGGAGATCAAACAGCAGGCTATTTCAATAATCAAGATGAGAGGTGATGATGGCCTGTAGTAGGGTGGGGGCAGTGTCAGAGGAGAGCCAAAGAGGCACAGAGGAGAGATGTTAATGAAGGTTTAGTAATAGGTTGGATATGGGGGGCATGAGAGAGTGGCAAATCAAGGCTGCCACTTAGATTGAAAGCCTGAGCGATTGGAAGAATGGTAGTGCCCTCTATAGTAAAAGGGAGATTTGGAAGGGTTTTGAAGAAAATATAGTGAGTTTACTTTTGAATATACTGAATTTAAAATGTCTACAGGATATCCAGTTCAAGATGTCTAAGAGTCGATTGGAGATGTGAGATGTCATAAGAGAGGTTTACAATGGATAAGGAGATGTGACAATCATTAGCATAGAGATAATAATTGAATTCAGGTAACTGAGAAGATCACCAAATGAAATGTTATAGATGGAGATGAGAAGATGACCCAGGACAGAGCCCAAATACACAACCACAGTTAGTAGCTGTGACCTGCATGAAGATCCAGCACAGGAGATTAAAGACCTCAGATAGGTAGAAGGAAAACCAAGGAGAATAGTATCATAGAAACCTAGAGAGAAGAGAATATCAAGGAGAGGAGGGTGATCAACAGTGTCAAAGGATGTAGAAAGGCCAAGAGAAATGAGGATTGAAAAAATGTCATTGGATTGGGCAATAAAGATAACTTTATTGGATGGTAACTCTGGGGAGAACAGTTTTGGTTGAATGATGAGATCAGAAGCCAGAATGTAGAGAATTAAGAAGAGGAGAAGAGAGGACATGAAAGCAAATATTATAGATGGCCTTCTCAAGGAAAATAAGAATAAGAAAGAGATAATAAGAAAGAGATAATATGGCCCTGAATTAGAGTAATAACTTTGTTAGTGACAGGGGCATAGACAATTCCTCTCGCCTAAGCACATCACAACCTAATGAAGGACACAACATGCAAACAACTATGTATGAATGAGCTATTTGTAGGCAGTAGGGAAGCATCCAATATACAGGAAAATATACAGGAAAAGGCTAAGGATAAATAAAAGAATGGGAATGATAGAGGAAGCAATCTCTTGGAGAATACAGAATGGAATGGGATCACTTACGCATGTAGAGGGATTAACCTTGGCAAGAAGAAGGGCCACCTCATCATCATCAGGGATAATGAAAGAAATAGTGGCAGAAGACATTTGGGTGATATGAGATAAGCAAGAGAAGAGAAGAAGAAGCTCTTGGTAAATGGCCTCATTTTTTTCAGTATAATGTGAAACAAGGCTCTCAGCTTAGATAGTGGAGTGAAGGAAAGCGATGGGAGGTTTTAGCAGGGATTAAAATGTTTAGAAGAGCCACTGTGGTGAGAAGCAAAGTAAATTAATCAGAGAAGTATACAGGAATTGCTTTGTACTTTGAAGTTAGGTCTAGTTTAGATTATGTAACAAAATTTTTAGTGAAATCAGTCATCGTGATTTTGTGACTTTCTCCACCTTAGATCAGCAGCATGTGTGTAGGAGCAAAGGCAGGGGATGAAGGGAGTGACTCAAGGATGAGGCTTGATCCCTTCTCTTGAGTAGCTTATATTTTTATGGGTGGGGATAATACAACATACAAACAGATAAGTAAATAAAAAGATTTTTTGAGGAGGGAGAAAACACTGAGAACTAGAGAGATCAGGGAATAGTTCACTCAGGAGGTAGCACCTGAATTGAGTCTTGAGTTAAGATTAAAAGAGTTAGAGATAAAGAGTACCTTACAGACATGGGGGACTGTCTGTGAAGTCACAAGAATGGGAAATGTAATGCTGAGCTTGAGGGACAATTAACAGTCCAGCTTGGCAGGATATACAACGTATGAAGGGGAGTCATATTAAATGCCTGGAGAAGTAGATAGGAGACAGATTATATTAGAGCTAAATGCCAGATGAATAGTTTTTATTTTATGTGAGCAGAAAAATGTATAACTCAAGATTTCTCAGGAGAGTAACAGTCACTTAGGAAATGTCTTAGGAAGATTATTATGACACTTGTGTGGAGGAAGGATTTGATAGGAGAGATACTGGAGACAGTCAGAACAATTTAGAAGTTAGTATGGTAGTTTAAGAAAGAGATAATATGGCCCTGAATTAGAGTAATAACTTCGTTAGTGACAGGGGCAAAGATTTGAGAGATATTGTAAAGGTAGAATAAAAAAGAGTTGAAAATGGAGAGAGAGGGAGAAGAAAAAGTCGAAGAAAATTGTAAGATTACAAACTTGGGTGCTTGGAAATACTGTAGTTTCCTCAATACAGAAGCTTAGCAGGAGAGTAGATTTATGTGTGGAGATAATGAGTTTTGTTTTTGAATTGTTTGAAGTCTATACAACGGGTAAAGATATCCAAAAGGCAGAGGCAGATGGGGAAATCTTCTCTCTCACTCTCTCTCTCTGTCTCTGTATCTCTCTGTCTCTCTCTCACCCTCACCCTCTCCCTCCTTCCCCTTTTCTCCCCCTTCTCTTCCCCCTCTCCCCCCTCTCTTTTTTAAAAGCTATTTTATAAGTTAACATTGAAATAAATTAAGAGAAAATACAACCCAATTAAAATTAAAATGGAAGAAACTAATTTCATGCTTTAAAGAAAAAACTTACAATGAATTTAATGTTTCAATATGTCAAGGATCTATGCTTTCATCACCATGGGTCCTCTACCTACCAACACACATACTCCATGCAGTACAGTGGGTTGTTGAGTTACTGTTGGGGGAAAAATCATCTCCTAGACAATCTTCTAGTGAGTGTCTTAGAACTCAGTTATGGCATTCATCAGGCCAATATTTGAAGTTTTCCTTAGTAGGTCCTTTCAGAATTTAGTATCTTAATATTTCAAAACTTTAAATTTAGACCACCTTTAGTAACTCAAATGTCTATGACATTTTCTTGAGATTTCTTGATATTTATTAAAAAGAGCTGAGATTTACATATAATTTAAAGGTTTGCAAATATCATATCATTTGTTCCTCACAATCATTTGGTGTGATATTATTATTGTTGTTGTTATGATTCTTTCTTATACACTATTGTGTAGATGAGGAAACAGATTTAGAGAAGATAAATGACTTATTCAGTGTTTTGCAGCTAGTTGGTTTCCAAGGCATAATTCAAACCCACATGTTGATCAAGGATTTAATGGATAATGATTTCATAAAAAATGATCAATTTTACCTCATCATTTCCACAGTTATTTCTGCCCTCAAGGCATTGTGGTTGGTATTTAGTTATAGAGTTTTAGAAATTATAGTGAAAAGGCATTAACACATGGAAGGTTGGAGAAACTTCCCATACCTTTGTCTAAGACCCAAATATCTGTTTCTCCCTCTTCTGACCATATCAGTGTATGAATTTGCATTTATGCCACACACTTCGGAGGTAATAATGTCCTTAATAGTCTCAGGATGATAAGCAGAGATTTGCTGCATCCAGAGTCTGAGTAATTCTTTAAATTTGGTTGTTCTTGAGACCTTATTTCAAGAATAAGGTTGAAGGAGCGCTTGGGAAGGCTGCACAGCCATTTTTCATTCTTTATACACAATGTAGATAAATCAAAGACTTCATTTGCCATTGCTGTCAATCTGAAGCCACTTGTGGGGATTGAATCCACTTTAAAAAGTATTTGAAAGAAAAGAGACAACATAAGTCATTCCAAACACACAGCAAAGTGATCAAATGAAAGTAAATTATGAACAAAAGAACATTTTCCCCACCAAAATCATGTTTCCATAAAGGTGAAATGAATGGTCTTAGATTTATTCTACTATCAAAAAAGACAAGAGAATTGGTTTTAGAAGCACATCTTAGACTAGCATCCAAAACAACATGCTTTCCAAAATGATCTTAACTTCTCCATTTATTCTTTTCTCTCTCCTTCTTCCTTTTTCTTTACTTCTTTCTTTCTGTTGCCTTCTTTTCCTCCCTTCCCTCCTTCCATTCCTTTCTTTTCTTCCTTTCCTCCTCCTTTTTTTCTTTTGAATATTTCATAAAAGCTGATTGCACAATACTTATTAGTTTCTTCAATATAAAATTAGAGAAAAATCAAAATAAGATAAATTAAAAAAACATGTCAAAGTCATATTAAAAGGAAAAAAAACCAACTACATTATTTGACTGGGAATGGTCCCTTGCTACCTACCAAAAGCCATAAGCTATCAATGAGGCATTTTGCCAGAGAACATTCTCCCTCACTGACTAATCTTAGAGCAGTTTCAGCTTTGATTTAAGATTTTGCTGCCTGATTGTGCACCTGAGGTAATTTGTTTCTGACTGTATGTGGTACAGAATGCAATATTTTGATAATTGCCAGAGATGAGCATAAAGTCCCAACTGTCTTTTCCATTCTCATTTTAGTTTTTGATGAAATACTCATTCTATTCTCCCCATAGCCTCATTACTTTATAAGCCTATTAATTTGTCTCACTTTTACTGCTTTCATTATTCTTGAACCCTGGTTTTTATTTTCATCTATTGATTTAATAGCATCTCACTCTATTTCCCCTCTTATTAACTTAAAACTCGATTCCTTAGTAATTTCTATATTTCTAGTCACTTCAGTTCCCTCATATTTTCTTTTTTAAAATATCTTATTGATGCCTTTTGTTTTACTTTTTATATCACCGGCCCTTCCCAATATCTACTTTTGAATAGAATCCTCTCTTGTAACAAACAAAAACAGTTAAGCAAAGCAAACTGAAACACAAATTACATCTAACAGCATCCATGACATTCTGTATTCAATATCCATCATTTGCTATTATGAGAAGGAAAATATGAGCTCCTAATATGGCACAGTGGAAAGCCTGCTGTATTTTAGAATGAGAGATGCTAGATTTAACTCCTGGCCTAGCCATTCAACTACTTGTATTCCTGGGAGAAGTCACTTAACCTGACTGGGAATTGGTTTCATCATCTGTAAAATTTATGAATTGGACTAGATGGTCTCTAAGTCCTTCCCAAGGGTCTAATCAATAATCCTTTGATTTGTAATCCCTCCTGGGAAGAGGATGTTAAAGCACTTGCCCTACTAATGGTGATTCTGTAGATTCTTCTTTGTATACAAATTCAACTTTGCATTACTATGTTTCACCATCATTTATTTCTTTGAAATAAAAAACTGGTCAAAGCATTAATCTTAATTCTGATGTCTTTTAGTGTTGTCGTCCTTTATGTTTTTGTGTTCATGACATACATTGTCTTTTCATTGTTCCTCATGATCTGCATCAGTTAATAAAAGTGATCCAGAGTTTCTCTTAATTCTTTATATTTGTCATTCCAGAGAATACAGAGACCATGGAGTTGGAGCTGGAAGGAGCCTTAGAGATAATATATTTTACAGATGGTGTTCTCATTTTGCCAATAAGGAAATCAAGGTCAAGATTACTTAGGTAATACATGACAGAGTGGTAGAGCTGGGGTTGAACTCAGGTCCTCTGCACCACCATGATGCTGTAGCATTAACCCATTCCACCGACTAACCATACTTCATTCAGCCATTCTTGAATAGATGGACACACTTTTTGTTTCCAGCATTTCTTTTTACCACACATAAAAAGTGTTTCTATAAATAGTGTATATATGGGATTTTTCTTTCTTTCTCTGATTTAGTTGGAAGTGTATACTTAGTAAATATGGGTCAAAGAGTATATGTACACACACAATCTCTCTCTATATAATGTCTTCTTTTTACTCAAATTATTTTTTGAACTAATATAGGGGAGAGAAGAGAAAAGGAAGGGAAATGTGGAAGAGAATAGGAGGGGAAAGGTAGAAGAGTTGGGAAGGGAGAGGAAGGGATGAGGATAGGTGAGTGGAAAAGACAGAGAAGATGGAAGGAAACAGCAGAGGAAAGGGAAGGGGAAAGGAAGGAGAAAGGAAGATTCCCTCATTTAATCCTTCTCTTCCATTTATCTCCTTACTGTATGATCTTTCTCCTCTTTATTGCTAAACTTCAGGAAAGAGATTACTATAGGATATTATTTACATTAATTTATGAATTAGTATTATATGAATCAAAAATATCCAGATGTTATATAGAATTGAACAAAACAATGATGTAATTTATTTGGAAGAATGAAAGTTCTAGAATGTCAAGTAAAATAAGGAAAATAAAAATGAAAATTAAAGAGACTCATAAAAACTAATCTCAAACTGTATCATAAAGTAGTAATCATTTTAAATTCAATTCAATAAACATTTATTAGGTATGCCAGGCACTGTGCTAAATGCTGGGGTTAAAAAAAGGCAAAAGATAGTCCCTGCCCTCAAAGACTTTACAATCTAAGGGGGGAAACTACACAGAAACAAATATATACAAAGCAAGCTATATAGAGCATAAATAGGAAATAATTAACAGAACAGAGGACTTAAATGGAGGAGATAGAATAGAAGAGAATTGGTTCACCCAGGATTCAAGACAGGAAAGAGAGGAGAGTATAGCTCAAGTAAGGATGATGACCTAAGAAAGAACTGAGGGGTGGAAGAAATGGAGGTCACAGTGAGGATGAGAAACAGCTTTAAGAGAAAAAGAGATTATAATTAAAGGAAGCACAGAGTTCGTGAACAAAGAAGTAGAACATTTGTGGGTGATGGGGAGGTCTAACCATTTTGTGTGGCTGAGATAGAGTAGAAGATTAATTTATAGGAAAAGAGCAAACTGAGCAAATTGGAAGTGAGGTTGTGTAGAGTATCACTATGTATGTTAAAGTGAGAAGGGGATATAGATGAGAGGTGCTTTGTTATGAAGGCAGGAAATGGGATGGAGATGATGTGGATTCAAAGGTGCCCTAGGAGTTGAGTTGCCTTTCCCTGGTTTATCTTCTAACCTGAAGATGCCCTAAAGTCTCTTGATACAAAGGTGCCCTAAGGTTTCAGTTGCTCTTTTCCTGGTGCCCTAAAGTCTACTCCCCTCATCTCGAAATACCACATAGCTTCCCTTTATCCCGGACCATGGAATTCCTTGTCTCCCCCCACCCTGGGTCATACAAATTCCCTTTGTTTCCCTTATCCTGTCCTTATAAAAAGAAGCCTCTGTTCCTCTGTGAACTGCTAGTCCTTCTTCCAGGGCTGGCCTGCTGCTTTTGTGTCAATAAAGCTCCCGGTGGCTACAAAAAAGGTTTAAGTGAATTCTTTCAAATTTGAAACAGCTCTCCCAACTCTGACCTCATCAGAGAAAAAGACTGTGAGACAGGTATTGAACTTCTTGAGGAAAGACAGAGTACCTTGGAGGATGGTAGAAAATAGGTGCCATAATTTCTATAAGAAGTCTTATCTGCTGCCACTTCAACTTTTATTAGTGGACACTATGTAAATGTGAGTTATTTATATTTAAAATGACACTCACCGGGTACCACTGCAACCACAGAGCTAGAACAAAGATAGTCTTGGTCATAATCAGGAACACTCCATATAATTTCTGTATATTTGAATCTGCATTTTGGTGGAAAACAAAGGCTTAACACCTTACCTTATGTTCATGATTAGAGGTGTTGGAAGAAATGATAAAAATTAGTTAAGGGTAATTGCTTTCTAGTACTAATCAAATAAGGTCTTCCCACCTTAGTTACTTTTACCCTCTAAAGGTAAACATTAGAAATACCCCATGAAATGCACTCTACAGACATTTGATAGCAATGATAATCCAGTTGTTTAGGAAATGTAAAAGAATAATAGCAGGGTACCAAGGTGCTTAGATCGTGCTTATCTGAACACTTCCAAAAAATTAGAATGATATAGTAATGATCGCAATGATACCAACATTTAATATTAATATTTATTTAATAATTAATATTAAAGTACTTTAAGCATATGGTCTCATTTGATCCTCACCTCCTGGTGGTAGGTAATACAAGCATTTTTATTCACATTTTAATAATGAGGAAATAAAGGCACAGAGAAGTAAAACAAGTTCCCACATCGAAGTTTTCTGATACCAAATCTAATGCTCCTTTCATCCTACCGCTATATTCAGACTTGAATGATGTTTTATGTATTACAAACTGTTGTGCTCCAGTCTCCACTTTGTGATATGTTTCGAGTGGTAAAATAATAGTGACTGACCTTATCTTTGGGTCTAAAAGGACCTTAAAGTTTATTTCCTTGTAATTTACAAATGTAATTTTAAACTAGTCATGATGGAGCAGCAAAGTAAGAGTGATTAAAATTAAGACAATTTGAGAAAGTAGTGATCAATATAACAAAAATATCATTCGTTGCCTGGCAGTATAGATAGCCCTCATTATAGGGAACAACTGTCTTCCTGCAAAGCTTTGTTGTTGTTCAGTCACATCTCACTCTTTGTGATCCCATTTGGGGTTTTCTCGAAAAAGATACTGGAGTGGTTTGTGATTTCCTTCTCCAGCTCTTTTTGTAGATGAGGAAACCGAGGCAAACGGAGTTAAGTGACTTGCCCAGTGTCATATAGCTAGTAACTGTATGAGGTTGGATTTGAACTCAGGTCCCGACTCCAGCCCTGGTGCTCTATCCATTGCACCATCTAGCTCTGCCCCCCCCCCAAAAAAAAAACCAAGCTTACGGTTATATAAAGCCTAACCCTGATTTCTATGCTAACACTGATTTCTATAATAAACTTAATATGTATTTCTCATTTAAAAAAACTATCCAATATGCTGAATTGAAAACTTGGGTTAGTTAAGTACTTAAGCTATGTGTTATTGTATTCAGGGTGATTTATAATTGCTGGAACTCCTCTGTGGACATTTTGCAATTCTTCTTCTCTGCTGTGGATCTTGCTATCCACTCCTTCTCGCACAGAATGTTAGAATATCTTGCATTGCCTGAAGAATTACCCAATTCCCAGAAATCTTTCATCCTATTCTATTTGGATATTTATGACATCTAAGAGCTGGGCTATAAAAATGAAAATTTGTCAGTAAATGCCATCATCTAGTTTAGTTTACTCCAGACTGAAAATTCTTTAAGCCCAAAACTTAAGATTATGAAAAGCCAGTTAGTATCATATTTCATTCATACTGTAAGTCCATAATGACTTACATTTCACTTATTTACAGAGCAGATAATAGTGGCAAAACTTTTTGAAAATTATCCTTTACAAAATGTTTGTAAGTTTCTCAACTTTTAGCAGTTTTCATGACTATAATCAATTTAGTCTTTCAAACTAGAACATATACAATTCCTTCATTTTAATAATTATGCCATGGGGGCGGAGCCAAGATGGCGGCTGATAAGCAGGAACTAGTGTGAGCTCCGTACTGAGTCCCTCCAAAAACCTATAAAAAATGGCTCTGAACCAATTCTAGAACGGCAGAACCCACAAAACAGCAGAGGGAAGCAGGGCTCCAGCCCAGGACAGCCTGGACGGTCTCTGGGGGAGGTCTATCCCACACGGAGCTGGGAGCTGGGAACGGAGTGGAGCAGAACCCAGCCTGAACGGCATGGACCAACCAGACCAGAAGCCGGGCAGAGCATGCCCTAGTGCCCTGAATCAGTGAGCTGCGGCAGTTACCAGACTCCTTAACCCACAAACACCAAAGACTGCAGAGAAGGTTAGTGGGAAAAGCTGTGGGAGGGGAAGGAGTTCGTGGTTCGGCTTCCAGCCCCAGGGGCAGCGGAGGTGGGGCAGCTACAGCTGTTGTTACTTCTGGCTCCAGGCCCACCTGGTGGGAGGAATTAAGTGGCGGATCAGAGCAGGGGTGCACAGCCTGCTGAAGATCTAAGCCCAGTCCAGGTTGGGGGTTGGGGAAGGAGCAGTGCTGGTGTGGCAGAGCTGGCACCTCCCCCCCAAACGTGGAACATAGAACTCTCTAGTCTACAAGCAGTCATACCCCACTGAAAAACTCAAAGGTCAAGTTAGTTGGCTGGGAATATGGCCAGGCAGTGAAAACGCACCGAGATTCAGTCTCAGACTTTGCATTCTTTCTTTGCTGACAAAGAAGACCAAAACATACAGCCTAAAGAAGTCAATAAAGTGCAAGAGCCTACACCAAAAGCCTCCAAGAAAAACATGAACTGGTCCCAGGCCATGGAAGAGCTCAAAAAGGATTTGGAAAAGCAAGTTAGAGAAGTAGAGGAAAAATTGGGAAGAGAAATGAGAAGGATGTGAGAAATCCATGAAAAACAAGTCAATGACTTGCTAAAGGAGACCCAAAAAAATATCGAAAAATACACTGAAGAAAACAACACCTTAAAAAACAGACTAACTCAAATGGCAAAAGAGCTCCAAAAAGCCAATGAGGAGAAGAATGCCTTGAAAGGCAGAATTAGCCAAATGGAAAAGGAGGTCCAAAAGACCACTGAAGAAAATACTACTTTAAAAATTAGATTGGAGCAAGTGGAAGCTAGTGATTTTATGAGAAATCAAGATATTATAAAACAGAACCAAAGGAATGAAAAAATGGAAGACAAGGTGAAATATCTCATTGGAAAAACCACTGAGCTGGAAAATAGATCCAGGAGAGATAATTTAAAAATTATTGGACTACCGGAAAGCCATGATCAAAAAAGAGCCTAGATATCATCTTTCAAGAAATCATCAAGGAGAACTGCCCTGATATTCTAGAGCCACAGGGCAAAATAGAAATTGAAAGAATCCATCGATCACCTCCTCAAATAGATCCCAAAAAGAAATCTCCTAGCAATATTGTCACCAAATTCCAGAGCTCCCAGATCAAGGAGAAAATACTGTAAGCAGCTAGAAAGAAACAATTTGAGTATTGTGGAAACCCAATCAGAATAACCCAAGATCTGGCAGCCTCTACATTAAGAGAACGAAGGGCTTGGAATACGATATTCCGGAGGTCAATGGAGCTAGGATTAAAACCTATAATCACCTACCCAGCAAAATTGAGTATCATGCTCCAAGGCAAAATATTGACTTTCAATAAAATAGAGGACTTTTAAGCTTTCTCAGTGAAAAGACCAGAACTGAATAGAAAATTTGACTTTCAAACACAAGAATCAAGAGAAGCATGAAAAGGTAATCAAGAAAAAGAACAAGAAAAAGAAATTGCAAGGGACTTACTAAAGTTGAACTGTTTTGTTTACATTCCTACATGGAAAGATGATGTGTATGATTCATGAGACCTCAGTATTAGGGTAGCTGAAGGGAATATGCATACATATATGTTTATGTGTGTATATATATATATATGTATATATATATATGGGTGAATGTGTATGTATGTATATATCTATGTGTGTATGTATATATACATATATATATATATATGTATATATAAAGAGAGAGAGAGAGAGAGAGAGAGGGAGAAAGAGGGAGAGAGGGAGAGAGGAGACACAAGGTGAGTTGAAGATGAAGGGAAGATATCTAAAAGAAATAAAATCAAATTAAGGGATGAGAGAGGAACATACTGAGAGAGGGAGATAAGGAGAGATAGAATGGGATGGATTATCTCCCATAAAGGTGGCAAGAGGAAGCAGTTCTGTGGGAGGAGGGGAGAGGGCAGATGAGGAGGGAATGAGTGAACATTGCTCTCATCGGATTTGGCCTAAGGAGGGAATACCATACATACCCAATTGGGAATCTTACCCCACAGGAAAGAAGAGGGAAGAAGATAAAAAAATGGGGGAGATGATGGAGGGGAGGGCAGATGGGGGTGGAGGTAGTCAAAAACAAACACTTTCGAAAGGGGACAGGGTCAAGGGAGAAAAATCAATAAAGCAGGATGGGTTGGGAAGGAGCAAAATATAGTTAGTCTTTCACAACATGAGTATTGTGGAAGGGTTATACATAATGATACACATGTGGCCTATGTTGAATTGCTTGACTTCTTAGGGAGGGTGGGTGGGAAGGGAAGAGGGGAGAGAATTTGGAACTCAAAGTTTTAAAAACAGATGTTCAAAAACAAACAAAAATGTTTTTGCATGCAACAAGAAAATAAGATACACAGGCAATGGGGCATAAAAATTTATCTTGCCCTACAAGAAAGGAAGGGAAAAGGGGATGGGAGGGGAGTGGGGTGACTGAGGGGAGCGCTGACTGGGGAACAGGGCAACCAGAATATACGCCATCTTGGATTGGGGGGGAGGGTAGAAATGGGGAGAAAATTTGTAATGCAAACTCTTGTGAAAATCAATGCTGAAAACTAAATATGTTAAATAAATTAAAAAAAAGAAATAAAATTCAAATTCTATAAAAAATAATTATGCCATTTTATTTTGTAATTTAAAAAATTAGACATTTCTTCAATAATTATTTCTTATGAAAGAAAATATCTATTTCAAATATATAACTTTCTCTTTGGAAGGCTAAATGAATTAATATAGAGTAGAAGAAAAACAAAGATAGACAATAGCTATGATACCATAAAGGAAAACAACATTAAAAGAGATCAGTATTCGGCTTAATGTAATTAATTAATGTTTGATTTCAGAAGAGAATTTATGATCGAGCCAGCTATATTTCTCTTGTGGTGGACCACATTGGATTCTTCATATGCTGTCAGACCAGAACTAGGGGTAGGGAACCTGTGGCCTTGAGACCACATGTGGCCTTCTAGATCCTCAAGTGTAGCCTTTTTGATTGAATTTGACTGAAAAATGTTGACTGAATTTGACTGAAAAAAGGCTTCACTTAAGGATCTAGGAGGCCACATGTGGCCTCAAGACTGCAGGTTCTCCACCCCTGGACCAGACTAAGTATCTGGTTTGCTTAACTGCTTCTCTTTATCACAATAGAGAAGTAGGATTCTATGGAGGCTACTGGGAAGTGACAATGATAAACAAAATAAAAGGTATTAATAAAATATTTCTCAAATTATCCATATTTTCCTTAACACACCTCACAGGTATTAAATTAACATGTCTCCTATTTTACTCGCATTAGATGGGGTCTCCTCATCTCTCTTCCCAGAAGCCCTCACACCTCAGTAAAACCTACTGACTTCCAGTGGAGTTTTACATGGAAATAATTGACTGGAGAACTGGGCCATTGTGATTAAAAGCATTTTAGACAATGTTGGGGCAGTGTATTCTGAGCTGTTAAGAACCCAGGAAATCCTTTTGAACTGGAAAGAATAGAGTGATATTGCAACACGCAGGATAGGTGCTGCTATGAAAGAGAGAAATAGCTTCTGGGGAACACTTGGTAAAATGGGCAGCTGGCTGATCACTTTTCTTACTGTGGATGATTGACTAGAAACAGAGGCTATTGTAGTAAAGCAGAAGTGTTAACACTTGGACAAGTAACCTTTTTTTTTTCAGTCTGCCAACAAAATGATTGCTTTGAAGCTCATAAAAATGTTGAGGAAAAGAATCTCTTTTAACAAAATAACCCTATTATGAGTTGAAAGCTATTACAATGGAAAGTCACTGCACTGTAATATAAAAACCTAAATTGTTTCATGACTACAGTTTCTATATGGTAAATATGGTTTTAACCCACTTAGCTTCATCTACAGCCTAATGTTCTTGCTTACCCAGTAAATACAGAATTTTTCTTTTAGTGAAATGCTGAGTTTGAGAATTTAGATGAGAAAAAAAATCAGTTTTTTTTTAACAACCTCTATTGCTCCCAATCATTGCATTGCAAAAACTCACTAGGTTGTATATTCTTGGGTGTCAGACAGAAAAACCAATACAAAGTTAACACTGGGTATCAACTCTTAGGCAATAATGTGTGGAGCAAAGCCAGCTGGAACTTTGACTTTCTGTGCTTTCTGCCAACAGTAGGGCAGAATTCTCCTTGATAAATGTTAATTGCTTTTACTTATTCTTTCTCCAGTTTCGTCCGTATTTGTCACCACTCAAATCTTTAGAAACCCAGTTTGGAGAAGTGTAACCCAGATTTTCCCTTTTCCTACTTTCTGTAACAGATGGAAATATTGGCTTTTACAGATCAGAAAAGTAGCCAGAAGAATGTTCACAAACTTTATTTGGGCACTCAAGGGTTTTGTTTTATTTTTTTTTTCACCTTACAAGTCTTTACTAAAAACATGCTAGCCCTCCCAATACATACATACATACATACATATATACACATGAACACACAGTTTTCAAGCTCTGGCTATAAGATTATACTACTGAATCTAGAGGGCTCAACTTGGAATAATAGGATCTGAGTTCAAATCCCAGCTCCGTCATCAATTACCAGTTGTGATCTTGGCCAAGTCCCTTAAGCTTCTCTAGGCTTCAGTTTTCTCATCTAAAATGAAGGGGTTGGGCTAGACAATGTTTAAGATCCCTTTTTCAGCCTTAGATGGCTGATCTCTGACTCTGGGATTGTATAACATATGAGCTATTGGAGTGTGAAGGAGTGGGGAGAGGTCTGTACAGACTTCTGATTTCATTGCTGCGGGGACCTTTCCAGTGAGAAAATGCTCTTTATCAATGCACATAAGTACCTGTCCTGCAATTTCTAGTCATAAGGTCATAGGATCATAAATTTAAAGCTGGAAAAATCCTTAGAGAGCCTCAGTTTCAATCCTTAAACTTTATAGATTAGAAACTGATAACCAGAGATGTTCAATTACTTGCTCAGGGTGATACAGAGAGTAAGTGGAACAACAGGCATTTGAATCCTCTGACTGCAGTGTGCTAGCCACTGGAAAAAATAAAGAAAATAAGATATATAGACATATAATTCAAAAGAAACCTGCATTCTACTAGAGGGATATATCATGCATAGATAAGATAAATGTAGATAATATATATACACATATGTAGAAGGGAGTCTTCCCTCTATACTTATCCCTGTTTGTGTCATATCCATCCAGCAGAATGCAAGCTTCATAAAGGGAGGAACTGATTCACTTTTGCCCCAGACCTGGCACATGGTAGCTATTTAATAAATGTTTATTGGTTGACCACATGCACTCAAAAGGGACAAAACTGCCTTCATTTTTAATATTCTTTAGTTCTTCCTCCTTTATAGGTAGAAATTAAGTCAACACATAGTAATTAAATATTCACTGTGTGCCAGGCCCAGTGCTGGGGGATACAAATAAAAGGAAAAAGAAATACAGTCCCTGCCTTCAAGAAGCTTACAGTATAATGGGACAATGCAACACATAAGAAAATAATAGCTGCCTTTTAGTAGTGCTTTTAAGGTTGGTAAAGTGCTTTATAAATAGCATCTTATTTGATCCTTACAACAGCCCAGGATCATGAGGAAACTGAGATAAACAGAGGATAAATGGTGACAGGATCACGAAACTATTAAGTTCTGGGACTGGATTTGAACTCAGTTATTTCTGAATCCAGATTCAGTGTTGTATCCATTGTACCATCTAGCTAGTGGGATGGTGGGGGGAAGGTCTGGAGAATGAAGTGTGCCTGTTATGGGTCCTTCCTCAAAATGGAGGATTGAGAAAAATTTACCAATAGGAAAAGTGACCCACAGGGGAAGAAGAAATTAATTTGGGAGATTGAGTGACATGAGGGATATAAAACTGGTTTTGGAGTCAGGAAGATGTGGATCCATGTCTTGTCTCTGACCTATACTGTGTGACCCTGGCCACATCATTTAACCTCTCACTGTCCTAGGCAAATGATCTAAGACTGTGGGACTACAGGAGCAGATACTAATCCTCATGGGTAGGGACAGTTTCCTCACTGGGAGTTCCTAATATCAATGAAATCACAGATTCAGTGCCCCCCAATCACTAGTTCTGACTTCTAACATAGGTTACCCTGAATTGGTAAGGTTTTATTGAGTGTTCACAAGTATACAACTAGCACATGAGGATTTAGGCAGCTGTGGTATGGTAGAAAGAGATCTGGGCTTGGAATCAGAAGATGTAGGTTAAGGTATCATGTCTAACACATACTAGTTGTAGGAAGTTGGTCAAGTCACTTAACCTTTTTCCTCATCTGGAAAATGCTTATATTAATAATTGAGTTACCTATTTTACAGTGTTCTTATAAAGACAGTGATTTATAAACCTTTTCAATATTAGTATTATCTTTACTACCATTTGAACCAACATCATTATTGTAGATGAAAGAAACTGGCCCTGAATAAATATACAGAAAACTAAGGCAGCAGTAAGCTGAGGGTCATCTAGAGTTATGAGAGATGCTAGATGATCTAATGACTTCTCCTGATTAATTCTAAGCTCAGTTTATAGGGAATAAAATTTTGCCATTCTAGGTAAGAGGCAATGAACCACAGCTCTTGCATTTCAAAAACAATCATCTTACTTACTCACTAAATAACTTTTACATCAGATTTACATTAATTAACCAATTTTTTTCCTGGCTTCAGCATAGCTGTCTGGAAAACAAACAAACAAAATAAAACCAAACAAAATCCCAAGGTAAGTCCACTACAAATATATGTTTCATAATCTTAATAAGGCCCTTGCTGCAGTAGGACAGGACAATCCTTTTTTACCTCTTTAACTGATTGCTCTCCCCTTTACCACAGCAGTTTTTCAAAACATTTTCATCCCTCTGTAAACCATCTATTTTATTTCCTTACACCATTCTTAGTTGAGAACCTTGGCTCATAATTCACCAAAAAAGCTAAGGACATTTGCTGAGAGCTCCCATTCTCCTCTTTCAGAAGTCTTTCTCCATTTTCTCCTTCACCCCTGTTCCATCTAAAAAGCTGACCTTTCTCTTTGTAAAGGCAAATCCCTCTGCATTAACCATTGATTTCATTCCATCTCACTTTCATTAACAGATTGTTCCCTCTATCATCCTTATTCTACCTCTAATCTTCAATCCCTTCCTGTCTAGAAGCTACTTCTCTGCTGGCTACAAATATGTTCATGTCTTCGTCATCCTTAAAAAAAACAAAAACAAAAACAAAACTTCACTTGATCTGACTGCCCTCAGTAGTTATTGTTTAGTATCTCTCTGTGCTTTTGTATTTCAATTTCTTGAGAAATCTGTCTATAATCAGTGGTTTCACTTTCTCTCTTTTCATTCTATTCTCGACCCTCTGCAGTCTGGTTTTCAACCTCATCTTTCAACTGAAATTGTTCTCTCTAAAATTACCAATAATTTCTTAATTGACAAACTAAATAACCTTTTCTAAATCCTCATCCTTCTTGACCTCTCTTCAGGCTTTTATATTGTCAGTCATCTTCTAGATACTCTCTTCTAAGTTTATGGGACACTGATCTCTCCTGATTCTCCTACCTGTCTGACCATTCCTCTTGGTGTCCTTTGCCAGATTTTCTACCAGATTACACCTGTTTAATGATGGTGTAACTCAAGGCTTGGTCTTGGGACCTCTTACCATCTCACTGTATTATTTCTCTTGGCAACCTGATCACTTCCCATGTATTCAATCATCATCTCTAAGCAGATTATCTTCAGAGCTATGTATGTAGCCCTAGTATCTTCTGACCTCTATTCTCCCATCTCCAGCAGCTTATTGGATATTTCGAACTTGGTGTCACAGATTTTTAAAATTCAACATATTCAAAACTGAATGTATTATTCCCCCACCAAAATTGTGCCCTTTTCTAACTTTCATATTATTACTGAGGGTAACATGAATCTTCCATTCAGTTGTGGTGTTTAAAAAGGTTTGAGAGACATAATTTTAGGGTAATTTAATCATCTTATTAATAATGCCAGTGTTTTAATAAAAGGATGGTCATTTGACCTCTCTCAGACTGGAGATCATCACGGTGGTGGGCTCATGGTCTATATGTCCTTCTAGAACAGGAATGTTCAAAAAGAAGTCAATCAACTCTGATTGGTGAACAATGAATGAGAGGTGGACTTTACAAAGAGAAATGGGCTTATTTCAATGAGGGGATGAGAGTGATATCATGTCATCCTTGGACAGAGACTATCTCTATACTCGGAGTACCCCTAGTTTGGGCAATTTTGACAAATGGGTCTTTCTTCACCCAAGCTCTATTGAATGAAATTCACCTTAGACTAGAGATTCCTTGTAAGGTTGGGTGGGGTCGGCTAGAGGAGAAGGTTGACTCAACCTTCAGAGACTGAGATCTTGAAGTAAGGATAGAGAAAGGGGAAAATCTGAATCTTCCCAAATCATTATTCATTAATAATGATTTCTCTCCCAACAAGGCTCACAACGTAGCTTTTTTGGCTCCTGTCTTTTGCTCACCTCACATTGTTCATAAGTCCTGTCTTTTTTTACTTTCTCAACATCTCTAGTATAGGTCTTCTCTCCAATCACACAGATGCTACTCTTATCCAAGTCCTCATCACCTCAGGTCCACACTATTGCAATAGTCTACTAATTGGTCTTCCCTGAGTCAAGTTTCTGCCCACTCTAGTCCATCTTCCACTAAGCTACCAAAGTGATCTTGCTAAAGCTCAGGACTGATTATGTCTTTTTTACCTTCAGGATTAAGTATAAAATACTTTGACTTTTAAAACCATTCATAACTTGCACCCTTCCAACCTTACTAGTCTTCCTACACTTTGTTCTCTCCCCTCCTCACATCCAGAGTAGAAGACTAATGCTTTTTGTACACACTACTTTTTCATTAGCTGTTCTCTGTATCTTGAATCTTCTGTCTCTTCACCTGTGCTTCCTGGTTTCTCTAACTTGCTTCAATATTCAGTACAAAGCCTATCTTCTCTAAAGGTTCTTTTCTGCCATCTCCTGCCTCCTCTCATTCTGCTACCTTCCCTCTAGGATTGCCTTCAATTTTTTCCTGTATATATCCTTTATGTACATAATTACTTGTGTGTTGTCTTCTCCATTGAAATATTAGCTCCTTGTGAGAAGGAACTATTTTTGCCTTTCTTTGTATTCCCATCTGTTAGCACAGTGCCTGGAATGTAGTAGGTGCTTACTAGATACTTGATTTGACATTCATCATCATTAAATAGTATTTCCAGTTTTCAAAGGACATTTGTGGGTTGAAATCTCATTTACATCATGTTGTTTTTAATTGAACTCTAGTTTATATAAAATGATACAAATGTATTGCACAGAGTGTATTTTTCATCTTGTGCTCTTTAGAAATATTTTAGAATGTTTTATCATAGTTGCTACATATGTACATATTGTTTATGTATGTATCTAAGTCTTCTACAGATTATGGGATGTGGGGAAGGAGTATAGCAATCATATTTAACTTTTCCCAAGGCCTAAGTGAGATTATCTTTCTTCTTTATAGTTTAAAATATATTTGCTTTCCTGTATATTTCTTGTTGGAAGAAGAGAATCTAGAGTTCTATGTGTTCTTTTGAGCCTGGAATCCTAACATCTTATCTAGACTAATGCCAAAAGCTTCACTTAGGCTAAAATCTCAGGAAAAACCAATTCACTTATTCAGACTGAATTAATGTCATATTAAGTAATGAACAAGTATAACTTGTAATTTACAAATGATTACTAATTAAATGACTTTGAGGAGTAGCTCTATGTAAATACAGTCTCATATAGAATGGTTATATTATAGATTGAGAACTAGAAGGAAATCTTATATATCTCATTTAACACATGTATAAGTGGAAGTCTAGAAAGGAAAAGTGACCTTATCCAAGGCAAAAAAGTAGAAGTTATGAGAGCAAGGATTTTAATCCAGATCTACTGATTCCACATATGGAAAACCTTTCCAATATACTAGTCTTTCTCTGAAATTCTATTTTTTATCCTTCTCTGCTACCTATTAAACTCAGAAAGTATTAAAAATGTGTGTGCCCTAACTTATATTATTATAGAACAACTGGATAACTAAGAAAGAGGTCACTGTTGCTTAAACACATTTGACCATGAGTGCTTGCTGATTAGAAAGTATATGTGTTGTATCTCCCCTTAATTCAGAAGAATGTAAGTTCCTTGAAGGCAGGGCTTTCTGTTTGTCTTTGCATGTCCAATGCCTAGCTCAGTGCCTGGAACTTCTAATGTATCTGATTACCCCACTTTTCATAATTTGCAATTTATTACTCATTCATTTGAAGAGATTTATGGGTGAAGAGAAAAGGCATAAATGGAGGGGAAGTGTAGACAAGAGGTATGTGGGAAGAGTACTAATAGGTATCTAATAAATATTGTTTGAATTGAATTGAGGGAGATAAATAAACCCAGAGAGCTGACTTTCTCATTTGCAAAACCAAGTGTTATAAAATTCCTATTATTAGAAAGAAATTCACCTTGCTAATCATTATAAAGAAAAACATATTTACATCCAGTAAAATTACTCCCAGAATGAATGAGAATTGTCTGTACATTTAAAAAAGGCATCTTGAAAGAGGCTATAATACACCAACCCTGATATTAGTACTCTATTTAAGGCAAGATAATTCTTTTTATGCTTATTTGGGAAATTCCACACAGACTTAGTTCATCAGTGTTCTCAGTATTGTAAAGGCTTTGGTTTTGATTCATTTTTCTTTTTTTTTTTTCTTTTTCATTTATCTGTCACTGTCATGGTTGTCATTTTTTTCAGCTTTGTATGGGCATGCTGCTGAGTTACTGTTGCAGAAAATACAAGAGGCAAAAATCATCTGGAACTTAGTCAAATATAATAGTTCAGCTGCAGCCTCTTCACTGAGAAATAACTTCTAGCCTATACTTGTGTGTGTGCATATGGGGGTGGGGGAATGGAGAATGTATTTTAGGACTCTAGGAAGGGGCCATATAGTTGCCCTGCAGGCAGAAATATTTTATTCACCTAACATCATTTTAGTCAGCAGCTACATTGTAAGGTGTAACTAATGAGGATAACATTTAAAAGGCATCTCCTCTAGGAGACTCAGGTTTTCACATGTAGTTTCCTTCCTCATTTAGAGCTCCAGGTAAGTTGGGTGGGCACTTGGAACTTGGTCTTTGGAGATCACCAGTTTACTGGATCCATTGAGGTTTCTGATGCAGAAAATCACTGTGGGTTTGGAGTTGCCATGGAGAGAGGTAGGGTTTGGGTGAGGGTCAAGGGAGACTTGTAGGATTTACTACTACTTTAAATTCTTTGAGGGAGTGATCTGCTCATATGTC
The DNA here is from genome assembly GCF_011100635.1 of Trichosurus vulpecula. Taxonomy (NCBI): domain Eukaryota; kingdom Metazoa; phylum Chordata; class Mammalia; order Diprotodontia; family Phalangeridae; genus Trichosurus; species Trichosurus vulpecula. The sequence goes on along the minus strand of NC_050579.1, from coordinate 216,772,209 downwards.
TGTCTATCATTTATATTTTGTGTGTGTGTGTTGAATGTCTCACATTATGCCTTGGTTATTATTTTTTAAACCTTCTGTTTTATTTTGATTTTTGGAAGTGGAGTACAAAGTCTTCAGACCTATGGTTTAATTTTTGGAAAACTCCTTCCATCAAGGAACATGATCAACTTCTTTGCAAGTTATAGTTACATTGTGAGGTTCAATGACTTACCCAGGATCACGCAGCCAGTAAGTATCCCAGCCTTGACTTGAAGCCTTCTTTTTCTTACCCTAAAGCTAATTCTATGCACATGGCCTCTCTTTTCGTGGGTATAGTAGATACTAAATAAGTGCTTTTTGACTTGCATTAGATGGTTCCTCCACCATCAAAACCAGATAGATAGAATAGCACTAAGCACAGTTCCTGGCACATAGTAACCACTGGTTGTATTGTACTGTATTGTGTTCTAGATAAGGTAGCTCCAGTATATTGTTTCTGCTTTAGTTAGCACTCAAGTTTCTATCAATCAATCAAGTACTTATTAAGTGCTTACTATGTTCTAGGCACTATGATAGAGACAAAAGTTAAGCTGCCCCTATACTCAAGGGGCTTACATTCTAAATGGGGAGAAAACATATATATATATATATATATATACATATATATATATGTATAGTAGTTAACGCAAAACATATAAATAAAAACCACACATAAATCAGATAACTGTAGAGGGGAATACTCTATTAGCTGTGGAGACTTCATCTTCTGTAATGGATTGAAACCACTTAAGGTCCTTGGCATCAATCTTTTCCATTTCCAGTCTTCAAGACTCCTGGGTTTTACCTCCATTTACTGGTTAGATCATGTAAAATAGAAATGAGGCTTCAAGGGGCAGCAAGGTGTGTGTAGCAGGGAGGAAGAGGGTCTGAAGTGGAAAAAGACATGACCTTTGTTAGGAAGTTGTGTAATAGAAGAATATCACACAGAGATGGAAGGAAAGGAAAAGGAAACTATTCCATTGACATTAAAAAACAAAAACAGACAAACTTTTGGCTCTTCCTGAAGAGGAAAAAACTGGCTGTTCAGGAGAGGAAGCTGCTGCTTATCATCCAGTGAAGGAGAAAGTAGAAACATAAAAGCTAACAGATGAAAGACTATCCAGTAAAGGGCAGAGGAAGAAAAGAATGGTGGTTAATGGGGTAGCCTCCCTCCTCAGGAATACAGAGCTATTTGTCAACATGAGAACAACAATAGAGAGGTCTATTGTTGTTCTCATGTTATGGATTTAAATCTTGCCAAAGCAGATGACAAGTATCTGTTTCCACTGATTCACATATGCCCAAATGATATCGCCAGAAAGAACCTAGAAAGTATTGACAAAGGTTACAAAATCTCAGATAAAAAAAATTTAAAAATTGAAGATCCTTTGGGTACAAGTTAGCTTTACTCACCATTATTGGCTGAAAGTAAAGAATATAGAGAAAAATATTTTTTATTTAGTAAGTAAAAAGCTGGCTAAATGAGGGTGTTTGAGAATGGGATTTGGATTTAAGGACAATAGGTTAAAATACAGGAAGACTTTTGACAAGGAATAGAATATACTTAGCAAAGGTTGATTAGAATGCATTTGCCTTGTGTCCTGAAAATTTATCCAAAATGACTTTAATAGGGAAAGGAGAAAAAAGAAAGAAAATTGCCTTTGGATTCACTGAGCTAGCGGCTATAGAAAACAGCTATGTGATAGGAAGAAGAATACATTTGTGAGACCCAGAAATTAATGGGAGGAAAAAAAGAACCAAGAATAAAATCCATCGCCTCCAATGTCTACATACAAATTCCCCAAGTTTAAACAGTAAGCAAAAGGAAATAAAGATGAGTTTGTCTTCTGAGGTATGGGGGAAGGGAAGGAATACACACTTATATAGACCCCAGAAGTCATATGGCCAAAACTCCTCATTTTAAAGATGAAGAAACTGAGTCCTAGAATGGTAAAGTGACCACCAATTTCATGTAGGAAAGGGAGGGAATAAGCATTTATTAAGAATCTACTATGTGCCTGACATTTATCTTTGCAACAACCCTGTCAGGTAAGATGCTATTATTATTCTGATTTTGCATGTGAAGAAACTGAAAACAAAAACTGGTTAAGTGATTTGCTAAAACAGTCACGCAGCTAGTTAGTGTCTGAGGTCAGATATAAACTCAGGTCTTCCTGACTCCAGGCCCAGTGCTCCATTTGCTGTGCTATCAGCTGCCTCTGTATCATTGAAATTTGGTGGGATAAAATCCATGGCAGGATTAAGGGTCTGGATGGGCATGCCTTATTAAAAACAACAAAAAAAGATATGTAAAAGGGGATGGGGGAGAAATGTATTTGAGAAAATATATTCATAAGGGAGATTATAGAGTCCAGAGGAGGGTAACCTATTAAAGGTATCTGAATGAAGGTCAATGAAAGCAGAAACAAATAATTTTTTATTGATAAATACTAGAATTACTTCTGGAGGTGAAAATAGATGAGGAAATTGAAAGATCCCTAAATCTGGCACAGGGACATGATAGAGTGGTGATGAGGACTTTAATAATTTAAAAACCTTGGAGCTCTTTCTCTGCCAACAGAAGAGGAGGTCATAACTTTTTGGCATGTTTTGATAATTTGATTCTTCAAAAAAGTGGTGGAAATAACAAGGGGAAATTGTCCTTTGGATATGATTCTCACTAACAGGGAGGGACTGATTGCTGCAAAGTAAATGATAGAACTGTTGGGAGTAAGTGATCTTTTCTACAGCTTGTAGTTGAAGAATAGAAAATTGGGCATAGTCTTTCACAATCCCTAGATTTGGGCAAAACATATTTCAAAGAGTTAATATAGAAGAAGAGAGAATGGGTAAGGTGCCACGGAATAAAAATTTTATAGAAATAAGTCCAGGAGAGATGGGAAATTCTTTTTTTTTCACTGACACCTCTAATTCTGGGTCCTAAAGGGTGCAGAGGAATCAAAAGAGTGGCAATAACCCACTAGAAAGGCTGGCACACACACTGAATGCCAGACTCCATGGCCACTTTCAGGTTGAACTTGTAGAGATGGGAAATTCTTAAGAATGAAATTACGGAGATATGAATAGCAACAATATTGTGAGGAGAAAAATAAATTTTCTGGAGGGATCAGTGTGGATACACAGGAAACTCATTAAACAAATTTGATTATAAAGACAGGCATTTTTTTGGGCAAAGATGACAACATGAATAGTTGGAATCGAGCTTATTGTCTTTGAGAAAATTTCCAGCAAAGATGAAAAGGATTGCCAGGTGAAGCAATGATTCAGTGAAAATAAAGAGAAACAACAGTTGTTCCTCAATCCGGTGCTAGATTGAACAATTAGATGGAAAGAAACCTATAGACACTTTGACTGGGAGGCCAGAAATCAAAGCAGTATCTAGCGAATGGTGCCTGAAGAAAATGATATCCCGAGTCCTAGCTTATTGGAGCTGCACAATGAGACAAAGCCAACACCTGGTAGGTGAATGCCAAAGGGAATGGAGGCAATAAGGCAGAGATGTCCAGACAGTAAACAAAGTTCTTCAGAAGGCTTAAATCTAGCCTAACCTACATTAGATTCTGACCTGTCAGAGTTCACAAAGCAACAAAGCCAGGTCCTGTGAAATGATTGTGCAAGATGAAGTTACCAAGGACACTGGTATACCTCAGCATCTTCCACGAGATCCCAAACCAGCAAAATCTCTGATATTTGGTCCAGATCTATTATGGACCTAAGTGCATAAAACCAGTTGTTAGTGGATGACTGAATACAGAGAAAAAGACCAAGTTAGGGCTGAGGGCAGTATCCACGTTGGGCTATCAAGAGGTGGAAACAGAAGGTAGTATACAAATTGAAATTGAAGTGGAAAGGCAGAGGGCTTAAAGGTTAATAGAACTCAAATTATATCATAAATCAATTTCCATTCTGAATTTTTTATAGAATTTAGTTTAGATGACTCCTTAGATACCAGGTGAGGTGGTTAGAAGAATTTCATTTTAGAATCAGAAGACCTGGGCTTGAGGTTATTCTCTGACACTTAATCTTCTGTGATAAGAAAGTAATTTAGCCTTTCTGAATATCAGTTTCTTTACCTGTAAAATAACAAAAACTACTTCTATCATCTTTCTCAGTTATTCTGAGTTTTTTCATTGTAGAAGGTTGAAATTTGAGGACTAAGAAAGGTCGCATAGTGATTATCTACAAACCAGTGTTCATTATATAGATAAGGAAACCAAGACACAGGAGTTAAATGACTTGGCCAAGGACATAGTGACTTAGAAGGCTGGGATTAGAAGCTAGGTCCTCTGACTCCAAGGCCAGTGATGCATACACAGTATATATACATTAGGTAGGAAAAATATGGGTTACCTGGGAAATTTCTTCTTTAATATAGATTTTATACAGGGAAAAAATTATACACTGAAATGCATGGGGTAATACTATTTTTATCAGAGGAGAAGCTAGAACTCATGGAAACCTGGCAATGTAATGAAAGATTAAAAAATGTATAGAACAATGTATACTGGAAAAGTTCTACTATGGAATAGAGTACTTTTGAGGCAAGTCACTTAACCTCATTTTCCTCATCAGTAAAATGATGGAATTGGTTTGGATGACCTTGAAGGTGCCTTCCAGCTTTAGATTTAAGATCCTATGAATAAGCTACTAAATTTGCTTAGAAAATGAGTCATGGAAGCACGTGAAGGAATAGGGAAGAAGCTAAAAAAAACATAAGAAAAGTATTGTGATGTGGGAAGATATGGAAAAAACAAATCTCCTGTTACCCTTCTGGGGGTATTCTACTGCCTACAATCATTCTCACAGAAAGTGCTGCTCCAACTCATATCCACAGGAAGTTTCCAGTAGGATTTTATTTTATTTTTCTTAGCAAAAGGAGTCAGAAGCTATACAATGAAATCAGGAAGAGCCAATACAAATGGAATATATAAAATAGAATGTGGACTTGGGACAAAGGGGCCAAAAGACTTGTCCTTTACCTTCTTCTTAAGGGACATTCCTGAATATAGTGTCCCCTCTGCAGGAGTGAGGTTAATTATTCTACTGAGAAGCCTTACTTTTTAAATTCCTTCATTTCTCTAATTATCTTGAAAGCACAGGATCATTATTTTCTAGTTTTTTTTCCTTTAGTTGTCATAACTTGTTCCCCTCCTACTCAATGCTTTCTCACCTGTGATTCTTCTTTATTTCTCCTGTGCTCTCTTGCTCATTAGTCTTAGCAGACTCTTGGTGCTTCATAGTTTTCACTGATAACAAGATAGTCAAAGGATCAGAAAATCTTGTATGATCTTGCCCAATGTTCCCCATAATTTCTCATATATATTCACACATATATGTACACACACACGTACCCTTCCTTTTATTCACAGTCACCTTCTGATCCTTATCACCTTCCAAATAAGCTATTGCAATAGCCTTCTATTTGATCTTCTTGCCTCAAGTTTATTAGTCAGTCAATGAAGATTTAAGAGCCTACTATTTTCCAGACACTATGCTAAATGTTGGGGATACAAAAAGAGGCAAAAGATAGTCCCTGTCCTCAAGGACTCATAATGTAATGGGAGGAACAATAGGCAAACAAATGTATACAAATTATATAGATATACCAAAAAAACAAGGAAAAATATGAGGAAAGACATTAGAATTAAGAGGAAGTAGGGGGGCGGAGCCAAGATGGTGGCTGGAAAGCAGGGACCAGCCTGAGCTCCCTGCCGAGCCCCTCCAAAAACCTATAAAAATGGCTCTGAACCAATTCTAGAACGGCAGAACCCACAGAACAGCAGAGGGAAGCAGGGCTCCAGCCCAGGACAACCTGGATGGTCTCTGGGTGAGGTCTATCCCGCACGGAGCTGGGAGCTGGGAACGGAGTGGAGCAGAGCCCAGCCTGAGCGACTTGGACCATCCAGACCAGAAGCCGGGCGGAGGGGGCCCCAGCGCCCTGATTCAGTGAGCTGCGGCAGTTACAAGACTTCTCAACCCACAAACACCAAAGACTGCTGAGAAGGTTAGTGGGAGAAGCTGCGGGAGTGGAAGGAGTTCGCGGTTCTGCTTCCAGCCCAGGGGGCAGCGGAGGTGGGGCAGCTACAGCTGTTGTTGCTTCCGGCCCCAGGCCCACCTGGTGGGAGGAATTAAGTGGTGGATCAGAGCAGGGGTGCACAGCCTGCCGAAGATCTGAGCCCAGTTCGGGTTGGGGGTCCTTGGGGAAGGAGCAGTGCTGGTGTGGCAGAGCTGGCACCTCCCCCCCAAACGTGGAACATAGAACTCTCTAGTCTACAAGCAGTCATACCCCACTGAAAAACTCAAAGGTCAAGTTAGTTGGCTGGGATTATGGCCAGGCAGCGAAAACGCACCGAGATTCAGTCTCAGACTCTGCATTCTTTCTTTGCTGACAAAGAAGACCAAAACATACAGACAGAAGAAATTAATAAAGTCAAAGAGCCTACAACAGATACCTCCAAGAAAAACATGAACTGGTCCCAGGCCATGGAAGAGCTCAAAAAGGATTTGGAAAAGCAAGTTAGAGAAGTAGAGGAAAAATTGGGAAGAGAAATGAGAAGGATGCGAGAAATCCATGAAAAACAAGTCAATGACTTGCTAAAGGAGACCCAAAAAAATACTGAAAAATATACTGAAGAAAACAACACCTTAAAAAACAGATTAACTCAAATGGCAAAAGAGCTCCAAAAAGCCAATGAAGAGAAGAATGCCTTGAAAGGCAGAATTAGCCAAATGGAAAAGGAGGTCCAAAAGACCACTGAAGAAAATACTACTTTAAAAATTAGATTGGAGCAAGTTGAAGCTAGTGACTTTATGAGAAACCAGGATATTATAAAACAGAACCAAAGGAATGAAAAAATGGAAGACAATGTGAAATATCTCATTGGAAAAACCACTGACCTGGAAAATAGTTCCAGGAGAGATAATTTAAAAATAATTGGACTACCTGAAAGCCATGATCAAAAAAGGAGCCTAGATATCATCTTTCAAGAAATTATGAAGGAGAACTGCCCTGATATTCTAGAGCCACAGGGCAAAATAGAAATTGAAAGAATCCATAGATCGCCTCCTCAAATAGATCCAAAAAAGAAATCTCCTAGGAATATTGTCGCCAAATTCCAGAGCTCCCAGATCAAGGAGAAAATACTGCAAGCAGCCAGAAAGAAACAATTTGAGTATTGTGGAAACCCAATCAGAATAACCCAGGATCTGGCAGCTTCTGCATTAAGAGATCGAAGGGCTTGGAATGCGATATTCTGGAGGTCAATGGAGCTAGGATTAAAACCTCGAATCACCTACCCAGCAAAACTGAGTATCATGCTCCAAGGCAAAATATGGATTTTCAATAAAATAGAGGACTTTCAAGCTTTCTCAGTGAAAAGACCAGAACTGAATAGAAAATTTGACTTTCAAACATAAGAATCAAGAGAAGCATGAAAAGGTAATCAAGAAACAGAAATTGCAAGGGACTTACTAAAGTTGAACTGTTTTGTTTACATTCCTACATGGAAAGAGGACATGGATGATTCATGAGACCTCAGTATTAGGGTAGCTGAAGGGAATATGCATATATATATATATATATACACATATATATATACATATATATATATACATATATATATATGTTTATGTATATATATATAAGTGAATGTGTATGTATGTATATATCTATGTGTATATATATGTGTGACACAGGGTGAGTTGAAGATGAAGGGAAGATATCTAAAAGAAATAAAATGAAATTAAGGGATGAGAGAGCATCATACTGAGAGGGGGAGATGGGGAGAGATAGAATGGGGTGGATTATCTCACATAAAGGTGGCAAGAGGAAGCAGTTCTGTGGGAGGAGGGGAGAGGGCAGGTGAGGGGGGAATGAGTGAACCTTGCGCTCATCAGATTTGGCCTGAGGAGGTAATACCATACATACTCAGTTGTGTATCTTACCCCACAGGAAAGAAGAGGGAGGAAGAAAAAAAAATAAAAGGGGGGGGATGATGGAGGGGAGGGCAGATGGGGGTGAAGGTAATCAAAAACAAACACTTTGGAAAGGGGACAGGGTCAAGGGAGAAAATTCAATAAAGCAGGATGGGTTGGGAAGGAGCAAAATGTAGTTAGTCTTTCACAACATGAGTATTATGGAAGGGTTATACATAATGATACACATGTGGCCTAGGTTGAATTGCTCAACTTCTTAGGGAGGGTGGGTGGGAAGGGAAGAGGGGAGAGAATTTGGAACTCAAAGTTTTAAAATCAGATGTTCAAAAACAAACAAAAAAAACTTTTTGCATGCAATTAAAAAATAAGATACACAGGCAATGGGGCGTAGAAATTTATCTTGCCCTACAAGAAAGGAAGGGAAAAGGAGATGAGAGGGGAGGGGGGTGATAGAGGGGAGGGCTGACTGGGGAACAGGGCAACCAGAATATATGCCATCTTGGAGTGGGGGGGGAGGGTAGAAATGGGGAGAAAATTTGTAATTCAAACTATTGTGAAAATCAATGCTGAAAACTAAATATGTCAAATAAATAAATTTAAATTAAAAAAAAAGAATTAAGAGGAAGTAGTAAAGGCTTCCTGCACAAGTTGGATTTTATTTGGGACTTGAAGGAAGCCAAGGAAGCCAGTAGTTGGAGATGATTGGAAAGAGAGCATTTCAGGCATGGAATTCAGCCAGAGAAAATACCCAGAGCTCAGAGATGGAATTTCTTGTTTGAGGAACATCAAGGAGGCTAGTCTCACCAAATTAGAGTATGTATTGGGGAGTAAGGTTTAAGAAGACTTTCAATGCCAAACAGAGAATTTTGTATTTGATCCTAGAAGTGATAGGGAACCAATAGAGTTTATTAGGTGTTGATTGTGGTCTGGGTATTATGGTTGGATATGCTCTTTAGGAAAGTCGTTTTGGTAGAAAATGGAGGATGAATTGGAGTGAGAAGAGATTTGTGGCAGGCAGACTCATGAGGAGGCTATTGTAATAGTCTAAGGGGGAAATCAACAGGAGTTGGCAACAGATTAAATGGGGGGAGGGTGAGAGATAGTGAGGGGTCAAGGATGACACCTAGCTTGTTTGCCTGGGGGACTGGAAGAATGATATTGCCCTAGATAGCAATAGAAAAGTTAGGTGGTGGGAAAGATTTAGAAGGAAAGATAATGAGTTTGATTTTGAACTTCTTGAGCTTAGCATGTCTATTGGACATCCAGTTCAAGATGTCTGAAAGGTGGTTGGAGGTCAGCAAAGAGGTCTGGGCAGAATAAGGTAGATTTCTCCCCTCTTCAATTAGTTCTTACAGCTATTTTCCTAAAATATGAATCTGAACTTGAAACCCTCTTCCTTCTACAACAGAAGGAGAGACTGGGCTGCACATTTTAGAGACCCACATGTGAAAAGGGTTTGTCTTTGTGTGTGTGGCTTGAGGGAAGGCAGAATAGACATCTCTTGTCTCTTTTCCCACCACCTTTTGCCAAGGGAGACTTTCATTTCTGCCAGGAGAGGAAGAAGGAGGTTGGGACCAGAGGCCACTCTGCTCTCCTTAGAGAGAGTGAGGAATGAGTTAGAAATGTCTTTCTGCTCCCTTAAATATTCATCTAGAGGGTATGCTCAGAATCCATCTAACTTTTAATTGCTTTGTCATTTTGGGGAAAAGGGGTTCCCAAGCTCTATATCCAAGTCACTCAATGTTGTTTGCCTCAGGTCCTTATCCATACAATGAGCTGGAGAAGGAAATGGCAAACCACTCCAGTACATTTGCCAAGAAAACCCCAAATGGGGTCACAAAGAGTTGGACACAACTGAAACAGATGAACAATAACAGCAACATTTTCTCTCCCTTCCATTTTTCCCTGTTGGAAAACAAAAACAAAACCTTGTGACAATTAGGAAAAGTCAAGTGAGACTCA